>NC_140092.1:21789692-22389692 GCF_964237585.1 Gallinula chloropus | reverse complement strand
TGTGGAGCTGCATAAGCTATGAGTTTAGTGGAGAGCATCAGTGTGGCCCTGTTACTGAGCCTGTCTCCAGAGCGAACAGCAGAGAGTGCTCTGCAGGAGGGAGAGCAGGCTGCTCAGGCCTTCTGCCCAAAACCATTCAATTTAAAGGAAAGCCAAACTACCAGCTTATGTGAGTGATTGTTTACCTGGAGGCTGCTCCCTCAGACTGCTGAGTTTGCTGCAGATCCCTTCCTGAGAGAAGCTAAACTAAAAACTGAAAGGAGAAAACAGCCACTCAAAAGGAGGAATATTTTAAATTTTAAATGAGTTTATCAACATAAAAGCTGGTTTTGTCACAGATTTACAAAGTAATTTTGCATCACTCCACACATGAGAAATTATCCTCTTTAGTCATTTGGTAATTCAGTCCTTTCTTAGATATTTTTAAATTTGTTTCTTAGTATATTTTACTCATTAAGCTAGATTGGCTAATGCTGAGTCCACCTTTAAAGACAAGTTACTGTTCTAGATAAGGAGGGAACCTCACCTATCCTCATTGATGCCAGGTAGTGGGACCTTCACTGAACCCTTTACCCACCCTTTTAACACATGTTCTAAAGGAATCCTGAAAATCAACATCAGTAAAATAGCTGTTATATGTGTCACTCCATTTTTCAGAGACAGAAGAGAATCCAAATTGCCTCTGCCCAGTCAACGGTGTCAAAATGAAGTGATCCAAGTACCAGAAAGAACAAGATTCATTCTTCTCTAGGTCACTTCACAATGACTTTATTAACGGAGAATAACACAGGCAAATAGTTACATGTGCAATGGTAAGCAACAAATGCTATGTAAATGATTAAATGTGTTTTCACAGGTGCTTCAGAAAGGCATTACTTGTAAACTCTTTACTTATAACCTAACTGTAATTGCAGTGGCTGTGAGCCAAGACTCGCACCTGCTGGAATTGCTTAATATAAATAGCATGAACCAGGATATCTGGCTGTGGTGCTCATGATAAAAGATCAAGAGAGGAAACAAATTAAAATTTAAAAAAATAATAATTTATGATGCATTGATATCTCCTTACAGGAGAATCCCTGCACTGTCAAGCATGCTTACCTACTTTGCTGTGCAAAGGGCTTAAACAATTTAACTACTGAAGAACAATTGAACTTGACTGGGTGCAATAAGAATATGTATCTATCTGACCCATATTGACATGATGAGTCCTTACATTTCGCCCTGGTACACTGCAACATCATGACACAGGTCTGTGCCTCCCCCATGGAGCTCAGAAGTGCTCCTGCAGGAAGGCCAACTCTAAGAAGGCAATACTCAGAGACAGGGATGTCTCACATCCTTCTGCAATGGGCACCACAATGCGTTTGAACAGGAATGTGAACCCGTTTAAGAGGAGGAACAGTTGACAGATGTTACAGGTATTTAATCTGTTTATAATAACAGTGCTCATGTGTTGGTATGTAATGTTTATGCTGGTACACTATAGTGAAGCAAACATTCTCATCTATGTAGGGGCCTTTTCTGCACTGAGATCTCAACCAGGCATTCAAGATTCTTAAGGACTAACGTCAATTCGAGAGCTGGAGTTGAATGTTGATTCTGCATAGTAATAATAAAATTTCTTCAGTATGATTTTTTCTTTGTATGACCTATAGTTAATTTTTATGGCTTCTGTGGTGGGTTTTTTCCCAAGACTGAAAGATGGTTAGAGTTAGCTGAATCTTACACAGATATGACAAGTGAGTAGAATACAAATAAGAGAGTGTTAAAAACTGCACTAAACTGTGATCCGTTTCCAATAGCTGTAGCAACCTAAATGATCAAGGACTGGTAACAGATATCAAAGGTTTCTGATTTATTATGGTATCCCTAATCAATGCTAATCAATTATTTCAATGTGTCATACCTTTTTGATCTCTTGAACTTTCTCTGAACTTGAACATTTTCTTTGCATGACAGGCTGTGCATCTTTTGTGAGTTAAGCTATTCTTATTTGGAAAAGCCTGTGCTCACCACATGCAGCAGATAATTTGCTCCTAAAGGTACACTGCAATTTTTGACATGTTTTACCTAATGTTCTTGATGATAGCCATTAGCCTAGATACAAATGTAGGGTATAAACTACTGCACAAAAAAATGGGTAAGATTGGAAAAAGACAGCACATGAGTCGATACTCCTCAGATGTTTTGTGCAGAGAAGATTAAAGTAGGGATTTCATCCCTCCCTCTCTTCTTTCCTATCTCCCTCCCTTGCCTCCCCTCCATCTCTTCCTTGCTTCCTCTTTCTTACTGGAAAACATGAGTAGGAATTACTTTCATGACACCTTCTCTGCTTTTTAAGGTGCTTCTAATGAGCCATTTTCATTTTAAAACTTTGCTGACACTGAGTTATTTACTGATATTTACTGATTTGCCATTGCTAAATATAAGGCCCCATTCATCAAAACACAGGAGGACATGCATGATTTGAATTATGGGCTTGAGCCCAAATACAAAATAGACAGTAAAATGTCAACTGCATCTATTTGACCTACAGGTGATTTTCCAGTGGATTGCATAAAGTGTACAAAGAGAAACTGCTATAGCAAGGAGGTAATCATAGAATCATAGAATGGTCTGGGTTGGAAGGGACCCCAAGGATCACAGTGTTCCAACCCCCTGTCACAGGCAAGGACACCAACCTCCAGGCCTGGAGCTACACAAGGTTGCCCAGGGCCCCAGCCAACCTGGCCTTGAACACCCCCAGACATGGGGCACCCACCCCCTCTCTGGGCAGCCCCTTCCAGCCCCTCACCACTCTCGCTGCAAAGAACTTCCCCCTAATATCTAATCCAAACCTTCCCTCCTTCAGCATTAATGCTTTCTAGAAGTCACTGCTCCATTGCTCATTCCCAATTTTGGGCTCCTTTCTGGACAACTTGTTGTAATACAAGCTGGAAATAGTTCCAAGTCATCATAGAAGTGAAACATTGTAACAGAGAGAGGATATCAGAATTCTTGGCATTATTTTAAGTGCATGTGTGAAAATAATTGTCATCTAATATCAAGCTGGAACAACTGAATATGATAACAAGAGGAATATTCTTAACAGGACTGTTACTGGTCTTTACTAGCAAGATCTAGTGGGACATATGGAGGAATCTCTTAAGGTCCCTTCCAACCCCTGTAATTCTATGATTCTATGACATCAATGACATGTTTACCTGATAGATGCAGTGTATGTGCAGCCAAGTCTCACCTGGCAATAGTGAAAAGGCTTCTTGATTAAACTGTCTGTTTTGATGGAGGGACACTATTCCCCCAAAATAAAACACAGAAAGAAATTCTGGATCCCCTCTGATAGCATTACTAGAAGTCAGGTAGCTCTTTTCTGTATATGATGAAATTATTCATAGACACTGGGGGCATATGAACATAAATTATACTTCAGCACTATGAAAATGAAACAAAAAAATCAGAAAAACTTTGCTAGAAAGATTAATATCTCTAAAATGTAGGATGAATACATAAGGAATTATTTTCAGTTGTAACATTCAAATAAGCTTTTAAATATGGCAGAAACTGTACTTGACACACAAAATGAATGGGAAGCCATTTGTAAATTTTGTATTAATAGAGCAGAGATGGTTCTTTATTAAAACCAGGAGAGAAGAGTGGATTAGCAATGCCACATGGGATGCTGTTACAGAGAAAAAGGCAGGATAACTTAAATCCACTCAATATTTTAAGTCCATAAAAGTAAACAAAGAAAAAAAATGAATACAGGCATAAAAACAAAGCAGTTAAAAAATCAGGAACAAAAAAAAAAGGATAAAAGAGGGTCTACTGATACACAGGCACTGAAAGGAGAAATGGTAGCAACGAAGGGAGACATGAGAACCTATTTTCAAACAGTTGAAAGACTTCCTGGAGATTTTAAACCACAAGGAATGTTCAGTGAGGTGTAATGACTGGAAAAAAACGAACTTCACCTTATTTTAAAGGAACAAAAGAACAGAAAGGCAGGACATGATACAAACACTGCAAGAAAAAACACCTTATTTTGCTAGTGAAAGATGGCAGAACTTGCTGCCTGCCTTGAAGAAACCAATTCTTCCATGAGCTTAAAGCAGCCTCAGAAAAACAGAACACTAAATTAACAAATACAATTCAAATCACTATAGCATAGATGTGAGGAAATGAAAAGGTAAACATGATATTTGGACATGTCCCTAAGGTTTGATATGAAGCAGAAAAAATGCCATCTGCTCTTGTTCCCATGGAAAGTCTTCAGTGTAGTCAACTACACAGCTTTGAAGTTGCCTCTCATAGCAGACACAGGAAACACGGCAACATTTGCTCTTGTGGACACAAACCTTCCTCCTGCAAAGCATCACAGAACAATGTACAAGACCATAGATGTCTCTTCTCCTGAATGGCATGGGGTTTGATTTAATAATGGATTGTCATGGCAAGTAACACCACTCTTTTAAATCCCTCGGGCGACGATTCAAAACACGCAGGGGAGGCACGCCAGGCAGCGGCTGCAGCTGGGAGGTGCTGCACCTGGGTGACAAGGACTGCAGTTTCTTATCCACCATCGCTAAAAGCCCTCGGAATAGCTTGTTACTTGATCATTATTGTGGAAATGGGTATTTCAATAGAAATGGAGAGAGCAGAGATGTAAGGGTTTGTAGCCAAAACCTGTCTCCTAACTAAATCAGCTGAAAATATGTCATGAAAAAGGCTCTCTTACACTTATGCTAAGCAGGCCCTACAATTAATAAATGAGATATAGGCAATGTCACAGATGATAAATTATCTACACAGAGTTGCCTCTATTTAGAAGCAGAAGTTTTTACAAACTTGCATAACCTCATTCAAAATGCAAATAAATGCAGCCTTGATGTAAGTTGAGAACAATAAACTAAGTACTTCCCCTGCCTGTTACTGTGCAGACATCTTGTGTGATTAAGAAAACCCACTGAAATCAAGGGGAGGAGTCTTCAAATGCAGTGCAGAGTCCCAGAAAAATGATGCACTCAGCCTGTGCAATTGGCACAGCCGTCAGTACAGGTGTCTGTGAAGGCTATTTAAAGTACTGACTAAATAAATAAGAAATGAAGAAGCCTTAAAATGAGTACAGATAATGGAAACACTACAAATAGTAAAAAGGAAGAGAGGAGACATAGATCTATTTTTCATGACTCTCCAGTAATAGGGAGAATCAAACAAATGCTTCTGTGGTAGCCCCAGGTTTGGTTCCAAAGGGCTGAATCAATGGCACTCTGCAACAGTTATGGTTGACATGATCTTCTTACAAAAGCAAAAAGACTTAAAGAAACGAGCCAGACAGGATATGGTTGGATAACATTATTTGACTTCTGGCTTACGGTCTTACCAACAACAGTGACACTATGTAGTGAGGGCATGAAAAAGGGTAACAATTATATGAGAAGAGAAATTGCTTTAGGGACCCGGACCAATACATTTCTCCATTCAGCTTTAGCTCAAGCCTAAGACTAAATTCAACATGGCAATATAGTTCCACACCAAGGAAAAAAATAATGAATAAACTGGGGTTTATTTGGTCTTGATCCCTTAATTGTCAATGAAATATTCTTTCATACAGAAGAATGAGTTTCAAACAGATTCATCTCAATCAAAATTTTCTCTTTATTTGGACCTTGTACTAAAAATGTAAAAACCTGAAAACTATCCTTGGCACCATTTGTGGATACTATAAATTTTACCTGACATCTTTTAGGATTGTACAGGTTAATGTCCATTCAATGCTACAGAATTACTCAAGCTTTCCCTTGATAACAATATTCATGTTTTGAAGGACCTGAACACCCATCCAAAGAAATTCTTGGTTTTCTTATATTTAGTTCCTTTCTTTCAAAATCCAGGACAATCTACTTATTCTTCACCTCTCATCCCATTTTGCTATCACATGGTTTGTATTGTAGCTTATCTCTTTAACTACTTATAGAGATTTCAGCTAACCTGTTCTTTTTGATCATGGCATCCTGAGCAGATTTATAACACAAATTGTGTCTCAGAAAGTATATAGATGCACAGAAAGTTTTGTCAGCAGTCAGTTTCTCATACTCATACTGCATAATTTTGCCTATTGATGTAAAGCTTAATTTGAGAGATTAAAGAGCAATGCCAGGTGTTTAGTAAATCAGGCTGTCCTATAGACCTTCTTGTTTATCTAAGACACATTTTCAAAGTCACAAAGAAGAAACTCAGTTCCCACTGAAAATCACATATCACCCCCTTTATGAAAAGGGTTGAAATATTACATATTTATTCTGCAAATGAGAATGTTGTTCCTCTAGGGAGGGAGTTATTCTTTTTTTAAAATGCACTGAAGAGCATTTAATAGCATGGTTACAATCACAAAGACTTAAAGAGGCAGGTTTATAGGAAGAGGTAGTGCTACATTTTCCTCAAACTCATCTGATACACTTGGGAAGAAAAAAAAAACAAGCTTCCAGAGACATGAATCTTTCTTCAGGTCTTGAACAGAAGAGGTAAAACATTTAAAGGTGCAGACCAGCTTTTCTCCTAAATGTATGTGCAGGCAAGAACAGTGTGCACAGCACTTTTCGTAGTGTTCTTACACAGACCAAAGTTTTAGCCGTTGGCCCAAATCTTTCCACCAACTTCAGTAGCAGGGTTGATGTCACCCTTGGTAATTGTCCTTGAGTTTGGACTTGGCTTCTCAAGGCCACCATCTGCAAATTTCCCAGTGACAGTTTTGAATTTCCCAAGACTTAAACCAAGGTGAGGGTGGTGGGACTCTTTGGCCAATACAGTCTTCTGGTAGTTCAAACTGAACTAAAGGTAAGTCTGACTCCAGAATTCAAGTAAACACCAATAAGAACTAGAGAAGACAAGCAATACGAAATGTTTCTGCTGCTGAAGGATTTTCTCAGCCTGCTGTGATGGCAGGTTTGTACCAGGATGCTGGAACCAAAGCAGCAGTGACAGTGTACAGCAGATGGATGGGTATAGCACAGTATCTAATGGATGACTTTGGGAAGACTGGGTTCGGGTGAGTTTAAGCCAGGTCCAGTTTATTGCCTGGGAGAGTCTCATCCAGCCTCTAAACACCCCCCTTTTAAAACTTTTTTTTTTTCTTGTTTTTCCTTTTCTTTTTGGAGTGGAAGGGTGCAGGGGGGAGCTGTGGAGTCTGTTAATGCCAACCTCAAATGAACATCAATTGGTTAGGAGCTATTAACTATTGGGAAGCCAGTTTTGAGAGTGAACATAACATAAATGCAGGTGTTTGGAAGAAAAAAGAAAGAAAATAGAGGAAAGGGGGGGGGGGGAAGCAAAACAGCAAGGTGCCTGCCTATCTTGCCAATTTTTATAAACTTTAGCCTTCATGTCTTACACCACTGAGGGAAGCAGTCACATCACTGAGCTTGTCTGAGTTCAAGAAACATCTGGATGATGCCCTCAGTCACATGCTCTGTGACTTGGCTGGCCCTGTGTGGGGCCAGGAGTTGGACTTGATGATCCTTGTGAGTCCCTTTCAACTAGGGAATTTCTATGATTCTGAGATTTATCCACTGTCATTTGCCCTGCTCATACTTTTTTGTCTCAGCAGAGTAAGGAGATTTTCATTAGGGTAGATCTTGCATATCTATGCCCATGCTTCATTCATCTCTACTATTCATGAGCTGGGGTGACATACGATTATTTAAGCAACTTGCATCTCAGTTACATGCATGAAAACCCAAATGTTACTTTCCTGGCTTCAGTGGACTCACATACTGAACTGTTTCAGCATCACAGTTAAAACTTCATTGCTAAAGAAACAACACCAAAAACGGATATTTTGCTCGCAATTTTTTTATTCCATAACCCAGTTGGCATCTCCTCATTCAAAATGCCAAATAATTCCTCAGATATTAACTTATCTTGTTCCTCTTGTTCTGAAACTTCTGCATTGACTTATTTTGAGCAAAGATAACTCTTTAAAGGCTCCAACTTTTTTAAATCTGAAGCCCTAAATCATTAGCTAAAAGCTTATTCCAAGTTCCAGTTCACACAACTTCAAGACATACTTGCTCAGTCTGACTTCTGAACTACCCTAGTAAGGGAATTTAACATCATGAGGCCCCTTTTTTGCCAGTTAGTTCCTGAATCCCAAACGTTTGTGTGATGTTGCAGTTTGTATTGACTGCATTTTAAACCCACATGGAACCAGTTAGATCATACGTTCTAGCTTTCTGCTTAGTGAAAGCAGAAAGCAGTCACATCAGAGCTTAGACTTTAACTTCCTGCACCTTGCCCTCTCAGTTCATAGATACCATTATGAAACTTTCAGATATGAAGAACTGACCACAAATATTAGGAAGCTGCTTCAGTGGTTATTCAGGTTTCATGTTAACAATGTGCCATTTACTTCCTGTTTGAACTTTATGAACCTCAATCTCCACTCATTTGATCTTCCTGTGGCTTGCAAGCTTTTTTAAGAGCTCTCCTTATCAGATTGCTTGTCTGTTAGGACTTGAGGAGGCATCAGATTTCTATTTCCTTTTGTTCTATATGTTAC
Source organism: Gallinula chloropus (assembly GCF_964237585.1). Taxonomy (NCBI): domain Eukaryota; kingdom Metazoa; phylum Chordata; class Aves; order Gruiformes; family Rallidae; genus Gallinula; species Gallinula chloropus. The sequence goes on along the minus strand of NC_140092.1, from coordinate 22,381,135 downwards.
GGGTTGGTTGGTTAGGTGATTATTGTTTCTGCATTTCAGTCTTGTTACAGTTTGTTACCTGACAAAGTCTAGTTTCAACTACATGTCCTTCCTCTTTTACATGCAGTCTCAATGTGTTTATTAATTAGTTTTCAAATAAAAAAACCCAAACAAAACCAAACAAAAAAACCCACCCACACAAAAATATTTCAGTCTAAACCGCTTACAAAATAGATTAATTAGATCATAATCTCCAGAGGAATTTTCACTTCCAACCCCTCATAATCCCATCATGGACCTACACAGAAGCCAGCCCTGGGTGCACCAAAAAAGGTAACTCAAATCAGAGTATCCCTTGTGCCTCCCCAAAGACCCTGGCTATTCTCTTTCAACTTGTGGACTATTACAGTATCAAGTATTTTATTATTTTTAACATTACACAGTGAAGGAGAAGTTCTCTTGGGGGTGTGTGCCTTCACTGCTTTGCATTATAAAGATTATGATCCTGGCAGCAGTAAGCAGAACACATGTACCAGACCGTGACTCTCCCAAGACCTAGGGACACTGAATTTCTGGGTCCAGATGTGGCATGGAAGGGAGGCATAAACCGGCTGCTCAGCCTGGAAAAGCCCAGAAGCAAAACATCAGGTTCCTCTCTGTCAACAGGACGATGATGAAGGAGTTGGGCAGCTTCAAAACTAGGGACTAGGCATGGAATCCAGTCAGGTTGTGGTTTTCAGCACTGCTGTGCCCTGTTGAGCCCTGCCTGTCACAATGGGAAAAAGGACCCATCCCACACAAGCCGGTAACGATGCCACACAGCATAACGGGAATGTATTATTCTGGAATAAAAGCAAACGAACTGGCTGTGGATGAATTCACACTCTGGCTCACCTGAAGTGAACACAGCTAATCCTGTGGCTGGGGTTATGCTGCTGCTGCCAGTAGCGTAACACACGCTCTTTTGCAGCCTGGCACAAGAAAAGCAAGCGGAGCAGCAGCAAGGAGAGCAGCGAGAAAGAACTTGTGATCCAAAAATCCAGGCAACAGGATGGGCTCCCAGAAGAGGCATGCTGTGCATATGGCTGTTCTCTGTACCTTATACCCTAATCTCACAATGCCCCCCAGGCAATGGGGCTGGGGGATATAGGGGGAGCAGGTGGAGGAAGGGGCTTGGGAAGACAGAACATACTCTTAGGTGCAGGGCAGTGGCTTTTTGCAAGGACCACGTAGGGCCAACAGAGCGGGGCTACCCTGAGCCACCTTCTTCTACCTTCTGCTGAGCAAGTTCAGCTAAAGAAAGGCAGGCATTAAAGTGGCCAAGATCTGATTCTTATTGCCAGTTCTCTAATTTTTCTTTCCAAAGGAAGATAATGGAAGTCACAGGGCCGTCAGCAACGGTCTGAAGACCCCTCGAAGCAGATGGGCGGGGATGAGACAAGCCCGAAGATCCGCTCATCCCCCGGGCCGGGCGGGGGGACCAGGCGGGGTGAGCGGATCCTGGGGCTTGTCTCCTCTTTGCGAAGTAACAAGCTGCTACCGCCGGCTGCTGACAGCCCGACCTCTCACATCTTCCAAACCCCGAAGCTCCCAGCAGAGGAAACGCTACTCCTAAACTCCCCCCGGGGCTTTCTCCCCCGAGATTTCTCCGCTGTCTCGACTGAAGCCGAACACCCCCCAAGAGCGCTCCCCGGTTCCCTCCCTGGCCAGCGCCGCCCGGTGCGGCTTCGCACCGACCTCCATCGGGAGAAGCGTCTGGGGGAAGAAGCCGCCTCTGTCCGGCGAGCACTTACACTGAACCTTAAACACCGCTCATACGTCCCCAAGGTGGCCGAGGAGCCCCCCGCCCTCCCGCGGTCCCCCCAGGACGACGCGGCGCCGCCGGCCGGGCACTGCCGCCCGCTTCGTGCTAGCGGGCAAGGCCGCCCCCTAGTGGGCGAGGCCGACGCCACACTCCCGGCAAGGGAACCCGGTGCCGCTTCTCATGGCAGCGGCAACTTCTGCTCCCCGGAGCGGCCGTTTCCCCTCCGAGCCGAGCCGCGGCGAGGAAAAAGACCTGCCCGGTCACAGAGCGGGGCCGGAGGAGGAGGGGAGCGCCGCGGCACCTCGCCGCCGCCCCTCCCGGAGGCCACGGCAGCCGCTCGGCACGGGACAGCGCCGCCGCGGGCAGGGGAGGGATAGCCCGGCCGCGCCTCTCCGCGGCTCCCGGCGCGGGAGAACCGGCAGCGAGCGGCGGCGCTCGGGGCGTTTTTCCGCCCGCTGGGGTGTTCCGCTGAGGCGGGCGCGGCGGCTTCACCTGGCGGGACTGAGCATGCGCGCGGCGGCGGGGCACGCCGCCGATTGGGAGCGCGATGCAAGACTAGGACGGAGCCGCCGGGCAGCCGCGACTTCGCCGAGAGCGCGCTGCCGCGCCGCCGGAGCGGGGGCGCCGGGAGCCGCTCTCCATGGGATTTGATGCCGCCGCTGCTGCCGCCTCGGAGCCTGCTCCCTGCGAGGATCCAGCTCCCGCCGGGGACTCCCGTTGGCCGGGCGGCGTCTCCTCCGGAGCCGCGGGCTGCCTTGAGCCGGGCATGACCGGGCGGGCGGCGGGGGTCAGCCGTGCCCCTCCGTCCCCTCGCCGGGGGCCGGGCGGAGGCAGCGCTGCCGCGCTCCGTGCCGCGGCGGGGCGGCGCTGTCCAGCCCTGCCCTGAGGGGCCGGGGGCAGAGGCGGGGAGGCTCCGGCGCTGGGAGCCGCGCGGCGGGGCGGCCGTTGGACCGTCGGCGGGGGGCGATGAGGGCGGCGGGACGGCGGCGGCGGGGCGGCGGGGCGGGGCAGGGGCTCCGCCGGGCTCTCTAGGACGCCGGCGCCCCGTACTCCCACCATGGATCTGCTGCTGGTGGTGAACACGAGCCTGGGCTCCCCCAACGAGTCCCTGACGCTGCCCCCCTCCTCGCCGTCCTCCTCGGCCCTCCTGCAGCCGCCCTCCCCCTACTCCCCGGCGGCCGTGGCCAGCCTGGCGGCGGTGGTGGGCTTCCTCATCGTCTTCACCATCGTGGGCAACGTGCTGGTGGTGATAGCTGTGCTCACCAGCCGGGCGCTGAGAGCCCCCCAGAACCTCTTCCTGGTGTCCCTGGCCAGCGCAGACATCCTGGTGGCTACCTTGGTCATGCCTTTCTCCTTAGCCAACGAGCTTATGAATTACTGGTACTTCGGCAAGACTTGGTGCAACATTTACCTGGCGCTGGATGTGCTCTTCTGCACCTCCTCCATCGTCCACCTGTGCGCCATCAGCCTCGACAGGTATTGGTCGGTCACACAGGCGGTGGAGTACAACCTCAAGCGGACCCCCCGCCGGATCAAGGCCATCATCCTCACTGTCTGGCTCATTTCAGCTGTCATCTCCTTCCCGCCATTGATCTCCATGTACCGGGACCCTGAAGGAGATAGCTTTCCACAGTGCAAGCTCAATGATGAGACATGGTACATCCTTTCTTCTTGCATCGGCTCTTTCTTTGCACCCTGCCTCATCATGGTGTTGGTCTATATCCGCATCTACCGTGTGGCCAAGCTAAGGACCAGGACCCTCTCTGAGAAGCGTACGATGCCAGAGGGGTCCTCCCAGACTGAGAATGGCTTGAGCCGCGCTGCTGGGGGCTGCACATCCCTGAGGATGCAGCTGGGAGAGAACGGACATTACTCAGTGCATCACTGGCGCAAAGCCTCTGAGCTGGAGGACATTGAGCTGGAGGAGAGCAGCACCTCGGAGAGTAGACGGAGGCGGAGCCGGGAGGAGCATCCCCGCAAAAGCAGCAAGAGCCAGTCCTTCTCCTACTCCTATTCCTCCAAGCACTCTAGTAGCCGTCTCTCCCGCTCTAGCAATCGCTCCATGCAGTTCTTCTCATACCGCCGTCGCCGGAAGCGTAGCAGCATCTGCCGTAAGAAAGTCACCCAGGCCCGGGAGAAACGCTTCACTTTTGTGCTGGCTGTGGTCATGGGGGTCTTTGTAGTTTGCTGGTTCCCTTTCTTCTTCAGCTACAGCCTCTATGGTATTTGCCGGGAGGCATGTGAGGTCCCCGAGACTCTCTTCAAGTTCTTCTTCTGGATTGGGTATTGCAATAGCTCCCTCAACCCAGTCATCTACACCATCTTCAACCAGGACTTTCGCAGGTCCTTTAAACACATTCTCTTTAAGAAGAAGAAGAAGAACTTCCGACATTGAGCTGGAGGGATGGATTTGCCTTGAGCAGGAGCGGAGTTAAAAGAGAAGGAGAATGCTCTATCCTGAAAAGGGAGGGAAGAGAATATGGGTTTGGGGGCTTAGAGAGAAGGAGGAGGGCTCGCCCCTTTGGTCGAGCAGAGTGGTGGTATGGGGTACGAGCGTTGTGTTGGGCAGGCTAAGGGCATTCACCGTGGTACAGAAGGTGACGTGGTGCTTCAGGAGTGGGGCTGGAGTGCAGATGGGTAAACGGGGAGGGGAGCAACTGTCTTTGAATGCTGACGGTGGGCATTGGGAGTTAGCAGAGGAAAACAGGCTAAGGCACTGAGTTTGGGAAGCAGTGCGATTTTATGGGCTCTGGAATTTTGTGGGAAAACAAGTAGAGACATCAAGAGGAAAGGATTAAGTGGCAGTGGTGGTGGAGATTTCAGTATTTATAAATAGAGCAGCTGGGGCCTGTGATGGGCTCACCCCAGTAAGAAATTGGCTTTTACTGCTAAGGGGGGCAAGAAAGTGCAAAGTACCAGGCACTGAGTCTTTTGAGTTACGGAAGGATTTAAATGTTTGCCAAAAAATCCTAAAGAACAATCCAAACTCTTTTCTAAATAAACCTTTGTACTGTTAAAACCTTCTGAATGATGATTTTACACAGAGCTTAAGTCAAACAGAAAGCGTGGGGTTTCTTTTTCTTTGGAGGGGTCTTTGCATATAGAGCTAGATGGGAAACATTTTTCCTGTCTTCCCATAATTTTGTCGGTGGGGTAAACATGGGAGTCTTGCATGTTTTCATGAAATACAGAAAAGAGCACATACACCCCATGGCCTTATTTCCCCCTGTCTGATTGCCAGGCAGTGAATTCCTGCCCTGTCCCTTTCGGATCAGTGGCCTAAGCACCTTGCTGTCCTGGAACAAGTAGTGGAAAAAAATCCTTTTGGTGAACTCACATAACATTTTCTGAGTTAAAAGGGAAAAAAAATCCCCAACTCTCCAACCAGCTCAACTTGCATGTACCCTGGGTAACTTCTTCCCCACTCTTTATAGATCCCCCTCAAAAGGCTTGTCTCAGGGGCTGGATGCGTGCTGCTCTCGTTCTCAGACAGGCAGTTGGAGGCAGTCTGCCATGCAGATTTTCAGAGGCAGAGCAGTCACCACACCACTAAGGTCTTTAAATCGTTCGTATTTACAGCCTTAGAGCAACTAAATATTTTATATTTCTTCTTTTTAATGAGAAGCATACATTGCAGATTGCCAGTGGTATATGTGAGCAAATCTCTATAAAGAAAGTGCAGCTGTTCCAAACCTTTGATATTAATGCTGCTTTCTTTCCCTTTCCCTATTTGCATTTCTAGTTCATTATATCAGAATATTTTTCTTGGGGGGAGGGGAGAGAATAGGGGAGAAGAGTTTGAATACTTATTAAAGCAAACGGTATTTTCCCATGGGTTTATAAAATGTCATAAACTGTAATGAAGAGAGTGAGAGATGGGGACTGATGGCTTTACATTCACCACTGAATGCATATCGAGGGTAAGACTCAGCTGAGCATTTGCATCCTTCTCCACCTGTGCTTCTGCAAGGTGTGTATTCTGATTGCAGGGTAAATACTGCTCCATTTTATGTGTATCACCCCTTCCATGGGCTGCAGGGTATGGCATCTGCCTCAAACCAACCTTTCCATAGTAAACAGCTTTTTGAAAAATGGAGCAAAAATCTAGTCTACAGCAGGCTTCTTGAAACAGCTACCTTGAATCTATACCTGAGAATCATTAAATATCCCCTCCTCTGCTGCCTCTGTCTGTCTGAAAGGTGTCTGTAGCCTCTCTTCTTTTGAAATCTCAATGGCATAAAGAAAGATGATAGGGCAGTCACTTTGTTCCATCAGTGTTTCATAATAAGCATTTGGTTCTCTTTACTCTGGAAAAGGAGATTGTCGGTGTCTATGATTCCGGTGTTAATTCAATAGAGAATTTAACTTCAGGGCCGACTCAAGTCAGAGTCTTCTGCCAAAGTAAAGATTAGATGATTGCACCGAACGCATTAGGAGTTTGCTTCATTTCACTAAAGAAACAATTGAGACATTTTCAAAATCCTAAGTCTGTAACTTATTGGGTCCTTTCTTGAAATAAGGCTTGGAGTTGTGGAAAGATTTGAGCTTTGTTTAATATGTATCTGCACTTAAAGAAAGGATGTTAAGACTTATTTTCAGGATCATCCCTTTGTAAATGGCAAATGGTTTAGTGCAAGTACATACCTGAGGCGGATAAAGAGAAAAAAATAGCAACCAAGAGGGGGAGATTACAAGCCATTTTCTCTTTTGCAAAATGGAGAATTCTTTTTAAAGTTACATCAAGAAGAGCTGAAACAACATCATATTATTTGTAGGTAACGATGTAGCTAAAAAGTTCAGGTTTGCTTAATCTGAAGAAACTATATAATTGCCAGAGCAACCAAAGCAACACATGGTACATAGCTACTACCTCTGAGCTACTGGACAGCTTCATTAGAGATACCCATTCCTACCAAGAGGAAGGTCTGCTTTTGTCACTGAATGCTCGTTTAGAGTGATTTCCCAGTCTGCAGACACACAGCAGTTTTCACTCTTGCACTGCTTTTGAAATGAGATTTGTTGCCTATAAACACAATCCTTCCCCTTTTATTTTTCCTTGTAGAATTCAAGGAGTCTGTGGAAATGAAACTTAACTGACAGTCAGATTTTAGTGGACGTGAAGTATATATGGAATGACTGATGTGCCTTAAAAGTAATTTCCTTGCTATAAAATTATTCTGTGGTCATTATAAACATAAAGGAAATAATGTTTCTATTTTTGTTTTGCATTTCCAAATGTCTAAAAGGGATTTATGCAGATACTGAACATCTATGTGCAGCGGCATACTTAAAAACGGCATTTTCTGTGGTTTTAATTTATTTCTCATCACAGTTACTCATCTGATTCAATGTCTCAAGAGGATCTTATTTCTTCTGAGCTAGATAAAAAGTAATACTCATCAATAAAGATGTGCAGTATACACCCTTTATAAGTGCATTTCCCTCTAAATTAGTGAATACAGAGGATTTCTATAAAAATTGTTTTTAATGTAACTACTGAATATGCTTCAAGGAAGTAAAATGGGGCTGATTTATTTTTTTAATTACAGTGTTCTCTTATTACTTGTAATAGCCGAAGACTGGAAATTGTTTGTAACATATTATGTGGTGTTCAATTTTCATAAAAAGTTATCAGCTCTGCTACTCACACTGTGGTTGTGCTTCCACTGTAAGTTGGCTAATAGCATATACAGGGAAAAAGTAGTCAATGCAGCTTTTGCTTAAGAAAAAGGGAGATGATGTTTTATGTTTCGATTGTGTCCAGTTGTGTCTTTGATCACATATGATGAGCTGGTTGAAACACTCATTCTTTACTGTTGTGGAAGAACAAAATGTTACTATAAAGCCATATTGATTTTAACAACAAGCACCTGATCTTTAGCGGTTCATTTGCTCATTTCACCATGAAGAAAATTTTCTGTCAGTCTAAAATGAGAAGTTAATGTTTTCTTTTCAAAACCGGTTTTCTTACCAGCACCACTTTGGGTTGATCGCTGAAATATCGAGCAGTGCAATGTAGTTGGGGCAATACCTCAGTGCTGCCCTTCTTCAGCCGTCTTCTGTGGGAGTTTTGCCTGGGTGAGAACTGCAAAATCAATCTCTTCGAGGCTTGGGGCAGGTGGATGGGGATAGATAGATAGATAGATAGATAGATAGATAGATAGATAGATAGATAGATAGATAGATAGATATTTGACAGTATCGCAGCTTTAAATCATTGTTTAAATTATTGTTTAAATCATTGTTAAAGGAATCAGTCCCTTGTTGTTCTGTGTGATCTCCATTCAGAAGAGTCATGTTGCTCCAAGAGCACTGGCAATTTCTGTGAAGTAGAGCTGAGATGAAAGACTACATGTGAGTAGCTTTGCCCACATTGAGCTTTATCACTCTTTGTGAGTAATCCCAGAAAACCTCAGAGATTATTTCCCAGACAACAGGGATTTTACTGGTGAATGAAGGAACTACTCAGTGTGGGCAAGGATGTTAGGAGCTTCCTTAGACATTGCCTCTTTTTCAGTAAGTATGCCTGGGGAACGTAAATATTTGTGTGTAACTGTACAAGAACTGAAAGAAAGCAATCCTCTCTGCTTAACTTTGACCACTGTTCAAACCCTTAAGAAGTGTGAGTCGAGGGGTTTCTGACTACATAACCAGAGCAACAAACCCTATTGTGTATTTTCAGTATAAGCTGTGTGAAGAGCATTATCTGATTGCATCTGGTTTATGGAGAAAACTGTTGGTCTCTTTCTTGCTTTATGGAAGTTGGTACTGATTAGAACAGCATCTGAGAAGTGTGCAGATTCTGTAGGAAATGTCAGTAACAACACACAGTTTCAGGAGAATGTACTAACCTTAGACAATGACCACCATCAAGGAGAGAATACCTGCAAGCTGTGCAAAATGAAGGCCAGATGCTCTCTTTGAGTTTGTTTTCGTGGTTACTCATTGTGACCTTGCTGCTGAGCAGAGGGCAATTAGATGCTTCAGAGAAAAAGTGCTGATTTAGAGGGGGGACAGTGTGTGAGGAGATTTCTACCCACAACCCTGAAGGAAATAATACTGACTTACATCTTTACACTGTGGACAAGTAGAGTGCAAAAAAAATGCCTTTCTCATTGCACAGCAGAGAATGTTAACTTACCTTCCATATCTGTGGGTTGACTAGGCAATATAGGATTACACAGGAGAAGGTAGGGGTAAAAGATGTGTCACTTCAGTGTTCAACATGAACCTTACATTTTTCCTTTGGCCTTGAAATTAAACCAAAAATACAGTTTGGCGCCTGGACTTTGGGGCATGGAGCATCAGTAATGCTACACAGATTATAGCCTGGTTTTAGCAAAAAGCATCAGTTTGTATTATACACCCTGCACATCTCCAGTTTAGGACAGAAATGGGATACAAGGCACATGAGAAAGGAGTAATTAGCAGTTTGAAGAATCATTTGTGAAATTTCCCTAGATCTCATTCTGATAACTGAGATGGCTTTAACTGTGTGGCTTCCCAAACACTAAGAAAGATTCAGGGGGGTATGTACCATGGAAACAGTAGAAATACTGCTGCTCAAGGAAGCAAGAGGTGTCAAATTGCTCAGAGAGTTACACTGTATGCCCAGACCTCCAGTGTCTGGTTTGGTGGGAAAGGCTGGGGTATCTTCCAGTCACAGTGACTATCATGCTTGGTCTGCATTTATGTGATACCTACAGTGGGTACATTGCCTTTGTTTGAAGTGGCAGCACTTAGACTACGACAGAAGACATTTTAAGTAGTTTATCTCTCCTCTGGCACATGTCCTTCACTACACTAACCCAAACATTTTTTAATTCAACTGCACTACAGTTGATAAGGTAGAGAATGAGATTGCTGGTATCTTACAGGAAGAAAAAAGAAAGAGATATGGAAAATATTAGGAACTGAAACCTGGTGTCTTAGTCCTAGACTATCAACTTACAGTGATACTGTCTACCTTCCCCCTCCCCTCCTTCTTTTTTCTTTTGGAAAAGAGAAAATCATGCAAAATTGCAGCAGCTTATTTTTAATCGACTACACTGATGGTACTGTTTGCACGAGAAAAAAAGAGCTTTTCTGTCAGTAAAAGGCATTCTGCTCTAAAGCAGTTTTCTTTACTATAACTCTCTGAAAAATCTAAGGAAAAGTAAACCAGCACTTAATTCAATTTGTCTATATGTAACTCCCTTAACAAAGATGCTTTATTAAAGGTCCCGAATATAAAGTACACAAATCAAATGTAACCGCCTGCTTCATCAAACCAATTAGTTGTGTTTCGGCATTTTGTGAACTTCATTTCCTATGATACTCCTTACCAATAGCTATCTATGATAGTTTCCTATGATACTCCTTACCAATAGCTCTCTGCTGACAGAGAGCTCTCTGCTGTACACCCTGTTGACAAGAGAGGAAAATACTGAGGATTCACACTTCTTTCCATTAACCCTGTTAAGTCTCCTCTAACAAATTAAAAAGCAAGCCAATAGGAGTAGGTCTGTTGGTGTGATGTCTCTAAGTGACACGAGTCAGAGAAATAATAATCTGGTTCTGACATGTACAACATGCATAATAGAGAGGCTAACCCTAGGCTGCAGGGACATGTTTCTCTTGGTTTTGTTTTCTATGCCTTTGACCCAACATCTCAAATTATTTCCTCTGTAGCAGAACACTTTCAACACAACATCCCTTTCAACATAGTCGGTTGGAGTAAGAAATTAATACTGAGGTCTCCCACTTCCTCACTGAGAGCTTTCACCAATAGACTATTTATAAAGGTGATGCAGCTAAAATGCCTTTCCTTTAGGCACATAAATGTTTTATTTGATCTAGCTTTCTGTCTCTCAGTAGACTAACACTTTCATTCCACAAGGACATTCTCTATCTGGAAAGTAAATATATGTCAAATACTGCGAAGAATATGAGAAATCCTAAAAACTGCAGCCGCTCCAGCTGTATTTTAAATGAAAAGGCCAAAGCTGAACTGTGGAAACAGCTTGATCTCCTCTGTTGTGGGGATGCCCTAGCTGAGACCATCTATTCAGATGTGCTTCTCATCAGATTTTGGTGCAAACAGTGTGCAGATCTGTTCAGTGGTGGGGTGGGGGGCATTGCAGCTGTACTGAGAGGAGCGATTTCAAGTGTCCAGCAAAGACTGAAGTATGAAAAATATGTGCCTATTGAATCACTAGACATCATAGCAGACTTCCTCACTTTGCTTTTCTGTTCCCTTTTTGCACCGCCAGCTTGCAATCTGAGTACAATACCCAGCACACGCTTCTGTGCCTTTACCTTGTATGCCTCAGTGTCTGATCTATGAAGGAGAGATAGTGCTTCTCCTCACGCCTGGGAGGATTCCCCAGAAAACTACCTGTGAGGTGCTTCAATGCCAGGTTGTGCTATATATAAGTACCTATACAGGAATAACAGGAGTGATGTTTAAATTTCTTGGCTCAGTCCAAGCCATACTGTTTTATCACCAATAAATTCTTGTATGCAGAGCTTTGAAGTCCCTATAAATGTGCATTTGCTAAGGTTGGCACTGACTTGTTTACATCAGCAGCAATTTCTGCTGGTGATTAAAGGGATACTTTTAGTCAGTTCATCGGGCTGCTGGATTTGGTTTGTCACACGGTGTGTCAGAGGAACATGATGCATTGTTTTAACAACACAGTTAGCACTAGAAGTGATTAAAGATTCCTTTCCTGCCAGGAAAAAAAAAAAAAGCGCCACTTTGATGAAATCTGATTGTTCCTTAAAGGACATGTCTGGTTTGCCCCATATGTAATGGAAGCCAGGAGATCTTTGATCAGCTTCTGCTGGCCTGACTGCTTACTGGTTTGGCTGACTGGCTCCTGGTCAGGCTGCTGGATAAGGTGCCAGAAAGTCGAGACTTCCAGGCTCCTGGATCTTGGGCAGCCAAGGCCCCTGGGTTTATGGGCACTCATGTCTGAGCTCCATTATCACTTAACTAAATGCTTCATAACCTTTGTTATGCTTAGTCTATCAATGTCTTTATGCATTAAGGATGGACTACCATGCCCTTTTTGCTGATGAGAAACCAAAGATTAATGTCAATTAGGTAGGTAAATCTTAACAAACTTCTGCTTCATGTGAATCCTTCCCGTTGCAAATCAGACCCCTGCTAAGATCCAATGTATAAAGTTCTGCATGTGCTTTGAAGTTCTGCTTCTGGGTCTGTGAACATTGCATAGCCATAGAACTTGCACATGAATTCTCTTAGGAGGATACAAACTAAATACCTCCCTATGTTGCTGGTCTCCACTTGGCAGGCAGGTCATGTGGTTTGGGTTTTGCAGAATAAGATAAAGGGCGTTACCTCTAGTTTGTGAGGAGGCACTGTTGTTGCAAGTGGTTTTTTACACTGTCACCAGTGTTGGATTCACACTCCCATTTCTAGATGCCTGCTTTTTCCATGTATTGAACAGGTACCTCAGGGCATAACTGACGTATGATTTATATCCCCAAGGGGCAGACGACTTCTGTGCTTGTGGCAAAGTGCAGAAATTAGAAGTACTACAAAAAAAAAAAAAAAAAAAAAAAGAAAATTACTCAAGATCCCCAGAAACTAGTGACTGAAATAGCCAACATCATTTACATCTCAAGGCTCAAATTCATGCAGGAAAAAACCAGGGATAAACCAGGGACCTTTCATATCTTACATTGTCTGCCAAGCATCTCAATCTACAATGTGGATCACTAGATCATTCTTTTCTTGTACTTTGAAGGTCACTTCCCTTGAGATTATTGAACCTTTGTCTTCAATAATACAAAAATTACCCGGAAACCAAAAGAAAACTAAATGTTAGAGAGTCAAGAAATAACATACATGATTCAAATGTTAGGCATGATGGACTACGCCTGTTGAGAATAGACATATTGGGCTATAAAGGAATTCTGTATATTTTTCAGGCAAGTGATGACCATAGAGGGAACATGAATGCCAAGTGAACACTTTGTACAGTATTTCCTGTGTATTTCCTGACAATACTTACCACCTTCAGAAACATTGGACAGTGTATATCAAACATACTTTTCATAACTAAAGGAAGGGATTGTCCCCCTAGTATGGTATCTCAGGGAAAAAAAAGTAAATAGATGTAATATTAAAAAGTAGTAATGCATAGTAAATGTGGAAGGAGAAGGAGCCTGTCTGTTCCTGGAGAAAGAGTTGAGCAGCAGTTCATTCTTACCTAATTCTGCCATCTCTAGCTAGGGATAACTGATGGTCACTAAGGTCAAGACTGCCCCCAGGTTACAATGTTTTAAAAGACGTCACAGCTTTTGTATGTGTTGACTATATTTTTGTTTGTTAAGGTAACAGTTATTATTAGTGACAGAAATTACTTTTTACCCCTCCTTTTCTTTCAGGGGAGGAACATACAGAAAAGAGATTTCACAGGACTACAAGAATAACTGTTCCTTTTCTATTTTGGTAATTCAAAAATAAACATTAGGAATAAACATATTAAAAAGAGTCATTAGGACATTCAGATGCAAATTAACCATTTAATTCTCTGATTGATCAAGCCAACTCAACTAACTCAAAGCACTTACTTATCCCTGAGATTTTATGTCATGTAATGAAATATCCTGGTTGCCCAGAAAGGCTGTGCTGCTTCTCCTTAGAGGTTTTCAAGACCCAACTGGATAATGCTGTGGGCAACCTGGTTTGGCCTCATAGCTGACATTGCTCTGAGTGGGAGTCTGGAGTAGAGACTTCCTGAGGTCCCTTCCAATCTAGGGCTCTAAGGGCTATTTCCTCCTAACAAGGAACAAAAGTAAAGTCCTAATAACTGGATAGCATCCAAATAATAGTCTACAGAAAGATGCACATATATGGCCACAGGTGGGCAAAATTTGCTTGTCTTTTCCTTAAGCCATTTGGAGCTCTAAATCTATTAATCTTTTCTACTTGCTGTGTGCAAATTCTTTCTAACACACATTCAGTGGGGTCCAGGGCACAAACCTTTTCTTCATTCAGAATTAATGTAGTTACTTAGGACCCCTGCAGCACACTCACCCCTGCCCCAGCCCAGTAGAGATACATAAGCACACAAATATTTTACAAACATTTTCTTTAGAATGCCAGCCAAAATATTACTTTAGATATTTTTTTTTCCCCAAATAAAACAGTGTTTATGTCCAGGAAGTCAGATGTGACCTCATGATCTACTGACTGAAGTGGTTCATAAAGCACCAAGTCATGATTTATACCATAGCTGTTGTGTGCAAGATAAAAATAATGAGGAAATTAATATGTGTTTCCATACACAGCTGAAGACTTTCTCTGACCACAACATGTTGCTTCATTCCTCATTCATTTACCTACAGAAGGTGTCTGACCCTTCTGTAGAAGTGGCATTTCAGAGGATCAGGTGCTAGCTGATGAATTCATGAATGCGTTGTGGCATCTGGAATCGCAAGTCTTTTCCTTCCTTTAGCAATTCCTGTTAGTAATGTTTCTCTGCAGTTACCATGCAGGTGACATTGTAGGGCATGGTAGTAAATTGAAAATTCCATGTAAAATAAGGTTTTGTATTTGCTTGTCACTGAGTATATCGCAGTGCTAGAAAATGCTCCTGACATACGGTTACAATCTTTGATTTAGCTTGCACAAGTGCAACATAAAGAATATATTTCCTCTCCATGTCCACTAAAGAAAGAAACAAGATTCCTGGGGCCACATCTCCAGCAAGATGTGAGCAGAGTAGGTCCACAGCTGCTTTTTGCAGTCTCTGGACTGAGAACACCACTGAGGCAGCTGAAGCCCACCTGGGTAAGGGAGTGAGGAATTGACAGCATTATGAAGCCATGGGCTACATTTCACAGAATCACAGAATCTTAGGGGTTGGAAGGGACCTCAAGAGATCATCGGGTCCAACCCCACTAAATTTGTTCATGGCATCAACAGAGTACAGGTCGCATTGCTGCAGCCAATAAATCCTTTCTGTCTACTCACCACCACTGTCTTCTATGAAGCTCCAGAGGTGCTTGGTACCATTCGTGCTTCCACATGCCTTCAGAAACTTCAGAAAACTCTTTCAGACCCTCTTCTATTAAGACTCCAAAAATTTAAAAGGCAGATTTATTTCGTGTTTGACACTATTCAGATAGAATAAAACCTGCTATTTCTGGACACAAAACTTAAAAGAACCTTAAAATTCTGTTTTATAGGATGCTAAGAGTAAACAGAGACATCATGGAGGCCTGTACCAGGATTCATATCTAGTTCTATTGCTGGCCTTGAGCCCAGCATGCAATGTGCTTTGAACCTGTCATTTCAATCTTATGCCTTGCTGTTTAATGATGGGATATGCACAATATTACTTCATTCATGAATATTTTTGAGTGTTTGGAGGGAAAAAAAAAGAGCGCTACATAAATCCTAGATTATTACTGCTATAAAACATATAATAAAAACTTGTGAGTAATCACTGAGGCACTACTTGTTAAGGAGTTCATCTGTCCACTGGTTTTGCTTTAAATGAATTGAGGGTTGCAATATGCATCACCTATGTCTACTTTTATTTGTGACTTTTGTAGCTTTCCCAAACTCTTATACACTGAAGCAGTTGTAAAAACTGAAGAGTTTGCTATTTTATCTACCTAGAGAAGATATTACAGAACTGATGATTAATCAGTGGGGTTTTGATTTCTTTTCCCTTGTAACAAGCAATAGGACAAGAGAAAATGGCCTCAAGTTGCACCAGGGAAGTTTGGACTGGATATTACTAAAAAATTACCCACCAAAAGGGTTGTCAAGCACTGGAACAGGCTGCCCAGGGAAGTGATTGAGTCACCATCCCTGGAGGTACTTAAAAGATGCATAGATGTGATGCAGAGGGACATGGGTTAGTGTTGGGCTTGGCAGTGCTCGGTTGACAGTTCAACTCGATCTTTTACAACCCAAATGATTCTGTGACTGTAGGTAAAGGTCAGAACAATTTTTAGAGGGAGAATTTTGCCTTATATTATCCTGCTTAGCTTAAATTCGTATTATTCGTAAATATTCAGTGCAAAACCTCTCAATGTCTGCAGTGCAGGATTGGGAAGGAGATATTAATCTCTGTGGGAGCTATGATTCTGGGAACAGTGCTTGCACTGAGACTTTGATGTTTCTGAGGCGTTCCCTGTTTTAAGGGGTTTTTGTGCAAGTTCAATGCCTAGAAACATGAGTCCTGCTCAGGATACAAATAACGACAAATTGTCTGAATGTGGAAAAAACTCTGGAATGATAAATGTCAACAACATTTTGTCTACATATATCCAGAAAACTGTACTCATAAGGCTTCTAAATCAGTGTGCTCTGCTTCTGTCCTTTGGAGTTATTTTTATAACTATTTCCCAAGCAATTGCACATCCTACAATGAGAACTACATATGTCCCAAGACTAAAATATCAGAAATAAGCCATTTTTAAACCTTTGACGCTCAAAACAAATGACAAGCACTTTCTTTATATGCTAGCTAAGTATTCAAATGAAACAATTAAATAATTACATTGTAGAAAAATACAGTTCAGGATAACTCTATATTTTTATTTGGCATGGTTTCAACTGTAAATTGTCCCCTCAGATTGATTTAATATACTCATAAATTTTTCATGTGCTTTTAAAATTTTAGTTTTGTCTTTAAGTTCCATCTTCATTCTTTCTTAAGGAGCAATCACACACACACACACACACACACACACACACACACACACACACAGCACCAGGTAAATATTTCCATGAATAGCCTCAGGGTTCCTCAACAAGAATGTAATTGTCTGTGCACTGACTCTGTAACTGAATTGCCTTCCTTAATGATGGGATATTGGTTTTATAGGCCACTGACTTCTCCCCTTTAATACCCATTAATGGTAATTTTATTTTTTAAATGAATGCCTCTTTCTCTTTTGCTTCCTTCGTGTTTCTTACATTTCTTCCCAGCTCCACACACACTCTCCCAACCCCCTGACACCACCCACCTCCCCCTTCCCAAAAGAGCAGCAAGTGCAAGAAAATAAAGCAGCAAAATGACTCTAGCTGGTATTGCAGGCTTCACTTCAAATAGGCAACTCCTGCACTGCAATCAAATTAACCAACATCAGAGCTCAGAAACCCAAGCAGACTCACTCCTATCATTCATATGTAAAAGAGATGCCACTGTCTTCTTGTAATCTTTTAGATCCAGAGACCTGTAATACCTAAAAATCATTCTTTATTTGGATAAGCATGCCTGGGGATAAATTTGAGTAATGCACAAGAAAGAACAGAGAGGATACCAAGTCCTGTGCTGTGCATCAGCTACAGATGGCTACTAGTCCATCAACCTCAGCTTCCAAATGGGGCCTTGGAGGAACCAACTTGTGAATCATTTCATCAGTGGTGAAATGCTGCAGTGCAGATTACATAGGTTTTCCTCTAGCTTTCTTAAAAAAAGCTTCAGTTGTGTGCTAGAAACCAGCATGTGACACTTCAACTCCCAAAGTAATTGAGAAGATTAGTGCTTAGGTCAACTATGCTATTAAAATGGTAAGTATGTTTTTTCTGGAATGATGATTGCAGTATATATTGTCCAGTAGAAACAAATAGATTTAGCATATGTGACCACAAAATACAATTCTGTTATTACTGGTTCTTCCAAAATCAGGTAGAGAAATACTGAAGAATGTATAGCTCCAGCCTTCTTTTGCCACAGTGTAGCCTCATGGTACTGATTAGCAAATCCTGTGAAGAGACAGTAAAGGAGAAAGTATCTCACAGTCATAGAATGGAAATACACTGTCACAAGGAATTTATTTTGCATGGGCCACCTCCTCTTAATTCCTCTAGAAACGATCCGTCATTGTACTTGAACTTGAAATCTGGGGCTCAGAGCAGGGAAAGGAAAGGAGCTCTCACCTTACAAAGGGAGAGTTTATTTTTACACACCTAGTGTGTTCAGCTGCCTTAAGAGCTGAAGCCTCCTCTGTGTGAGAGCCGAATGACAGAGCTGATAGAGGGTTTTGCTGGAAGAGAGTGCAGAGACTTTCGTGATAGGTAGCAGCAGTTTTCAAGGACACCAAAAGACAAGAGCTGAGCTGAATCAAACTACACCTCTGAGCCAGGTTAGCTGGCAATACTTTCTGGCAGGACCAAGCAAGAAAATCCCTTGGGAGAGGAGACAGACTGCTACTGAAACACATGGATATTGTGAGCAGGTTTGAGAGGTGGGTGGAGGTATTACTAGAAGGACCATCTGATCAGTGGAAAGAAACAAACTACCACTAAAGTCACTGAGGATGGGAGTATGGGATTTTCCTCTTCAACAGCTCAGAGGTTATAATCCATTTTAAAAGACATTTCAATGAAAAAGTAATTTCTTTATTTTTATTTCCCACACCTGTCTTCTTACATGTACATTTTTTCCTATTTTGCTACAGAAGTATGGAGAAAAGCAAAAATCTAAACTGGCAAAATATTAAGAATTTCAGATTATTTTTTCTTGAAAAATTTCTTAAAATCCAAAAAAGACAAACAGTGGGAACACTGAGATTTAAAATTCTGATGATTAATACTTCACTTCTTTTTGTATGGGTTTCTAAATAAGCCTTTTCCATTTGAGTTTAGAGCTGGTAATGCCAGTAATCAACAGGCATACATCTACCTTTGGTTTTATTCTTTACTAAGAGTAAATTTTGTAATGCTTCTGTCAGCAGCTGGATTTCACATATGTTAACTAAAGCAACCATAGAGCTCCAAGGGGAAGACTCCCCAAACACACAGCTACAACTTTGAGGTTGCTTGCTCAGATGATGAACATTGGTCGTTTTCAGAAAGAGCTTCTCAGTTAGCATGGCAAAAACTCAAGCCTGGAGTTTAGGTATCTTCAGTCTGGACTAAAGAGAGTAATTTGAGACAATGGGTTTTGGAAATCTTGGTTCCCTGCGTGTGATGCCAAGCAAAGAGCACTACATTAAATCTCTTTGATTGGATTGTAACCAATTTTTATCATAATGGTTTAGCAGCTCTTGAAAACATTTCAGGCCATCTTTTGTGGTCCTAAAACAATCCCTTTTCTTATTCTGTCCCTGTCATCAACTTTTTGGTTTTAGAATATGTTTTATCAATAAAACACTTTCTATTTTTCAATCAGTATACACTCCTTTCACGCTCATTTAGCGTGCATTTCTTGATGAAAAATTTGTGACAGTTCTAAAGCCAACTGATAAGGAAGCTGATTTTTTAATCATATGCATGGGTGAAAGCATTTTACTAAAAAGGAGATATGAAAAAGCAGCAGATAGTTATTACTGAAGCAAAGATTGCTTTGTATTTTTATCTTCTAAAATATGGCTGAGAAGTTCATTATTAAGAAGAGAATGCCATTTTTCAAAAGAATTTGTGGCAGTAACAGCTAGTGAGGCATTTTTTTATTAGCTTCAAGAGGGAATGCCTGTTACATAACACTACAGCAATCATGTCAGGGCACAAAATTCAGAGCTAGGTGATCAGGGGAAAACATTCAAAATAGCACAGATTCAGAAACTTGGTTTACAAACTTCTACAGAACTGGTATTTATAGATTTCCAGTGTTCTGTACAGTGAATAATAAAGAGCACTATTGCTCAGATAAAGTATATACATTTACTGCATGATGCAAACACTTTTTTCCTGGCCTGATAGGTATGGAAGCTGTTTCTCAGTACATAGAAATGAGATTTCAAGTTGTAATAGGGTATCATAGGTTCTGGGGGGAAAACCAAAACAAAAGCCAGAGAAATCTTGTTTTAAGGGCAGGATGTGTAGAACAGTTTCCATTCTGGTATTGAGGGGGAAAAGTTAAACTTCATTTACAGTGGAGAATGCATGTTTCAAGCTAAGCTAATTAAATTCCATCTACTTGTCCTCCAGTAGTGATGACATTTCTGTTTGGTTTTGTTTCATCTTCTCCCCAGTAGGCTTCCCTTATTGGCACAGATGTATTCCTGTATCAAAGGCAGTTTCCAGTTTGTTTTAGGACAGCTATTATTTATTTTTTCCCTTTAACTATCTTTTCTCTGTCACCAGAAGCTTCTGAAAACTCTTGTATTTAAAAAAGATTGTGGGGCAGATCCCCTGCTGAGCTATTTCTATGGAGCTACACTAGCAGCAAATTTTACCTAGTAAATTCCACTCTTGGTGCACCATCTTAAATTTCTCTGCATCTTTTTGTGATGGCCCATAAAATCCTTATGAAAATAAGCAACATTGATACCCTGACCACACCAATAGCAACCTAGCAAGCCACAGCATCCAAGACTTCTCTAAACTACTAAGAGGGGCTACTTGAAAGGGGCTTGTGGCCTGGGGTCACAAAGCAAAGCCTTTTGAAGGAGACAGGCTCTTTGGTCTAGCTGAGGTAGGACACTGCTTAGCGCAGTAAGAGGGTAATCACCGGGAGGGACCTGCAGCATCCTTCAGTTTACCAGCCATAATTGTATGACCAGATAGTTGCTCAGAAAGTTCAGTTCGTCTGTGGAAAAAAAAAAATATAACCATCACAGAAAAAAAATGTGAATCAGGACACTGGACGTTGTGGCACCTCAGGAATCTCCATACCATGTTCCACAGCATGGGGCAAACGTGTCCTTTATCATAATCCACAGACTGAGTGGCTTTTGGGACATTGCTCCTTATATTGGAACACCTTGTACTTAGCTGCCAGGAACAGGTGTGGTGTCAACAATGTCATTGAGAAAAACATAATTTGAGTAGCTGATGGCGATGAAAGAAGAGACAGTTTGCAATCCTACCAGCTTCCTAGTCAGAGAGGTTTTGGAGATAATTTTTTAACATTTGACAATTAGCACAAGGATATACTGAAGACAAAACTACCCCTCTCCCAACTGGTAGATCAAAATCTGCTGCAGCTTTCTGAGGGTCAAGAGGGCATGACGAGGGTTCATAGTAAATTTAGAAATATCCTGTAGGTAATGACCACAAAATTTCTTTGTGTACCTTAGTTATTAAAGAACTGTTGACTGACAGATGAGCAGTATGTGCATTTGTGCTTCAGAGCACTATGGTGTGTAAACAGGTGAGTAGTACCCAGAAATATTGTTGCATTCAGCTGGAAAGCTGCAGGGATAATTGGTCTTGACTCAAAAGGAAATAGAAACTAGAACAGGAGAGATAATTTGGGGATATCATGTTAACAAAAGGAAAAGAAGGTCATTTCTCTGAATATTTTTTCCACACACTTACAGCAGCCTAAATCTGACAAGCCATCAGAAATGCCAGAGACAAAGATATTTGCATTTCTAAACACACCAAATGCTTAGAAGCTAAATTCTTTCTCTGTAAGATCATGAGACCTTACTAAACAAAGTCAATGCCAAGAGCTGCCTGTAGGAAACCTCTTCACTAAGAGCTCTATTCTGAACCTTTTTGCATCAAATCTTTATTTATGTCATATGCACACACAATCCCCACTAGCTTGGGAGTGCACAATCAGTCCTACCTAAGGTGTATTCCCAGGCCATGAGGCAAGACTCAATTAAGGATACATTTCTGGTGTGTTTAAAATGTTCCTGTAGTAACATTTATCTTTAGCCTGACATATGTGTCACCTCAGTAAATCCTTCAATCGCAGTCTAGATACAAGGCTATAAAGAAAATAATTCTACAGACAAATAAACATAGGGATTTAAGCTTTAAGCCAGGAAACTTCTACATGATACAGCGGTAACACTCACAAATATAGCCAGGTGTCATCGTTCATTTGTGGCTAACTATCTGAAGGGAAATGGGTATCCCAGTGCTCAAATCTGTGCCCTGTGCTGAACTCTGGTGATTCATAAAGTCTCAACTTAAACAGTTTTCTCCCTTATATGTTATATGATGGCAGAAAGCTGATGTAACAGGAGTGGGAGAGTACGAATGAGTGTCTGCAAAAAAATTGAACCTTATTTCTCATGGCTTTCCTCTAACTGCAACCCTGCAGGGTAATCTGACAGTGGAGAGCCACTCTCATTCACAAGTGGGCTTTTCCTCCATACACAGAACAATTTAAATATCATTTTGCCCAGAGAAAAGTATAACCCAGAAACTTAAATCTTACAGGATTCGTGAAATGAAAGGGAGGGCCTGAGCTTCGGTTCTGATCTAACGTGTGGTCTTAAGCAGGAAGAAAATCACAATTTTTGGGTCCCAGAAAATATGTATTTATGTCTGGCAGGGAACAGTTTTGACAAAACCAAGTAAGAGTCATGCAGGCACACACGGGTTCAGAGCTTACAGCAAGGCTGGCCAGGCAGAAAAGGCGACTTGAGGGCTGGAAGAGAAATCTCCCACAGCCCTGAAGAGTGGGTGGGAGAAGGGAGATATTAATATATTCCCATATGCTTTTGTGTGAGTAATGGCTGTGGCCCCAGCTCTGTCTGGATTGAATTTGCCATAAATGGAGACTGAGGAATGGCCACTTTGTAAGTCCCAGCAAAACTCTGGGAGCTTCCATGGGAAAGTTTTGTGAGGAGGAGGATAAACAACAATAGAAAAACCCCACCTCACAATATGTTAATTCCTGCATACATTAGGTGAGATCACACAAGGGCACATCTGCTCCGGGGCCTCAGCCACACGCAGCCTTCAGGTCTCACGGGCACAGGAGATGAAATCCGACATCTGCAAATGCTTACAGCAGAGTCCTCACATGCAAAGCTTGTTTGTCAAAACAGACTATGCACACACTGGGTTTCATCAGTACTCTGATGGCATGTCCAAGAGGCCCTTTATTAGGAATCTCTTCCACTACTGCTTTAATAAATATTCCCTCTATATCACAGACAATATTAATCTCTAATACCAGTTCCACCCCTACATTTTGCTCTCCACCTCCAGAACAAGATCAGCTCTGTGTGCATGTGTATGTGTGTTAAGAGGAACCTTGTTAAATAATAAAATTTACAAAAACTGTTCTTTATATTCCCGCTGTTCCTGTTTCTATCCATCGACAGAGGCAATGAAGTGAGGAAATGAAATGTTCTTTGGTTTTGAGATTGCTGGTGAAATTATGCAGACAGATCATTTTCCAATCTTAAATCTAAATAATTCAGTTGCCATAGGATCAAAGTATGTGTTACGCTGCCCTCAGTTTTCCACGCATTGATTCATCCTTATTCCCCTTAGCACATTTTCTCTTTGATTTGATAATGCTCATAAAAGCAGTTGGCAGTGAGTATGGTCAGCATCCAGATTGCTCATTATCACACTTATTGTTCTAAGCCTTATGTTCTCCTCCTCCTCCTGTAACCGTTTATACTTGAGAAGTAAAAACCTTACCTTGTGTGTACATCTGTGTAAGCACTCAGGAGAAAGTCTTACATTCACACTGTAGCATGCAAAAGCAAATGCTGCAAAATGACTTAATCGTTGTTGTTCTAAACGGAAAATTATGAAGTAAAATACAAAGAAATAAACCCCAAATGCATTCACTGTGGATGCTTATACTCAACTTCCTCTGATATATCAGAGCAGCAGCATACAGCTGGAAAAATGAAATGTCTCAGAGTGATGGTCTGGTTTATTGGCTGCATCTGAGGATGGGTGGAGTTAAACACCTGATGAACTCAGGTGTTAAAAGTCAAGGGCCTTTACTTCCACCACTGCATCTTTCACAGAGTGTTATTCTACAGGACCCCAGGGATTTGCCCCTTATGTTCACGGGGCAGTGTGGGAGTTAGGTCTCAGCCATGTTCAAAATTATTTGCTAGCAGAGAGTAAAGTATTCCTTGTGTCTTCCTATAATTCAGGGTTTTAGAGCCTGTCATTTTACAGACACGCCACACGTAGGGACACACTCAGATGTCTGATAGTTCTTTTGCAATAATATATTGCAAAAGCCTCTTTGTGCAGCAATCTTTCAGGCAGTTACCCTAATCACCTTTCTCTATCCTTATGTATGTGAATACATACTTTTAAATATCTTCTACCCTTTTTTCCTTAGCAAACAACTATTTTCTATTTGTATCATGCCTGATAATGATATACCAATTATATGGAAGCCTCTTATTTATATCACATTGAACACAAATAGCAATAAGAGTAGAGTCTTTCCCATGACTAGTTCATCCAGGTACTTGAAGCAGCATATTTTTAGCTACCATAATGCAGATTTTAATGCTTTTATAAGTGTATTTTTTTTCTACTAGCTACAAAACTTATCCTTGTGACACAGAAATTTTCTATTCACATTTGTGCAGAACTTTACAATTCTCTAATTTCTGGTGTGCTTAAAATAGTTCTGGAAGAAAGAAAAATGAGATACGATTTTTCTCAAAACAAAATATATTTAAGGTTACAGCTCTGTTTTTAGCTCCTGCACCTGGTTCTGTTTGATAAACAAAATTGGTTTGAAAATTAATAGATCTACTTGGAAGAAAAAGTTCTGAAGTTTCCTTAATTGTACACATCAGTTGGCTTTGTCACTGAATTCTCTTAATTGTTTTACCAGTTTCTTAAACAGATGATGTCCTGCTGTCATCAGAAAGAAAACCCTATTTTAGAGAAATTTAGGGGGGCTTTGCCATAATAGATGTACCAAGATGGAGATTCTGAGTGTTCTAATGCTTTAGGGGATTGTAACACTGAAAATAAAATCCTGGAGGCAGGCACAGAATTGCTGCAAGAAGGACTGAAAAAAAATGGGAATATTGATGAGGGGAAGAGAAAAAGAGAAACTTACAGCTCCACCTGCAACTCGGTATCACAGCACCAGGAACACCACAAGTACTTCTGTGTAACAAGCAGCCCTTAAAGTCCGGATGACATTCCCCTGGGTGAGGGAACAGAGTGTACAGCAAGTTTCCTGATGACACAAAATTGGGAGGGGTGGCTGACACACCAGAGGGCTGTGCTGCCATTCAGCAAGATTTAGACAGGCTGGAGAGGTGGGCAGGGAGAAGTTTAATGACATTTAACAAGGGCAAGTGGAGAGTCTGGCATCTAGGGAAGAACAACCCCAGGTACCAATATAGATTGGGGACTGGTCTGTTGGAGAGCTGCATAGGTGAGAGGGACCTGGGGGTCCAGGTGGACAGCAGGATGACCATGAGCCAGCAATGTGTCCTCATGGCTAAGAAGGCCAATGGCATCATGGAGTGTATTAGAAGGGGTGTGGTTAGCAGGTCAAGAAAGAGAGGTCCTTCTCCCCTTCTACTCTGCCCTGGTGAGAGCGCACCTGAAATGTTGTGTCCAGTTCTGGGCCCCTCAGCTCCAGAAGGACACAGAACTCCTGGAAAGAGCCCAGCACAGGGCCACCAAAATGATGGAGTGGAACACCTTCCTTATGTGGAGAGGCTGAGGGAGCTGGGCCTGTTTATCTTGGAGAAGAGGAGACTGAGGGGAAACCTTATTAATGTTTATAAATATGTAAAGGGCAAGTCAGAGGATGGAGCCAGGCTCTTCTCAGTAATGGCCAGCAATGGGACAAGGGGCAATGGGTGCAAGCTGGAGCACAGGAAGTTCCATGTGAATATAGGAGGAACTTTTTCACTGTGAGGGTGACAGAGCCCTGGGAGAGGCTGCCCAGAGAGGTTGTGGGGTCTCTTTCTCTGGAAACGTTCAAAATCTGCCTGGATGCATTCCTGTGTGATTTAGTCTGGGTGCCAGGATATATAAGTGCCCAGAACTGAACTCCTTGTCAAGTCAGTGCTGTCCTTTCATTGAACAGGCTTTGGTTTGGAGGCTTAATTTTGTTAGGATTTTTCCTCTGAAATATTTAATTTAATTTACACTGGGAAAAACTGTCTTTCTGTATATACTAAGATTAAATACTAGTTATTTGTTTGCACAGAGTAAACCATAAAACTGTACACAAATACTTCAAAGGATTGTTTAGGCTGCATCCCTGGACTGATGCAGAACAGCTGCTCCAGTATCAGCCCTTTTAGATGCTTACCCATCCTCTTCTTGAAAACCCTCAATGACATAATGTCCTGAGTTGGGCTTTTGCCTCCATATCAGATACAAAGTATTTCCTAACATCCAGCCAGAATTATCTCTTTTCCAAATTAAACCAGTTTCCCTTTGTTCCTATCAGCAGGCATGTAAAACAATTGATATATATTCTCTTTCTGGCAAACATTTAACATAAATACAGACACACTCATCTAAGAATTCTCTCTGGCTCATTGTTTCTCTTTCTGATGTGAAGCTGGCCTGTTGCTGGCTGATGATTTTGAGACCTTACAATAGCTACAATCTAGTCTAATTTGTAAATAAGTTTTCAAAGTTAGAAACAAAACTAACACCAAAAGAAAGAAACCAAAACCCAACCCAGGTATCCCACCTCAGGTACCTGTCCTTCTACTTCCTTGAAACACATCCTGCAGTGACACAAATAATGAAGTAAAGTCACACTGTGCTGCAGCTATTCCACCCCAGAATATGCCCTACATTAAAGACATGCTCCTACATGTCTTTAACCCCTGCTCATCAGGTCATCTCAGTGGTGAAGGTCCACCATGTAAAAGAAAAAGAGCAGAAGCTGGTGAGCTGGAATGTCATGGATTGTTCAAGACACTGCACAGGGAGGACTGAACAAATGTTTGGAGGCCTCTGGTAGACTTTCTTATTCCTTTTGTTGAGCCTTTGAATATGTGCACCGAAGCAGATGATATGTGAGTAAAAGTGATTCACACTGAAATGGAATTTGATGACAAAATTCCAACAACCACACAGATATTCTGCTTTGCATTGCATTGTATTTCTCATACTGCAGTCTTCCCTTTCAAACAACGAAGTACTTCTTTTTTAGTGGCTAAGTTCTGAAACTATTGGATCCCTCCCTGTTTTCAACCTTTTACATTAGAGCACAGAGGACCTGATGTATACAGGACTAAGGAATTTCCGGATTTTCATTCAAATCCATCCACTTAGCATAATCTTCTATTTCTTTCAAGACTATGGATGCCATGTGATGTGTGGATGACTGCTTCTGCATCCAACTCTACAGGGGATGGTAGACAGCCAGCTAGAAGACACCTGTGCCAAGGGAGAGCGCATGCATCCTGTTTAAGATGCTCCAGGAGGCACAAAGGCTTGAGATGAGGCACCAACTAATTTTTTTTCCATTTTTTTACTCACCAAAGTATACATAGCAATGATCTTTCATTTCTTGATCAAGATTCATTCAGGTTTTTGTAAAGCAGGTACAAACCTAGAATGAATCTGTATTGGGTATCCATAGCAAGGTGTGGCAGCAAGGGGCTAAAGGGATGGTCTCTGTGAGAAGAGACATGGAGATGCCCTGTGCCAGACATGGTCAGCACCAGCCAGCACCAGTGGAACCACTACAGAACACTGATGAGAAATATTTTTTATAAAATATAAAGCAATGTATTTTAGTCATAGAAAAATAATATTTTGCCCATCACAAAATTTGTATAATTCAGAGGCAAGAATTCTGAGAAAGGTTTACTAAGGATCAAAGACAGGTGGTCCTGCTTTGACACCACCCACAGCCTTTCTGAGTCCAGTTGTCCTTGTTGATATACCCATTCCCCAACTTCATATCTAATTTCTAGGGGAATTAGTATTTTCTTATGATTGAATGGAAACCAGGACCTATCTGTTAATTTCTTAGCACTTCACCAGAACCATTATCTTTCTAAATAAGTGCATCTCCATTCCCTGCATTTATTTTAAAACAGCTATTTCCTTTTTCCCATTTTTTGTCTGACCTGCCAGTTACGTATGTATCAGGGCTGAAACCATCTGTGTGTTTGCAGAATGTTTATTCCACTAAGGCTGCGCCTTAAACTGATAACTTTTGATGTCATAAAAACATAATCTGGAAAACTGATCAAGACCTGGAGAGCCTGGATAGTAGAAGAGATTAAGATGAAAGGAGTGTATCTGAGCTGCATCAGGAAATCCATGCAGGTGACTTGGAGTGGTAGTTATCAGTTGTAGAGGTTTATCTCTCCTCTTGCCCTGTTAACACTATAGGATCTGACTCAGTAGGGATATCCTTCAATCTCTCACCCTGTTGTTAAATCGCACCCACAGCTGTCAGATCTGAATGCAAGGGCTCCACAACACAACGTGATATATCTGACACCTTATAAACTGGCATTGTTAAAAGGAATAGTAACACTGGTAATGTAGGGCCTTATACTCAAGATAATATTTTGGGTGCTGTAACTAAGGAAGAGCCTAGAAGAAACCAAAGCTTTTACCAAAGAAAATGTCTGAGCACTATACTCATTATTCATTTTCCTTTGTACTAGGAGTACTGGAGGACTGAAGTATGAAGACACCAGAATACACAGGTTTAACCACAACAGTTGTTCCTAACCTTCAACCATACTCAATTTACATAATATGTGCTTATTTATAGGCTGTTGGACATTACCATAAGGGTGCAATAATGAAGAAAGGTGATGTAATTGTTTTCTTTACTTAAAAAATTAGTCCCATGTTTTCCATGGCATTATGCTTTATTATACAAGCATACTACTACTTTTACCAGCTAAATGTAGTGATTGCTCTTTTGTTAGAGCAGTGACATTAATTGAGACCATTGTTTGAAAATTGTCCTCTTGTCTAGGGTCAGGTGTTCAAAGACAAGGCAAACAGAAAAGAGCTAGGAAAGTGTAACAAGAATGATCTGAATTCTGAAAAATTAGCTTTACCATAAAAAAAAGAACATAATGAAGAATGGTGTATTTATCCTATTCAAAAGAAGGTTAAAAGGCTAAGATCACAATCAAGTAATAGCTAACTGTGGAAGAATTATGTCTCTTCAATGCAGAATAGAGAGATTCAGATTTTAGAGGCTGAAGCTTTACGTACTTGAATACAGAAAATTTAAGTGAGGATAACTAGCTGTTGGAACAACCTATTAAGGGATGTGATAGCTCTGCTAATCAAGTTTGAGTGCTTTTTTAAAAGAGAGATTATAGCTTAGTATTACAGCCTTGATGCAGAAATGATTGGTGAAGGTCTTTGGTCTGTGCTGTACAGCAGAGTCAGACTAGATTATCATAATGGCCTTTACTGTCCCTAGTAATCTATGCATATAAGTTTTCATCATGGCTAAGGGCAGATGTGGGTGGCATAAGCAAGTAACTCCTGCTTTAGAGGCTTTGTGTCAGAGACTTTTCCTTCTCCCTTAACCTCCCATGGGAGCAGTGGGAATGGTGTTCTTCACATTATAGGTTTAAAAAGAAATAAAGTGATTTATAAATAAACCCCTTTCATATATGTCTTGGAACATTTAATAAGTGAAGTTAAAAATATAAAAATCAAAATGGTTTAAATTAGTTAGACAGGAGTGCTGACTGCACAGAAATTAAACAAGCTGTCCTCAAGGAGGTTTCAATATATTCCTCAATCCCAGTTCAAATGCAACTTTCCATAATTCATCTGATGAGAAATCTTTTAAGTCATCTGAGGTAAGGAAGAAATCTTAAAGACCTCACCTATTGCATTCCTCAGCCCAAAGGGAGAGTCACCAAGAACCATCTCTGACTAAAAACCTGACCTAAATGCTGTACTATTGCAGTGTTCAGAACGTTTAAGTGTTGGCTTTTTTCTAATAGAGATGGACTTTGCAGCAGAATTTTTAATTAGTGTAAGTAATTAGTATCTGATTAAGAAAGTTATGCTTCCAACTAAATCTATATAAAATACCAAATAAAACAAGATAAGGACACATACACATAATTAAGATAGATGCAAAGAACTATTACGAAGCATTTTGACCTTCTGAGAAGATTTGCAATGGTTAGCCCCATGGCCATCCAATGATGTCATACATGAAATTCAGATTCTAATTTCTCTGTCCTCTCTATTAGCCAAATTCTCAGGGTTCACCTTCTGTTGTACATCTCATCAATGTTAATACAAGGAAATGGGTGTCTCAGTGCAAACGGGTCCTTCCTAATGACTCAAGTTTTGATGAGACTACAAGGTCTCAACTTGAAGCTGATTTCTGAAGTGAAACCCTCATGGCCAAGGGGAAGAGGTCTAGGATCAGTGGTGAAGCTGGGCTGAGAGTCTACTGGAAGGGCAAACTGAGAAATATATCTGGCTTTGGGATGAGTTTGTCCAGTACTTTTAAGGCTTTCCAAAGAGAAATTGATGGGTTTTTCTGAGTAGGAGGAGCTGACCATATTGAACAGTGTATGTAAAAGATGATCTGTGTCCATTGCTTAGGAAAAAAGGTTAGAAACCAAATCAACTACTTGTAGAAACAAAGATGTAAGTGCTTTCTATCATGTCTTTCTTGTGACCTTTTATGTCAAATACACAATGGCAGGAGGCTGCTAAGAGCTTGTTTTACTTAAGTCTTCACAATCATTCACCAAGATGATAGCTTAAAGAAGTGTATTGTCAGACAAACAGGCAGTGGCTTCTGTACAACAAAATGGCACTAAATGCTTTCTATTAAGGATAGAGGAATGCAAGACTGTATGAAGAGGAGAAATCCAAACTTGTGTAGCACTGATGTGAAAACAGAGAGACAGGGCATAAAGAGCATCTTTTCTCCACCTTGGAAAGTGCCATAAAGAAAGAAGTACTGCAGCAACTCTTACAATGGGGCTGCTGCTGGGCAGAAGCAAGAGGGATGAAAGGCAACAGTTTCATCACAAGGTACCTGGTGAATACTCTTTCATATGTTTTCTGATCATCCTTTTACCTCCTCTGTAATTTTCTCATCTACTAGGAAGAATCTGCTTTCTATTTTAGGTCTCGCCCTAATTATATAAAGGAGTGATTTTCTTTCTACAAGGTCAGACTTCTCTCACTGCTAAATAGCCAAGATATAGACCCCTAATAGCAGCCATAAGCCCATTAAACCAGAATCTCGTCCATGCTACTGTCACTCTGGGAAATGTGTTCTTATACCAAAGGCTTGGGAAATTATTCAAATGATCTTAAGTACATTTGACATTGAAACTGGAAGGCTTTACACAGCAAGGCTGAAAACCTGACAATCTCTTTCACAAAAAGGGCCTGAAATCAGATAGCAGATTATAGGCTTCTGTGAGTCACAAGGAAAAAGAGATGGGACAGGTCAGCAAGAGATTGAGTGTCTAACCTAGCCAGAATGATTAGTGAGGCCCTGTCAGTCATTAAAAGCATTAAGCAAAAGCCTGAGTGATGTTTTTAACACTTCCAAAAGACCAAAATCTGTGGAAAGCCAGAGAGTATAATTAAAAATTAAACTTTCTGTGATCTTAGGGATTTCTATTACTATTTCATTTGTTTCATCCCATGGTTCTAGCAATGAGTAAGGGATGCTTTGGTTCAAATCCCACCTGAAATCTTCAAATAATTCAATATATTTCTCTTTTGGGAAAGGTCAAGAAGATATCAATAAAATTTCCTCCTGCAGTTCCAGTAATTTTTAGTATCACCTTTAAAATACAAACACTGGGTGAAGTGATACAGTTGGATCACTTGACTTCCAGAGATAGAAGATATTATGGGCATCTTAGATTAAACAGCACTTCACTGTATGGTCAAGCATAAAAAGGCCCTGAAAGTACCCCTGGGAAGGATAATATTGCTTATGTTTATGTCCTAATGGACTCAAGTGAAGCTTTCAGGCCTCTCTGAAGGATGCTGGCTTTGCTTTCAAAGAATATAGGGATGGTAATTTGTGATTATTTCTACCATCTTGGTAACATACTTATCCAAACTCTAAGAAATTGCACTTTTGTATTGATTGTGACTTTCTTTTTCATTGAAGTCGGATTGACTTTAGTGGTACAAAACATCATGATGGAAGTGGTTAATTCAATCTTTAAGTTGCAGCACAGCATTCAGAGAAAGCTTTTAGTCCTTAGGTAACTCAGCAAATTTAATTTAGAGTTTCTGGTTCAGGGACATGTTTTTGTGATTCCTACTATTCATTTTGTATTACGCTTGCTGCTCCCTCATGTTCTCTGTGGAAGCCAAGTTAAAAGTTTATGTTATTTTACTTACAGATTTTGTAAATTGGCGCAAGTGAAGTGGAGGAAGATAGACAAGGAAAAAAAGAGACCAACAAAGGGTACACTCCCACCAGCTCAGCACACTGGCCAATCAAAACAAGGATGCTTGTTTGATGACTATGCAAGTTGTGGGACCTGATCCTTTTCCCATGAAGACTGGTGAAAATTTGAATTAAGTCTGCTGAAGGCAGAAATGGAGGGAGAGATTTCTGTGTCATGCTGAACTGGATGGCTGGTTTACAAAGGGATCTCCCACTAACTCCAGAGCTGGGAGCTAGGTACCCTTCTGTTCCAACACACTTTTTACCGGGAAGCTAAAACCCACTACACTGGGCAAAATATGGTCATTAATTTTCCTTTTTCTTTAACAGTTGAACACTTCTGATAGAAACCTTTCCTGCCTATATGTGTGTAAAACACATGTACTGTACAAGACATTCTACCTTACATTTGTATATCATATGCATACTCAGTAATACACTAGATAACCCCAGAGGAATCAGGGAAACAAGTGTCATCTCTCTTTAAAGGGAAACAGAACCTGAAAAGCAACAAAATGTTAGGAGATCCACAAATCCAGAAAGTGGAATTCTCATTTTGCTTTTATTGAAATAAAACCCAAAAGAATCCCCTCCTCACCCCACTCCCCCCAAAAAAAAAACAAACCCAAAAAACCCAAACCCAATCAACAGTTTCAACAAACAAGAAAGCAATAAGGGGAAAATGTTATCAAAATTGCCCCATTTCTGACCAACTCTCACTGACATTTGCATTCCTTGATACACCACCCACAAAAACTCATCAATCCCAGAGATAACCAGAAAGCAATATGGCTAGTTTCCACTCCAAGTCTTGTTGCTGAAACCAGATTTCTGCTATGTGTTCATCCAAGTAGGATTTCTCTGTGTATGTCATTAATGTTTGTAACATACTACTAGCTACTTCTATCAGATAACATTAGATTCTGATAGAACACTGTGCTGAATTAAAACATTCAGATTTTACCTACTGACAAGGTCACGTACTTGCAAATTGATCCTTGACATTGGTCTTTGCAACATAACACAAATCAAGACAAACTTCTGCCTCTCAGCATCAAGTTCTAGTCTTTGAAGCCTGAGCCTCTTCCTTCTGCAGTCAGTGTGAAAGCTGCCATGAGCTTCGCTGCATCAAGGCCCAGTTCATGTGTTTATATATCTTATATATCTGTGCATTAATGCTGCATGGAACATTTCCCACAGGTTTCAGAGAGGAACTGGAACACAGATTCTCTTCTGTTGCCTTGATGCAATTTATCAACAAATTCACTAAAGTCAATACATTTCCCTCTTTATTATAAAAATTCTTCTGAAACTGATTTAAAATCTTTAAAAAATAATTTGTTTTTCATAGCTCTTCTAGCCTCAAGTTTGTGACAAAATAAACTACAGTTTGTCAAATAATGTCTGAATCTTTTACAGCATGAAATTCCATTGTTTTGTTACTAACACAAGTGCTGAAGGTGTGTAAAACTCAATTGAGGTGACTCAGTGTAACTTCTGGGCTAAGCAGGCTTGATGTTTGAATGCAGGTTTGTGAGCTGGAGCTCCTGGACTCACAGCTCTCCTGTATGGTCACTGACTGACCACGATCATAGAATCACAGAATCTTTAAGGTTGGAAAAGATCACTAAGATCATCAGTTCCACACCACCAGTGTCAATTAAACCACGTCCTGAAGCCCCACATCTACATGTTTTTTGAACACCTCCAGGGATGGTGACTCCACCACCTCTTTGGGCAGCTTGTTCCAATGCCTGACCACTATTTCATATATATATTCCTAATATCCTAAGATCCTGCATACAAGGAAGGATTGGAGGATTCACTGAAAATAACTGACTTGTGACAGGGTAAGTAGGGCTATTTGCAGCTGTAAAGGCAGAAACATGTAATAATTTCTCTGTTCCTCAGTTCACTCAACTGGAAAACAGGGGCCATGATGTTTGCCTGCTTCTTAAGGGGCTGTGAGGCTTAATTAATTAGAATCTGCAAAGTGTGTGGGGATTGTTGCTTGAGGGCGTTTTGCATACAGAATGTTTTTCCTTTTAGTCCTCTGAAATTATTAATTGTGCTACAAAAGCATCAAATGTCATAAGTAGGAATTGAGCTCCATTGCAAAGTCAACTAGATAGTGCACACAGGCAAAGCCAGTCTAGACACCAGTAATTTCACAGCAAGGTAAAGGAAATGTGTGTGCAGGGGAGAAGAAAAACACTCCCAGAATCTTGTTGTTTCCATGGGGCTAGATCAGAGCTAGCTAGTTTTAAGCTAGCTTATTTGCTTTGGATATGTAGTTTTCTCTGTAAATTAGTAAATTTTGAGGTAATTTTGCCTTTCTAGACCTTATGCATTAAAACCTTCCATTATTATATCTCTGGTTTTGTTCCAAGCCACTGCACACTGCTTTTTATTTCAGACTTCTTTGGGAATGAGTTGTCTGCACCATCTTTAAGAATGAATCTATGAACACTCTTTTTGTCTTGGTCATTTTGTTAAAGTTGAGGTATTGATATCGAGATTAAATTTTCATTCAGTAGTTCTCTGTCCAGGAAACTGTCACTACAGTATATCCAGAACACCATGTTAAATCCTTGTTTATAACTTGGCATTCACTTCTCAACCTGCCACAAGGCTAAAAAACTACAAACCTCCTACTTCGTTAATGAATGGCTCTGAGGTCATGAAGCAACCCAGCATCACTCAAACATTAATTTTCTTAGGACTACAACTAAGATTTATAGTCCAAATGCCTGGGTTTTGGCTCAGTTTTATTACTAACATTAATATAATACTGCATCACTGTGATTAGATGAGATGAAGGTTTTAATTTTTATGATTAGCAAACAGAAGGCTCTTGATTTGCATTTCTTTTATCACCTATATATAGTTTTATTCTCTGCTATTAGAGATTAATATTTCTATTTTTTTTTCTATTTTTCATTCAACAAGAGAATTTAGCACTTCACAATAATTGAAGCAACAGGAAATAAACGTCCATTTCAAAATCAGAGCAGAACAAAGCGTATAAAACATTTTAAGGCTTATTTTTCTTAGGATTGAAGACTAGCTTCCCATTATGTTATGCCTGGCTTTTTTCAAAATGCATCATTTGATTGTTGCAGACTAAAACCCAATGGGCATGGAAGATAACATTGACAACTAGTTTTCAATTTGTGGTCTATAACATTTTGAAAGACCAATTTAGAAAAGCAGACTTGTTTTCTGCAGATTTAGACTTACCATTCATGTGCCTGTGCCACTGTTAGAAATTTTACTGGATACTTAAGAAGTCCAAGAAGACTGCACATCAGTGATGTGAACAGACAGGTGCAACATCTCAGAAAGTCTGGCTGAAAAATCTCAGCTGAGTAAAATCAAACTGAGCTGTATCCTTGCATTGCACAGTACCAAGGGATCTTGAAAGTGTTACTTCATTCTTTAAAAAATGCAAATGAACATATTAAAGGAGATGACAGAAATTACATCTTTAGCAGTCTGCCTGCTGCTTAGTAAACTAAGTTTGATAGTGTCAAAGTATTCTGAGAATGGCAGTAGCAGCACATAACAATCCCCTAGGTTCACACAACTTCAGAGGTTTCTTACCCACCATGCTCTCCAAAAACAAACAAAAATCCCAAAAAAAACCCAAACCCAAAACAAACCAGGAAAGCTGACAGTTGGATATAACACTGAGTGAAACAGTAATACACAGTTCCTTCCAACATCTCCTCTCCTTCCCACTAGAAAACTAACCTCCCTGTCTCTGAAGACCCTCTACTTCTACCAGACTCTCAAAACCAGGCAAGATCTACCTGAGGGGAAGGAAAGCCAGCAAAATGGCAAAATGAGAGATCAGTAATTTTCTTTGACACCAAGGTCCAAGTTTGGTAAATCCAGACCTCAGATTTGTACCAGCTTCACACAGAAGTGTCTAAAAGCATTAGACAGCCTAAGTGTGAATGCACAGGTGTGTTTCTTACTTCAGGCATGGGAGCTAAGGGCTCGCTTTTGATAGATTTGACTGCTTTATCCAGATAGTACTGGTGTTGTGTATTCCAGCAGAGCCCTCACTCTGTGGCAAACCAGATTGTATCTCAGGGCAAACTCTGAGCTACTGACAAAATGCCATTAAAATCAACAGGTCTGCCTCTATTTACTAAACCTTAATGTAACACGTTATTATTCTTTACCCATTTAGCGTTCGGAGAAAAAAAGACCACAGCATGAGGGAACTTTACTGGTTCAGACCATGTTTAATCTAAAGTTAGAGCAGAATCCTAGAAAGCCAATTGATTGCTTCAAAGCAGTAAGAACTAGTTTATACAAGCAATCAGTCTTGCAATAAATGTGTTCGATTTTTAAGAGCTTGCAATTTAGCACTACCAGGGCCAGAGAAACAAATATCTCTGATTTCTGAGAGAGTTTCCAGGATGTTTCACAGACACACCATCCACTAATGCTTCAGAAACATTAGCAAATGAAATGTAGTTTCACATGCAGATGTCTCGAGAAGACATGCTAAAAATGTGGACTGTGGGTCCTGAGACTATAGCCAGACACCGGCAGAAGGGAAATTACTGTCACTCTATAGGGTAGCCAAGTTGTGGTTAAGGCACAGAGCTTCAAAGCTCTAGTGAAGGTACTGGAATGTGTGTGATAGGCAGGGATGAGAGGGACTTTGTCCCTTGTTTGGGGACGAAGATGTCAAAGGGCTGATATCGAGGCCCTTTGTAGGGGCCCTCTCTGATATATAAGGTCTGAGGAGATCAACAGGTAAAGGATTTCAAAGAACACATACCTGAAGAGGAATGCAAGCAAACACAAGCACAGACAACACTGGTGGAGGTGACAGAAAGGTCGAAGGGCTGGTCTCTGAGCTATACCAGGCACAGAATAACTCATCTAGTGAGCCAAGGAAGATGGGAGTTCATGCATTCCTGTTTGCATTTGGATTTTGATCCTTCAGTCCTCTTGCACATATTTTAGAGTCCAGCCACTTCCCTAGAAAGCTTAAAAAATCAGGAGTAATTTCCACCCATCCAAATAAATAATTACATGACATGATTTTTAAGCTAAAAGCACAATTTTTATTCTTTGTAAGGGAGAGTACAATATGACTCATTATTTTTGAGCCGGTGGAATCTGTGAAACTATGAAAGTCACTGTATAAAACCCAAGAGATAGCTACAGCATTTGGCTGGTAAATTGTACATTAAGATACTTTTTGAAGTAAGATTTTGCAAGCATTAATGTTATGCAATTAAATTTTGAAGAAAAAAGATTATGCCAGATATTTATCTAAGATTATATCATAACCCATAAGGTTCAAGTACATTTTCAATCTATGCAGTACAGAAATCCAGATCATATTCTTTCTTTTCAAATAAACCTGATCTGAGCATCTGGACAGCCAATTTATTTTTATGATCATACAATCACAGAATCATAGAATGGAATCCTAGATTGGTTTGGGTTGGAAGGGACCTTCAAGGTCACTTAGTCCCAGTACCCTGCCATGGCAGGGACACCCTTCACTAACCCAGGTTGCCCAAAACCCCATCCAATCTGGCCTTGAACACTACCAGGGAGGGGCAGTCACAGCTGCTCTGGGCAACCTGTATAATATAAATCTACCCTCTTTTAGTTTTTACTCATTACCCCTAGTTCTATCCCTACATGCCCTCTCCAGCTCTCCTGTAGGCGCTTTTAGGTACCACTAAGCTGCAATAAGGCCTCTTGGAGGCTGAACAAGTCCAGCTTTCTCAACCTGTCATTACAGGAGTGCTGCTCCATTCCTCTCATCATCTTCATGGCCCTCCTCTGGACTTGCTCCAACAGTTCCATGTCTTTCATGTACTGGGGATCCCAGAGCTGGACATGGTACACCAGGTGAGTTCTCATAAGAGCAGAGGGACAGAATCACCTCCCTGGACCTGCTGGTCACACTTCTTTAGAAACAGCTCAGAATACGATCGCCTTTCTGTCCTACAAGCACATTTTCCTGGCTCATGTTGAGCTTTTTGCCTGCTGGCACCCCCAAGTTCTTATCAGGGCTGCTCTCAATCCATTCCCTGCCCAGCCTGTAGTTGTGCTTGGAACTGGCACAACCCATGTGCAGGACCTTGCACTTGTCCTTGCTGAACGTCATAAGGCCTGCACAAGCTTACCTCTGAAGCCTGTCAAGGTTGCTCTGGACGGCCTCTCTTACCTCTAGTGTGCTGGCCACACCACACAGCTTGGTGTCATCATCAAATGATGTTCTGTGAGACAAAGCAAAAAAATTTCAGGATGCTTTGATAGCCATAATATGTTGGCCCACTTGTTTTTAACGAGGCGTTTCTTCTTTTGCATATTATTTGCTACAGAAATGACAGCTCTCGGATTGGTTGCACTAATCCTGTAACACCCACAGTTGTACTGTCTGACACAGTGTTCAACATGAACTTTTTTGGAAATCTGTGCTAAAATAATTAATAACATATTTGAAGCCAAATTTTGTAGGGCAAGGTTGGGCTTTTTCAGATAGTACTATCTATATCAAACTAAAAATCAGACCTTTCCATGAAAGAGTTGAGGAAACAATTTTAGAAGCAATGCCAAACCTGTTTTGCACTGTTATTTTTTCATGGTGACCTCCAGGTACTACAGTCAATGTCTCCTGGTGCACTTCAGTTCTGATTTCAGGTGAATAAATGGAGGCCCTTGTTTCAACTCCATCCTCTGCTTGTTTTAGAGTAAAGTTGGTTAAGTTTTTCCAAGATGAGTGCCCTAATCTCTGGACTGTGGATTCATTCCCATTTCATTCCTACCCAGTGAATTTAGTTGTTGATTATGGAATGAATGCTATTA
Organism: Gallinula chloropus; assembly: GCF_964237585.1. NCBI lineage: Eukaryota > Metazoa > Chordata > Aves > Gruiformes > Rallidae > Gallinula > Gallinula chloropus. The sequence goes on along the minus strand of NC_140092.1, from coordinate 22,342,486 downwards.
TTTCATGCAAACCAGTGTATATGGAAACTCTACCTCAGAAGATGTGGTAGCCTTCTGACTGAAGTACTCCCAATGGGGGTGTGGGTTTGCTTCCCCCAGGCAGGGGAGGAAATTGAGCAAAGGCTTCATTTCAGCCAAAATTATTCAGAGAATTCCACCCACATTTGCAAATACTGGATTCAACAAAATCATTTCACTCTTTCTGCTCCATTACCACGAGGTGCTGTGAGAACATCTTTTCAAACTCTTCGTCATCCCACACCACATGCAAGGTGTTGAGTAATGCCACTCTGGATGACTGTCATGCAGGCAGAACACCTTTCTTTCCACACCGACGTTGCCTCTGGCAATAAGACATCACTCAAATGGTATGATGGGTGGCTACAACCTAGAGGTCTATTAAAAAATGTTAATTTCTAACCAGTGATATATCTACAGTAGACATCGAGGTGAATAACAAATGGGTTGATTTTACCTGGGCATTAAACAATGCTGGAAAACATTCTCTTTATTTATTTTTAAGAAACCTAAGCATAGCAGAAACAGGAAATTCAATCCAGTCAGTACTTCGACAAATTTGTCAGTCTTAAATTTATTGTATGAAATAAATAATTAATTACATCTTCATAGATCATTGTGAAACCTTAAACCCCCACATTACTGTATTAAGCTGTACTCATAGCCATGTTTCATTGTTGAGAAAAGCAGCACCGCTAGGAAGTTTCTGGAGCCACACCTGATGTGTTAATGTGGATAAAATGTTAGAAAGGGGACTTTATATTAGAAAATGTTTACCTGATAGATTTAGTATCACACTCGTGTTCTCATTTCGCTTTTCACAGAAACCTCTCAGAAAACTTCTCAATGTTAATATACAATATTCCTCCATCTGGCATAATAAAACTTCTAATTATGCCCTGCTAAGCCTGTGTAATTACTCCTAGCTGGTATACAGGGTAGTACATACAGCTTACAGTAATGAAAAATGGCTTTCATGAAAACATTGTTGTTGCAAGCATTGTTTGGGAGATTCAGATTGTAGTAGTTAATAGGTGGGCATGCTGTTACACAGCAGGGCATGTAGAGTATCTCCACCCACATCAATTGAGACATTTAGCTGGAAAGCTACTTATACTATAAAACTGATTAGGTTGCTCAGGTAAATAAGGGTACTTCCCAACACCCTAATGGTACAGCTGGTGCCACCACAATTTAATGCCCTCTCAACTGAATGCTTCCTTAATCTCACTTTCAACCAATGAAATAAGGTAGAGAATTACCACCAGAAGTCAGTAAACCACCAAGTAAGATTAAAATTAATACCATATCCATCTATCTGTACTCATCAAATACAGCACACTTCTGGAAAAAAAAATCTATCCTTCAGCAATGCTACCATAGACCTACAAAAGAAATCACTGCTCAGATCTATTCAGGGTTTGTTCCTCAAGACCAGCTTGACCATATCTCTAAAGATGATATTTAGTTGATAATCACCCTGTAAAAGTCAGTCTTACTTGATCACAATGAGTAGTACCACTCATCCTCACTTCTAACTGTGCTATGTAAGATCTCTCCCTCATTTAAGTAAAGGGAAGGAAAGGCTTTCAAAACCATTAAATCTTACATAACAGGTAATGCCCTCTGTCAAAATAGTCTTGCTCAGCTTGCAGGCTAAGTATTTGAAAACAAGGAAGTTGCAGTGATCCCTGTTGTGCCTCTCATGTACCAGGTGGGATCAGGGCTGTGTGGAGAAAATATATCATCATGCAACTCCATCCAATGCCACAGTGTATCCATACTTCAGGAAAAATTTAAGTGGCTTGATCCGTTTTTGTGCTGCTGTTTTACTATGATTTCCAAGGATTTCTTTTAAAGGAGAAGACAGAAGAAAAATGCTTTTTTGGTCTTTTTTTCTTTGGGTTTTGTGGTGGTGGTGGGTTTTGTTGAGGTTTTTTTTTGACTCAGAAAAGTGTCAGCAGAGACAGCTGTCATTTCATCCAGAGAACCAGCTGCATTAAATGGGAGGCTGTCAAAGGGAGGGCAGAGCTGGCCCCAGGGTAAAAAGATGCTTTACTCATGGCCCCTTTTCAGGTGCACATAAAATTTTGTGAAGTTAATAGGTTTTTGGGCCTGGAGACTATTAGGGTATTTCTTACCCAAAAATGAGTTTCAGAGGGGTGTGAACCATGGAAGTACACATTTCAAATAAAATTAAATATTGTAAAAGTTGTTGAATATTCTAGAAAATATTGAAGACTCATTAACATAGGAGGTATGAGTATTTTGCAAAGAGAAAGCTGACAGACTACTGCATAGAAAAGTTCTGGCTAACTCATTGCAGATTGGGAGCATCTTTTATAAAAGTGTACATGGCTATAGTGATGTCCCTTCCAGATCATTACATATGGCCCTGCGCAGAGTGACTCTCATGTCCCAGATCCTGACATCTTCAAAACCACAAACTGGCTGACTGCACAGAACACAAAGTTTGGAATCTTCTATATGCTCAGTAATTGCTGTATATGTGGTGAAAAGCAAATGTCATCATAAAAGAAAGCCGTGGCTTGTTCCAGATCAAATCAAGTATGTTGAAAATAAAGCTTGGTGACACCTTTCCTCAGTCACAGTCAGCCAGCACCTTATAATTGCCTAAGTGTGAAAACTGCATATGAAATATTGAAAAGATGCACACTATCCTGCTTTTCTTTTAACCTCTAATGGTTAGAGGTTAATGCAATAAAAAAGTAAAAATTCTCCCTGCTCTTGTTCTTTTTATTCTTTCTAAAATAATGCTTTGAGGATTACATTATTTTGCAACATATTTAGATGTATTTATGCATTGCTCTCATAGCAAGATCTGGAGTTGATATAAATACAAGCTCCAAAAGATCTGCTTCTCTGTCTAGCATTTCAACTATTCATGAACATCTTTTGAATGAAAAATCAAAGCATCTAAGTGACATTTACATTGTGGTGAAGTCCTACAGCTTCTTTGCTGTAGGAGTAATAAAATATATAAAAAAAAAGAGAAGTCTGTTGAGGAGCCCATTGCAGTTTGTTGTTTATGAATGTTAACAAACACACTGGGTAAGAGATGAGAAACAGAGATTGCAAGAACTCTCACTAAACTGAAAAAAAAAGCATATTTCCACAGAAGCTCAGTCAATTTATAGCAAGCAAATGGGATGCCTGAAATATTATTTATGTGGACTTATTACACAAAAGCGGGAGGGACCTGTCAGCTTACTAGTCACTTAGCCACTTCTCCCCTTCTCCCATTAAGAAAAGGTAATACAAAAACATGAACATCTAGTTCAGATACCACCCAAATCCATAAAAGAGATATGTGAGAGCTTGACCATACAGAGGTAGTGTGACTAAGGCATGAGACCACTGCTTGTCATGAGCATGCCATGGCATTGGCATGTCCCAGTGCTTTCAAAGGTATTGCCATGTCCAAGTAACTTCACCCCAGCATTCCTCCTTCCACTCTTGAAGCACTTGGTATTCCTATTACCCATGATATGAGGCTCCCACTCTGTGAGTGGGTGGACTTCAACACAGAGGAAAGTCGTGCATGTTCAGAAAGTTTCAGTGTTCGCGCTGAGCCCTTCCTGTGAGAAAGCGCGTACTATTTAAATATCAGACAGTAATAGTAGAGAGATGTTCCCATGTGCAAAAAGCCATGAGAAGTCAAGATCTATTTTGGAATCAAGAAATTATGGGTTGTCTTCACCAGGTAGACAAAGACAAATCCTAACAGCTCCACTAAGCCCAGAATTTGTGTAAGAAATTAAACCTATATTGTCTTGGAAAGCAGTTCGACACTGAGGATTTTGAAAAGGCTTCACCACTCAGACAACGCTGAATGGATCAAGTTTGGAGGAGTTAAGTTAATGCAAAACTAAATAAGAAAATGAACCAACTCTTTTGGTGCAAAAGAAAATGTAAATGGCAGCATATTTTCCAAGTTTTTACATTAAACAATCAGGGCAGAATTTTTCTCTGGTGTTAAATCTACCTGGATGTAAATGACGGAAAATACATCTTTGTACCATTTTGAGGGGAAAAAAATCTACTATGAACAGAGTTCACAGTTAGTCTTTTCTGTCAACACAGCTGGCCAAAAATAGATTAAATACATTATGCAAATATTTTCAGACTAAGTCTCTTTCCAGATTACTGGTTAGCAACTGCTTGCACATCCTTCACCAGCCTGATGCTGGTTTTGTTGTTTTTTCATCTAGATAAAACTATCCTTAGTTTTGTCATTTTTTCAATGGATTTAGATATAGAGTGAGTACAAGAAAAGCAGTACAAACCCAAAACCAAGTTGTATAAACAGGCTATTGCCTGAAATAGAGCAATGAAGAAATTAAATATATTTCCTGTCATAGAAAAGACCCATTGAGATGCTGTTCCATGAACAGACCATAAGGGATTGAACAAGTCAGTGCAATTACTGAGATGTCAGTGTTTTAACTTCAAAATTTAAACAGATTAGATGTTAGAAAAAAAATTTTCACTGAAAGAGTTGTTGGGGCCTGGAACAGGCTGCCCAGGGAGGGGGTTGAGTCACCTTCACTGGATGTGTTTAAAAAGGGTAGATGAGGTACCTAGGGATATGGTTAAGCATGGGGAGGGAACGGTTGGACTCGATGATCTTCGAGGTCTTTTCCAACCTTGTGATTCTGTGATTCTTTTAAAGTGGATACTTCATCTGAGTTTAAAATAACTTACTCTGTGGTTTTGTATGACTTCAAATGCAAATTTAAGCCAATCACGATAATGTGGTTGATTAATGATTTAGCAAAACCATTTTGTTACGGATTGATAATGATTGATAATGAGCTTTAACCTACTCCGTGTGCTCACCATCTCCCAGGACTCACAAAATCCTCAAATACCTGTTAATCCCTGACCGGTCCACTTTCATGCAAGTGGAAGTAGGCACCACAAGGAACTCTGCTGAGTCCTGCAGCTCACCTGCTCTCTCCACACACACAGAATGAATCGGTAGATTTTTCAAAAGCACACAGTGGCTTCAGCACAAGGAAGCTACGTCACACGCTGAAGTTCTGAATATCCCACCCCAGAATCACTTTCACCACACCAAGGTAACTTGTGTAAGAGTCAATAGTGAAATTAATATCTGATCAATATTCAATTTGAAAGCCTTGCTACTGCAATTTTTATAGACACGGACAAATTCTCTCTTACAATAGCTTTGTGCTATATGCTGTGATGCTTTTGGTTTGAAACCACCTTTTTTTTAGCAATAACAAAGGAAGAGATCAATCATCTTGAAAGCATCTTAAAACTATTCACTGGCAGAACAATAGATATTTTATTTCCATGTGCCCAGGATCTGATTATATCCCCACCAGTTAACATGAGCACTTTGGATACAGGTACATGACATGCAACAATTTTGATGGCTGGTCTTTAACACTGAAGTACTTTTTACAATACATTAATTAGAGCTGTCTGAGTTAATTTTGATGGTTGTTTGCAGGAAAATGGAAAAAAAAAAGTATTGGAAACAGTCCAGGTTAAACAAATAAATACAAGATTCTTTAAATTTGCAAGTCCAAATTCAGTTCCAAGACTGAGATGTTTCTGAAACATGTGTGCACACCCACTCACCCTTAAAGCAACATTAATAAGCACTAACTGACAGCAGCCAAACAGTCTCAATTGCAAACCACCCCCAATTACATTAACAGAAACATGAGTAATCCATACCAAGGAATGCATATGAGTCAGTAATGGAGTGAAATTATACAGCAGCTCCCTAAAATAGTGACCTTTGGTTTATGAACTAAGTTTGCATTATAATTTTATTTTAAATCCACAGTCCCATTGTTATAGTTTAACCTTGTCATCCAAGACAGTACATGACTGACTATCTCAGTGCTACACAAGCCAGCAGATCTATTTTTGACTAGAGAAGTGGATCTTACATAGCACTAAAAGTTTTTAACTACTTGGGAATCACAGACTGCACCACACCAACATGTGAACAGCTGGAAACAACACCTTCTCTTCTGTAATGCTCACTCACATTAATCAATTTTACTGTGTTCCAGGTACATCAGCATTAGTGTCATACATAAACACCATTAACTGTAGCCAAGACTGAATAAAAGTGAGGTGGAGGTGTCTAACAACCAACTTCATATTTTGAGAATACTCTTACAGTCAGTAATATACCTGCTAGAGATGGAATCACATCATCCAAACCTTTACATAAATTCATCAAATTCCATTTAAAAATATCTAGGATTATTACTCTGCTATTATGCTGCAAAAATTGAAACAAACTTCTCTTTTTATTCATAGGAGTTCTATATCTGTTCTTGAAATAACATCTGAAAATACATGCAGGTCTATTCCATGCCCATTATTGGGAACTACAAGCACCTGATTTCTTTGTAGGATTAATTCCTGGAAATCTGATTTTTCTTTTCAGTATTCCAGTTCTCACATTTGTCTAATTTTTTTCAGTACTGTATTTCAATTCTCTACTTATTGACAAAACCTCCATTTTTGTTACCAGAGCATTTTGTTAGTGTGCACACATTCCTGAATTTCAGTGAAAATATCAAATAATGTCTTACAGACTTTACTCATCCTTCCGTGTTACTGTCATTTCACTCTTCAGCCTGTTCCTTGCTCAATTCAACATTTTTCCCATTCCTCAAGCGTCCAATATATCTACTAAATTTGTTGCTGTACCTGATTTTATATAATCATGTCCAAAAGTAATAAATAGAACAATTTTTAACATCTGCATAAGAAAATGAGTTGGGACAAATCGCAAGCAGTACAGAGACTGAAGTAGTACAATGATTACAATTTCATATTCATTTCACATACAAACATGCATTGAATGAACAGATTTGCAATACTGGAAGTGGAGTTGCTCTGGAACACTGAACATTAAAATATGACCGTGAAAGCTGTAGAGCACTTCAGTCAATCCCAATGATTCACAGTCGTTCCATGTGCCAACACCCAGACATCCACATATACAAACAAAACAATAAAAAACTTTGGACCCTTGGAGAAAAAAAAAACTAAATGTAAGTATGAATAGTGTTTATGGCTAGGACTGGGATTTATGGGATCACTCAGACTGTTCTCCATAAAATATGCTGGTTCGTTCATACTGCATGTAAGGCACAGATCACTGCTTCCCACTCATAGACTTGCTTCTGAGCCGAGCTTGAGACAGTGACTGTCTTAGAAGCACACTCCACCTTGTCCTAAACCATTCATCCTCTAAAACTGCCAGGCTTCATCCCATTGTGCTGAACTGTACCATCACAAGTAGGGAGAGAAAGCAGTGACTTTGATGATGCAGCCACTGCGAAATGACTGAGATTTCAAGCTGGGGGTAATGGAGCCAAATCCAGCTAGAGGCTGGTCACAAGTGGTGTCCTCCAGGGCGCAGTTCTAGGTCCAGTTCTGTTCAACATCTTTATCAATAACCTGGATGAAGGGATCGAATGCTCCCTCAGTAAGTTTGCAGATGACACTAAGCTGGGAGGAAGTAATGATCTGCTTGAGGGCAGGGAGGCTCTTCAAAGAGACCTGAACAGACTGGACCGATGGGCTGAGACCAATGGGATGAGGTCCAACAACACCAAATGTAGAGTCCTGCATCTGGGACATAACAACCCCGAGCAGAGCTACAGGCTTGGGGGAGACTGGCTGGAGAGCTGTCAGGCAGAGAAGGACCAAGGGGTGTTGGGTGACTGCAGGCTGAGTATGAGTCGGAATATGATTGCGTCCAGGTGGCCAGGAAAGCCAGTGACATCCTGGCTTGTATCAAAAATAGTGTGGCCAGTGGGTCTAGGGAGTTGATTGTGCCCCTGTACTTTGGCATTGGTGAGACTGCACCTTGAGTGCTGGGTCCAGTTCTGGGCACCTCACTACAAAAAGGACCTGGAGGTGCTGGAGCGTGGCCAGAGAAGGGCAACCAGGCTGGTGAAGGGGATGGAGGGAAAATCTTATGAGGAGCAGCTGAGGAAGCTGGGGATGTTTAGCCTGGAGAAGAGGAGGCTGAAGGGAGACCTTCTCACCACCTACAATTACCTGAAAGGAGGGTGCAGAGAGGTGGGTGATCATCTCTTCAGCCAAGTGACAGGTGACAGGACAAGGGAAAATGGCCTTAAGATGCACCGAGCCAGGTTCAGATTAGATGTTAGGAAAAAATTCTTCACTGAAGGAGTTGTCAGGACCTGGAACAGGCTGCCCAGGGAAGTGCTTAAGTGACCATCCCTTGATGTGTTTAAAAGATGGGTAGATCAGGTACTTAGGGATATGGTTTAGCATAGGACAGGAACGGTTGGACTTGATGATCTTAAAGGTCTTTTCCAACCTAGTGATCCTGTGATTCTGTGAAAACTCAAAGTACTTTCAAAAATAGTCTGCTATATTAAAAGACTATTTCTGAAATAAGTCACAATTTTTCAATTGCAGCTTTAGTTCCAGTATCTGAAGTTCTGCCTCTGAAAATATTCTGAATTAAAGGCAAAGCTGGCAAAATAAATACTCCTAGACTCACCTCAGTCTTTTATATTCTGTAGATGGAAAATTAAAATCTCCCTCTTTTGAAAATCTGAAAAAGTCAGTTCATTTTGCCAAGCAATGATTCTATTAAATTCCTTTATGGATATTGTGCATTTGTACCTTTTTATTACTGGTCATTAAAATATATTAACATTTCTCCCAACAAAAAGATCATTACTTTATTATAGCAATGCCTAGCATATGACACTGGAGGAAGGATTTTTATTAAGAGGATTTTTAACAGCTGACTCAATTGACGTATTTTCCTAATGAAATTAAAATGCCAGTCATTTCATCCCAGGCCAACAAGTAATTTTGTGTTAATTGAAATGAAAGGTTTCATTTTATTTTTTTTCATTAAGGGTCCTTAATTTTTAATTAAAACTTAGGTCAACTTTGATACAACAATGCCTTATCAGTGTGAAATCTCACATCTGGTTATAAAAGTATCAATATCAAACATGAAGGATTTTGATAGTTTTAAGTACCTAGCTCCTCCCACTTCTTTTATTTTTTCCTAAAAATATTAAATTATCTCAGATAAGAGTCTACAAATGATTTGGGTACAAGTGGCATTGAATTTTAGGGCAAAGATACCATAAACTGAAAGAAAAGGAAAAAACACAAGGCGATTTCTAACCTCCAGGTGTTGTTTGCCAGAAGATGTCATGGGAGTAGATAGAAAAAGGACAAGTTCTTCCTTGAAAAGGGTCAGTTTCTGGCTTGGATCCCAGAAAGCTTAATTGCAATTGAATGTATACTTTTTATTGGGGTTACTTAAACACTATGAATGATCAGGACTACAAGGCTTTTCCAGATCTACAAGCCCTCATCTTGCTCAGTGCAGGTAGATAACTAAATTCCATTCCTGTCAGCGCATTCACACATCTGAACTATGTAGGCACCTACCTTGTGCCTGAATGCCTTTGCAAGACGCAGCCAAAACCCTTCCAGAATGAAGAATTTGGTTTATGACAGGAGAGAGTAGGTGAAGCAGTTACTGAGATATAGGACTGGGAAAAAGAATAGACCAGAATAACATTTTGAAAATGGAAATCAGATTTGAGAGGAATCTTGAGTTTCCAAGTACATGTGAATTTGCATCAAATGCCTCATTTGTTGTCCATTACATCTTGAGTAGGACTGACCACTTGTTCTTATTGCTTGCAGTTTTCAGTATCAAACCCTCAATGCACTGTATTGGTTTATCAGATACTTAAAGCAATTGGTTTATCGGATACTTAAAACTTTGGGTTAGGAGTCAGCCAAGATAACATCTTTTTGGTATTACACAGGTCAGGGCACCATAAGAAAATGCAGTTACTCAGAAGAAAAAAAAGAAATTATAACTCTTCAGATATGTCTAAACAACACAGAAGTCAGACTTTTTGCTTATATTCATAAAAGGATTTAATTTATGAATATAATGCCCGTCAGGAAGCTTTCTTTAGGAAATAAAGGTTTTCACCATCTTGACTCTCCCTTGTTCAGGAGAACACAGTATAGTTTCCCAAGTTACAAACAGAGGATGCCTTTCTGATGTCCCTGTTTTCAGCAGAAGGGGGGGGTTGCTATTTCTGGTCTCTCTCCTCCTGTCAGCATGGAGAAATTCCAGCTTGCTCAGTGTTGGGGGTTCCCCCAGTCTTGATATTGGTCCACACTCTGGTCCTCAGGAGTGAAAAAGGAAGGAAAAGTGGTCTTACCTCCTCATTTATCTACATCTGGTCTCCAGACAACTCTACTCCCATCTAGAGTAGCCTCTGGTCAAAAAAAGAGTTGTCTGTAAAAGCCAGCTCCCCTCCTGAGACAAGTCTACATGCACTGCTTGAAATGAGAGTGTGATGCATCATGACACACTACTTCTTTGTCCACTTTATACACAGCACTGACTAGGTAAACCACATCACATGGGAGGGAGCTCAATTTACAAACTCCCTGAAAATCAAGGGCCAGACAGAAGCCTGCAGGAAGAATCAGGGTTCTGTAAGGATATTTCTATCTTTTGTGATGGGGTACTAGAAAAAAATGGAAGGGAGATTGAATTAATCTTTTTCTTTGATCAGATTTAGATCATTCTTCATTATTCTGTTTTCTGATACACCCTGCCTATCACAAGCCTTCTACATTTCATGAACCAAGATCTCCACAAGAGCAGGTCTTGTTTGAAGATCAGGGGAAATGTTTGGCAAAATAGCTGTCAAGTCACAAAGATTTGACCAAGCAAAGGGCTAGTGTCTTGCAATAGGAAGAATATGAGCACAGCAGAGGTCAAAATGTCCTGGCAACCTTGGCTTCTCTCCCTTTTAAAAAGGTATGTAAACTGTGAGAGGGTTTTGTTATGGAAGGCCAATGCAATGGCCTGTGAATCCTCATGTGAATTGTTCATCAAAAAAGCACAGTGAGGTTGAAGTAAACCTGACCCAATCTGACCCGAGGAGCTGCCACTGCTAAAACAGGCCAGAACACATAAAATTGCTAATTGACTCCCAATGGCTTATAGAGAGCAACATCTCTGACCCGACAACACTGGGGTTCAGAAGGTAACTTGTGTAGTCTGCTCCAGCTCTTGAGACCATCTCAAATAAATGTGGAAATCTATCTTGTAACACAGGCCTGCCTCTTTAGAACATTTTTCTTGTAAAATAATTCTTTGTCGAAATGTTGATTTTAGTGGATCTACTGAGCAGAAAGCATTATTGAAAGTCACAAGATTTTGGTTGGGTTTTTTTAAAGTGAAAGGAATACAGGAGTGTACCAGAAAAGTGAAGTGCAAGAAGTTTTAGGAGTGTACTCTCAGCTATAGTCATCAGGATAATTGTATTAATTTACCAGCATCCCATTCTGTGTGCAGTCCTTTACAAACACAGCGGAGGAGAGCCTCCCTGCCCAGAGCAGAGGATATCAAAAGAACCTGCAGCAAAGCCAGAAACTGAGTCCTGACCTCAAGGATCCTTCCAGCAACCAAGGACAATACACACCAGGGTGAAAAACTGCCTTTTTCATTCTAGAAGTTGTTAGAAAAGAATAAAAGCACTCAAAGTCTAAAAAATCCCTTTGACCTGCTATGAAAAGGGAAGGAAGGAATTTGTTATACCTCCAAAGGTATCACAAATCAACAAAAATATGTGCAAAAAAGGTTGAGTGTCACACCTAGAAAGATGAACACAAGTTCATGGAGTTAAATGGGAAGGCAGGCCAGGTGATGACAAGAAAACAGTGTGAGTGGCAATGGCTTGGCTATTGACCTCTATAAATATCTTTGTGATGGAAAGGAACTTAGAGACTAAGGGGACAGACACAGCAGTTCTTCCAGAGAACATGCAAAGAATGCCTGGAGAAAAATGTTTGCTTTCCCACTTCTTAATGTCAGAGCCTATAGCTGGGATAGGTGAGCAGACAGAACAGGCTCAAGGGTGTGACATAGCCAGAGACTTGGCTCAGTCAAAGGATTCAGGAAAAAATACATCTACTTCCAAGAGCTCTTTAAAAAGCAGAGAAAAAAGCAACACACCAGTTGAGGGGTCTAGTGCAGCCACCAGGACTTAACTTTTTGTTCCATTCAAAGAGCAATTCCATATTTACTCTTAGCAGCCCCTCAACAGCCTCGTCACAGATTTTAGCAAAACAAGCATTCTAGCTTAGGGGTTTTATTATAAATGTAACCATAGCCCTTCATTATGTAATGACTACTGATGAACTTATACATCTTTAAGGCATGTTATGTACAGGTAGGATTCCACCAGTACCTCAGCACGGTATTTTAAGATGAACTCTGGTCTACTTAGAGGACACTGCAGCTTTGACTGCAGTTTAGAGATACAGTAAGCCAGAGAAAATGCCTCCAAAGGAATATTAAGCCCACTCCATTTTCAAAAGCATGAAGATGAACGAAGAAGCAGTTCAGGTCCTGCTGGCAGCTTTCAGTGCTAATGCATCAGAAATGCCCAGCAAGTTTTGTTGCACTATAGGCCACAAAGTGCCTGCGCCAACTGTGACACACTAACAAGATTATGTATTCAATTGGAGAATAGGAGCAGTTTCATGTCCCATATGTCAGACAAGTTGTAGCCCTTCCCAAGAACTGTGGGGCATATCACAGAGTTCCATGTCCCTAACATGTGATGGAGGATTTTATTAGCTAGAGATGTGGGAATGTCCTGCACTCCAGAAGGTCAGATGAATGCTACCAGTTTAAATCCAGTTTCCATCCTGTGTCTATGCTGATGAAGGGTCTGATGTGTCAATCTGTTATCTTTAAGGAAAGAGGAAATGGTGACTATCAAAGCTGAATTCTTGAGATATCCAGATAATATAACCAGCTGTAAACTGCAGCAGACAAAGTAGAAGCCCTGAGAAACCTCAGAGGTCATCTCACTGACTAAAATGATGGCTGTTTAGTTCACAGCATGGTCTTATCTTCGACTTAGCAAGTGAAGACTGGCTGCTTCTCAGAGACATCAACCCCTTGTTTTAATTGAGCACTATCTGGCCTATTCATTTTTCCTGAGCACAGAATTTCTCTGGAAGTCATTCAGAATCACACACACACAGATCAACTCAAAGGCTCTCCTCAGGTCCCAAATTTTCCAGCTCATTGGATGATCTCAAAAAACAATCCACAGGATATTCCTGCTGCTCTCCAGATTTTCAGCTTCCCAATTCCCCAAAGCACAGGTCAGCTTCTTCAGCCCTGACCCCTCATCTAGTCCCTTCCTTTTACTCCCAGGTAGTCCTTTGCCAAGCTGACTGACTCCTTACAGCTGTGAACAGACGGTTCTCACTGATGATAGACGTGCACTTGGCAGCTTGGCCTGTTTCCTGGCACCTCAGCTGCCAGAAGGGTCTCAGCTCTGTCTAGAATCCCCTTCTATAATTTTTATCTTAGGTAAAATATAAATGACCCCAGCAATGGCTACTTAGCAAAGAACTATTCCAAATGATCAAATAAATAAAAAGACACAAAATGTGCAAACCACAAAAGATCAAGCCACAGGAGCAGTAACTTGTAATCTAAAGATTTCAGACGTTTTTACATTATATGACATCTAATAAAGAAGGTCAAGCAGGAAAAATAGCAAATGTGCAAAGTTTTATACTGTTCCAGTTGCAAACCAACCGAACTAACCTCAGTAACACCAACTGATTTTTAGTATCTAGTTACTTTAAAAGGTCTCTCAAACTACATAAAGCTTTTCTCCAGATAAAAGTAGTCTCTGGAACTAGATAGTGAATGTTTTGCCATTTAACCCACTGGTGCAACTATTTCATGTTCACAGCCCTTGGAGAGGCTCCCTGTTACAGGGCAAGGGTAAGAAATATTGTGATAAGAAGCTCAAGCAACAGTGGACTTCCCTGACCAGATTTGCTTAGGGAAAACTTGTAATGCTTAAAGAAACCTTTTTATTGCTATTCATCTGTTTTTCAGGTGGTTTGTTACTAAAAATGTACATCTTCTAAGGCAAGTGTTGCACTCACTGATGTTCTTTGCTTTAATTAAGATTCTGTAAGAAAAAGAGATTCAAAGGGCACAAACAAGGATTCAAAGGGCCACATGTTTGTGCCTTATGTTCTGTATTATCTTTGGAAAGTAGAGACAGCAACCAGGACCACCAAAGGTCCCCCATAGTCCCAGCAAATAACTTCTGTTCACACACATTGTCTCTTAGTCTGCAGCTGGCTCTTCTCAAGGAGTCAAGGCAGCATGACCGCTGAAGCACTGCCCTCCCAAGTGCCTTTGGCAGGGAATTTCAGCAATACAGGAACACATTTAACATCAGTCTTTAGCACCATATAAATTCATTAACCCTGTCCTCCCAAGTAAAATTGGTATTTATGAGGTGACTGATGTGAGGCACGTTTGCGTGACGGGGATAAAGTTTAGCACATAACATTGCCAACTACCTTTCACATTAAATTTTCTTGTATTTGGCCAATCAATTTCATCTTCTTCATTAAAATCTTTGGCTGCTACCGAAGGTTTTACTTGCTTTTTCTTCATAACATAAGCGTTAATACATTTGCATTTTCCTTTACAGGATTTTCTCTAATGAGAAAATCTTAATGAACTCAGTTTTCTGAGCAATCCATAAAGTTCAGCTCAAGAATTATATCCTGTTTCAAAAAGAAATACAATTCTCTGCTGAAACAATATTGGGTAGTTCAGTAAATCCACCAAAAAAATGTAATTCAATTAAGAGAATATGCTAATCCTGGGGTTGTTTTTTTTTTCCAGTAACTTAGAAGTTCTACCCTTTTCTAACTTGTTTTTAACTGAAGGCTACATGCTGAAAAACAATTCAGCAGTACAGTGCACCCAATTGATCAAATAGCAATTTTTATATCCCTTTATAAAAGTAGGACAAGAAAAAGAAAGGAAAATTCCTTCTAAATGTTGTCTTTGGAATCCCGTTCCTCAGGCTTTGCCTTTGTCTGTGATCTCTTTGCTTGGAACTTTGAAAGACCACATATATCTAACCTTTATGTTCTTCCAAGCCAACTGTTTTTAAGACTTTCAAAATTGTTTGCTCAAATTAAACCTGAATGGCCATTCTACCTACACTCCTATCACTTCTTTCCTTTCCTCCTGGAAGGAACTTCAAAACCATAAGAACACAAAATGCTTTACAAATTCAGGATGTACTGTCTTATGCACATTACAGGATGCAAACAAATTTAGCTCACTACTGCATAAATCTCTTTCCTTCTCCTTTGATTTACATCACCTTTGCATGGTTGCTGGGGGGTCAGAATATCACATACAACCAGTCCAATGGGACCTAGTCTGGTTCCCCTGTCACACTGTGTTGGTATTGCCTGTGTTTTGCATATTTTTTTTCCTCAGTTTCTCTATTTCCATGGTGCCAACACCACTTGACATAGAAAAGCTCCTCCCAGCCAGGAAGAAGTGTGAACAACTCTTTTCAGAGTCTGTTCCCACTAATTCATTTGCTGGACAGGTTCCTCGCAGGACACAAGACACTTCTTTTCCCATCACAGGGCAAATCAGGGACACACCAGTCTCTAGCCAGTGGTAACATTAAAGACTGAAAGCATCAAAAATGGGTTTTTTCTAATCAGTTGGTCTTTCACCTCAAAACACCTACTTCTCCTGATTGGGATGTCAAAAGGCAGACCAATGCTTTCTACTGTAGGAAGTCTTTCTGTCAAGTCCTTGAAGGTACGTAACATTCAGAGGTTGATTGTAGCAAAAATTACAGGTGCTCAGTACCTTTCAGCATTTGACATTTTATTGGGAAGGTCAGAGGACTTTTCACTACCAGAAGAGTCTAAACCTTTACTATAAGTGAGTGCCAGAAAACTTACTCTTTGCCTACTCCTAGAGTTGCTATGGTTAGAGCTTTCTTCAATAGTTAAGTGCCTAAAAGTCTGTAGGCAAAAGCCCAGTATGCCTTTGTTTTATAGAAAGTTTCTCTGAAGTTCATGGCTGTGAAGTATCAGTACAACTCTGCATTTGCACAGCATTGGTTCTGAGAAGTTATTTGAAGACCACCTGGTTGGGTTTGGCTTGATCTACCTCAGGTGCTTTCAGCAACAGCCAGCTCTCATTACTGCCTCTTACCCCTTCTTCCGTCCCCCATGGTTGTACAATAAGTACAGATAATTCTGCAAACTGTTGCTTCTTTGCTCCAAATATCAGTATTTTAAGATCTCAATCTGTCTGAGTTCCCCCTCAGTTGTAACAGGTATCTGAGCATATATAGAGAGACACAGAATAAGCCATTCCCATAAATAATTGAGTTACTTGGAGATTAGGTCTTTGTATAAGAAATCAAAACACATACCTAAATAAGAAGTTTCTTAATGTGATCCATAATTGGAGTTACTCTCCTAAACCCATCACATATTGTAGCTTATAGAAATTACATACTCCAAACACATCCTTTCCAACATGAGAGCGAGCTGTCAGAGTGTACAAGCTGGCCATGGTAAACGTTTACCACTGACCAACGCAGAAATCTCTACCAGTATTAATAAAGACTGCTGTCCAAAAATTGTGGCACTGTATAGCTCCAATACTTTTTTAATCCAGCACAACAGCAGATGCCCATTAAACCATAAGCATGTTCTTAAGTGCTTTTCTGGATCTGGGCCACAAATGTACCCTTGGAAATCAGGCTGGAGAAGTGCCCCATTAATACAGGGTTCACTGACCAGAGTCTGAGCCCCAAGAAATATGTTATTTCCTGTGAACTTATCTATAATCAAGCTTAATAGTGTTAACGTGGAGACATTTTTTGGTCAGCCTCACACTGATTATATGAACACACCCAACAAAAAACCCTGTGGTGCGTGCTGCACAACAGGTTCTTTCCTCTGTGGTTTGCATAGTACTGTATTCCTTCCAGTACCTAAAGGGGGGCTACAGGAAAGGTGCAGAAGGACTCTGTCAGGGAGCATAGGGGTGGAACAAGGTGTAATGGGTAGCTTGGATGGGGCTTTGAGAAGTCTAGTGGAGGGTGTCCCTGTGCATGGCAGAGGGGTGGGACGAACTGATCTTTGAGGTTCCTTCCAACCCAAACCATTCTGTGATTCTATGATTCTAGAACAGATTTAAATGAAATAAGGACACCCTGCCCCTGTATAATTTATTTACATTTTTCATTTTGAAAAGATAACGCACGGAAGAAAATGACCAGAGTTCCCTTGTCTGAAAGAAGAGCTGATAGAATGATTCTGAGATTACAAATGTGATTATCATATTAATCATATTTAGCATAATGTTATTATCTCACTTTGTCTACTTTACAAAAAAGCCTAAGCGAGAGACAGGGAGGCTTTTCTTGGCAACATCAATGCTTATCTTTATGATATTAGAGACTCGGAAGTCTGTACATTGGCAGCCAGCTTCTTGCATTGGTCTGGAGTGCTACAAAAAGTAACCTGGGAAGATACAATTGAACTCTGACAGCAAAGGCTTTTAATGGAGAAGGACAAACTATCAGAAAGCAGATTCAGTATTCAGAGATTTCTCCCATACTAACGAGCAGGGATTAAGTTAAGCAACCTTACTGAGGCTATTTTCAAGCAATCAAAGTTAAGCTGTGATTTTCCTATCTGTTATGAATTGTCATTAAATATGAACACACAAAAGCTAACTTTCCCTTCAATGTGCAAGGAAATGAAAAATTTAAAATTAACAATTTATTTTAACTGGAATGAGTTTCACTCCTGACTTAATCTGTTGATTTGGTTTTATAGCATGTGAAAGTCTTCAAGAGCTTTAGCAGCTCTTTAGCAACTTTAGTTGAAGGTTTCCAACTTGGATAGTAAAAAAATGAATAAAATTATGTTAAAATTTAAAGAAAATCATAACTACAGTAAGACACTGTGATCTTAAAATATAATTTCACAGCTACTTTAAGTGCTTATGGGAAAGATAGCCCAGTTGGTTTTAAATAGTTTAGAATATATTAGGTATTGTAAGGCCACTGTGCCTGCCTTCATGTTGACAACATTATCCTTGACCCTTGACATCATGCTGACCTCCACTTTGGCTACTGAAAAGTTTCCGTCACCTTCAAAATTCCTGAGCTGACAGGTGTCCAGCACATCTGAGGAAAGGTGAAGTAAACCCCTCGCATCCTGACCTGTAGCCACC
Organism: Gallinula chloropus; assembly: GCF_964237585.1. Classification (NCBI taxonomy): domain Eukaryota; kingdom Metazoa; phylum Chordata; class Aves; order Gruiformes; family Rallidae; genus Gallinula; species Gallinula chloropus. The sequence continues at coordinate 22,324,287 of NC_140092.1, read as the reverse complement.
TATTTTCATGCTTTCCCATGTCCTGGTTTTAGCTGAGAGTGAATTTTCTTTCTAGTCAGTGATACAGTGCTGTGTTTTGGACTTAGTGTGAGAATAAAGTTGATAGCACATTGATGGGTTTAGTTGCTTCTAGGTAGTTATAGTGTCTACACTAAGTCAAGGACTTTTCAGCTTCCCACACCCTGCCAGATGCACAAGAAGCTGGGAGGGCACAGCCAGGACAGCTGGCCCCAACTGGCCAGAGGCATATTCCTTGCTATATAACATCATGCTCTGTATGTAACTGGGAAAGCTATCTGGGAGGCAAGATCACTGCTCAGAAACAGGCTGGGCATCACACTGTTTTATTGTCCTTTCTCAGGTCATGAGCAAATTCATTTGCGAATCACTTATATTGTTGTTGTTATCTTCCTTTGTTATCCTATTAAACTGTCTTTCTCCCAACCCATGACAGGTTTTTTCCATTTTCCTTTCCATCCCACTGTAGGGAGGAGGGGTGAGCAAGCATCTGCATGGTGCTGAGTTACCTACTCAGGTTAAACCATGACACCCATTAGGTGGGAGACACAAGTTTATGACCTGTCTGACAAGCAACACTACATCAGTGGCCCCCTTTGCCCTCTGTTTTTCAGATTTCCCTGACACAGGGGCTCCTGCTCATCATGCAAGCAAATTAAAGCACTTCATTCCCTCCATGAATGGAAGTTAGGTTTGGCCCTCACACGTTTAAAGACCCAAAAGTTTAGTAAGGAGGATAGAAACATTTTCTCCCATCTGCTGCTAAGGAAGAGAAAAAAATATGAACAATCTATACAAAAGGTAACCGGGCTATAATCTAAACAATCTGTTTCCTTCCACCTACTGCTAAAGAACAGAAAAAGGGAGGAGAGGAGGAAGGGAGAGAGAAATTAAAGACATTTCAATACCAGTGAGGACTACTTGGCTACCATTGTTACAGGCACAACACATAGACTGGAATAAATCAAATAAATCATCAGCATATGTAACTTGAGTATGATCCTCTTGTTGACCAAATAATTATACAGAAACATGTCCTTTCACAACAGGATAAAATTGCCCCACTGTCTTGAAGTCTAAAGAAGATGGAATGATTTAATTGCTGTTGGAGAGGCTCCAGATCTTGGCTAAATTGCAAGGAAAATAAAGTGTGCTCTCTGCTTATGAGTGCATGTGCATGATTTCAGCCACTGCACAGGAAAATGAAAACATGATTTTAAATGTTCCTTTTGCAAGGGAGAGACCCACTACCCCAGAGTTAATTTGTAATCACTAGTTGTCTACAGCCAAGACATGCTGCTGATGTGGCTGATTAATTAAGAAAAATGAGTTCTACCTTTGTTATAATAAGAAAGTCCGATTGATCTTGCTTTAGTAAGATGCATCCTTTTTACTGGCTGGAGATCAGCATTTCATTAACACAGAAAAAAAAAAAAATTACAAAGGATGAAAACCCCACTGCCAGATTTACAGTCAGGAGACCTTTTTTTTTCCATTCCCCTAAGTCAGAGTAGTTGAGTCCCTTGACATTTTCCTCTGGGGAGTTATATTTAATGAATTCTTGTTATTGCAAAGACATAGGGGACTGAGAAAGAACTTAGTTTTTCTTAATGCCCTTCTGCATGTACTCCAGCATCAGACTGCTCTTTCAGTCTAGGTCTTGGAAAAGGTTTGGTGATGGTGTTTCACATGGTGGTGATTCACATTTCGTGTGAATGAGATAGATATTTATTACATGACTGCTGCAATTATAGAAAGGGTGGGGAGTTTTAATATTCCAGAACCCTTACAGTCCTATGCTTCTATGATTTTAGATGAACTACTAATTAATAGTGATAAAGCATCCTTAACCTGTAAGCCATTAAGGTGTATGTGCTCATTTGATTTATCACAGGAATGGCTTTAATACAGTTGAGATGAAGTTACATCGTAATGGAAATCTTGTTTCACATTGTATATTACTATTTTACTGTCTTGCTTTTCTTTTTTATTTGATTATTTCTTGAACTCATGCTTGGTTCTGCTGCCATGATTACAGCTGCACTGACATTTCCATTAAGAAGTTGCTTAGAATTTGACTGCTCTCATTTCAATTTTGCTAGATTAGGAAATACATCTTCTGCCCACCCACATTATTTTTTTTGTTTGTATGTTCACACCTCACATTTCAGCTCTTTATGGTAGCTCAAGCCTGTCAAATTGTCTCATCCTTCATTTTCAAATAATGACTTGCCATTCTCCTGTGTTGAAAAACAAACTAAAAATCAACTTCATTTAGAAAGCATTAATTGTGAAAATGGAGTTATATAGCAGATATTTCCCTACAGGCTAAAAGGGATCCTGTAATTGAACTCTAAAATACAATTAATATACATTTGCATGAGCTATTTTTCAAAAGTGTTACTGTACTAATCATCAAGCCAAACTTTATTTAATTGCCATGGGGACAAATTCTGGTTTCAGTTACAGTTTCATAAATCCAAAATAATTCCAGCAAAGCCCCATGTGACTAAAAGCATAACCGAATCTATATAAGCCATACTTCAAATAAGTACGTCCAAATTCTTGGAATCTATCATTGCTGAAGTTTTAATATAATGACATGTCATCATGAATTAATAGTTCCTGGTACTATAATACTGCTTCAGGAATGCAGCACCCAGAATGTCAAAGCTTTTCACAAAGAAGCCACAAGTTTGCAGTTAATAACCCTGACAAAAGAATCCATCAACACACCAGGAGTCCTAATGCAAAACTCCTAAGGCTGAGTTCTGATAGAAGAGCTAGAAATCCAGTTGCAGCCCAGATCATGTGTTTTAAAGGTAGCTCTGGCACCTGCATCGAAGTCTGTACTAGTGACTCACTAAAAGAAATGTTATTGGTAGGGAAATACTGGGAGGGTAAATAACTACCCAGCATGAAGAAGGGCACCAGAATCAAATCTGCAGACTAATAGAGGAACTGCTTAGGGTCATACTTATCATCTTGGCCTCTGGCAGAGGGCGTTGTACACAGAGAGAAGGATTGCCTCTCATGTCTGAAGCAGAGAAACACAGCTTTCAGCCATCTGTGGTTGGTGGTCTGGTCTTAATGGTTGCCTTGGTTAGAAAATTGCTCAAGAGACTTCACATGTAAGTGCGTTAAATGGACAAGACTATTTCATCATTTACATGTAACTGTCTACACAAGAAGTACCTCTGTAGAAGCTTAGCTTCATTTATTTACAGGAAAATAATTAAATCCATTTAAAAACAATATTTAACAGAATTCTGTGCAACAGCAACAGTTTAGGAAAATACATATGTAAATACATCAAACAGTATGATTCTTTAACATGGGGAGTGAGTAATCAGTCTACTTTACACGACTACTCTCGTTTGTAACGATTATTTTTTTCCATAACTTCCTTTGGTTAATGTCAAGTAACATCAATGGAAGAAGGTTTTGTGTATATAATAAACTATTTATTTGATTTCATAGTCAACAGGGTTTTACACCAGAATTGTATACTGATTCAGCAAAGTATTCCAGGAATGTAGGAGATTCAAATGCTTCCTTCCTTAGAAGACACAAAGCTAAAACCGTACTACAAGGAACATCATACAAGGTCTGTGAACTAACAGTCAAAAACCTTGCAGTTTCAATAAAAGGCTCAATAAAATGGCACTTGGGAGCACCCTCCATCAAGGGGCTTACTTAGTGTGAATTCCTAATGCTGTAACCTGAGGGCACAAATACTGTTCAAAGCACGTACGGTTTGCTACAGTGAGAAGTATTTAGATACACCTGTTCATCTGGCCCTTCTTTGCAAGATATCCTCTCTCAAGTTAATACGTTCTAAGTTGAATTCTACTTCAAGTTCTGCTTAGCACTTTGTCATTATGTTGAAATTTGGTCTCCAGTGCCTGATCTTTACACCACTTTTCTTTAGAAATTTTAACCAGTATAACCATTGAAAGCAGACATCACCAGGTAACTCCATAAGGAGTAATTAGTCTGTTGTATCATCTTCTGTTCTTTAGTGGGAATCATCAGGTCAGTGAAGCTATGTTAGATAGCTTAATATACCTCTAGCCATGCTTCAGAGCAAAGAGGGATTTTCTGTAATTACTAGGATTGTGCTTTGGATGGGAGGACTACAAGGACCAGCCCAGTCAGTGTTATGAGGATTCAGACAGCATTGGAATATCCACATAATTCATTAAAAAAGTTTCTGAAGGGAGAAAAAGCAGCATCCTCATGTCTGGAATTCATCTGAATGGGAAGAAAACACAGAACTAGATTAGACCATGCCAGCCCTGCCTCAGCTTTGTGAGTTCATTCACTGTGCAACATAGCTCCCAGCTTTTTAGCTTTGCCTGTTGCCTGTAAAATTACCTTGAGTAGGTCATGTGGCTACTTTGTCTCCATATCCTCTGGCTATATTAGTCTTCTAGAAGAGCATCCACTCATCTGTTCAAGCCTTAGAGATAATGACAGTTTTTCTTTCCTTCCTTCTTTCTTTCTAGTCAGTTATAATTCAGTGCACTCAGTTGCACGAGTTCTCTACTAGATATTTAACCATATCCACAATATTCTAGCTGTTCACAAAACAGGGATAATTAACAAAAACCTAGATAGTCCTGTTACATGTAAATTTTGAATTTTGTCTTCTATTTCTCTTCCTCCCACTCCCTTCTGTTTCTCTTTCACTTAAACACTTCATGCATTGATTTTGCTATATGAATTCTTCCTTTGCCTTTCCATTTTCCTTCCTTCACCTCCTTGTTTTTGGTTTTTTTACTCTTCCCTTCCCCCAACAAGACCTCTTTCAACAGACTCTGGCAAACTCAATGGCAAAACTGTTCCTTATTTCAGAGCCGACAGGACTGGGCCCTTTTCTCCACCTCATCATCACCATCTCTTTACTTGATTACCTGGCAGTCACACATTCTGTGTTTCCTACTCTGCTGCTCTTGGGTCTCCCAGCTCTGTGCTTTTTCTGGACACACACCCCCTTCCTCAGCCAAGGTCATGGGTTGACTTTGCCAGCCAGCCTCTGCACGACACAAGCTGCAAAGTCCCTGATTAAGGGACCCTGTCACTTTTTTACCCCCTCATTGCTAACATCATGTGCCAAGAGCTGTCAGAACTGTGTCACTCCATTGCAGTTAAGTCTTGGATAATAAGCAATCTTTAAAAAAGCTAAAAGAACAGCTATATAACATATATATATCTCCACACACACAATGCATTACCATTTTCTGACTGAAAACGTGGACACTATTTTTAGAAGTTTAATCTAATCACATGCTCATGCCTGTACATATATGAATCCTTCCCATACCACGGATAAGGAGCAGCAGTGCCCTGAGCATCACAACAAGCAGCTCTAACAGTTCTTCTCTCTTTCATTTGTTTCTCGCCTGTAATGTCATAGGCCACATGCTGTTCCCCAAGATGATAGCCTCCAGTTCTATTTTGTATTAAGTAGGGGAGGAATGAAGGGGAAAAAAAAATAAAAGTATTTTCTTTCCTACTACCATCAGAAGTGGGTCTTAGTCTGCTTATTTACATAAAATCTACTCTATCAGTTAGAAGAAGCAGCTTCATCACAAAGCTACAACTCTGTTAACCGTATAGTTTTCTTCCTTCTCTGTCCCACCTTGAATTCTACCAAGCTATCCAGAAGCAGGGTTGGTAACATATTCAGTGCCCCATCAACATTTGGCAGAAGCTATTTGTCAGATCCCTTTGACATTTTGTGCTCCCCAGACTCCCTGCATTAACTGTACTGTAAAACTGCACCACATATGGGAGACAAGCCTTTTCTTTTTTTTTTTTTCACAGACGTTATACATTGGAGGCAATATTCTGTACACATAACTTGATCAGTTATAACCACCTCAAATAATGAGCTGGAGTTTCAGAAAACTATTTTCTCACCTGTCATGATTTGCAGAGTGAGAAGCCTACCATGCTACTGGCGCTGCTATTGCACAAATGCTCTGTGGCAGCACTGACATACTGAACGGGGAGGACTGGCAGAATGAGGAGAAAGCAGGAGCTGAGGAAGTGCTGAGGGACTCTATTAAATGATGATACTCTTACTTCAACATGTCTTTCTGAAGAAGACAATGTAATTGCCCAAGAAGGAGGAGGGAAAGGGCTGCAAATGAGTCTTTGATTTTCAAAGGAAACACTGTCCTTAATCCCAAAGGGTTCTGGAAACAGTGGGAATTCAAGAAAGAAGACGAAAAAAAAAAAAAGTCTTTGCTGGATTTTCCCTATTTGTGGCTTTCTTCATACAGTCTGTAATGAGTTATTAAAAGGTTAATCTCACCTGGGTTAAACCCATAACACATGTAACAGCATTTTATCTCCCGTGGCACATAGAGGAGCGCATGCATGGGAAAGTGGCACATCTGGGGAGCCTGCAGTATTTGTTCTGCACAAAGAAACCTTGTTAAAGTGGCACTAAACAGCCTGTGTCAAGGAACTGCACCCACAGGGTCACAGTCAACCTCCACTGGCTCAAAAACCTGCTTAGTCCAAAAGGAAACTTGAAACAGGAAAGTTCAGAGATTCAACACTTGACTTGGAAATGCAGCACGTTTCCTGCAGAGAGATTTCAAGCCAAACACCTTTCTAAGTTTGAGATAACAATATTCTTGCATCCACACTGAAAACAGCAGCTGCATTCAAGTCACCATCCTCACATGGTGTGCAAGAAGAATATTCTTTCCACAATTTTTATTCGTTAATCTCCTGGGTAATCGACAGGGTTCCTGAAATGGATTTTGAGTAAATACCAAGAGATAGACAAAAATAAAATAAGATCTGGGCTGTGATAGGTAATAAGATCTGGCCTGAGGGCCGAGGAAGGGGAGCAGCAGTGTTAAGGAGAATGTTGGTTCTAATGGAGAGCATTACTGAGATTGAGCACATGCACTTCAGTTTCTTCTTACACATTTGATTACTTGAACTTTGATACAATTATCTTATTACTTATCACTACTTAGAATGGAGTTGGAGTAAGTCTGAGGAAATAATAAAATCAGTCAAGCAAATGTTTCTTTTAAGTTTATGAGCAGAAAAACAGAATGTACTTGCCAGCCTTTTACCATAATGGATAAGGATGATGAGAAATTATATTTTACTCACCTCACTAAAAAAAAAAAATGCCCAAAGCGTATGTATGAATAGGATTCTGTAAATGTGAGATTAATAAATAAAAGAGTATAACATATAAATACATGCTCTATTTAATAATGCATATAGTCTTTACTAAAAAAAAGTTTGTTTTTATTGTGTCTACAACATATGAAGCAACAATAAATAATTTCTCAGCCTGGAAAACGAAGTTCCTCTCCCCTCCCTGAAGGCTGGATTCTGCCCTGTCTCATGGTGATGTGCAGTTGCAAACAGATTCACTGGAGTTGATCTACTTCTGAATATCTGAAAGTTACAGGGGTTGAAACCTGAGGTTATGCTAGTGTTAAACAGAATAGCACAGCAAGAATTAGTGACTGCAGAGGGTATGTTTCACTAGGAACAGAGAACATTTACATTAAACCCACAGATAGACCCTGTACAAAAGCCACATACGAGTACAAACTCAGTGCATTTTATTGGTGTGAAAACATGCCTAAAGAATAAAAGTCAGTCTCTTTTATCATAGAATCTTCAAAAGACCTTTAAGATCATCAGGTCCAGCCATTACCTAAAACTGCAAGTCCACCACTAGCCCATGTCCCTAAGCACCACATCTACAGGTCTTTTAAATACCTCCAGGCATGGTGACTCAACCACTTTGCCGTTCCAGTGCTTTTCAGTGCTTCCTTTCATTAAGATATTGTTTCTAATATGTCATCTAAACCTCCCCTGGCACAATTTGAGGCCATTTCCTCTTGTGCTGTCACTAGTCACTTGGGAGAAGAGACCAACACACACCTGGCTACAACCTCCTTTCAGGTAGTTGTAGAGAAGGAGAAAGTCACCCCTCAGCCTCCTTTTCTCCAGGCTAAACAACCCCAGTTCCCTCAGCCACTCTTCACAGGACTTGTTCTTTAGACCCTTCACCAGCTTTGTTGCTCTCCTTTGGACACATTTGTTTTTCTTTTTCTGCCATTAGATTACAAATAAATACAGAAAGTTTCAAATATTTTTCTCAGACATGGCAGATTCAATGTTTTTGTAGGATCAAACCAGCTCTTTGGCAAAATACTCAGGATCCACAAAGCATGGCATAAATTTATTTGAATAAAATTTGATACCATAAATTCCATGTTTATAAATTTAGTATTTTTTCTTCTTTGTTTTTCTGGAATACAGGAGTTCCAGTCACACTCACTGAAGAGTTTTTTCAATAACATGCCACAAATGCCTGATAGTCTAGTTCAATAATTTACTAAGTACCCATAGGCTGCAATTAGTTTGCTTGAACTATTCTGTGAATTACTTATGAATAATGAATACATTTGGAAAGAAGAAAAAAAAAAGTATCTACTGCATCTGTGTCCATATTTCTTCTAGCACTGAAACATGGAACCATTCTTAAATAGATCACAGTTTAGGAAAAAAAAAACGTTTGCTAGATTAAGATGTAGCAATTCCATTAGCTCTACCTGCAAAAAAATTATTACAGGTTATTTAATAAGAAACATAAATCAGTGCAAGTTTTCTTAAAAATTACCAAAGTGGTTTGGCCAAATTCTTGAAAATTAATGCATAAGTAGAATACTATGGGATGCTGAGTGCAACTTCTTAAGATTTGAGAACTTCAATATCCCATTGCACCAAGGCAACATACTACACAGCTTCAAATGGATGGGAAAAACAGATGTAGTAAGACAGTCTAGCTATGGAAAAACATGATGAGCAAGTGACTAAACATGACTAACTAAGGTTTTTTTCTCCTGGGAATATAGGGAGGCTGAGTTTTATATCAAGTACATGAATATGAATATATGGTTTGAGCTATAAGGGAAGACTTTGAGAAAAGAAAGGATTTGGGGGTTGGAGGCATTTGGTGGTTTGGGGATTTGGATTTGGGGGTTTTTTTTAGGAACAGAATATGAAAACAGGAGCTCCTAGATAGGGGTAATGCCAAGAAATTACATCTGCCTCATGCCTCAATCTGGATCCAGATTGAAAAAGTCACAGCAATAATAAAATCCCTTGTCTAAGGAAAGCTTTTTTTTTTCTTTTGAGATAGTGCCAGAATGACAGTAACTGAAATGACTTATTTTTCTCCCAAGTCAGATTAATGACAACCCATGCACAGTGCAAGCTTACTCCCACCACCCTCACGGGGCATTTGAGGTGGTGATGAGAAAGCTGTTACTAGTAAGCAAACCGGTTACCCCCAACTTCTCATGCATGATATCCCTTCTGGAGCCAGCATTCAGCTGTACAAACAAGCTCAGCTTAAATTTAGTTGTGGAGACTGTGAAATATTTGGCTCTGGTTGGCATCATTCTCCACTCACATGTGTACATGTAGATGCAGAGATCTGACAGGGACACTGTTATTTGAAGTAGGAGAATAAAAGGTATCTCCGGTGCCACATCAAACTGCAGCTACCTCTGAAGAACTGTGAGTGCCTTTTCTTTTTAGATATAAAGCCTAACTTCCAAGACATTTTGAAAAAGCTTCAGATAAGCATCCAAATCCTGAAAGCTTGCTCCATTTTGAATCTAACTGATACAGCAGTATGCCGGTCTGCATGTTGATTCACATCACTTGCATCCTGATGTGCCATAGCAGAAAAAATTAGAGAGGAGATTGGAATCTAGTTGCAAGCTTTCTTTTGAAGGGGCAGGTAGGGAGATTTAAGAATTTAATACAAATCCATTTTAAATATTCTTTGGTGACGGGAGTTCAACTGCCTGCAGAGACTGAAGAGGATCTTTCTCTTGTTGTACTAGTCTACAGTGTCAGATGCCGTTTTATTTCCATCCTCAAGTACAAGTGAACCACTCCATGGCTAATGAAGTGACTCCACATGGTCCCATTCCTTCAGAGAAGGAAAACTTAGAAGAGTTTCTCTCCACACAAAATAGATGCATGAACAGACTTTCTTCTGCTTTCTTCACAGACTGACGTATCATTTCTAAAAATGACAGGTTCAGATAGTATATTGCTAAACACATCAGATCTCTGCCTTGGTGAATATGATTTTAACACAAATATGCAGCATTTATGTCTGTATTAGTAGCATCAGTGAATATCATTCTCCTAGGTGGCAGGCATGTTGTTATTAAAGTATAATATCTAGGAAGGAAACAGCTCACTTAGGGTTTTCAGAAGGTATTTAATTTAACTCCTCTTCACGATCTTCACATCACATTTGCTGAACTAAGAAAAAAGAAGTTCTGAATGCTATTTCAGGATGCTTAACCTATAATTATGTTCCTGTTTCAATGGCATCGCTTCTAAGGAGACCTCAGTAGCTGCTAAGCAAACCTCTTTTTTATTTAAATTTCACTCATCCCCATCCGTATGACTAACGCTAATTCACAGGATTTCTTCCCAGACAGCCCATGTTCCCCTTCTCCCCTTGAAGAAAAGAGGTGACTGGGAACAAACATATAATTATTGGACTCCAGTTTTTAGGGGAGAGAGAGGTTGTTTTGATTCAGTTTCATTTTTTAATTTACAATGACATTTTTATCTGCAATGTGACGAATCATCTGTTAGCAAAGACTCTCGCTGGATCCAGCGAGAGCTGGAACAGCCTCTAATTACTGAAGAACAGAAATGAGAACCAACAGGCAGGCTGAGCAGCTCTCTTCTTGCTGCTTCATACTTAAGTCCTCAGAGACCAACTAAAAGCAGGCAGAAGCCACTGTCCATGTGGGTACACACAGTCTGTTCCTAGGACCAGGGGATTTTTTGAGCTTTGGATCCCAGCGTCACTCACATGCTTGCATTTCAACGTGAGTTCTTACCACATGCATGCTTCCCAGTTTAAATTCCATTTCTCCTACTAATCCTCTCCTTCCTAAATAAAATTCACTTTTTCAGCATCCAACCTACCAAGTGCTTTTAGGAAAATCTGTAAAAAAACACCAAAAAACCCCTTGGAAATCTAAACTTTCTCAATTATTGGCCCTTAATACCCTGAGGGGGTTCAGAAGTGGCACAAATAGCAATTTTAATTACAGCAGCAACAGAGCCTTTGTACTCACATAAAATCTAGTCTAATCTGGGCTTTTGCCTCTCTCCAAAAAGCTTGCCAGGCTTGTACACAACACACTAGTTACAAAACTGCACCCCCCAACCCCTCCCCTATTAAATACAACTGTGCTAAAATGTTGCCGTTATAACCCAAGTCATAAAAAGGAAAACCCTAAAAGCAACCCCTCATGTATAAGAAAGAGTTTATCATGATGCAACTCATCATGAAAGATGTAACAAGCATAGTACACCACCATGCTGCATCACGCAATGGGTCCATCCAGGTTGGCACCCTGTTTTCAGCACTGACCACTGTTTAAGATGGCATGTAAGCAACAGAGAATTAATATAGTGGTCCTTTCCCCATCCTTTCACCTTCTAGCAAACAGCAACTTAAAAGTCTCCTTAGAGATAATGCCTTAACTGTTAAGCTGCCTACTGGTATTGCATGGATTTCTTTATCTGCCTTTATAACCTAATTTTCCTTGTATCCAACAGTGCAGGAGAACAAATAATAAAAGAAAGAAAATCCATATTTGCTGTTGACGAAAAGGACATTTGAAGGACACCTTTGAAATAAGCTCCACTCTCTCAACCTTCAATTCACATGCCTTCTCCAAATGAAAATACATATTTGGAAATTATAAAGACCAAACTATTTCAGCTCCACAAAATTTACAGCAATGCATGCCCTAAGTATTTGTGCGACAAGCCAGTGCTAAGCAAGCTATGTCCTCGCCTGCTGTTTACTTGCACCCATGCTGTGCTTCTCTGGAAGTTGCAAATTAGACTGTAGAAAAAGCATGAGGAGGAGCAGGAACAAGAGAGCTCAGAAAAAGCTTCAGCTTTACCCTCCTGGAAAATAAACACGTGGTCTTTTATTGAAAAACTGCTGGGAATTTTGTCTCTGAGGATATCTGTAACACATTACATCGATGCTGCTCCCTATTAATGAATTAATAAGTCTATGCAGGGGCAGAAGTGAAACAGAAATGAGAAGGCATAAGAAAAGCTTATGCAGGGGAGTGTCAACAAAAGATCTGAGAGGCTCCTTAGTACACCACAAAACACTATACAGTAGGAAGACAGACACAGTGAGAGTGAAAAAAATTCATGAGCATTACCTGGCAAACAGTGCATGTAATGAACACATTGCAATCATGTGCTATTTGATTTGTGGTTGGGTGGTTGTTTTTTTTTCTTCAAACATACCACATTGTTGTGCTTCACTGCTGGCTTTGGCATCACTAACCTGACCTAGAAAATATGCTAGTGATTTCTTGGAAAAAAATAAAGAAAACATCTCCAACTTTCAGGATTTTTCTCAGCCAAAACTCTAATAGCTAATGCTGACTGAGCCAGTGATCCAACAGCTTTGCTCATTCTTGGTGCTAAATACAGATAATTTCTCCAGTACATTTACTACCCAATAAATAGACATTTGAATTAGACCAAAAGAATTCTTATTTCTCTAATTACAAATCCATTCTAACATCTGCTTTAACTCATAGAGGAGTATGGCGAGGGGCAGCCTTTGCAGAAATTGCAGGAACAGAATATTGACGGTGGTGACCCAGGAGACATCCCAGACTGGGCACCTAAAGAGCAGGAAGGGAGAGACAAGAAAAAGAGAGATTGGGGGGGAGGGGGAGGAAAGGGGAGGGGGGAGAAATTCCTAAAGAGGAAAAAAATCCAAAACCCCACAACTAAACATCTTAAGGTGAATTATTCACATTATTCTGAATTCTTGTTCTTCATCTTTGTGATTATTCTGGTCATCTGAAAGCAAATTTGAGGTCAGTAGGCCCCTAATAGATATATTGGCCACCTCATACTAAGCTTCTTCTATATTCCAACAGTTTACAATAGCAAAATACTTGGAAAAGTACTCAGGATATCAATTACTTCCACTCAAAGGTTTCTATTCACCAAAGCAGGGTAAAACCCCCTATGGTAGGCAAGAATCAGTCTTCTGATATAATAATTTAATGGAAACACAGAATCCTAGGCTGGTTTGTGTCAGAATGGACCCCAAAGATCATCTAGTCCCACCCCCCTGCCATGGCAGGGACAGCCTGACAGGGCTACTGCTGTTATTCCATAAATTATATCCTAGTGGTAGCTCACCTCTGGGAGTGGGGTTTTTTTATTCCTAATGTAAAGGTGGTCCCTTAGGTAGGAAACACTTCCTTGCTGATATAAACTTATTACCCTTGGAGGGCAATCCATACTATAGGGAAGTGGAGTCAGTCATTTCAGCTTGGCATTGTGCACAATGAAGATAATTTGTGAAGATGCAAACACTTGAGCATGCTGAAGTTCATTGTTGTCAGTTTAAAAGTATTCAGCATGCCTTCACATCAAAAGGAATTACATACAATTCAGATTCATCTCAGTTTTGCACATTCAGGAGACCTGTAAATGTATTTGTGGGCTCTGGATTATGTATTTCCTTCTCAAATGAAATAAAAATCCTCTTCAATGTACTGTGAAAGGCAGAGAAGAGAAACTGCAGAGAGTCATAGGAGGGTACCACAGGTCCATTAAAAACATGAGACATGGCACAAAACACAGGCATTGCATCTTTTGATGCTAATGAAATAAACTTTTGAAAGCAAAGGAGAGCTCACTGAGATCACTAAGAGCCAGCACCATTCAGGTGCACTTTTGACTTTGCTGTGTTATGATATCCTACAAAGCCTGTTAAGCCCTATCAGAACATCGAGAAGCATCTGCAGGGCTTGCAAGTGCCCTGCCTAACCTTCTGCTTCCCCCAACCTCTAAAATTTCACCCTAAATATTCTATATGCTTTGAAAGTCTAAAAATGGTAAGAAAAATATAATCTAGGAATTTCAGACAAAATTAGTCTGACAAAGGGGGAGTCAATTTGATCTGATGTACGGAAATGCACTGGTAAATCTGAGGTGGGGATCCCACTTTTAGCAGAGCCTAGCACTGGGCATAAACCATGCCAACTGAAGAAGTAAAGATGGGAAACTCAGCCATTAGCATCACAGCTGCTCCCAGACTAAGAAGGAACTTGAAATCCGGCCTATTTTGTGATGAAGGCAGTTACAGTTTTTATGTTAAAAGGGAAATGAATAGGAGGACACTTGAAACACAGATTTCCAGCTGTTCTTGAAGCCCCTGTTCATGAAAGCCAAGCAACAGAGGTGGGGAAAAATGAAAACTGTATCGTGTCATTCCTCTGCTCTCCACCCACTGCAGTTCCACACCAGTCTCTGCTCTCTGATGTCTGAAGTAGCAGCCACAGCTCCCTCATAAGCACCCCTCATAGTGATACAGACACTTCTTTAAAAGAACCTCCCCATGTTAGGTACATACATGTAGATACACATAGATAGATCTCATTCCTGCATGCTTTTAATTAAAATTCACAAGGGACAAAAGCCAGGATGAACAAGCAAAAGAATGGGAGGCTGTGACAGCAGCAGTGTTAAAGAGCAATGTCAAGGTTCTGCTCATGTTATATACATAGAATACAGTACATTAAATTTATGTCTAATAAAGCCTAAGACTTATAATTACTTCCCTTTCTTCAACTTGTCCTAGTTTCAGCTGGGATGGAGTTAATTTCCTTCTGAGAAGCTGCTATAGTTCTGTGCTTTGGCTTTAAGCTAAGACTACTGTTGATAACACACGGATATTTTAGTCGTTGCCAACCAGTCAAGGACTCTTCAGCTTCTCACACCACCCTGCCGACAAGCAGGTAGGGGGTGCTCAAGAAGTTATGAGGGGGCCCAACTAGCACAGATGACACAGGATGGCCAATAGGATATTTCATACCATTTGAAACATGCTCCATATGTAACTAGGGGAGTCGGCACAGCTCAAGAACTAGCTGAGCATCAGTTCCAGGTGGTGAGCATCTGTGCTCTGCATCATTATATATATATATATTTATATATATATATTTATATATATATATAAAATTAAATATTTTGTATTATTACCAACAACATAATCTTCCTGTTCTGTCCTGTTAAACTGTCTTATCTCAACTCACAAGTTTTACCTTTACCTTTTTTATTCTCTCACCCATACCATTAGGGTGGAGGGAGTGAACAAATGGCTGTTTGGTTGTTATAATCTGCCTGCTGGGTTAAACCACGACAGACTCCTTTTCACTCATGGTTCAAGCCTGTGAGATTATGAAGCTCTTGTATTTCAGAGCTGAACAGTTCAGGGCAGTAAGTCAGGATGTGTGAAACTGATGGAATAACTACATATGCTAAACACATCAGGAGAGTCAAAATTGGAAATGCAAACACACCTTCTCCAGTCCTCCATCCACCCCAACCTGCTGCCCTTTGTCTGTGAACATTTCAGTGAGAGTAAAAAACATTCTCTCATTTTGAGAAACAAACGCCCGATGGGATTTGAGACCACGGTACTGGCTCCCAGCACCTTAGTTATTGTAGCTTTTCACTGAGACACCTTTCCTGAGTCTTCCCAAGACAAAGCGAGACATTTATGAAGCACCTTTAAGAGTGTTTGTAGAATGTACACCACCAGAGTCATGCAAGAGGAGTGCCAAAGGGCAGGCAGCTCTTACGTAGGCAGGTGACATCAGGAGTAAAGGCAGCTTCTTCAACTGCAGCACTTAGCATAGCGTGGGGCAAACTGCCTTGAGGTTTTGTGCCAGGCGTGAGCTACTCAGGCTGGTGGTTGGTAGGCAGAGACTGTTTCACATCTGCTACTGAGTGCAGTGGTGCTCTTTGAGTGCATTTGTCTATTTATCTGAATGCAGCCACTACCTCTTATGTTTACCCAGCCAGTTTTGTGGGGGAAAATAAGGGTATTTTTGTTCTGTTTGTAGACAGCACAGTACACTAGGGACTGGATCAGATTTATTTCTTAGTAACCTTTCAAAAAGGGCCTCAGATGGTATGCTTATTTTCCAGTGTGCTCTAAAGAAAAAGTGAGTAATGGAACATTTTTATATTTCATTTGAAGTTTGAATCCGCAAAAAAAGCAGATAGCAAGACACTAGACTGCAATGCTTTATTTCCTTACAATGAGAACTGGTTTAGTATCACTAAAATGCCTCAGAAGTCCTGCAAATATTTTTCTTGCACTAAGTAGGAAGTATGTTGGTTTTCCACATTTCTCTGAAGCACAAAGCACCACCTGCCTGCTGCATCACCCAGCCATCCATTCAGTTCCCAAAGCTTCTGCTAGCTCTGGAGTTAACACTGCTACTTAACAGCACCAAAAACCAATAAACCATTGTTTAGCTATAATAATCTAAGGCTGTAAGAAAGAGAAAACTCATAGGATGGAAAAAAAGCTATACTGTTAGACCAACCAATATTACCAGAGGTTAAAAATACCAACAGACAACAAAAAGATAGGCTTTCAAGGACACAAACTTTTCTTCAAGCCTAAAGAGGAAGTTGCCTTGCTAAGAACAAGCTGAGAACTACTGCCTGATGTTTCTGCCTATAGCATATATAGTAGAACTTCTTAAGGAAGCGATCTGGTTAAAATGAGGTTCTGATGTGCTGAGGAAACTTAATGATCTGGAGTAATCCTGTGTGATTTAGTCTAGGTGATCCTGCTCTGGCAGCAGGGTTGGACTAGATGATCTTTCAAGGTCGCTTCCATCCCCTAACGTTCTGTGATTCTGTGAATTCACAGGTCAAATCAGATGAGCCTATAAACCCTTTGGCCTTTGAGAATGTAAAATGTGAGAGAGAATTCCAGAAGAAAAAGTTGATTTTTCAGCTACCACATAAGCAAATTCAAGACTAATCCTAAAAAAAAAATACACCTACTTTATAAAAGCTCAAAAAGACAAAAAGCCGTTTTTTCCTCCTCCGTGTTGTCATAGGAGAGATTGATAGCACCATTATAGCAAGCCTCAGGATTGGTAGCTTAGATATAGAAAAAACAGACACATTTCTGGGCCTGATTCAAGATCTAAGGAAGAAGACAGCCTTACATTACCCTTACTTTCTCTAAGGGGAAAGAAAAAAAAAAGGATGGTTTTACACCTCATTTTGTGGTTGCAATGAACATTCTGAAGACATATTTTTACTCATCCAAAGTCATGTGCAACACTGGTTAGGGAATAGGACCAGAAAAATTGACAAGATGTGGTCCAACATCTCAACATATATTTAAGAAGAAAGAAAAATATATATGTATTCATGTTGAGTTTTGGTCTCAGCCAGCAAAGACAGACTTTTGGTAGCAGGAAACATATTTCCATTAGAGTCACAGCTTATGTATAGGTAGGATTTGCAAGAATATAACTATACACATAGAAAGGTGTGAATTTAGAGACCCTTGGTTTTTTGCTTTGGTACTCAATGCAGATAAAATTAACATAAACTAAGAATGACACCGAACAAGATAACTCACCTTGCCTTGAAAATTAGCTAAATGCAGACTAAATGCAAAGTCACCAGGGCCTTCGGCTTGGAGAATGTGAACAGATGAACTAGAGTGCTACAAAATCTGTGCCCTAGGTTTTATCTGTTCTCAATGACTAAGAATGCAAGGATGAGAGAATGGAGCACAGCTTTAGGCTTGAGCTTTAGTCTTTCTTTAGCCTTATGGAGATTTGGGTCAAACTTTTCACTCCTTCACAATGGCAAGAAGAAAGTCTTGTCCATATGCATCATCAAGAGATTGGTGTTCAAAAATCCTTGCCCTGTAGCAGGTTTCTCAAGAACAAAAGAGTTATGTTAGATCCATGAAAAAGCATGTTCCCCAAGATAGTAAGTAGCCCACAGGCAAGTGTGGAACAATGGGAATTGCAATGAGAATACCTAGGTGAACAGATATCCACATTTTCAGGCAAGGATTTCAGGCCTGCCATTCTGCTCTGCACCTGGAGTGCATACACTTTGGCCCACGGCTGCATGGCTCAGGTCTTCCCTTGGGACTATGACAGGATATGCAGCTAGAAGTTCCTCCATATGTTTCATTCCAAGGGCAAGATTTGACAGATGCTCCTCCAACAATTTTAAATGATTTATGGAAGATGTTGTCTTTCCCCATAAAAAGCATGAAGCTAAGTGTAGTTTGGTGAATAAATTCCATCTTTTCCAGATGCTCAAAGCCTTGTCTCTGAAGGCACCCTGACGACCACAGCAAAAGGTTCTCTCCTCTTCAGTGAATTTACTCCAGGTGAGTCAAACCACCACTCTTCATGGTCAGAACATATACAGCCTGGGGAATAAGATGGGGGAAAAACAGGAAGAAAAGTATAAGAATTCCTACCTGTCTGTAGAAAAATATTCAGCATCAACATTGAGACCAACTTGCTATTGATCAGCCCTTGAGCATGCTTTGAAAGCCGCAAGAATATAAATCCCAATGTAAAAAACTCCCACCCATAAAAGGTGGGATTTAAGATGCAATGTGGTCGAAGATGTACCCAACATGAAATACTGAGGACAGCCAACTTGGAAACCTTATTTTGGCAACAGTGGGTGTACTGCGTTACAGCTTCCATTATTACCACTAAATCAAAGCCTTTTTTGTGTAACAGAAAACACAATGGGAGATAAAACCATGTTTTTTACATTATATTTGCTAACAATAGGAATAATATAGGAATAAGAGGAATAAATTTGCTAACAAATGGAACGTTGCCACTACAGAATTATCACCTCAGATTCAGTGTCTTACCCTATTGTCAGTGTGAAGCCAACTCTGGAGTCTGGCTAATTGGACATTCAACTGTGTCTCCAGACATTAGAATAATAAATTCCTAGGATAATTCAGGATGGCAAGGACCTCAGGATGTCTCTAGTCCAGTTTCCTGCTCATAGCATGAATGACAATGAAACCAGATCAGGCCATTCAGTGCTGTATCCAATTAAGGCAGGAAAATCTTCAAGGAGGAAAACTGTACAACTTCACCAGGTAACCTGCTCCTGATTTGACTGTCCTCACAATGAAAGTAAAGCTTTTTTTAAAACTCTCTTTATATTTACATTCACTGTCTCTCATCCTTCTGCCATGCACTACTGTAAAGAGATTTGGCACATCTTCTCAATACCCTTCTCACTAAAAGCCTCTTTTCTCCAAGCTGAACCACAGCCCTCAGCCTTCAGGATGAAAGATGTAACACATGAGAGGGTCCAAGGACAGATCACTGCTGTACTCCACGTATCACAGGCTCCAGGCTGACTACAACTAGCCTCTGAGACCAACCATCCAACCAGTTATCAACCCATTCAGTTGTCCAACCATCCAGACTGTGATGTCCCTGCTGGGACACACGTGTATCAGGGAAGACACTGCTGTAAACATTATTAAAGTCAAAGCAAGCAGCAGCCAGCATTTTATATATATGCACCAAAAAAATCTCACACATAAACACATTGGTAGAACTTGAAGACCTTTAAGTAATAAAACATAAGTCACGGAAAAGGCTCATTTCTGGTAAGAGGTTGATTGCTCCAGATGCATAAAATACTTAGCAAGCAGAGACTTGTCCCTCAGAGGTGTTCCAAAGTACTGAAACTAATTTTGTTCTCCAAATCATCTCCTAGACTGTGATCCCCCTCCTGTGACTGTTGTGAACTATAGCAGAGGAGAGTCCATGCTCAGATTTGTTGACCCCTATTACTGCAGACTCTCTCCCAGCACAAGATAACAGTCAATCACCCTCAAAAACAGCTGTCAGGAGGTATCTCTCACTTTTCTCTCCCTGTCCATCTCTTATCATGTTCCACATTGCCAGCCATGCCAAGTCACAACTTAACCTGACAGATGCCCCTATGAACAGATTCATCTCAGCAGCCCAACAGAAAAACCCAGATAATGTTTCTTCCAGGTTAGTGGGCTAAACTGGCACATGGGAATGTGGGACAAGTTCTGGGGCACCGGGAAGAGAGTGATAGTACCACATAGCTTAGAGAGGGAGAAGGCAAAGCAAGTAATGGCACAGTCACATCAGACCAGTGAAACAGTTGCCACATTGTCTTTTCTTACAATGCACTGTGCCACTTGACTTTGTGAACTTTTTTCCAGATAGAGAATGACTTAGCTGTATTTTTATTTTTTTTTTTATTATGGTCAAGCATGAACACCCCTCAAAAACAAACCCTGGGGGGCTTAAAGCAAACCTTGCTTTGTATATCAAAACAGAATGGCAGAGTTACCACTCAGAAGCAAACAAGAGAACTGTAACCCAAATTTTAGGATCAAAATAAGTTACGACCTGCAGTCTAAAATGCTATTTTCAGATTTCTTCCGTACAAATAAAACCACAATCATGGTGCACAAAAAAGCAAGGAATTTTAAATTCAAAAGCACACTTAGGCACCTTTTTTCTTACTGAACCATGACAAAAACCATCAGGCTGTACTGACCGATAATGCAGGTAGAAAAAACCAAACCTTTCCCAAAGATCTCACCTGCCTTTCATTCAAAAAATATGGCCCTAGTAATATGTTAACATTCATATGAAAGGAAATAGATAAAAAAAAATACCATGATGATCCCTTCTTAGAGTTTTCCACAGATCTATCTCTATCACCACCACACACAGGCACAATAAATCCCAGTTCTCAGAAAATCCTATCCCTGAAGAAGTATAAACATGGGAGCAGCACTGTTTGAGCCAACACATAGATGGAATTGGAGAGCAGCTTCCTACAGGGCTCTCAGTTCAGTTCAGTTCATCACCAAAGCTAGGAAAACACAAGTGGAGGGAGGGCAAATCCAAAGGCAGTAGCTCTGATGGACACTCCTTCCTACCCTTTAAGCTGAATACAGTACTTACAGAAAGATCATATTTTGTACCTCTCACAAAGCTCCACACTCTCTAGATTAGGGGGGGGGAATGTGGCAGAGAGGCTGGTGAAATGTTTTCTCCTTTTTTTTTTTTTTTTCCCCAGAAGCAAAGCTCTTTTACTCAAAGTCTCACACAAAGTCTGCAGTTGAACAAATTATCTGAGACAGGTCTCCCCCCTTTGACAGGCACATTTAGCTGTACAGCATCTTTCCTTTGGGCCTGAATGGAATTGAACCCTGGCAGTTATAATGAAAGAAGTGCTGACTACGTGGGGGGAAAAAAAAGTGTGCTCTGTTTTCTGAAGTTTTAGGTAGAAAAGCATTTCATCTTCACCATCCAATATAACAGGTTTATTTCTTCTTTTTAAAGTAGAGCAGTGACAAGCTTTATGCCTTCAAAGCCAGAAAAAAAGCCAACCAAGAATGTCTGTATAAACAGGTGCTAAAAGAATAATCCAGTATTTTCAGCAGCAGGAAGAGTTCTTTTGCACTAGGTATTTGGTGGGTAAGATTTATTCTTACCACCACACACAGAGACAGGTGTGGTACCAGAAATGGCTTGAGGACAGAGGGAGAAGGGGAACGCAAAGAATCCTGTGCTCCTACTCTTCCCTTCTAGCATAACGTTAAACATTAATTTCAGCTTTTAGAGCTTGAAGTTTTTGCCAAGATCTGAAAGGAATTTATAGTCTGGGATGGAAAATTGTAAAAACAATCAACAAAATAGTGAAGAGGGGAATTATGTCTTGCATGTGTTAGCTGCTAGCTTTATTTACACAATGAATTAAACAAAAGGAACAAATAAACATCTAAGAGCATAAGCATTTATTGAAAAATAATTTATATCCACATTATAGCTACTTATTCCATTTTGCTGTGCTATGAATGAGAACTCGCTTAACCAACTCTTAATGAAACTCTGATATAGATCAGAGTTTGAAACTGTTCCTCTACAGAAAACAGAACTGAAAAAAGGAAAAGAACCCACCACAAAACACAGCTTTTCATACAAACAAAATAGAGCAGGCACACCCCTAGATCAGTTCTACATGTAAAACATCTTCCACAGTGCACGTCACGCTATCGCACTGTTTCAAAGTCCATCTATCACTTCCCCCACCCCTCCCTTCTTAGCAGACTTCCCTTTAGCCATGATTTTACTCCCTTCCTCCCCTCATTGTGGCACAGGGAGAGACAGGGACTGAGAAAATGGGGACGTTGGTCAGTTCCTTACAAGTTGGTTTCCTTACAAGTTGGTTTCCTTCTTGGCCAGGGTGGGGGCATTCATTCCACACCCTCCCCCTGCTGCACTGTGGGGTCCCACCCACGGCAGACAGTCCTCCACCAACTTCTCCAGCTTGAGTCCTTCCCCACAGGGCTTCAGCTCTTCCCCAGCTGTCCCAGCATGGGTCACTGCTATGGGGGCAGTCATAAATCACAATGTCTCACAGTCCCAGTCCTCCAGAGGGTCACCAGCCTCCCCCAGCAAACCTGTTCCGGCACAAATCTCTCCCTGGCTCATCTCTGTGTCTCTGTCTGTCTCCATGGGCTGCAGGCGCTGACAGAGACTTGCTCCAAAGTGCATCACAGCATCTTCCCTATGTCTCCACCTGCTCCAGCGGGGAGTCCTTCCCCACAGGCTGCAGGTGGGGTCTCAGCCTTTTCCATGGGCTGTGGGAGGACACCTGCTCCACCATGGGTTTCTCCATGGGCCCCTGGGGCACCTCCAACCACCCCTCCCCAGCCTTGGTGTCTGTAAGCTCGTTACATCTTCTCACTCACTTCTCCAGTTGCAAAACGCAGCTACATGCGTGTTTTTTGCCTCCTGTATGTGATTCCCAGAGGCACAGTGACCATCGCTGACTGGCTCGGCCCTGGTCAGCAGCAACTCCTGCCTTGAATCAGCCAATGTTTATTTTCTGGGGCCTGCAGAGAGCTTCTAGCCGCTTCCTACAGCAGCCATTTTTTCCACCCCCATTCTCTGCCAGTACCCAGCCACGCAGAACTGCGACAACATGTCACTTCTGACAACACCTGATGTGATTCTATTTCCATTTTTATTGTGATTAGACTTGGAATTTTTCTGATGAAAACGTTTTACTACTTCTTGCTAAAGCTGGAAACCATTTTCACAGGATCCATTTCCTTTAGGCAACCTTCACCAATCACTATTGAACTCAGATCTTCAGTTCAAGCCCGGACTGTGAAGCATCCATCAAGGCACAAAGACTAATCCAGAGCTCAGGACTGCCTGGACAGCACAATTAAGAGAGCTGAGGAGTTCCTGAAGTAAATGTTACACAGACAGTCATGGATATAGTGTGGAGTTTTTTAAAAAAAAGCTTACCCAAGCTTATGGGATGGTGACATAGGACACGTTTGGGAATTGCATCATTTAAATAGAACTCGTAAGAACAATTATCAGACTTGTCAGAAAGAGAGCTGTAACATGGGTTTGGCATGGTAACTAGGATGCTCTCAGACAGATTACTTGTCTAGACAATCCTTTCTTTGGCCTGACCCACTGTGACCCAGTGCTTATGTCAGCCCTTCAGAACCTGTTTATTCCTAGTCTTACTCTCCCATGCCCACCTCTTCTCCCTACACATTAGCTCAGGAGCCAGAGCTCTGTTTCAGGATTTAGGCAATATTAGTTCAACCTCAGTATCTGCCCAAAGAGATTCAAACTCACATTTCCTGACTTCCTGGAGACTTCCAGAAATTTTTGGGCAGAGATTTTTGGTACTGTCCACGAAGCTGAAATTACCTACTACAGAGACAATCGGTATCCCATGAGATGCCAGCTATAAGTCAGTGACTACGCCAGGAAAGAGGTATGGCTTCTAGTCCAGCCACTGAAGGAAAAATAACACAATCACAAGTGTTGAAGTGTATCCTATTTCATTTCTGGAAAAGAAGTTCAGGCTCCTATCTTTCATCAAATTGTAAACAAAGGTACAGCTAAATTAGTTGTCCTAGGGACAGAGCTCAGGATGTTTCCCTGCCTTTAGCATTTCCCATTTTCCTGTGCCTGGCCAGGATGGCTCTGCTCTGTTCTGCAATACTCAGCTTTGCCCAGGCGTACATAGGGAGAGAAGGCATCTGGCTGTTGAATAAAGGCAAATGCCAACTGTCTGCATGATCCCAGGGACATACCACACAGTCACTACTTGGACAATTGGGTCTTGTATAAGGCATCCCTCTCTCCAGTTCTGCCATTTTCAAGTATTTACAGCTTTATCTGACACCCACCAACACATAAACCCCAGAGGTGGACTCTGGGACCTCTGGAAGAGGTGGGACTCCACAGGATTATTGTTTCACAGACCTTTTGGTTTTAGCTCTGGCCTCGCAAAGACCTGACACATCCACACTGCTGTGTAGGCAATGTGATAGTAGGCCTGCTCTTGGCAAGGCAATCGTGCTTCATACCTCCCTGTAAAGCTGGTGCTCCACATTTCAGGTACCATAAGCTGCTACTAGAGAAAGAGAGGAGAAAGCTGCGTATTTCTCAGCTCTAGGACTTTAAAGTCAGAGCTGCAGGACACAGTAAGGGAAGATCAGTCCTGCTGCTTGTGATCAAAGAGCGTTTAATCTTTTCTCCAGATGACTGCACTCTCTCTCTTCTCCCCCCCTCCCTTTGACTAACCTCATTCCCAAACCCAAAAGAGAATGTGAGATAGAAATATTTATGTATTTACATTGCACATGCTCACATGGCTAGCGCTCTCAAACATTTAAGGGAACATTAAAAAAAAAGAAATATTCACAGCAAGAAAAAAATAAAACCACAACAAAAAGCAAACAGTGGTAATAAACTTGCAGTGAGTCCCATCCCGTTAATTATTTACTCAGCAGCCCACAGGAGTTAGCATACTCAAACTCACACATCGTTCTATAAATCACTGCAGCTCAATAAACACTCGTTTGGACAGATCTTCATTTCCCCTACTTTACATACATCAGTAAACATGTTCAGATTGTGATGGGTTGTAACAGAAGACAGGCTAAAATAACGTTCATTGCCCTTCTCAGTTTGCATTTCCTACAGTATCCTGCAGTCTTCCTTAAGATAGCAAGAATTCACTAGTCTCATTAAAATGAAGGCAAAATTATTATTAGTTCTAACAGACATTTTATTCATGTGTAAATGACAGGATAATAGAACTGTTGTTTGACAGCTTGCTGAGAAAATTGTAGCTTTCATCATCTTAGATGATAAATTTTTCCTAAAATAAAATGAACACCCATGGAAGAAATTAGAATTAGGGTTTCAGAGAAAAGAATATGACAACTATTCCACTTAACTGAATCAGTTTCTGTGATCTCACAAGAAGCAAAAATACTTTGGTTCAGAACAAGACAAATTCAGACATCACTTGGCAAGCTACATATTAGAAGTTGGCAAAATTCTTGGAGAATTTAAAAGGAAAAGTAGTAAACTCACTTTCAGGTTTTTAAAGCTCATTAGTTTACTGAAAACAAGCAATTTTATACCTTTTTATTGTCCTCCTATTTCAGAAGTCTCATACAAATGGGATTTTTTTGGCAGCTTGATTGCAAAAGCGTATTAATGCTGCTAAGCAACATCTAGTATTTGTTACAGGACTGGATCTGAAGAGAAATACTTTTCTTTATAAAAAGTTATATAGGTAGTTTTAAATATTTTTAATAGAGAGGACAAGGAAATGCCAAGACCTCCCAGAGGATTTGAAAAATAAAGTGCTAACCAACATGGGAAGTACAAGCTTCTCTTTGTGGAAACAACATTATTGGAAACTTCTCTTTTCACATGTCAGTCTTGGCATGGAGAATAGAAAGCATAAGCATTTTTACAGCTGCCAAAAATGACTTTGAAACTGAAGTGTTTTGTTCACAGTAACAACAACAAAAAAAATTAGTTTGACCTTAAGTAAATCATTACTTCCAAACAAATGGTTATTTTGCATTTAAATTGAACAGGCTATGAAAGAATAGTTTCTGCAAGTATTCTACATCAACATCAATTCCATCCACTCAACTTTTCAATTTGCAAAGATGAAAAAAATAAAACAGTTTCCCAAAACTATCTTAGGATCCTCATTAAAAAAAACAAAATCAAGCTTTTCTTGCCCCAGGGTTTATCCTCAGATGCTTCTCTATGGGAAAATGGGAAGTTAAGACATTTACCAAACTTGTCAGAAATTTAGAATTTCTTTGAGATTCATTAAGACACTTCTGCAATCACTGAAACACAAATCCAAAGTAGAACATCAAGCATTATTTTGTGATTATTGTATTTCAGAATGTAGATTTTAGTTCATATCAATTAAGCACAAGTATTGATGTGTAAGATTATTATTATAACTTAAAACTTCAGTCCACACCCACACTCAACAGATAGCCTTCTCCTTTCTGTGGCTTCCTCAGTTCTCTCAGTGATTGCATTTTTGTCTTGGACCCTACCTTGGCCCAGATGCCAAAGCAGAGCAGGGCCTAGGGCATAGTAAGGCTGTCCTTTATCAGGACAGTATACCCACAAAAAGATAATCAGACCCTTCAGAAAATGCAGTCACTGCTGCTTTCCTTTTAAAACATAAATAGGAGGCACCTGTTGCTACCGTTCAGAGTCTGGTAGAGAGTCTAAATGGCATTTAGACTCGCTCCATCTAAATGAGGTTAAGTTTCTATCATTACACTCTGCCCAGCTGATGCCTGGACAAGACAAATTCTACCAAAAGGCAGAGGTTACCTGAAACTACACCGTGCGACACTTTGCGTCTGTTGCTGAATTTCCAAGTTTCATTCCACATCAGAATTGTAAAGAAGCTGAAATTTCAGGTTCCCACAGAACGAATTCCCAGAGAAACGACTGAGACATGATACAAGCTTTTCTTAGTGAGTGATTTTGCTTAAAATTTCAATGCTTCTCAACACCAGGGAAGCAGTTAATAGTCATGGGAAGGAAGAAAAAAAAAAAAGAAAGAAAGAAGAGAAAACAGACTTAAATAAAAATATGATACTGATCAAGTGAGTGAATTCAGAGGCAATAAATTTATAGGACAATTCTCACAAAAAGCAAAGAATATTCCACCCCAGTATGTTTCCCAGTCCCCTAAACACTGGAATTATCCTTCCTATTTGGGAGAAAAAGAACTTCATCTCTCACACCTAATTTTGTCTTTTCTGCTATTGGCTTTGCCAACCAAGAATTTTATCCATTTCAAATAGTGGATATTTCTTCAACTGGTTAATCATTCCTGATTTGCAGATGGTCTATAATAGAGGCCAATTTCAATATCTGCTCATGTTTAAAATTCAGTGCTAAAATGGATGTTGCTTGGCACGCCAAGGGACTCAGTGAAATACTGCATATATTTGTTTGTTTACTTGAAATATTAAAAAATCCACCCAGATGTCTTTCAAAAAATCTGTATTTAGACTAAGACATTTCAGATTTTATGATCTCAGTCATCCTCAAATCTTATTCCAAGACACAAGAGGGCATACTTTTTTCTCTTGCCTTAAAATTGACAACCCAATTAAAGTCAGTCCTAAAATAGCATTGTTGCAGCAACAATCTGACTATGGATAACTGGTCTTTTCTCAACAAACAGTCTGAAGATACAAGATCAGTACTGTTCCTCTTCCTATATTAGGCAGGAGCCTTCACCTTGAACTGACTTGAGGTGAGCCAGGTGATAACATGGCATTTCCATCAGCCTCACAGCAGCACTTTGATACTGGTGGATTCCATACAGAAAAAAAGCATGGTCTCCATCCTAAATAAGTCTGGAGGCTGAAAAAACAGTTCTAAGTGCAAAGAGGGAAGGTGATAGCTGAAGGCTATGGCTGTCCTTGGCTATAGACTTCCACCACACATTAACTGAGATTCAGCTTAGGCAGGAGATACTTGTGCCATGACATCTGGAGAAGTGGCTTCTGAACACATTACCCCTGAAGGTGACACTGTCCTACTTAAAACATGCTGTAGTAAACCAGAACACAGGAGTGCAAGCATTCAAATGGAGCTGCGCACAAGAACACAACACACATTCTCATTCACTAAGTTAAATGACAAAAGATTCTCAACAGCAAAAGTTATTACAAGTAGGTCAATGTTCACAAAGCCTTTTCAAATCAACAAGAAATAGCTCCAAAACTATTTAACTTTAAAATCTCATAAACAAGTTCACTCAGCTGCAATTTATTTTCTTGAAACAAATTCAGAGAGAGTTTGAGATGTGCAGACAACACTGAAATAAAGGTAGCAACCCCTTTCATTTAGCAATAAAGTATTAGATGAATCCAGATATCATGTTAATTTCTGTTATTCTTGGCTCAAAAATATTTTTTTCCCCTCAGAATCACAGAATCTTAGGGGTTGGAAGGGACCTCAAGAGATCATTGGGTCCAACCTCCCCCACCAAAGCAGCCCCCCAGCTCGTATTGCACAGGTCGGCATCCAGATGGGTCTTGAATATCTCCAGAGAAGGAGACTCCACACCCCCTGGGCAGCCTGTCCCAGGGTTCTGTCACCCTCACTGGGTAAAAGTTCTTCTGCATGTTGGTGCGGAACTTCCTGTGCTCCAACCTGCAGCCATTGCCCCTTGTCCTGTCTCCACAGACCACTGAAAAGGGGCTGGCCATTTCCCCTGCATCCCATACTTAAGATATTTGTAATCATTAACAAGGTTCCCCCCTGCAGTCTTCTTTTCTCTAGGCTGAACAGCCCCAGCTCACTCAGCCTTTCCTCGCAGGGGAGATGCTCCAGGCCCTTAATCATCTTCGTAGCCTCCTCTGGACTCTCTCCAGGAGATCCCTGTCTTTTTTATACCAGGGAGCCCAGAACTGGACACAATACTCCAGGTAGGGCCTGCACCATCTGTAGCATGAAATTGTCTTCTACACATTGCAGAAATTGTCTAGACTGCATACGACTGGCCTTACTGCTTGCCCAGAAAATATCTGAGTAATTGAAGTCCCACATAAGGACCAGCGCCTGGGATCTCGAGGCTACTTCTAGCTGCTTGTAAAATGCACTATCAACTCGCCCTTCCTGATCAGGGGTCCTGTAGTACACATCCACAACAGTGTCATTCACACCTGACTGCCCTTTGATTCTTACCCACAAGCACTCAACTGATGGAATAGCCTTCCCCAGGTGGAGTTCAATACATTCTAGCTGCTCTCTAACATAAAGAGCAACTGCTCCACCTCGCTGCCCTAGCCTGTCTTTCCCAAAAAGCACATAGCCATCCATGACAGCGTGCCAGTCATCCAGGCTGTCCCACCACATCTGTGATTGCAATGAGATCGTAGCCCTGAGACCACACAAAGATCTCTAACTCTTCCTGTTTATTACCCATGCTATGTGCATTCGTATGTAGGCATATAAGTATAGATTTCCAACAGGGGATGGGCAATGGCGGCTCCACTGAGGAGTCCTCAGGGCAATCCACAGTATTTTCCCTACTATCACGTGAAACAACATCCCCAAAACCGTCCCTGTGCCATTGGCATTTACCTTCTTCCACCATCAACTCTCATCATGTCTCCTGCAGCACTTGGCTGACCCCAGCAGCCTTCATGATATCCCCTTCCCCCTTCCTAACTAGTTTTAAGCTCGCTCAATGAGCCCTGCCATCTCCTGGGCAAGGATCCGCTTTCCCTTTGGGGACAGGTGAGCCCCATCAACAGTCATCATACCAGGAGCTGAGTACACCAATCCTTTGGACAAAAAACCCAAAGTTCCTATGCTGGAACCAGCCTTTCAGCCACCCATTCAACTCCTGGGTTCTCCTAACCTGCTCCAAACCCCTCATCCCACTAGTAGGGATAGAGGAAATTATTTGAGCTCTCCCTCCCTCCACAAAGTGCCTTAGGTCCCGGAATACCCTTTTGATAGCGCACAGGCTACACTTTGTGATTGCATCACTGCCTGCTTGAACTATCAATAATGGGTAGTAGTCAGAGGATCTCACCAGCCCTGGGAGCCTCCTGGTGATGTGTCTGACCTGGGCTCCAGGGAGGCAGCACACCTCCCTGCATGTAGGGTCAGGTCTACATATGGGGCCCTCCATCAAGCTATCAGTATCAAGCTATCCGTAAGAACAGTATTCAGAGGCAATTCGTATGGTAGCTGTGGCCACTGCCAGGAGGAGGGGAGAAAGGTGGAAAAATTCCCCAGGCTCATAAGTCAGAAACAGCACTTTTATAATGGAATTTAGTTTCACAGTAAGATATGAAGCTACAAATGGCTGTCTAAGACTTCAAAAGTAATTAGATCACAGGATGAGTAGCTGCATTTCAGAAAGCAGAAATAAAACAGAAGGAAACGTTAAGGTGTTCAGACAGTACCACCCAGCCCTGTGTCCTTGCTGGAATATTTACTGGGACATAATAAATACCAGAAGCTGAAGTATGTTATCCTCCCCTCTGGCAGTACTTCTGGAGCAGTGTCACCTCAAAATCATGGCTGATTCATCCCAGTACTCCAACCCTTGCCCAACTCCTTCCATATATACTTATTGGAGGCAATTGTCTGAGCAGACAGTTTCTGCCAGTCTAATTCTCTACCTTCTAGTGCAAAAAGGTGCCTACTTCATTTCCTGTGTTTTATTAGCATCCACAAAGGCTGTCCTTGGATATTTAAATTGAAATGCCACAATGATTAGGAATTTAAAGACAGCACTGACATAACTGCTGAACAAATCAACAGCAGCCACGGGAGGAAGATACTTGATTTGATACAGTTCCTCAGTATAGGGCAGACTGTCTCGTGGCTCAAGTCTCTCTTCCCACCTTTTCTCTAGGAGAATTAGATATTCGTTTTCTGTTCATATTCATTTTCAGCATCACAAAACATGCTGCAGTATGGTTCAATTCTACAACTTGCATGTGATTTGTTACAACTGAATGTAATGACTATCAAACATAACTCAGTGAAAACCATGGAGATGGCATCCATTGTTATTTCATTTAAGTAAAGAGAGATCATTTCTTCACATAGTTCCCATATACCTGCAGAAAACTGGTGTTCAGTTATGTTTCTCAGGTTGAAGACATACATACCAGGCAAATCACCCATTAAAAATAAGTATATTCCAATTAAACAGATTAGAAGATAACTAAAACCAAACAAATAAAACCCCCTTCAACATTCTTGGTGCAATTACTCTGCTTTCTCTTTTACGTATCTGTGAGTAGTTGCATTCTGGTGTAGGTAAATTCACCTGTCACTCATTGTCAACATGCCACTTCTCTGATATACAAGTAGCAGCAGGAAACCAACCAAGTCTGAAGTTTTCTTGCAGAGTCCCATATATATCAAATGCTTTATTGGTAAGAGTTACCATGAGGAATAGATGGAAAAAAAATTCCATTAGGCCAGACCCTTATACTCACATCCTTTATTCTAGAACATAACAGCAAATGTCCGCAAAACAAGAAAGACATTTTGCCATATTAAATGTTCCCATCCTCTGGCAAACTAGAGGCATGATTCTAGATTTCACATAGTTCTTGTTTTTTTCATTTCAATCAGAATTTTACGCTTTTCCTTCCTCCTGAAGCTGTTGTAATGCTTAGGTATCTGTATTCACCATACATCAACATTCTCCTAAGATCTGTACCCTACACAACGTTCCTTTCACCTAATGGAGCATCATTCTCTCCATTTTCCAGCACACATCTACGTGTGATAAGAGCCTAAATATCACTTGAACACATAAATGCATCAATATAAGCTCCCAGTTGGTACTTGCTAATGAGGGTAATAATTGTGCCCTTTTATATGAAAGCACAATAAAGACAACTCATTAGAAGTTCTTCTGAACTACCCTTTCTTGACTGAATGATCCAGAGTGAATACACTGGGCATTTCTTTCCTCCTTCTGGGTGTAGTGGATCCAGAGATCCTCCATAAAAGTCTAAGATTATGGAAGACATTAGTCAGATGTCTAAAGGCAGTTTCCACACATACAGAGTTAATTCTGGACAGCACTATTAAAGAAAATTAGGGAGGACAAAGTAGGGTGTCTTGTTAGAAAATTAAGTCCCGTTATAGATCAGGATCTGGTTAAAAGCCAGAGAAAAGAAAACAATTTTGTCATGGGAAAATGCTGCCAGTAAACATAGCTGTGAATAGACATTCAGATCAACATGGGTCTTGTTCAGTTCTGCGGAGTAAACAGAGGAGACACATAAGGCAGAGGAAAAATGCCACACTGATGACAGAGGCCACAGTGGGGTTATGGAGGGGTTATGGTGGGAAAAAACCAAATGACATACAGATAATTTCTGATCAACATGTCACATTTCACTGAAAAGACGTGCATGCTATCGCTCTCCAGCTCCCTAAGGGTGCCTGTTTAGTGCCCAGCAGTCAAAAATAGGCTTCATAAAGAAGGAAAAATGCAGAAGAGGAACTGGGAATGCAATGCCATTTACATAAAATCATGATACTGAACATTACTTAAATGTTATATTCAGTTCATTACTTCAAGTCCAAGAAAATTAATAAAGTCTAGGAAAGGGAGGTCTTAGTGCTGTTGGCTGGCAGGTCGAGAGTTCCTGATGAATACTGTAGTTCACAGGAAAATATAATAATATACATTACATTTTCAGATAAAAGCATTCATTAGCTTTCTTCCCCCCATTTCTTTTCTCCTATTTACCTGTTAGGATCTTCTACACACAGCAGAAATGCAACAAACTATGTAACCTATGTCAGAACCACATAGTAAAACAGGACACATCTCTCTGAATGGGACAAATACTGCAGCGTGCTTATTAGTATAAAAGCAAATTAAATTTTCTCTGCCCATCTTTGCAGCCATTTTCATTGCATGTTCAGGCACATCAATTTATGGGTATGAATGCTTTTAGAAAAAAGTATCTCAATGAAGTTAAGCAATTAGGAGACAAAAAACCCCAAATATTTTCAATTCAGAAACATGAACAAACACACTTACTCTAAGTATGTTGTCCATTTGAAAAAAATGAAGGCATTGGCTTAAGAAAAAAAATAGGAAACCATAAATGAAAATTCCTTTATCTGCTATCTGGGCAATAGGTGAATATTTCAGTTCTGAGATTCTTCTGCACACAATTTTTTCTGTAAGCTACTTTCTATGTTTCCTGGACAGGGAATTGCTCTAGGAAACTCACATTATTCAGTCAGCTGTCATCTCAGGGAAGGAGGAAAAAAAAAAAACAAGCCACAAGAGCAACCACACAGCACAGTAACAGAAAACCCCAACCCATCTCTTGCATTATATTCAAGTTTGATCAAAACACACCTTATGGCTATGTGCTCCTATCCCGGTAAGATGCTGGATTCTACTGAATAGCCCAGTAGTGCTTAGTATATCTCACTTTTGCATTCATTTCTGTCTTCAAACACACCAGCATCGTCTCTGGTGGACGTTCCAGATAGAGCAGGCTAACCAGAGTCTGTAGAAATAATCCTCCATTTGATATTGTTCAGTTCAGGGGAAAGACACTTGATTACTCACTGTGCTGGGAGTAGGAGGAAAAGAAGTCTGTAAAAGTGTGTATTCACTTGGCAGATGACAGTTTGGTCTCAACAGTTATAATTATGGGAGATTAGCAGCATGGGTTCACTCCATCCCCTGTTGAGGGATGCAAGTAGTCCATGGCCAGTGACCAAATCTCACAATTACACACTGAATAAAACTTGCTCTTCTCGTATTTCCTCTCTGTCTTCTCTTCAGTATCATTAACTTTTCATAAAGCTGTTCTGTCTCCTTTCTAAAAAGGTTCTGTTTAACCCTAAACATGAATTTCATTCTTAAGAGGAAAAATGTCCCCTTGATCGGTATTAATTGTTTTCTTCTTTTCCTCTGATTAATGGCTAGACAGAGCTCTTTCCACAGCCCTTCTAATCACCAGCTGCTTTGTGACTCCCACTGCTGGCTTCATACAAGCCTCGTTAACTCCTATTTAATTTGTGAAAGCATAATCAGTTCAACTCTTTCCTGCATGAGATAAGGAGGGTTATGACAGAAGAACCAGTTGTCATTCAACTGCTACCAACTCTCAAAAGTGCAGACAAGGAGTAGGTGGTCTGTGTCAGGGGACTGACACAAGCCAGTGTTGCTCTGTGAACTGAGCCTGGATGCAGATCCGGTGAAGTATCAAGTAAAGCAAAGGAGGAACTGAACTATGACCATGGGCATGTCTGAGCAATGTAGTAATACCCAAGCTTGTTAAACTTCTGGTACGGGAAATGGTCTTGCTACTGTCCCTATTTTCCAGCCAAAACTATTAGGAGAGTTTAAGAGAACATATGGATACTCCAGAGACCCAGAAGAACAGCTGGCTCTGTTCTAAAAGGAAAGCTAAGCAAAAGTGTTGGCAGATTTAAAGAGGCTTCCAGCTCACAAGAGCATACACTAGATTCTTGTCTCAGACAGTGACTTCAGGAGGTCAATGACAGAGTAGCTCTCCAGATTAGAAAATGCTCTTCCTAAAGAGAAAGCAGCACGTTGCTGCTTAACTAGCAGGAAAACAGAGCCTTCTTTTGCTTATTGCTGACATGTGGAGAGACTTGCACTGTTACTGCTTTTATAAAGGAGAATCAGACCATCACATTTTCAACTCATGTAACTGTGCACTCACTGTCTGGGGGCACTGGGAAAACTTCCTCCACCTAGAGTAGGAAGCAAGGTTTGGCCATGAAAAGCACCAAGTTGTTATGGCCACCTTCTGCCACATTACCTTGAGCAGCTTTGCATAAAATTCCTAAGAGGCCTCAAGTCTTCCTTCTGATTACATTACAAAATGCAATTAGAAAAATGTTAATAACCAAGATGCAGTAACAACTTAACATTTTTGAAAATCCTATATATTCTAACTCAATGACACTGTGGTAGCAGCACACGTGGTATGTTTTCAAAGCCTAAAGAAAAAGCACAGACAGGATTTTCTGGCAGAAGGATGCTTTTGAACACATTACCACTCTACTTTGCTGTGGAGCTGTGACTTCAGTGACAGCATCCTTTGATTTTCAGGCTGAGCCTTAAAATTTAAGCAGAGAACTCTAAGACAAGTTTTGAGGCTCCCCCGTGACAGTCAAGTCTAATTTTCTGATAGCACCTGATTCGTTAATCCATAGGAGCAGGTTAAAAGAAACTCCAATATATTGTTGCTGCCAAAAGTTTGCCAGTCTGGAATAGATGGAACATGTACCCAGGTCTAAACACATACTGGATAACGTTAAGTCCTCAGCTCTCCATCATCATCTACAATTTTATAATCTGTTCTTGTGATGCTGAACCAATCTTATAACACTTTAAAATAAAAGTAACAGTACGAGCACAGGACTAATCACAATAGGAGTTTAGCTGATTTTGAACTACTCAATTAAATACCTTTAGGAAAAGCTTACTGCAATTAACTTTCTCCCTGCATGAGTTAAGGTGGATACAAACCTAAGGCAAAGATAGGATAAAAACACTGCTGTTCTGTTCAACACAGTTGTTTTCAGGAAAGAAACACTTCAAGACAGAGCAGATCACTTTGGCTGAGGAGAGCAGCCAGATGTTTATGTAAACTGTGCATGGGTTTTCAATGGATATATACCAAGTAAGAGAAATCTGAAGTGCCATGCTGTAAGCAAAATTTCAGTTAGAAGAGCTCAGTCTCTCTCAGAGATGACAATAATATGCTTGTTTACAGCAGGAGTTAAAATGTTCTCTACTCTCACTGCTAGAAAAATAAAAAAGCTTGCCAAAATAGAAAATTAAGCTTTCCTGTCTAGTAAAGAGATTTTTAGTTTCACAGAGGAGTAGCCATAAAATACTAAGTGTCTAAGAGTTGTATATAGAGGCTCCTATTAAAAAGATATAAACAAAACAAAAAAAACCCCAAAGAACCAAGTCTCAGAGCTGGATAGTGATGTTTAGATTAATGATGAAGTGTAATATCAAATAGAGAATACATGGCACATGTCCTTTAAAGCAGCTTTAAAGTTCTTCCAGCCCTTCATCCATCTGAACCTGCACGTTCAAAAAACATGACTCAAACTGCACAATTCCTGACATGTATGGTATGTGTTAGTCTGAACTCACAGAATCACAAGAATCACTCACCCAAGTACAAGCCAAGCTCGTTAAATGCAGAGTAGATTACTCTGCAGAACTAAGCCACTAAAAACGTCTTATGAGAACAAATATATGGCAGATAAGAACCTTAAGCAGTGCCCTTCCTGTTCTCTGAACTTCAACAAACATTAGTTATGGAGTATAACAGCAACATCTGAACTCCAGGAAACAGTTGCTCATTGCATGGGGGTTGTACTAGGTAATCTTGAAGGTCCCTTCTATCCCAAAACATTCTATGATTTTAAATTGTATCGTTATTTCTGATTACATCCTGAGTCTATCAGGACTGAAAGACTAGCTTAGCACAACCAGCCTGCTTTCTTCTAGCTTTACTTTTAAAATTGTAGATAATAGGTTAACTCACTATTCCATTCAAAAGACACTGTGAAGCCTTGTAGAATCATAGAATGGTCTGGGTTGGAAGGGACCCCAAGGATCACAGAGCTCCAACCCCTCTGCCACAGGCAGGGACAACAACCTCCAGGCCTGGAGCTACACAAGGCTGCCCAGGGCCCCAGCCAACCTGGCCTGGAACACCCCCAGACACGGGGCACCCACCCCCTCTCTGGGCAGCCCCTTCCAGCCCCTCACCACTCTCTCTGCAAAGAGCTTCCCCCTAATACCTAATCTAAACCTTCCTTCCTTTGGTTTTAGTCCATTCCCCCTTGTCCTGCCATTGTGTATCCTTTTAAAAAGTTGAATCCCCTCCTGCTTATAAGCTCCCTTCAGATACTGGAAGGCTGCACTGAGGTCCCCCCACAGCCTTCTCTTCTCCAGGCTGAACCAGCCCAGCTCCCTCAGCCTCTCTCCGTAGGGGAGATGCTCCAGCCCTCTAATCATCTTTGTGGCTCCTCTGACCCCTCTCCAACAGCCCCATATCTTTCTTGTATTGGGGGCCCCAGCTCTGGACACAGGACTCCAGCTGGGGCCTCACAAGGGCAGAGTAGAGAGGGACAATCACCTCCCTGTCCCTGCTGGCCACCCATCTTCTAATGGAGCCCAGGATACCATTGGCCTTGAGAGCTGCAAGAGCACACTGCTGGCTCATGTTAAGTTTCTCATTTGATATCTTTTCTGGGTCAGATATCAGATTAATTTTCTGGGCATGATTATCCCACTGGTTTGGCTTTTCACCCTGTTATTTAATTTACATGCATATTTGCAAAAGTATGACGCAAGGGAGTAGCAAAAGCTCTACTAATCTCAAAATGTGACATCTAATGCATCTCCTTTATCCACTGGCCAATTAGCCTGTCACAAAAGGGAACTGGGTTGAGCAAATAGACCATGTTGGCAGCTACTCATCTCTGATGATTTTCCAGGAGCTTACAGATGGTTTGATTTTTTTTCCATTCCAGAATTTTTCTCTTAATTGAAGTTAAGCTGACAAATCAATGATTTCACAAAAACCTTCTCCTTATAACCTGCTCTTTTCTTACTCTTTCACACTCCACTAGTTTTCTACCCTTTCTCAAAGGTGCAGTTACAGCTCTGAGAGCAGAGACTCCGAGATCCATCTGGAGAAGAGATAAAGCTCAATAAGCCCAGACAAATTCATCTATATTGACCAGAAGAGGGCCAAGGACCCTTGGGCTCCAAGGCCAAATAGCACAGACTGACTCATATCTACATAGCTAAAAATCACCCCCAGATCACAGTCATTGCATCCACACTGCCAGTCCTGGCTCAGAGCAACTCTGACACGCATTGGCCTTTATTAATCCCCACTCCACAGGTGGTCATACTCACTTCACTCCACTGACGAATGGGACAGCGGGGTATGAAACCTTCCAGCACATTTTGTTCTGTGCTTGCAGGCTGGAAATCTGTGCTGGGCACTGAGTGTGACAACATCCTGCTGCCTGCCATGGATTTTCTGCCTGTTCATGCATTTTCTCATTGTGCTTATCAGACATCTTTAGATGCCTTGTATAGCCCATCTGTAGCTATGCCTCCTCCTTGAGCTCAGAGCCAGGCAAGCTGCCCTCAGAAGCTCCACAGCAGATGAATTTTCATCCATACCTGGAGTTCCCAGAGGACTTTCTAGTTTGGGTTAATGCAGTGCTCCTATGCAGACTTTGGGATATGAGAGAGGGTATGTTGTTCTTGCTGGGAATGAGGGGTTGTTGCTGTGAACACTGTCTTTATGTTATGAAACACA
Source organism: Gallinula chloropus (assembly GCF_964237585.1). NCBI lineage: Eukaryota > Metazoa > Chordata > Aves > Gruiformes > Rallidae > Gallinula > Gallinula chloropus. The sequence continues at coordinate 22,286,063 of NC_140092.1, read as the reverse complement.
AAGCATTGCTTTCCCTCTCTGACCATAGGTCACCAGGTTTAGCCTGCCACAACCACTGTCTCAGTGGAGGGTGCGCCCAGCTGATTGACCTTGGTTCACATGGCAGTGAGCACTGAGGGACAGCCTAGAAATTCATGCCATCAGCAGCATTCATTGCCTGCTGCACAACTCAAACACCTCATCGGCATCCGCGTGCAAGACAGAGGGATCACAACAGGGCTGGGCCCTCCAGCTCCCCTGCATGGTGCCTGGCCTCACTAGCACAGATGGCCATACACACTTTTCAGCACACTCTCTACCCTGGCTCACTAAGGCTGCAGCACCCTTAGTAGTACTGTCGTTCATCCATACCTGCTGGTTGTACATCTGTGAGCTCAAATTTGACACCTATCAATGAAAGATGTGCACACAGAAGTTGTTCTGATGGCAGTCTGGGCTGCTACAGGCCCCAGAGGATACCATAGATCATGCTAACAAATTGCACGGTACTGATGGCTGTGATCCAGTGCTTACATCTGTGTCATGGGCCTGTGCTACTCAATAGCACAGGCATTGCTTGTGACTAGCTTGCTGCTCAACAAGACAGCATGCCAAGCAGTAAGCTATTAATTAAGAAGCAGACCCAGTCTTTCTGCCAAAAACAGCTTCATCCCAGAAGCTGTGAATTCTCTCTTACAGAATAACTTTAACTGAGATTTAGAAAAACCATATGCAATTCTGGACGTTAAATAAGATTTATTAATTTAATTAAACTGCTGCATCATTTAGATAGGGAAAGCATATCATCTAAATAGAGATAATTGCAAAAGCAAGACAAGGTATTTGCTTACAGAAAGACTGATAAAATCAGAGTAGTTACCAAGTATATTAGACCAGTAACACAAATGTAAAGGTAGAGTCTACTGGAAAGCACCACATTTAAGAGTTCATGGTATAAGTAGCAAGAGCAAAGTAATGAAAAATACTAACAATTAGCCTCTTTTCTGGGCTTCTACAATGACCAAAAGTGTAGCTGCTCTGCCATGGTAATGGCAAAAACTGAATGGTTATTTGAAGAGTTAGAACCTAAGTAGTCCTTCAACAAGTGTTTCCCATATACATTCAGCCCACTGACTTCAGGTCTCAAAGTAGGGAATCCTGTTGTTCCTCACATAATGCAGAGTCATCATATAGACAAACAGAAAAACTGCCACTGCAGCACAAGTCCCCCAGCATTGTCATCTCAGTCAGGCCCTAGTTAAGCCAACTGAACTCAGAAGGTTTTGATTTGTCATAGCTTGGGTTACAGGTAACGCAAAGATCTTAATGCTGGAGGTGTTTGGTGTCACTAGCATAGAAATTTTATTGTATCAACTGCAGAGCCTACATGGACCAGGTTCAAGATTTTATCACTTGTTATTTTAAAGCAAGTGTCAGACTGCCATTGCATCAAACTACTGCCCAGTATCGACTACACAGGCTTTTATGCATTGCTGTGTCTCCTTCTGTACTAGGATTTACTTTTTCTCCCAATACAGAAGTTTAGGACTGTTGCCAGAATCAAAGAGCCTTTCCTACCTGTGTATCACACCTTGGTGTAAGCTACCACAGCACATATGTGACATGCCACACCTGCTAACATCTGTGCTGTCAGGCACACAAGGTGCCAAGAAGGTCCTTTGCCAAAAGTTTCTCAAGAGCAGTTGATCTAAAGCTACCTTTAGCCTAGAGTGCACACTCCTGGCACAGCTGATCCCATAGAATGCAGATACTGTGATAGCTTTGTCAATTACTAAAGGAGGAACTACCCTCACCAAGCAAGGAATATTAAAAGCATTTATACCATTTCAATTGGAGACATCAAATATGAATGCCCCTAGAATATGCCTTTCTTTGAACCAAGGCTAAATGTGGTCAATTTTGCCTGAATTTCATGTTTTTTACACAGGTAAGTCCATCTAGTGTGATGTTTTAATATTTTTCCAGAATCATGTTTCTCCTCTTTCAAAATACACTGTTATTTATCCCCCATCAAAATAATTTCTACTATAAAATGTGTGATTCCCAGAGAAAACCCACACCAGATTGTCCTGCAGAGAATCTGGATGCTTTATCATTGTTGGGATGCAGAATGATGCCAAATTTCTCCCTCCCCCCAATCACAAAACATGCCCAAAAATCCACCCAAACACCCAGCTGCCATCCTAGTGAGTATATACTCTCAGTTCATGTAGCGCTCCTAAGAGTGGCCAAGAGCAGATGGCCTGGTGGGGAGGGAATAAGTACAGACAGTTGATTTTTGCAAAAAGGCTTTCACAACATGCACTGTTATGCTGACACATTTGGCATTTAACTTACAGACAAAACAATCTCTGTTTTATAGGTGAAGCAGGGCTCTTCTTGAAGCATACTCCTTCCAGAGCCTGCTATTGCCTACTTTTCAGAAGTGCTTCCATACAAGACATAAGCTTAGCCCATTTCATTCAAAACTGGACAGTTTCCCCAAATCCTTCACAAGATCCTGTGTTCCATATATATTATTTTTACAGGTGTGTTTCCATGAACTGCTCTTTTCAGCACAGATGGACAGACTAGTGTCAGACACCTGGGCTTCACTAAAGCCTTTCAAGTATGTTATCTAGAACCTTGTGAAATTTTCCATCAAAATTTTCAACTAAATTTATGTGAATACAGTATTTTCAATTAAAAAAAGATCTCAGGAAGGATGATTATTTTGTCTTACAAGACAAAATCCTTCTGAACTAATTTCTGCTTGAAGACTGCTAGTGGACCCTTCATGCTACTAAAGTACCTTGAAACATTTGAGTAATTAAAAAAAAGTCCTCAGCGAATACACTGCTCAAATCTTGCTTCTGTTTCAAATGTGGTAATTAATTAAAACTTTGTGTTTTAACATACAGTAAGCTTTCATCAGCTACATATGATCTAATGGGAAGTCAAAATATTTTCCTTCCAACACTTCTACTTTCAACCATGTTGGCTTTTCCATAAGGCTGAATGGAACAAAGCAGGTGTTCACATTTTATCTAACAGAGGGGAGACTGATATGCTAGGAAACAAAGACCATACAGGTACCTGCCCATTTACATTAATAAGCAAACTGTAAAAGTAATGGAAGTCTTACAACGTTTCTGCTTGAAGATGCTGGAGTCAGTAAGAGCCAAACACAAGAATTAAAATAATTTTATTATTTATTGCTTCCAAAAGGGCTTCTGATGTTTAGTATTTTAGTCTTCAGAATAATCTTAGTCTACTAAGGTAGAGGGAAGTCGACAAGACTGATCTTTTTGTTTAGACATACAAGTCTTGCCTTGGACCATCCTCCCAAGCACAAGTTCTGGTTAAAGTTTTGCTATATTTGAGTAAGGGCTCTTTAGCTACAGTTATAATCGCTCCATAAAAGAAGTTATACCTGCATTGTCTCTCAAGACTAGTTAAACCCAGACAGGTCCTCTGTGTTTCCCATTAAAGCCACTTTTTCCAGTCACTGGAACTTTTTTTTTTAGTTCTGATCTAACTAAATTTTGACATGCTTATAGAGCAGGAAAACCATAGAGTTAATGAAATACTACTACATTCTACTTCACAAAGGGATCCTGGAAGTATTTCAACACTCATCCTTACCTGCTTACTTTGATTCCTAGAGACAAGGACAGCATAAGAAAACATAACACAGTTTCAAAGAGCATCCTTTACCTTTTGATCTAATAGTTTGTATTCAGAGGGACTCTTATTCAGCACTTCTGCTTAGGCAATTAATGTTGAGGCCTCAGTAACAAGAACAGAATTCAAGAAGTTTTGCCTAATGTTGCAAAGTTTACCAGCAGCAGGAACAGAACTTTCATCTCCTGAACAGCTTTCCAGCCTTTTCAGTTAGAGGTATACAGGATTTATCCCCGTATTTCAGGGCCACTTGAAGTATAAGCAAATAACCTCTCAGTTCCAGATACAATACACCAAAAAAATAGTAATTCTTACGGGTGGTTTCCATTGAGGGAAGCAGCATCCTTTAGCAAAGACTGTTCAGTCTTCAGTACCTCAAAGAAAAACAGGGGAAGAACCAGTGAGTTGTCTAGGACAGAAACCTATCTCAGACAACAACAGGCAAGGCTGGAGCCTCTGTTCTCAGAGAAGTACAGCCTGTCTCCTCTGTTGACTGGCTCTCCCCAAAACTGCTGCACAACCCAGACTGAAGATATATTCAGCCCTCAAGCAGCCAAATTTCATGTCTGCTCAAGAGCCAAATTAGAATGAGGTAGAATACTAGCAATTAAAAATGCTTAGGTAGAAGAGGGCAATACTAAAAGCCATTTTAAAATATGTAAACACTTTAATCACCATTATGGAAATATAAAACAAGTCAAATGTGTCAATTTCTATTACTTCATAAATAGCATCACTGCTTCAGTTACTGAGAATAGCAAGGGCTCCAAAAAGTGCTAAAAGTGGATTAAGAAACTTTCAGTGGCATTGTGGAGGTAAATAACCAACAAAAGAAGGTTCAAACACTAGTTTCAAATATCATTTGAAAGATTTAAGAAGCACGGTTGTTAAGAGTCTATGTTCCTTGGTAGCATTATAATTAGCAATAAATATGTCTCAATTTTTGCTCCATTTGACTACAATGTTGTTTTGCACAGTTGAATAAATGACTATGCCTATTTTGTTACGATGAAGAAGGTCCATTCCATGAAATCAGACAAATTGCTGTACCTGCACAAGGAGGAGTGGGAAATGATATTTCTCATTATTTCAAATCTAACTTCAGAATTGTTGGAACACAAATTTACAGAAACAAGAAAAAATCCTGGGATACTAGCAAGGCACAATAGATAATGGAAAATAATTTGATTTTAAATTCTAATTCTCCTGCTGCTTCCTTCTCTCAAGAACTGAGAACTGCTTTGCCCACCACAATGTTAGTGTTCACTTCTCAGGGTTTAAGCAGAAAGACTTGAATCAAAGTCAATGTTAAATAATTCCAATGCTTCTGAGTGGTCTTAGAGGCTTGTGACCTTAAATAACGTCGAGAAGTTGCTGCTTACACCTATTTTATTTACACTTGAAGCACTTCGCCTCCATTCATTTTTCCTAGGAAATCAAAGTAGACAGCTGTTCTTTATATTCCACTGAACAGCATCAGACAAATAGTAAACATGTGCAGCAAGCATTTTGAAGCATTATACAGGTCAATATTTTTTGACTTTTGCAATATGATGCTGAATCACAGCAACAGACATTAGATAAAGACTTCACAAGTATGCATCACGCATTTCTGATTAATTTGGGATATCTGGTCATTCAGTTAAGTAATGAAAACCAAACAGTATTTCTTAAGTTATTTCCAGATGCCACAGCTGGATGCTTCTTTTGCCTATTACAATTCTAAATCAAGTAGACTACAAGAGCTAATGAAATAAGCCAACACAGAATCACATACTGTAGTTTAAATGTTTAGTCACTTTGTCATTAGAGCTGTTCACTCTCCTGATTGTTTTTCAAAAAAAAACACACAATAACTTTCCACACATCTTTTATATTTGAAGTGATTACCATATGGGTCAGACAGACTGGATATCAATATAAAGCCCAATTGAACAAGACAAATTGCATGTCAGACCTGATGACCTTTTCAGAGTTTACCTTTGTAATCTAATGTTCTTATTGGCATTGTGATCTTCATAAATACCAAGACATACCAAAAGCAATGAAAAATATCCTCCAAAGAAAGGAAATCTGCCTTTCAATCTGCTGGAATTTAGTTTTGAGACAAAGCAGCACAGCATCAAGATACATCTAAGACAAGCAGCACTACTGATAACTTTGCAGTCTTCTGTTAGCACCCACATCCTCATAGTTAACATCTCTTCCCTTCTGATTAACTGGCTCAAAATTAAGTAAACCCAGCAATATAATGGAAACCTGTCAAGAAGCCTATCATAGAACCATAAGGGTTGGAAAAGGCCTCCAAGATCATCTAGTCCAATCGTCCCCCTACCACCCATATTACTTACTATGCTTAACTCCATTTGAGGTGCCTAACTAAGCTAGTCCTCTCCTCACACTGAGATGAACACCTCTTCCACTTGGTAAGGTCTCAGGTTTATCCCCATGAAAAACAGGGTTGCAGTTTGGTTCAATTTTTATGAAAGGAAAATAAGCTGCTCAACTCTTGAAATAAATTACTTTGGTCTAAAAGCATAACCCTTGCAGACTACTGGCAAGTGGGTGTCAATAACTGAATGAGCAGCCAAAGAAGAGGAAGGTACTTTAGAAGTAGTTGGTCATTCACTGCTTACAGTTTGAGGTCACAGAGGGACTCATAACATATGAAATATTACCCAGGGAGAGCAAGTGAACTCCTTGCTTCAGCATGCATGAAATAAAGTGGAAGTCATATTGCTGAAATTGAGGAAAAATAACTTCTATTGGTTTTTCTATTCATAGAATTACAGTCTTTTGAACTTAAGTAATTATGAAGTGCATCCCTGAGTGGGTAGTGGACTAAATTGAGTTTTGAAGTTAAGGAGTAATGGGGGGTGGGAAGGAGATGGAATGTATTTTTTGTTTGTTTCTTAACAGCATGCAGGTTGTCAGTTAAAAAACCTCCACTCAAGGTCATGAAAAAAATTATCATCAACTCATTGCTCTTGGGTAGTGCACACACAGTGAGTCTGGTAATCTGCAGCAGCCCAACAAGTGTTTGTGCCAGCTGAAATACCATGCTCAGCCAATCTGCCAGCACTTTCCTGGAAATCACAGCAGACTGAAAGAGAGCAGCTGGTTAACTTGTTGTTCAGGTAGTGCTTCTGCCACAGCTATCGACAAGGAGTTCCTCCCGTGGTATCGTGCTGCTGGGTCTCTGGTACTGGAGCTGAGTAGCTTTTCATACTACAGTAGAAAAGCCAAACCATCTGTACCCAGTTTTTTGAATTAATGACATTTGAAGAATTTTATATCCTAGATAGCAATAAAAATTTAGACTAAAATATTTCAGTTGGAAGTGACCTACAGCAATCAACTAGTCAACTTTGGTGCAGGCCAAAATTTAAAGCATGTTATTCAGGGCGCTGTCCAAATGCATCAAACATGGACAGGCTTGGGGCATAGACCACCTCTCTAGGAAGCCTTTACCAGTGTTTTACAGCTATACCTCTGCTGGACCTTATTTGAAGCAGCTGGGGAAAGGCAGGCAGCAAAGCAAGCAACATTTGCTTGAGCTCATAAGAAAAAACCTACACCAAAACAAAACACTGATCATAGAATTAAACTGCTTGAAATTAGTGACAAAGTGTAAAATTGTTGCAGACATCAAATACACCTGTGTATGTTAGGCAGATGACACACAGCTTTTTTTCCATAAATTGTGGCAAATTTGTTCTAATGTAGAGTACTTAGATTTAAAGCTTTAATTACACTTTACAAAAAAATTCCATTCATTATCACAAAAACAAATAAAGAAAAAATATCAGGTATGTAAGAAGTAATAGTCTATAGCCACAACAGTTAATTATTTAATGGATTTCTTTCCTTTGATGCAAATACGCAAGCAGCTGTCCAGCAAGTAATCAATTGTCCTTACAATAAATAGTCCAGAGCAAGACTTTGGAAAGAGTTCAGTGAGGTGGGGTTAACGCTAAGGGAAACTGCTTTGCCCACCACAATGTCAGTGTTCACTTCTCAGGGTTTAAGCAGAAAGACTTGAATCAAAGTCAATGTTAAATAATTCCAATGCTTCTGAGTGGTCTTAGAGGCTAGTGACCTTAAATAAGGTCACTGAAGATAAAATTGTTTATATACCTTGAACCCTACATGTAAAGCACTAACTAAAGCCCCTTGCATGTGCCTGCCTTCTCATTTGTCAAGTGCAGGTTCATCAGTAACACAACAGGAGCAGACTCAGACTTGAAATTCCCTAGAGTGGCTGAGAAGGAAAGTGAACTGTTCCCTGTGCATGCACGTATTCTTTCCCCTGGCGTTCCTTAAGTCTCCATCATCATCACTGCTGGGAGACAGATCACCCATTGAATTCACAGTACTGCAATCAAGCCCAAATCAGTACTGGGGTCTAGGGTAAACCAAACAGGCTCACCTGTAAGTCAGAACACAACTTTAATCTGTAACCAGCCTAACTAAGGAAATTTATAATAGAAGCTGCAAAGAGCCACCTGAAAACCATGTACGATGCCTCCAGTAACAAAGAGGTCCACCAGATTGTTTTAAAGTTACTATCTACACCAACTTTTACTATTTGTTCTCAGATTTTCCTTTGAAACATAGTTTCTCTTGTATCTGGTAGATTATATCCCTAATAGCTCTGCAGATGTGGATACTTGGTTTGACTAGTTTTAATTTGCATGATATTCCAGCTCTTTCAACAGCATTATAAAATCAATTCACATTAGTAGTTATTTATAAGTGCATAGCACCCCCCTTCAACATAACTTTTTTAATAGAGTTCCATTAATAATTTTTTAATACATACCAAATACTTGCCCATAAGATCATCAATAATTAATACTCTGGTGAATCATAATGCCTCTGAACAACATTCAGGCCCATGAAAACATTCATAAGTAAGTATTCTCTTTAACTGGCTTTACTCAACCTTGCAAACTCATTCTGGACTTGAAAGTCATGATCCAACCTTACACCAGCATCAAGTGCAATAACTAGATCCCACTTACAGAACTTAAGAATTTTGGTAATAATGAACAAGTTCATGCATCAACAACTATGTTGGTTTCATAGCACAAGGAACTGTAAGAAAGTGGAAGAACAATTTGACCTTACACACAGTCTAATCATGGACACACAAGACTTATTTCTGTTTGAGAATGCAATCATGGGTTTAAACATGGGCAAGAGCTGGCTAAGAGCAATTCTTGAGGAGAAAGCCTGAAGGTCATGTTCATGATCTACAAGTCAGTGCCACGACATTAAGAGTAGCACCACAATGACATGTATAAACAGGAACACATCCCACAACCATTTTGTTCAGTCTTCCCCAGGCAAAACTGGAAATCTATTCCAGCAGCATTCAACACATGTGAATGCTCACAGGGCAGAGTCCACAGTGCAGAATGATCATGCAAAAGCATAGAGGATGCATAAAGGTTCACTGTTACGTAGCCTTAGAAGAGACAAAGAAAGGACATGACAGCATTCTACTAAGACACAGCAGTTAGAAATAAAAGAATCAGTCCCTTCCCCACCCATCTGCTTTAAATATTTTTTCTGTTCAAGTTGTTTATATTTGGAAATTATTCTGGTGAATATAAAAAAAGTTAGGCAGATAATATAAATGCATCTATACACTTCCACAGTTACAATTCTACAGCCTGTCTGTGACACAGGCATAGTTAATCTTGCTTTGCATGGAGAAGGTTCAAGTCTCAAGAGGGGTAGAGCCTAATTATTATTTTCTTTTAAATGAAATAGCTCATGAGACAAAGCAGTTCTAGAGAACAGAAATCAAACCTGCAAATTTCACTTGTTCACTTTTCCCAGCAGCCAGTTTCCCTGCATAGAAATGGATCAATACGTTTTCCAAAGTAAACTGTAGGTACCACAGGGTGAAAATTGCAAAGAAACCAGTTGGCAATTCTTTCTTACTAAAAATAGGTAAGTCCAAATGTTTAGTGAATTATGTTGAATAAACAATTACCAAAAAAAGAAACACTAGGAGGAATAAACTCTGTGTCTAAACATCCCAAACAGTATTTGGAGCTGTATAAGTGATTATGAAAACCAGCACACTAAGAACTACCTCTCTTCTCTCTTTATCCCCACCAGAATTCCAGCCAAATGACTACTCAGATGTTCCTTTTGACTTAAAGTTATATATTTTAGTTACAAAACTAAAACAACAAGCCACAGCATTTTTAGCCAGATACAAAATAGAGCATCCTGGCATACCTATTAGCCCTCTAATTTAGGGCTTATTTAGGTTTCTTCCCAGAGGAACTTGAAAAAGGGAAGGGATCAGACTTCATCGTTTGCAGTTTAAGTGACATTCCTAAACTGAAGTGCAGAGAAATAGAAGAAAACAATACTACTTTCATTGATTTTGTGAAAAGCTATAAATTCCCCTGCAAACTCAACCTTTTCTTCTTTTTCTTCAAAGTCCTTTGGGCTTTACTGAAATAAGTGACCAAGCAGGAAGCAGTTGAACCATTTGTGTGGGGCAGTCTCCTCTTCCACAAGAGGTATCCTCTCCTCAGTTTTTATTCAGAGTCCAAGAAACTTTATAGAAACCCTTGCACAGCTGTATTCTTCACACCAACCAGTTTGCTGTCACAATTCCTGCTCTCCTTTCCATTGCACGTATGCTGCAGCTTGTGCCAGAACAAAGTACTATTTTAATCAAAGAAAGATAGGCACTCAAAGGAGGGATGCAGAGGTTCTTACTGTGTTTAGTTCTACTGCACTAAGCCTGTAAGTCCTATTTCCATTTCTATTCAGCTGTTCCATTGGCTCCTGGTGGGTTTATATATCAGCTCAACTTTACTCAAAAGTCTTTCAGGGTAAAAGGTTCAAGAGCAACTATTCTACTTGAGCCCCTTCAGTTCCCAAAGACATTTAGAAATTGGCCAGTGAGGGCAAGAGTCAGATCAGACTATCAAATTAAACGCAGTCTCTTGTGCTTTTAAGAACCCTTGAAAATGTTATGCAATATTTCCCCTGTAGGCACATCGACCTGTATTTTACATTAAAAGTTATTTTACTACCTTCCTACAGCAGTTCTCTACCTATACTATCAAGTTTTGCTATTTAATTAAAAAAAGCCAATCCAATTACTGGATAACCCAAATATAGTTTAGCCTTGCAATATGTTCACTTCTCTAAGCCATCCAATGATTAGACACTCCAAAGGTAGACATTAACACTGCTCTGTTTCTCAGAATGATGCATTTAAGCTCCTTGTCTCAATGCACCAAAAGCTTAATAACAGAAATCTTTGCCACATATTTGGCTGTTAGCCCCATATTATGCCTCTGTTAGCCAGATCCAAATGGCAATTTAGCAACTAAACCCTAGTTCAATAAACCTAAATATAAGTCTTGGTGTTACTTTTGCATTGAATATTAAGGACAAATATGTAAACAGACACCAAAACCTGTCCTTCCCATTCTTTATGCTCATTTTCTCGTGGCTTTGCTTAGTTCAGCCAGAATCCTGAGATTAAAGAGGCAAAATATGGCAAAGGCAGTGAGGTCTTCTGCCATATAAGGTTTCATAGCTTTCCTGCTGCTCTGGCCCCTCAGCGCTGCAGGCTGCCATCCTGCTCTGACATGGGCCACCATCACCTCAGGGGCATCACTGCCCTGAGGAACGAGCAGTTTGCTTGGAGCATCCTTCCTCCAGTGTAGGTTGTGGTCCCTTCAGGGTTACCCTCATCCTGGACTTCCTGCTGCTGCTTCAGTGATGTCCCCCTTCTGTCACACCATTCCCTCATTCCCACAGCTGACGAGGAGGGGACACTAAAGGGCTGATACCACCCCACCAAACATGGGCTTCATTAGTCCCATAGTCTTCTGGTTCAGTAAAACACCTCTTTCTTTTACATGGGTCTCCTCAACAGTTTTAAGATAGCAATATACAACAGAGCAGATGAAAAGGGAGTATGTCCCACAGGTTGTCAGTCATCCTGTACTCATGCAATAGCTTTGACATATACTGGGTGTCCACACCAGCAAGGAGGAGAGATTCCTGAAGAAACTGCCAGCCTATTCTGCAGAACAAGAAACTAACTGTGGCAAACCATCAACTTGTTATTTGAAAAGATAATGAATAGCAAAGAGAAAGAAGTGATGTATTCAATATTTCACTAACCTGAGTTTCACCAACCCCAGCCTTCAGCAAGGTGTAAAAGCCTGTCCCATCAACTCTCACCTGAAGAAAGGTAACTACTTTCAGCACTGTATTGCTTTTTGGACCATTTCCCCCTCCATGGGGGGCTTCTACCAGCCTCTTTCAGTGGTACATAGTCCTTATCATGATCATTCCCCTATCTTTCACATGCTAGAATGGGTCTGCCCAGAAGGCAGCACCAGAAGTGGTGCAGACCTGTGTTCCTTGCTGCATTTTCTGCTCAGGCTTTACTGTTTAATGTGGCTTGTTTGGCTTTTAAATCAATCTCCACTTCACAGCATTTCTCTCCCTCCTGCTCCCCTTCCATTAACTCCAATAGCCTTGTGTGATTTCTGCCTCAGCTCCCAGCTTCTGTCCATGTACTTTATTTGCCTTGGAGGGCCACCATACAACTAGGTCACCATGGCATAGAATCAGGTTTGTGTGTGCAGGTATTACTGCAGAGAGTTTCATTTGTTTTCTTATATAGATTTTTGTTCGAAGACTTTTCCCCTTCCCTCTCCTTTCCCCTGTGTGCTATTCCACATGTTCTCCAGTTCAGTTTTAGTTAGGACCTATAATGTGCCTGCCCTCTTATCAAAAGAGGTTAAAAATATTGCATTTCCAACAGGAAGTGAGAGCATAACAATTTTACAGTCACAACAATAACCAATCTGTATTTTTTTAAAGTGTTGATGAAGGATGCCTACATGAATATTTCTAAGCATCCAGAGAATTAAATCTTCAAAAGATCAAGAATAGAGGTCTCAGAATTCATCCTGTTATTTTATCACCTCAGGCAATTATCTTTTTTTTTTCCTTCTGGCTTCTTCCTACCATATTCCGTATTTCATCTCTTCACATTAAGCTTTGTGGGACAGATCATCCTACTAGTATTAAACAACAAAATATGCCCTCTTCTACAGCATTCTTGCATCAGCCAAGGTCTTCAGGCACAGGAAAAAGTAAAGCAGGATACTCAGTAGGAAGGGCTTCTCTGCAGGAAAGAAAGCCAGGCAACATTACATCCTGCTACACACACACAAACCAAAGCCATTACACCATTTGTCTCAACTACATACACTTTCACAGAAGAAACTGTATCGATTGTGTTCACACATTAAATGGATTTTGTCTGATTTACAAATAATAGATAAGGTATTGGACCTGGAATCTACCTGCAGTTTTCTTCAGCTCCCCCTCACCAGCAGATAAAAGTTCATGGGATTTAAGGCTGCTCTGAGGTAGAGACTGGAACCATTCACACAGCTGGGGAGGGGGGTTAGAAAAGCAGCAAAATGGGACCACAGAAACACAGTTTCTGAAGAACTACAGAAAAACACATGAATCAGCTCACAGATGTTTTCTTCCCACAACCTCTCAATTCCTGATTAAATTTACATGTCACAAAGCTCAGTCCAGGCCCTTAGAAGAGGGGTTTACCATTAGGAAGTTGCTCTTGGAGTTTTACTCTTCTACCAGAGAGATTCATCAACCAAATGAGGGAAGAAAAACAGCAGCTTATGAAAACTATTCATACTGGTCACTGTCTCTTTCCAATTGTTTAGGCAGGCGAGACTAGACACACAGTGGTTGATAAATACATGGGAGAAAAAAAGGCTGTCTTGTGGACAGGAGACCCAAGTTCACTTCTGCCCACAAGAGTGCCTATTTGCACTTTGGCAAGTCAATATGTACTTTGATTCCTTGGCGGAAGGACAGCGACTATACTGCATCACTAAACCACAAGAAGGTAGAGAATCAGAGACCAGAAACTCCCCATATGTTAGTGGGAAGCGTTTAAGAGTCTTATATGGAGAATGTCATGCACATGCTTCATCTTATTCTATCATCATGAGTCTTTGCTCCCACTTCCCCTCCGTGGGCTGGGGGCAACTGGCCAGAGCTGGTCACACTGATCTGGTAGTGCCCACCCCCAGGCAATAACCAGGAGGAGCTGCCTGACTGGAAAATTTCCAGCCTCAGCTACTACAACAGGAGTCCAGTTATACTTTATCAGTGTTGGCTTTTACACTCACAGCCATCACATGCTGCATCACAGGCTGAACCACCACAGAACCCTTGGTTTAAATTACCTGGATTCTTAGAAAATAGACTGCATGTTCCAAGTACTAACTTAGGCGAGCACCCAGGCTCTTTCCCTCAAAGTACACTCACACTGTTATTCAGAATTTATCTAATTAGTCAACTGCTTTTTCCACTCTTCCCCATCAGAAAGCCCCCTGGATATAGGGCTATATTGCTTCCTATAAGATCACAGCTTAAAGCTAATTCAGTCACGGGGCTTTGCACTTGGCTGCAGTATTCTACCCAAACTGACAAGAAACAGCTGCACACAGAAGTCAAGCTCCATGCTCTGCTCACTGCAAGATACTTGCTTACTTGTACCCTACAAAATGCAGTGCTGTGCAGAGATCCCAGCTCTAGCTCCAGTTAGAGTCAATCCTCAGACCGTGACTAAACAGCCTTTGTCAGGTCTCTCTGCTGCCCTGTGTTTACACAAGCATTCAGCTAGCTTGCTCTACACAAATGACCTCAAAAAGCCCTATGCTGCTGAGCTAATCCTCTGACCCAGTTCAGTTGCTTGTAACCAGAGGGAAGTTGTTACAGGCCTCAGCTCTCCCCCGTGCAAATGAAGGAAGGGTCCAAGGCTGCTTCTCAGCATCTCACAGGTCCAAGAAAATGTGGCTTCCTTAACACTGTTTAATCAGCCTGATAAATCACAGGCACAAGGTGCTTTAAAAAGTCTGGAAGTGAGATTATTGCTGAAAACTACTGCCTCTGGCATCAAGTTATTCACTGAAAGCATTTTCTTCAGTGATCCTCAGCTTAAGCAGTGAACCTTCATGTACACCCTCCTTCCCCCCCCCACCCCAGTTATAGCCTGGCTGCAGAGTGGAGGTCCTGAGCACCAGGCACCACACAGGGGTAATACCATCAGCAGCATGCACAGAAGAGTGAAAGTAGCAGTGCTGCTTTACAATAGACCCAAGTAGACTGAAAAAGAGCTTTTTTTTTTTTTTAGAAAGAAAGCAGCAATCAATCCTGGGAAAAATACAGGACATGTTTTGTTCCTTAAATGAGTTAGGCAACTTTATTTTGGGCAGCATTTCACTTTCATCAGCTGCTGCTAATTTGCACCTGTTTATTCCAAGCTCTCTGCTTACAATTAAATAGCAATAGTCTGGCTGAATTAATTTTATATTAGCCAGGATTCTTAGCTATAGATTCTTTCAGATACCACTTTCTCTTCTGCAAAGCTTTGGCCCTGTTAGTATACAATATTAATGATAGCACAACTTTGAATTAGGTTGTTGTGCTCATCAGCACAATCACCTCAGCCTTACTGTGATGAAACACAGGTAACCTCTGTGATGGTTTCTCTGGCTTCCTTAAGAAGGGATCTGTAATTTTTTCTTACATGATCTCTAATGGAAATACTACCTTGAAATAAAAGATGGGTACAGTTGCTAGGAGGTTAGAAGGAAGAAACATGATTCAGAAACTGAAAGATCCCCAGAGCCTCTTGCAGGTCCTAGAAGAGCTAGTGACAGTCCTTCTGCCTGCATGTGGTTGTTCAGCCCCAAACAGCGGTTGAGCACCACACACTGCTTGCTCACTCCCAGAAACAGAGCCTCTATAAGTTGGGATAAGGACAATTTACTGACAAAGTCACTATGAAAGGGGAACAATAACAGCCCACAGCAAATTTCACTCACACCCAGTTATAACACAGAGTATATCACCAACCTGACAACAGCACTAAGCACTGCACCAATGTGAGGCCAAACCAACATCCCAGCCACACTCAGACTGCCCTGGAAACACCAAGCCAGGGCCCCTCCCCAACAGCCCCTTTTATGGGGGAGTGATGGCAGATGGTGTCAGGAGGAAACAGCCCTGGCTAACTCAGCTCACCTGGGCTAACTCAGCTCACCTGGGCTAACTCAGCTCACCTGGGCTGGCTGCCTGGGGAGGTTGACTCTGGCCTGGTTGGAACCAGGTCACTGCACATGGTAACAGTTCATGCAGTGCACCTGCTTGAGCAGGGCCCAGAGAGAAGAATATCAGAATAATTCCTGTAAGTAGCCAAAAAGGTTCAATTAGGAGTGAAATAAGAGAGCAGACACTAGGTAAGCCATCAGGCTTTTTGAATCTGCAGTAACCTGTTGTTCAGGTTTACATTTCCATTCATCAGAAATAGCACAGAGAAACATCTGTCACCGCTGAACAGGCTGACACCAGTGTGGTCTCACATATTGCCTTTGAGCTATTTATTTGCTTTTTGTCTCACTCCTCCTGTATTGCACATTTGCAGCACAAACCACAACTTCTCTCATCCTCCATGGTGCCACGTGCAACTCACCAGCTGTAGCTGACATCTGGTCTCAGCAGACAGCTAGGAAAGAAACAATAGCGTCCCAGTGACAGAGCTCTGCCTGTTTCAGCAATGGTCCCACCTGCACTTCTTCATGGCAGAGAGACTCAAAGAACATCGAGACATCTGAAAATTGATTAAATAGTCCCCCAAAACAGTCTCCTCTTCATGGAAGAAAGGACCAATCAGTTCTACATCATTTACTATCTTTAGGACAATAAAAACAGGAAAAAAAAGAAAAAAAAAGAAAAAAAGAAAAAAAAAGGGGGCTGGGGCTGGGGGAATAGCACAATACACACAGGTGCATCACTCTCTTGAACTCCTGAGTCTTTGTAAAAAACTGTAAAGCTGAGGCCACATTCCTCCCAGGAGGCACCACTACAGACACTGCACTCTAAGCCTGGCAGACTCTCCTTTCCTCTGGATTCTCAAACCATTTCTTAGCATTTGGAGGTGGGGGAAGCATGGGGGAGAAGGTGGCTCTTAAATTGAATGATGAGAGCATTCACCCAAAAAAGGGTGGGAGTTATTTTGGGGTTCTTTTGGTTGTTTTCAGTGGGCTTGGATTTGTTTGGCATTTGTTTTGCCTTTTGTTTGTTTGTTTGTTTGTTTTTTTTAAAGTTTGCCTCATGGAGAAGATCTCAGCACAGAAACCTCTGTGGTCTTGGCTGTGGCTCTTGGTAGCAATGGAATCTATTAGTCACACACACCTGAATACTTCAGATAACTTTCAGCACATAATGCTGGGATTTACTCTCTAAAAGGCAAGCTTTTTATAGAAGGTATTAAGGTGTGGGTTGGTTGTTGGGTTGTTTTTTTTTTACCCAGGGATTGTGACACATTCTTCTAGACAGCACTGAAGTCCCATGCTGGAGTTGCTTTCAGCAGCACCAAGTTAGTCATGTCAAACATGACCCCATATTCCTTAGGCTACACAAGAGAAATCCAGATATTTGTTGATTCTGCACAGGTCATGAGAAGCACCATGGTGTATTCCCAGAAGACACTGTCATTTAAAAAGGAAAAAAAAATGCAGAGGAGGGAAAGTCCTTTTGAATTGCTTTGGCTTGGTTTGAGTCCATCTCCACTACACTAAACCTTCAGAAAATTAGATTAAGAAAATTCTGTCATACTGCATACAGTAACTTGAATACCCCGAGCTGAATCTTTGAAAGGTGACAATATCTTCAGCCTTCTATCCCTGACATTACCAGAACAACAATACTGAAAGCTGGTTTTATTGTAGATCTTTATCTGCAAGAATAAAAAAAAAGAAAATTAAAAGCCCACAAATCTGCTAACAGAACAAAAGCCACAGCTTTTTTAGCCTCCTTTTCTTGCAAAGCCAAGGCTTCAGACCTTTGACCTTATGAAAGCTGAATTTTATAAAGATGAGTAGTCAGTAACTTTGAATTCAGTAGCTTTACCCATGTAACTAGATACGTGCTCGAGTGCTTATATGCTCAAGGTCTAAATTAAGACAAAGTACTGTGGCACTGAACATAAGGTCTCAACTAAACTACAGTACCATGTAACTAATCATTTGTCCAACATTTGCCACCAGAGAGAAAGAGTGGAAGCACATTGTGTTGCTCTGATCTTAACTCCTTGTTCCTTATCCTTGAAAACCTAAGTAGTAAAGAGCAACAACCTGCAGATATAATGGACTAAATTACTCAAAGTAATACAAGCCTATACACAGTTAGATTTAAAGGGAAGAGTGGTCCTTCAACATTTAAAAGAGAGTCACAGATAATGAAATTGCATTGTAAATGGTAGAGTGCTTAGATGTATTCTCCTGTGAGCCCTGAATAATCAAATGTCCGGGCTGTAAACTTTTTGCTGCCCTTACTTTGTCTAATGGAACATTTCTTTCAAGGTATGCTACTTAGAAGCCCCTGAAGTGGTATATCTGGCTAAGCAAGTACAGGATTAGACGCTACCATATATTGCACAATACCAAATGCACCTACCTGAGTCAGTGGGGATAAAGTTATTGCCTTATTTTACACACCTCTTTGTGAAAATTGTCTCATCTCATACTCCTTAGGCAGCCACATAAGGTGCCCAGTTGCTGCAAGTAACAGGAAGCCATTTACTTCCCTACAAATAGGATATTCTAGGAATAGCCCAAACTTTTTCTAGCTCAGCTTTGCTAAAGTGAGCTGCACTCCAGAACAACACTGCAGCTTTGGCTGACCAGAAGACAATAGCTCCTCTTTGAAACTTGCTTCTACCTGCCCCACCACCCCGGCTATTCAGGAGAGTAGGGTGCACACAGCCCAGCCACACAACCACCTATGGGACATAGAGGACCTGGATCCAAGATCTGGCTCAGAGGGAGTCTTACCATTTCCGTGCTGTCCCCTCCCTCACTTTCCAGATGCTGCATTGTAGAAGAGGATGTACCTTAACTAGACCAAGATGGAACACTAGTGAAACTTGTTTCTGTACAGATGTTTCTACCATGTCTAACTATGGCTCTGGGTCCAGCTACAGTCAAACACCATCTGAGGCATCCAGAACTAGGGCCATTGCTACTTCACGATTTTGTCCTAATAATCGTGTAGCTGCATGTGGCTGAGATGTTGAATGCCACCTTTGCCTCAGTCTTTAATAGCAAGACCAATTGTTCCCCGAGTACCCAGCCCCCTAAGCCAGAACACAGGGATGGGGAGTATAATGCAGCCCCCATAATCCAAGAGGAAATGGTGAGGGACCTACTTCAGCATCTAGATATATGCAAGTCTATGGGGCCAGATGAGATCTACCCAAGGGATCTACTCAGGGAATTGGCAGAAATGCTCACCAGGCCACTCTACATCATCAATAAGGAATTCTAGCTGACTGGGGAGGTCCCAGTTGACTGGAGATGTGCAAATGTGATGCTCATTCACAAGAAGGGCCAGAAGGAGGCCCCAAGGAACTATAGGCCTGTCAGTCTGACCTTGATGCCTGAGAATATTATGGAGCAGGTCATCCTGAGTATCATTATGAGGCATGTGCAGGAAAAACAAGCAATCAGGACCAGTCAGCATGGGTTCATGTAAGGCAGGTCTTGCTTGACCAACTTGATCTCCTTCTATGATAAGATGACCCACTTAGTGGATGAAGGTAAAGCTGTGCATATTGTCTATCTGGATTTTAGCAAAGCTTTTGACACTGTTTCCCACAGCATTCCCCTAGAGTAACTGGATGCTCTTGGTTTGGACAGGTGTCGTATTCACTGGGTAAAAAAAATGGCTGGATGGCTGGACACAGAAAGTGGTGGTGAATGGAGTTAAATCCAGCTGGTGGCTGGACATTGGTGGTGTTCCTCATGGTTCTGTGCTGAGCCCAGTACTCTTTAATATCTTTATTAATGACCTGTATGAGGTTCAACAAAGCCAAGTACCGGGTCTTGCATTTGGCTCATAATAACCCCAAACAGTGCTACAAGCTTGGGGAAGAGTGGCTGGAAAGCTGCCTGGCAGAGAAGGACATGGGCCTGTTGGTTGATAACCAGCTGAATATGAGCCAGCAGTGTGCCCAGGTGCCCAAGAAGGCCAACAGCATCCTGGCCTGTATTAGGAATCGTGTGGTGAGTAGGACAAGGGAAGTAACTGTCCGCCTGTACTCAGTGCTGGTGAGACCCCCCCCTTGAGTACTGCGTTCAGTTTTGGGCTCATCACTATAGAAAAAACATTGAGGTGCTGGAGCATGTCCAGAGACAGGCAATGAGGCTGGTGAGTGGACTGGAGAATGAATGTTATGAGGAGCGGCTGAGGGAACCGGGGTTGTTTAGTCTGGGGAAGAGGAGGTAGAGGGGAGATGTAACTGGGCTCTACAACTACCTGAAAGGAGTTTGTGGAGATGTGGGGGCTGAACTTTTCTCCCTAGTGACAAGTGATAGCACAAGAGGAAAAGGCATCAAGTTATGCCAGGGGAGCTTTAGATCAGATATTAGGAAAAACTTCAGAGAGAAGGTTGTTAGGCATTGGAACAGGCTGCCCAGGGAAGCGGTGGAGTCTCCATCCCTGGAGGCATTTAAAAGACGGTTAGATGTGGTGCTGAGGGATATGGTTTAGTAGTGTATGGCAGGTTAGGTGGTGGTTGGACTTGATGATCTAAAGGGTCCCTTCTAGCCAAGATAATTCTATGTATAACCATATCACTGACAAACCATACATCACAGTCACCCAGCTAAGATACTTGCTAGCAAATCCTCACATATTTTCCTACATCAGCCTAAGAATTGGTGGATGTACAATCCTCTCATATTCACACCAGATTTCCCCTATCCTCCTACAGCTAAATGTGGTTCTTCACTCGTTCAACGACATAGTCCCGATTCCATCATGTTTCCAGTTAAATAGGCTGTGCACCTGTGCTTTCTCCATAGCAGTACCATGATCCAAACAGGCCTTCACCCACACACAGTGGAAGATAAGAGAGCAGCAGGGATTCACTCTCCCTCCATCACCACCACAGGCTGATGCACATTTAACATGCAGTTCCTTAGATGGGGCAGAGACATCAGGAATCACATGGAAACTGCCTTAGCAGCCAGAACCCAAGGCACTGTGCTGTGTATCAAGTGAGGTATGAGTCATTACAGTCAAAAGAGCTAATCAGGTTAGCAGATTTTATGCTGAATACATTTGATAGCATTTTTAAGTTTCTCTTCTAAAACTTTGGTTCCCTAGAGAATGATCATTTAAGTAGTTGAGAGATATGATTAAAAACATGAAATAGTTGACATATGATAAAACTGAAACATTAATATTCAAGAAAAGTATTTCTTAAAGCATACTCACAGCTCCTCTAATAATATCTTGGTATGGTTATTTTATTTATTTCAGTCCTGCTGTCTCCCACCTGCTCCCCAGTAACTGAAAGCTACTAGATATTAAAAAAAAAACCAACCCCTAAACAAAGAGTTAAATGCACGAAGTCAAGCACGAAACAAAAGTACTTTGGTGGCACACCAGTTTGTCTTCCACATGATCTACTGACACATCCAACAATCTCCATATCAGACTATCTTTTTTAAGTGAAAAACACTCTCCTTCAGGAAATTTAGCCTCAGAAACCCACAATACAAGGATCCAAATTCACATTTGAAATAATGATAAAAATTAATTCTTTTACAGATACCCTTATAAAAGCTTTGGCTGTTATAAGTTAAGTAACCAAAACCTCATTAGAAAGACTTTATGTGACTCTAATCCCAATAAATCAGAAACTTCAGATCAAATTCCCTAATAAAATAATTGCTTTATACAGTATCCTTACCCTGAAAAGGCCAAGGTAAAACACAAGCTTGCTCAGACAACAGTTCACTACTACTTTTCTACTCAAGAGAGAACATTTTATGCTCATCGCCCTTTACTTTAAGAGACCAGCTTTTGTGAGGTGCTGCTGCACTTGATTGTTGCATCTGGCTTAACTGGGCCTTCCCATTACCTGCTGGGACTTGACCCTCCTACTCTTCAGCTAGGAAGGACCTCTTACCAGGAAATCTCTCATGATTACTTTTTGAATACTCCTCCTTCAGCAGTGCTACAGCTGAAGGAATTTCTCTATATGTTTATAGCATGCCAGGTTTGCTAAATGCATTGCCTTCCAACGGGTCTCAGGTCTTGGCTCTGCTTTGGGTAAAGCAGCTATTAACTTTGCTGGATTTGGGAGTTGTGTTATTGCTACAATCGTGGGCTTCAGGGAGCTCAGTGGTAAAGCTGACAGTCTGTTGCTGTATGTGCTCACCCAAGAAATTTAACTTAATGTACTTCCCAAATGTTGGACGACTCCTTTCTCCATGCCTTATTTAGCTCTTGGGGATTTTGCCTGTTAAATTGTCGTTTAATTTGCTTTCTATTGCTAGTGGCTGTTTAAAGACTTGGTTTCTAGGTATGTTTCTTATTGTTCCTGTGTTATTTTGCCAAAATTATATGTTGCTGTCCAATTTGTTTAAAACCTTCATTGTTTTTTTGCATGTTAATTGGGCTGAAGAAAGTTCAAGAAGGTTCTCTGGGCATGCTGAAGGATGTAGCCCTCTCCTTTAATGGAACAGAGATAGGAATGGGCAGGGATGGAGGGGCTTGGGGAGAAGAATAAGAGTAGTCCCTGCTGAGAAGTCTCTTGATTCAAACAATAGAGCAAAACACTTAGAAAGTGGGGAGTCATATATATACTTTGTTTTAGAATAAAGTAAGAGTGAGACCATTGTCTGTCTGTAGTGAATTGAATAGAGAATAATAAATCTATCTCTGAGATATATATTTCCTTGGGGATATCCTGTCAGAGTACCTTCAACATTTTCCACATGCCTAGCTTTTGCAATGGATTGTTAAAGCTGCTGTTAAACTACTGGTGCATTGGAGCAACAGTCTGTATGGTACGTTGGTGGTAGCAGTAGGGATGAAATCAAGCCACATGCCTGATACGGGTTTGTGCATGAGAATGAAAAGAAAATGAGAAATCTTTCCATCTAGGTGATGTGGGCCTTCCTAAGGTGCCTGCCATGAGGGTATAACTGGAATAAACAAAAGCCATTAAAATGCTTTCATGAAGGAAGAAGAAAAAAAACAAAACTACAGCAAATAGGATAGATTTGTTGACTTTTTTATTTCTCCTAAGCTGCTGTTTAAATACATAAGGATCTATTATTTTCAATGTCCTAGTCTTTAATTCTGTCATTGTCATAAAAAATCTAATTAAAAGATAATACTTAAGCTATAGGAATGGGTAAGCACATGCCTTCAAAGGTAGGCTTTTCATGATGTTAAGGTGCCTAAATAAATCCAAAATCTGCTCTTTCACAGTCTGTTTTACAGATTCCTAATGGTTTGGTGAGAGAAAAGATGAGTTTTAGATGATTGAATGGAAAAACATCCTTGAATGTGTTACTCTTGTTTTAAAATATAGTCTCCACTATTATTTTTGTACTTATATACATTTCTACTTCTATCCATTTGATTGTTTAAATTAATGTCTTAGAATGCATAGAATTTTTCTGTTCTGATGGGCAAATCCAAGTGTGTTATACCAGCAGGTAACACTTTTCCTGAGCTATGGTGAGATCAAATTTCACTTTTATCAAGACACAGAGAGAAAAAGGACAGTAGATAAATATTGAATTATTAATGCAGTGATGTCCCAAATAAATACAGTTCAATAGAGGTAAACTTAGCTCATTTGAAGGGTTTTGTTAGCTTGTTTTTCTGAAACCATTTCTACCATCTCATGTAGGATAAAGACAGAAAAGCATTTTCCCAAGGATGTTAATTGTGTTCCTGAAACCTTTATCGACAGATATTTAATACCACTAAATGTAAACTCATTTCCCAGTGAGGAAAACTAAAGATTTTGATTCTGCAAGAGTCTTAACATTTATTTTAAAGAAAATTAAGTTTGTACTCTCCACTATGTGTCAGATCTATCTCCCACCCTTTAGAAATCGGTTTTGGAGTGGTTTGGGAGTTTAAATATGCTGCCTAATTTCAGCAGGTTTTGACTGAGTGTTAAAGGATTCAAAGGTTCTTGTTTTCTCCAGATTTTGTTTAAGTAGGCAGGCAGTTGGATGGAAGGAAACAAAAAACCCTAAAGAAACTGTTGTCATTTCTACCATATGTGAAAGAACCCAACAGGAATTCCTTCCCTGGTATACAGCAAAGAAGTTGTATTTGGGCTTTCCAAGCACAGGGAAATCTTCAATACGCACTACATCAGATTCTGAGAGTCCAACCCCAGGAGCTCCATGTGAAACCAAGGTTTATTTATGCTGTTGTTTATAAACCTCTTGTGTAAAATGTTCCCCTCTGCCCCACATAAGAGTTCAGGGACAGGCAACCTCGAGTGTAGTCGGAAGCGGAAAGGAATTGCCATGCAAGCACCCGGCTGTGGCTGAGCTGGTGATGGGGACTGGTGTTGGGGCTGGGGGGTATGGGTACTGGAAGGGGGTAGGTTTCTCATGGGGGTCCAAAGAGCCACGCAGAAAGATTAAGATTGCTCAAAACTAAACATAAACTCCCAAAATTCCTCCCATACTTTCACTGTGTCCCGGTTTCAGAAATCTATGTTTAAAGCAAAGCACACACTGTATCAAGCTGAAATTTCATTAAGGAGAAATTTAGCCCATCCAGAAGCACTCTTGAATTGGAGCCTTTATACTTCATCAGCTAAGGGCTGCTGATGTGCCCGAGCACTTAAGAACTTGCTGAGCCAACAGTGGATACTTTGTAAATCATGTATTTCCCTGTTTGCTTTTTGAATCTATGTAATACAATTGCTGCTATCCTTTTTGAATCCAATCCCCTAAATCACTCGCACTCCTGCGTTTTACAAGGAATTTGCTGCCCTCTGTTGATCAGTTGTATTAAACACGGCACATGAAACCGATTCTGCCTTCAAGACCTTCGCTAAGGGGGTGTAGAAGTGCTTGGTTATTTATTTCTTAGGCTTTGAACCTTTATAGTGCAACTCGTGAAATGCCGATTTGTTGTATTTCAATAATACTGGCTAAAGAAACAGGCTGCAGCCTCTTTCTTTACTGTGAAAAATCTGGAGCTCTGTGCCCCTGTTACTCGTTTTCTTTCTAGAATGCAATAAAATGGATGTATGCATTTGGGGATGATGTGTAATGTTATTTATTGTGCCTGTAATGTTTCACATAACAATTCTCTGTTCATACAGGAGCTTCTGCGATATGGATGGCAAATAACATTGGTTTGAACTAATGCTACATGGTTTTGTCCTATTGAACAGTACTAGTGACTGCCCTCACCGCTGGACTTTGCTTTTCTTTAACTGGGCAGAAAATTCAAGCAACCAAAACCTTCTTAGCAATTACTTAAGTGTGTCATACACATACTGCCTCTAGGAGCCAGAAAACCTTCTGCTGTCCTCTCAGAAAGCATAAATAGAAGTCTACAGCAACTTCATAGCTGATGAGGGAGAGAGAGAGGTTCTCTTTCTTCACTATTTTTATGAGTGTCACCAATCTGTCTTTAAAGATAAATAGGACTGGTTGTTGCAATATGGAATTGCAAAGTATTGTTTGGCAAAAAATTCTTTAGCTAAAACCTCTGTCAAAGCAAGAATATATCCTGGCATGGTAAATAGGTGGACAATTAGCAAGGCTGTCATTCAGCAGATGGATTCAATATTTATGTAGTTATTGCTGCAAAGCACAGAGACATTATTGACACTACAGCATGTGTGAGCTTACTGAAAAAGAGTTGTGCTTAAAGCACTGCCTTTTTGTCTTCTACAACAGTTCCTGAAATCCAGGAAGTTCTTCCTTAAGTATCCACCCATTGTTGTTCATATCTTAAGCCAAAGGTTTTGCTGCTGTTTCACAGTTAACACAGTGAAACCATTGATCCTGGTGGGATTGTGACTTAGATCCGCTGCTGTGTCTCTGGCTAAGGGAATGTGCAGACTCCAGCAGCAGGTTCTGCACTTACATGAAGATCTTGAAGTTGCTGCCGGGCACAAGTCAGTTCTTGAGCAGAATCTGAGTAAGTCTGGACACCAGTTTTAATGACAAACTAAAACAATACCTTTTAGGAGGCTACTACTCTATGCTTATCTTTGTGCCTTCCTTAAAAAGGGATGTCAGTGATTGCTGGTTTGATGATGATAACATAGGATTTGGCACTCAGTCTTTAAATGCTTATCTGCAGCTTATCTTCTTAGACATGGAGATCTAATCCATGTAAATAACATTGTTTTCAACATTCAATAGCCCCTCTTCAAATACCTTCTACAGTAGTTTATCAGGCCGTGCTTAAGTAGGAAATAGGTAGCAGCAAAGTTTGTGCTGTTGGTACCAACAAGGTCATATATTCTGCTTTCTCTTTAAGGAAGAAACACAGAATCCTCTCTGGAACATTTTCTGTAAACCTGAAAGTTTCTGAGTTTTCTGGCTTACTGTTTGATTTACTCCCTGGATGGGTTGTAGAATCCTGAAACAATCTCTTGGACTCTATAATTTATGAAATCAATATAGCTGATCTGTAATTAAATAGAAACATTCCTGTCTGAGCAGATCAAACTTACTTTTTTAATTGCTCAGAAGGAATTAGTTTGATTACTTTTTAAAAAGAAAATTCTTGTCTCCTACTTAATTGCTTTTTCCACTGAAGTCTTTAAATAGGTGTCATTGAAATCTTTCCCACTCACAAGCCTGCAATTCTGCAGAGAGAAAAAGACTAGAAATTACTGGGGTTTAACATTTTACAAATTGATTTCCAAGGGCAAGAGGAAAACCAAAGTATAGAAAATTGAGACATCTAAAACGAGTTATAAACCAAATGCCCTGCCTGCTTATGAAGGCCATACTTTCCAGTCGTAAGAAGAAACTATGAAAATTGTGGTTTGTCTGATGTCAAGTTCATGTGCCTGGGTCTAGCATCAATCAGTGCTAATTAAAGTAACAATAAACCAAAGGTTGTCCCCCAAATGCAACACAAAAAGCACACCAGGTGCAAAGCTCCTTCAGCTCTTCATTCTCTGTTCTCCACAAGTGTCCATGTGCAAGTGCCATGAAAGGACCTTCTGCAGGCTTCTGGATGAGACTGTGTTGGACACCAAGGTCTCTGCTTAGCTGCAGAAAAGCACTCCTCCAGTGTATGGTCACTGCTTCTTAGAACAAGCTTGTATGTGGCTGCCACTGGCCCTGTCCTGGTGTGGATGGGGTACAGCTGCTGGAGGGTCATTATCAGATGTCTAATCAGAGACTGCTTTGTCATTACTCCATATTAAACCCTTGTATTTATCCTTTACTAGAGTTCATCATTTCCTCTCCCTCTGAATAGCCATCTTTCCTGCCTTACCCTCTCAAGTTTAAAGGCAGATTGTCATTCTCTGGTCCCTTGTGAAGACACTTAGAGCAGCACAGGGACTAGGAACTCCAGCTTTCAGATTCTGGATCTTTATTTTGCATGAGGACAATAAGTGCTTTGTCATGCTAAAATAATCCATTCCGAGCCACCTGCCGTTCTCAAAGTGTCTTGTTGGATATATGAAAACTCACCTGAGTTTTCTGCTTTTGTTCACCTTAAACATCTCCTGCTACTTCTGTTTAGCTACACATTGTGATGATTAAAATCTCAGCTGTGTTGTATAATTGCCCTTGACCAAAGCCTCATTTCACCATTTCCATGTAAAACCAGTCTGCAGCACCTCAGTTAGTCATGAAGATTTTAAGCATAAGTAAAAACTATTATAAGGATTGATTTTTTTGGTGTTTCTTTTATTTTTTATGCCAGTTTCTTGTGCTTCGTGTTTCTCCCTGTGTGCAACACAAAAGCAGGAAACTGTAAGAAGGACCCAGAAGCAACAAGAACTTGCTTAATACTCCACCTGCTCCTTGGCTTTCTTTGGCCTATGGATGTTTGTTTGCACAGTTTAGATAGCATAATTTTCCTGTGGGTTTTGTCCTTAGGGACCTACTTATCAAATTAGGGAACAGGCAAATATTTCAGATGGTAGCAAGAAGGCACTGTGCTCCTCAGCAGTTGCTTCCTCTTCCAGCCAAGACCTTTTTTTCTGTGTATGGTTTTAAATCATTGGTTTGGACTTAGGCTGCAAATGAACAGAAGTATTCCCAATGCCACAAATTACTGAGAAGTAGCAAATAACAATGTGGTATCCTCAGATAGCAAGCGTTTAAGCTTAGGAAACAATAGGGGGAAGGGTATCTAAACACTGTGCATATACCTGAATTAACAGAGGGAAAAGTAGTACAGTATACAGTGAAAATCTTGGAGAACTTATATGTTGACCCAGTATTCCTGCACTGCTGTAGATACAGTTTTCAGATCAATAACTGAGACAAAATTGAAGCAAATCAAAAGAACTAGGGCAATTAACCTGAGGGATTGATTGCATGGAAAGGCAGACATATCAGGCCAAAAGGTGGCCACAAAGGGGACAGCTTGACTCTTCTACATCCTTGGCCACAAAAGCATGTGCCTGTACTAAAATGCTGACTTCATGGAAAACTGCAATGTCTAACCACCCAAGATCCCAGGCTGCATCAAACACAGCATAACCAGACAGTCAAAAGGTGATTGAACTGCTGTGTTCAGAGTTGGTGTGGCCTCATCTTGGGTGCTGCATGCAGTTCTGGGCCCCACCATTTAAGAAGGGTGTGAAGGTCCTTGAATGTGTACAGAGGAAGGCCAAAAGACGGTGAAAGGGCTGGAAGGAATGTCCTCTGAGGAGGGGCTGGGGACTTTGAGTTTGGAGAAGAGGAGGTTGGGGGGCAACCTCATGGCTCTGCAGCTTCCTGAGGAGGGAAGTGGAGGGGGAGATGCTGAGCTCTTCTCCCTGGTACCCAGCAATGGCACATGTGGGAATGGTTCAAAGCTGCACCAGGGGAGATTCAAAGTGGACATTAGGAAGCATTTCTTTATCAAGGTGGCTGTCAAACACTCAAAAGGCTTCCTAGAGAGACAGTCAGTTCCCCAAGCCTGTATGCATTTGAGGCATTTGTCCAGTGCCCTTACCAACATGGTTTAACTTCTGGTCTGCCCCGAAGTAGTTGGGCAGTTCGACCATTGAAGGTCCCTTCCAACTGAAATATTCTAGTCTAGTCTAGTCTAATCTAGTCATGATGAGAGTATTCTAATATTGGTCTGTTTAGCCAGAGCCTTTAACTTTAAGCTTGGAATGGCTTTCCACATGTTATACAAGCAAGTCAGAGAGGAAAGACAAGAAAATGTGCTAAAAAAAAATATATCTATTGTTACTACTGGAGGAGTGTGGCAGCAGTGATAAAAATAAATAAAAAAAAGTGGGTCATAGTTTACATGCTTCCAGCAATAATATTTTTGCAACGTTCTGTTAACATAAACCATGTTCTGCTGGTTCATTTATAGAAGCAAATGGGGTGTCAAAACCTGATTGAACTTGCCCCATTGCTACTGCAGAATACTCCCAGCACCTTCTGCATTTCTAATGAGCAACTGTCTGCCTGATTGATTAAGGTCCTTATAGTCTCCATCAATATATTAATTGAGCTGAGTCAGTTTGGGCTCTCGAGCCCTTCTTGAAAATGAACTCATTAAGCACAAATACTCAGTAAATTGTAAGTATGGTGCAAGCAACCAGAAAGTGTACAAGCTAAACTCTGGAGATGGGCTCAGGCTAGGAATACAGGTAGAAATAAATGTCTGCCTCTGTCATCCAGGGTAAGAAGTGTAAGGAAATGTGATGTGGGGATTGTCACTATGCAATGTACATAATGTATCTGCCGTTATTTTTCTGTGATTATGAGGTGGCTGCTGCACAAAAAGCTTTGGATACAACTTCCTAAATGTTCCTGACCATTTGAGTCTTAATATATTGTTTCCCAATATATAAGTACATGTTTCCCTAAGGCAAGTGCTTGATAATTCTATTTGGTTTGCTTTAATGGGAAAAGAGCAGGTCTTATGGATAAGCAAACAGCAGATCTGGTATCTCCGGACTTCAGTGCAAGGATTGCATGACACTTTTCTCAACAAGAAAAGGAAGCTTTGGTCTTGATAGAACATCCCTGGATGGATTTGAAACTTGGCAGTAAGAATGCCTGAGTAACTCTCCGCAGTCTAGTGTCGAAATGCAAGAGGTGGATCCTGTCTCCTGTCTTGCTCAATAAGTCTATGTTTTGTAGACTGCACCAAATTTGCAGTTCTTCAGAAAGTTGGATGACAGGGTCAGAACCCAGTGTTATCTCAGCAAAGCAGAGAGACAGGGTGGGTGGGTAACACTGGCTGGGAAAGAGTATGTGGGATGATGGTGCAACACAGAGAAGCTGAGTTAACAACATCCTGCTGCATCAACAACTTGTCAAGGTATGTAAACAATCTAGTCTGAAACACAAGGAGTATTCTCCTCTGCTCCATGCTGGAATACTCTTTTGAGGTATATGTGTCAAATGTGACCTACTTGAAAACACTCTGGGAGAAAACAGTAAGAATTCACTCAGAAACATTAAAACAAACCCAGAAATGCTGGAGGAGCTGAGGTAAGGAAACTTGAAGGAAAGAAAGCTGAGAGGAGGGCTGAGATACACACACAGTCAAATGCAGGAAACCCTGTTAAAGAAAGAAAACCTGTTCTCCATCCCTGTGGCTGACAGTGGGTCAAAATCACAACAAGAATTCAGGAGGGATCTCTAAGGTGACCTTAGGCAAAGCTGAAGTAATCCTGTAACCCCAAATTATCTTTCTCAAAAAATAAGTCGTCATCATCCAGAAGTTGCTCCCATGTGACATGTTTCACTTGTAGCAACAGCCATTGCAGTAGCAGTCACTGGAGTGTTGACTCCTGTCTAGCCTGCTCTGCAAGACCCTTCTTGAAGTGCAGCAGTGAGGTACAGTCTGTGTAAAAATGAACTGTATTACTTCAACTCTAATTCATCTTTTGCCCAGGACTCACTTGTCTGATCACTTTTTCCTCCTCTTATATCTCTAGTCTAAAAATAATTCCATTTTTACTGATACACTTGTCAACGAATTAAAAAATATTGTCCTCACACTTTGATTAGAGAACTGGGGGAAGCTGCATAACTGGGGAAATAAATGCATTTTGAAGACCTAAAGAGAAATACAAGTGTATAAATCTAACTAAGATGCAGCCTTGCAGAAGACCTGGAGCACAACTTCTCATGGCCAGAGAACCCAGGGGACAGGTCTACTGCTGCACACTTTGCTGTAGAGAGACTCAGGCAGTACTTGTTTGGAAGCAGTAGTACTTTTCAGTCTGAAATTCCCTGTTTGCTCCTTATCTAGGATCACATAACAAGAGGAACTTGCTGTGGGCATTTAAATTATGTTAGGAAGGCTCAGAGCAATTCCATTTCAGCAGCTTGCAAGTTGTTGTACATGAGCTAATAATGATGGATGAGTTTATTGTTCCACTGTTCTACTTTAGAACAATTTATCAGGGGTAGTACACAAACCAGTAAAGCTTGAGAATTGTTGTTCTCTTTCAGTCATCAATTAAGTTGGTGACCGATGCTGGACTGGGCAAATAAAATGATCCCATTAATCTTTTGGGGTTCAAAATCAAACAGTTCTTTTAATCTCTTCAAAGAGCTCTCTTAGATCTATATATTAAGATCCTGCTTTCTTTTTCTTTCCTGGATATAATGTGGGTTTTGAAAGTGCTCTAGAAAATGGTTATGAATCTCAACTGGTGCTAACAACTTGCACTTGAGGAATGTATTCTGGTTATTCAGTTGGAGCTGAAAAACATAATAAACCGATCCAAAATAGCTGTTGTACTCATTTTCAGTTTTAGTGGAGTTCAACTGAAACTAAGGTTTCCTATTTCATTAAGAAATCTGATGGTTTGAAATATTTCTTTCATCCTGGCTGAGAATACATCAACTTTATCCAGCAGATGTTACTTTCAGAAAAAAAATGGGAATATTATCATCATGCTCTCCCCTTTAGTGTTACAACATTCAGAGAGTATATGATATAAAATGTTTCAAATTATTTTGGGGTCAAATGTGGGTGACGACTATGTACTCTCAGTCACTAATTTCAAACAAAGCAGTATTTCAGAAGACAACATATTCTGTCAGAAAACTTTGAGGCAGTAGTTAGTACCTTGAAGGGAAGGCATAGTACCTGCCTCATTACTCTATTTTTCTCCCTCTATTACTTTTATCTATGACTCTTGTCTTTTGTACTGTGGCCGTAGCAAGGATAGGGCAAGAGAGATGCTACTTTGAGGGGGATGCTGAATAAAGGGCATCATGTTCAAGCTCAACACCATTGCTGGATCTCAGATGGTAGCAGATGCAATGCAAAAAAGCAAGAGGAGCCTTTGGGAAGATGGGCTCCAGAGAAAACCTCTTACTTGGACTCTATGGTGTAGGTCAACCTTTCACTTCTGGCAGGGTACCGCACATGTCTTTGTGGCTAGGCACTGCCTCTGTATTAACAGCAAGAACGTCTGCAAGGAGTGGAAAATAAATTATTTCCACAGTGTAACTTACAAAGGAGATCAAAAGGCGTTCAGATGAAATAGCAAAGATAAACTATGTGTGCTCTAGTTCCAGCTTTTATTCACAGTAAAGGAGAAAACAAGGGCTTCAGTGGAAGCTGCTGGACTTGCTATGGTGCCTCTCTCTCTGCTTATCACAGCATCACACTTAAGTCACTGCCCAGGACTATGAGAGTCAGAAGAGGTGCCTCACAGTATCAACAGGGTAATTCTAAGTGAAGCAGACATGTCTCCTGCTATGAGATGGTCCATGTGCCCTTCTGTTTCTCCTTTCCCTGCCTCCCTTCCCCGGGAGTTCCTATAGCTTTTGAAGAAGATTTAGGAAGCTTCTCAGTGAGCAATGTTTGGGTTTAGCTTGGAGATCAAATGTTTCGATTCCTTCTCTTGCTTCTGTGGGGATCCCAGTACTGTTCAGTAAGACAAATTTTGACCCTCAAGAGACTGAACCACTTAATCTTGAATGATGGAATTGCACGTCTTAAACATTCTGTGTGTTTATCTTCACAAGTTACAGGTTTCTTTGACGTTATCAGACTAAAAATACAGCACATGCTGTGTCATTTCAGAGAGCTGCTCTGACCACACCGGGGTGGGAAACTGCTGGGAAGCATTTCCGCAGTTTGGGAAGGAGGGCCTACAAATACTGCCCGGAAACAGAGATCTATTTTTTAATTCTTTTTTCTTTTCTTTTCTTTTTTTTTTTTTTTAAACATTATTTTACAACTTTGTGAAGGGCCCGCAGCAGCCGCTAGATGTCACTGGCGTCACAGCGAAGGGGAAGGCGCCTTCCCCGCGTGAACTACTCACCCGCTACGTGCCCGGAGCTGTCGGGCATCGTCTGCAATCTGGGAATAGAACGCGATTTTGATGACTTTTTTCAGTATCAAAACCCGCACCTGAAAGGTTAGGCGGTAACCAGGATGATGTCGTGAAACCCGTGAATCAGAGAATCAGAGAATCAGAGAATCTTAGGGGTTGGAAGAGACGTCGAGAGCCCATCGAGTCCAACCCCCTGCCAAAGCAGGGTCCCTAGGACAGGGCAGGGCTGGAATCTCTCCAGACAAGGAGACTCCACACCCCCTAGGCAGCCTGGCCCAGGGCTCCCTCACCCTCACCGGGAAGAAGTTCTTCCCCACATTGGGGCGGAACTTCCCGGGCTCCAACTTGAGGCCATCGGCCCTTGTCCTGTCCCCACAGACCCTGAGAAGAGGCTGCCCATGTCCCCCTGTGTGCCAGCCTTCAGCTGTTGATCCCCATTGATCAGATCCCCTCTCAGGCTGCTTCTCTCCAGGCTGAACAGCCCCAGCTCACTCAGCCTTTCCTCGCAGGGGAGATGCTCCAGGCCCTTCATCCCCTTCGCAGCCTCCGCTGGACTCTCTCCAGGAGACCCCTGGCTGTTTTGTCCCAGGGAGCCCAGACCTGGACACAACACTCCAGGTGGGGCCTGACCAGGGTAGAGCAGAGGGGGAGGATCCCCTCCTTTGACCTGCTGGCCACGCTCCTTTTGATGCCCCCCAGGATCCCACTGGCTCTCTCAGCCCCCAGGGCACACTGCTGGCTCAAAAGTTATAAAAAGTACTCTTAGCATTTTCATCATTAATTAGCAGTTGTTCACTAGAAGAAATATCGAAACACGAGAGTGAAAGTAAAAAGCAAGACTTTTTTTAATTGATCAGTTATTTCTTCTGCTGTCAGCTAATGGTGAGCACACTGAACATTTTCAGAATGATTCCATTGTTGTCATTATATTTTATAACTATTATCAGTAAGTAAATAAATAAGCAAGCAGTCCATTATCCGTTAATTCTCGAATCCTTTAAAGTGAGGGCAAACCATCCACTGATGAAAAGGGAGGTTATATTTCTCTTTTTAGCAGTTATTTGGAGTTGCATTAGCAACACTTACTTACAGGACAGCAGGAAAAGATACATTTTTATCCCTGCAAGGACTGTACAGCCACTTGTGTTTGAGTTTTAGTAAATGTTAACCCCTTCCTAGCTCCACCTGTATTAAGGCACAGAATACAATGTTTTTTCAGTGCCATTCCACAAGAAATCCTGGGCCTGATCCAGACAGCATCTCTCCTAAAATTTGCTGAAAGTAAGGTTGGTCATCAGGACTTTTAAGATTTGGGGACGACTAGTTTTATGAAGAAGATTACGTCCTCTAAATGGTCTTAAATCTTTAGAAGTGGAAATCATGGGCACTCAAGAGTCATCATTTCCTCTATTTCCTGAGAAATAAAGTACCAACATTAGAGCAGCAACACAAGGGGGCAGCGGAGGGAGGGGCAACGTTTTCTGTGCTGCAGTTGTGTGCACTCACCTACAGAGAAAGACATCTTGGGGTGAGGAAACTACCCCAGAATGTAATTCCTCTCCTGAAACGCAGACCATAAATGCAGAAGTCCTCTGCAAGTTTTATAGGAGTTTCATAGTTCATCAAAACCATAATGTCCTTCTGTTCTGTAAATTGATGGAAGTAATGTGGACCAGAATTTGTGTTTTAACATGCAAATTAGTTGAAATGAGTTGAAAAAGTCCATTGCAAAACCTGCTTAAAAATTAATTAAAACAAACTCACCTTTTGTCTCCCTGTAATTTCGATCAATAAAAATTCAGAAGCTTTTTTAGGAAAACAGAAGAGTGTTCACAAAACCAAGATCCTCTTCCTTGAGGTAGAAGTCAGAAACAAACCTAGCTGGCAATAAGCATTGTGCAGTAAATACGAGTGACAGAGAGAAACATTTGCACTGGACAGGATCAATTCACACTAGTCAGGAGACTGCAGACAGCTCAGAAGTTGGACTGGTCACAGCTAAATATGACCTTAATCTATTGCTAAGAGTCCCTGGAACGCAGTGAGGTCAAGATTTAAAAAAAAAATAAAATATAAAAAACTATGCACAAGGCACTACCTACAGTTAGGAGTTTTAAGACAAGATTTTCAGAGGAACAGCCAGCCAAACAGACAGGCTGTAGCTTCACAACCTTAGTACTTTGTACCCTTCATATTCTTGAGGCTAAATCAGTATTTTCTGCCTTAGTTTGAAAAATTGCACAGGGGCATCCCTAACTTTAGTGGATCTTTACTGGTGGCCCACCACTTAAAACTCAAACATCAGGCTGTTCAGCTAACAATCTTAGTATTAGTTTATATCTCCATGGGTGTTTTGTGGGGTTTTTTTGCTTATTTCCCAGTTATGCTGAGGAGCTGAGTGTGCCACTAGCTCTACCTTTCCAGAATCACACAGAAAAATATCATCTACCTTCATGCATAACATACGAACAGACTGGTACTAAAGGCAATACACCATAGCTTCAGGGGGTTACTCACAGTTAGAAATCAAATTTCCACTTATTACTGTAAATTTTGGGGTGGCATTTCCACACTGTTATTATGATTTGCATTTTACAGTGTGTAAAATTAAAATTCAGCTGCACATGCAAAGCAGGAGTGGCCTCTATGTGTAGCATTTTTTGTTCCCCAGAATATTATTCATGACAAAACATGAAACAAACCCACTCTATGGTTTATGACATGAGGTGGACAAATACCTCTCTTTGCACCCAGTTTTCTATGATTTTTGTGTGGTGGGGAATGAAAGCCCAATTGGTCTAAGGAAAGTCAACTCCTCCTTACCCAAATATTGACAGGGTTATCTGCAATGCTACCTGTGTGCATGAATTTTACACCACAGTGGGGAATGCAGCACCAGCTCAGGCAGCTCTGCAGCCACAGGGCACTTTCCTTCCTCTCACTCTCCACAGCACCATGACTCCACACAACACTTTGTTATGCTGCAATCTCAGTTTGACACCAATCTCTTCAAAGCCATTTACCACATTTTCCTCGTATTACTACATTTTCCTTGGCAGAAATATCACTTTGCCTTTTCCATTCTTCTCCTCAGCACTTCAGACCCTCGTGCACTTTTGTTCTTGGTTTGGATCTATCCTATTTCTGTACATAGTTGATACTGCGAGGTAATTGCACACAGCATGTGTTCTTTCTCTTTGGAGAGGAAGCTGTTGAGACTTGGAGAATCTCCATTTTTTTAGCAACCCTTAAGTTATGACTTCACTGGTACACTGGTACAGCTTTGGAACTCTAGTACTTGGGGGAAGGAAGAGGTACCTCTCATATTTCTTCATCTTTTATTGGTTTATTGAAATTATCTTAGATGTTGCTGTTTGCCCAGACCGCCAATGTAGATATTTGTCCCCTACATAATCCACACCATCTGGATGCTTCTCCATCACCCAAAGCATTTGAAAGCCAGGATGTTCTGCTGTGTTAACTTACATATGGTAGTGAAGCACTGTGAGTCCAACAGGAGTCTTCCAGGAAATCTTGTAGAAATGAGTGATTGATACATTTCTTCGTAACAGTGAACTTCCAGGTATGAGATGTATTTGAGCAGTGTATTAATGATGAAAACTCCATTACTCCACTTCCATGTGCTTTGAGCATATCCTTACAATAATGATCTTTTAATGGGAAAAAAAAAAATAGTCCTTTAATTTAGTAAGTCTGCTCTTCTTTGCTGACTGTAGGTGTAGAAGTAAAATGGCAGATATCTGGATAACACAAGTAGAACTCAAGTGCACATCTCCTAACCTGTAGACACCTCACTTTTAACATCCAAGTCCCTAAACAACTGAGGTTCTGTATCTGTGCCCAGTCAGACCCATCTCAGCCTTCACACGACTGGCCTTTCTAACTCACACTGAAACTCAGTCACAACTGTAAAATAACTGTTCTTCAGCCTACCCACCTCAAAAAGGGTTTGATCTAGTAAGGCACGACAGAACACCAAATGTAGCATATATACACTAGTAGTTAAGAGGGATTAAGGCTCCTGTGCTGGAAGAAGATGATGTGCATCCCATTCCTTCAACTGCTTAAGGAAATTCAAACCACATTTCTTCCCTTCCATACGGATTCCTAACCATGGTCTGCAGGCTCCTCCCAACACCAGCGGAAATTACAGAACATGTCAATACAATAAATGGTGACAAATCTCCAGGACAGACAGTGTTCCCCAAAGAAATGCAGACTTAAAAGTCCTAAATCAGTTCTTAAAAACAGTCTCATGACCAGAGTCTTCATGTGACAGACGGTTTTTAAAGGATCTTTCCACTTCTGGAGAACCAGAGATTACTCCACTCCTGTCTCAAGCATCAATAGAAATAGAGTTGAAATGCTTTTCATAGACAGAAGTTATGTCTCCTAAGTGTAGTAAAGTTCTTCAAAGCAGAAAATATGCCTGTGGATAAGGGTTACATACTTGACACAATGTTCTTAGATTTCTAAAAAGCTTTTGATGAGGTCAGTTATCAGAACCATTTAAAGTAGATAGGATTTAATGGGATAAGAGGGAAGATCCTCCTGTGGATTAATAAATGCTCAAAAGATTTGTAACAAAAAGTAGTGATAAATGGTAGAGGGTAATTGATGATGAAGTCCCACAGGTATCCAGATGTTCAACACATTTGTGAATGGTCTGGAAAGAAGGTGAGTAGTGAGGTAGCAGGATTCTTAATGATAGGAAATTGGAGCAGTCAGAATTAAAAACATCTATGAAACATTTCAGAAGTGTCTTTTGATACAAAATGGACACAAAAAATTAGCAAAATCAGTACTGAAATATAAAAAGCCATGCACATAGGAAATAATGAAACTCCGTATAGGTATAACTCATACATGTATAGATACTCAGTGCTGGACTCTCATCCAGCTATCACCATCTGCAAAGGAACAAAGAGTCATTTTGCATAAATCTTCAAAAGAAACAATTTCAGTGTTCAACTGGGATCAAAAAGAAACAGGGAGTTCGGAAACATTGGGGAAGGAAGAAGAACCAATATACAGAACGATGCCACTTTAATAAACCCATCAGACATACGCACTCCTCAAATGCTTTATGCAATTACCTCACCTCCAAAAAGATTTCTTGAGCAACACAAAAGTTCAAGACAGACCATTGCATATCCAGGATGGACCCTGCACGAGGTCAGATTGCAGAACAAGAAGTCCTGCATTTGAAAAAGAACTAACCTCCTGGTCCCTGAGTTTCACGTGCTGAGCTCAGTACAAGTACCTCACCAGGAGGTATTTCCGAAGTACAGGACATAGTTTACAAGCAGGAGGTGACAATGTCTACTTAGAGGCACCCCGGGACGGGATATAGCTGGGGGGTTGTTGTACAGGAAGTCGAGCCCCCAGTTTGGAGCTCTGGATTACACTTTTTAAATCTGAGATTTTGCTAGCAAGGATGGTACTAAATCAGGAAGAACTAGCTACAGTCTCAGCTGGAGTTTTTTAGAGCTGAGAATTAACAGTGGGAAGGAAAATCTTTA
The DNA here is from genome assembly GCF_964237585.1 of Gallinula chloropus. Classification (NCBI taxonomy): domain Eukaryota; kingdom Metazoa; phylum Chordata; class Aves; order Gruiformes; family Rallidae; genus Gallinula; species Gallinula chloropus. The sequence continues at coordinate 22,247,462 of NC_140092.1, read as the reverse complement.
GACATGGAACTTAAGCACATGTTTAGCAAGAAAGCAGAAGCACCCCTTCAGCCAGTAAGCTAGGGAGTGGTGTTTCACATGTGTGCTATTTGTTCAAGAACAAATAGACACTTCACCCTGTTATGATAGAGAGCATCCCAGTTTGTTTCTGGTATCTAGTAATCAACTCCTACAAAGAAATATGTCAAGACCTTCATGTAAAAGGGAAATAATGGATTTTTGTAGAGACCCAGGGTGGCCTGATACAGGCAGTAGCAGATATATATCTGTTTGACTGCAGATGATCAGGTTTAAACTGAAGGGCAACAGTACGTGCATATATACTCCTGGTCAGGAGATAAAATAGGAGGCATGATGTATTCTCACTCCACACTAGATGCCTCTGGTTGCAAGAGGATTACAGCTTTAGAACCAAAACTCCTAAAAAGCTCTCAGTGTTATTGAAATCCCTCCTGTCAGCTGGATCCAGTGGCTGTGACTACACGCAGATTGGTGGATCAAAAAGTGAACCTTAACACATCTAGTAGAAAAGGAAACTACTAGCCTTCTGAAAGGATATGAAAAAAAAGCTAGAGAAAGGACACAAGAAGTGGATTTACCAGTTATGCTAATCTGTGAATGAAAATTACAATTCCAAAGTAAAATCCTGTTGAGAAAATCATCTACAGAGGACAACCCGTTTCTTCCTGTTCCCACAAATGTGCATTCCATATATTTTTTCCCTTGATTTATAAAACTCAGTGAGAGATGGGGACACTTTATTTAAAAAAAAAAAAAGTTTAAATTCACCTATACTTTCCTTTTCAATTGTATTTTGTTGTCTTTTCATAGAGACAGAAGAGTGTTAAAAGCACATGATACTCACTATCAGTGAATTAAATCGAACACATGCTCAGTAACACATCTGAAACTAAAAGTAGAGGCACACTGGGAAGGATTAAATCCTGCCTCCATAAATCAACAGCAAAATTATATAGAACTGGAAATCTTTCCTCAAATTACGGTCCACTGCAGATTAGTGGATTTGGCTGATTGAGGTATTGCTGCAAAGTTTACAACTCAACTTTCTAAATTATTCAAAGGAGTTAAGACAGCCATTGAATATAAATGGAGTCTTTAACTTCTTTGCCTCCATACAAAGCTTTGACCTACATTTACATTGCTGTGCAAAAATGATTATTTTTCAGAAGAGTTTTCAATATAACTATTTTTTTTTAATACACTTGTTTTTCTTACCTGCTGAGCACTTCTCAGGGTGCCACAGCTGCCTGGCTGCTGCCAGCCACATGTGAACACAGGCTTCCTGGTTCATGACGGTAGCAAAATTTTTGCCACTGTAAATTATTCTTACACTGTAAATTATTCTGTAAATTATTGGTTTTGTTATTACTGAAATTTCTGAGGGCTGTGTCACAACTGCAGGCTCTGCCCAGAAGATGTAGCTACTTCACTGCAGCAATCGTTTGGCCATTTGCAGTAATCCTCCCTGTTTGTAATGATACCTAACACATTCTGCTGTCCTTGCCAAAAATATTCCTTGCCTTTTGTTTCCAGTAAAACTTAGGCCAAAACTCAAAGCATCGAGTCACAGGGTTGCCTAAAAATGGGAAATGTCAGGCAAACTTTGTGTTCATATCCATTCTGCCTGAGGTTTCTTCTTAAAGCATCTGTGCAGCAGCCGAGGTCAGCTTTCCTTTTGCCTCAGCTAGTCCCACTAACACCTCACCCGGGCCTAACACACTGGTGATCCTGAGTAAGGCTGACCTTACCCATGTGCCAAATATCAAAATCTGAGCTTGAACATTGCCAGCCCGATGCTGGCAATGATCTGAATAAGCAGCCTGTTCATATGCTGGGGTTTTTCTTCAGACGGTCCCCCTGGCACAGATGAAAGGCTTGAAAGGCAAAGGGCAGCAGATGTGAAGAAGGATGTCAAACCCCCGATTTCCACTAATTCCCAAAGCAGAACAGCAGCACACACTGAAGCACATCAAGGTCCTGTTTCTTCTAAGCACAGCTCTTACCAATATTTGTGTTTGTAGGTGGAGTTTGGGTTCTGGCACCCTGCTTGGCTGAGGCGAAGTGGCAGCTTGCTCAGAGACTGTGACCTGGAATCTACTCCATGGGGGCTTGACGGCCTCTCTGCTCCTCAGTACCAGGCACATCAGTCTAAAACACAGAGCAGGATCAGGCCCTGAGCACTCCTTTAATCCTGACTTCGAAGTCTCAGTGAGGAAAATCCATATTATCTTTTGCCTAATACTGTTCACAGGGTACAAGAAATCATCTTAACAAAAAATCCTCTGCAAGAGAAGTGCAAAATACTCCTTTTGCTTTTAAGTCAGAATATTGTGATTCTATGATTATCCACTGGGAGGTTGAGTGAGGTAGAAGGAAGAAAGGGCTTTCTGCCTTAAATCAATTCAATTTAATCATGCCATGACTTTTTTTAAAAGTTGGTTAACATAAAAGACACTAATCCTGACATTAAAGAGAACTTTATATGTGAACTTCGGATGTTTGTTTTACTCTTTTTTTTTCTTCTTTTTCTTCTTTAATTAAGAATGTAAACACCCATTCTCTTAGGACAAAAATACACTTGGAGCTGTCTTACTTCCTGCTGCTGACTAGTTATGACTGCCTGGTATATCTTCAGCAATGAAATCATAGGCAGAGGCTTCAGTGAAACCCTGGGCTCACTGCAGTCAGTGGGGTTTTGACTAGGCCTCTCACCAGCAACACATTGCACAAGTAGTTCTGCTTTTAAGCGATCATAATTCCTTAAAACTCCTAAGGTATATTTTTCACAGTACAAACCTGTGTAGTGGACGTCAGTTTTATGCTTCCCTGGATAATGAGCAACTGTGAGACAAAACCTTTTTGGCAACCCTAACACCCAATCCATGTTGTCTCTCAGTCTGTGCAAAATATCCCCTTTCAAAATACAAACAAGGGCCAGGCAGAGCCCTGCAGATGTAAACGTGAACAGGTAGAAATCGATTCTGAACCTGGGGCTGGTTTAACACAGAAATATAACAGGTTACAGCCTTGGCACCTGCAGTGATAGAACCACACCAGCCTCTAGCTTTGGGTGAGGAGGGGGGGGGCGAGGGGTGTTGTATTTATTTTTTAGACTGTGGATACAAGAAAGGGTTTTTTTGGGGGAGGGGGGGGGAAGAAAAAAAAGCTGACTAGAGGGGAGCAGGTGCAGGCGGCCAGTCTGGAGCTCTGAATTTGAAGCTTTCTCTCTGCTCATCAATTCCAAAATTTGGGGTGTCCTAAATAGGGCTGAAGAGGATAAGCAAGAAAACATAACCCCAGAAAGCAGCCGCCTTTCTGAGCAAGCATGAGTGGGTGCTTCTGCCCTAGCTGAGCCTGAGGGGAAATAGCTCTTCCCCATTCTCTAGCATGAGGGCACTTCACAGACAGAGAAGCCAAATTGGCTTTATGAACAGAGCTCATTTATGAAATGCAGTTTGGGGGAGATGGTAGAGCTAAACAACAGCGGATGGACGTCCTTAAGCCTCCCTGGGCTGGGCGGAAGCATGACTCTTCCAGGCAGGGGGAACATCCCAGGGGCTCAGCCTGACCATAGCACATCACCACATGCTGGCACTCCCAGACTTGCTGGACACCATCCCATCAATCTGTGCTTTCTATTCATTGCTCTTATTAATGCTTTCCTTGAAGCCTTGGGAGATGCCCTCAAATTCAGGACTCGGATGTGCACGTCTCCTTCCCACCCAGGCAGCCTCCCATAAATCCACCAATTCCCTCTGAAAACATGCTCCAGGACTGCGGGTCTGCAAGGCAGGATCCAGCCCCAGGGCCTGAGCACCTACACCCTTAGGCTGAGATCCTGATTGCAGTCCCATTGAGGTTGATGGCGAAGCACCTGTCCATCCTGGGGAGAACAAAAGGATTGAGCTTGGCAAATCATTTCTGTTAATGTAGGAGACAATTACTGATGCCTCTCTGCAAACTGCTTTTCTTTGACATTTTTATAACTCAGTAATTTCCAGTTGTGTTCCCATGTTTGCCTCTTTTGTGTATAGTTTTGCTACTTTTGAGTGCATGGTTCACAACATTTAAACAAGCCCTAACAACAAATTACCTGCTCAACTGGCTTCTGTGAAAAGGGTCCCTGAAACTTATTTATAGATTAAATAAGGGAGGAGTCACGGGGAGCGAGTGCCTGAGTTGCTGGTGTGCTGCATGGATTTCTAGGCAGAAAAGCCCTGTGACTGAGGCAGGGTGAGGGCCCTTGAGTAGAGCTCTGTGTCTTTTATCCAAGACCTTCTTTCACCAGAAAAAATGCACCTGATTATTATTATTTTTTTTTCTGTGGATAACTCTCTGGAGAAATGTTCTGTCAGAGAAGTAAATAAATACACAAACAGCCCCATGCTCGATCCATTTGTTTTCCCGTTCACAGAATTACGTGTTACTTTTGCACTTGCTTATTTCCTGCAACAAAACCCACAGTGCACATTTACCTTCTGAAAACCCCATTTCGGTTTAAAGCACATTCATGACACCACCCATATTGCTCAGCCCTCAGGAGCTCTCTGCCAGAGGCTTTCCAACATGGGACTGACGACTCCCAAGTGCAAATTCTCCTCTCTCTACTTGAAACACGTAATCATTAAACCAGAAAGTAACGGCGTGCTTTCCTTGGGTTTAATAATTATCCTTTTAATTCCTCTCAACCTCTCCTCTGCTGCCCTGCGAGGCGGATTTGCCGTGTCTCCTCTGGGGCTGGTATCTGGGCTCACGCACCAGCGCTCTCCCGTCTCCACGGCCTCAACTCGTTGCGGTTACAAAGAAAACTCACGAGGTGCTTTACACACGGCTCTAGGGAACGAACAGGGCATGGGGCACCGTGGCTGTGTAAGGGACCACGTTTAAAACTGAGCTGCAGGCCTGTTTAGATGGCTGTGTACCGCCGTGCCAAGGCCCTGGGAATCATTTATGCCTGGGGTTGTCACTGCTCGGGCTCACAGCTGGTCCCGGCACTTTGAGCTTCCCTTTGATTCCCCGAAGGACAAACGGAAAGCCGCCGAAACGCGCAGCCGGCTTTGGCTGCCGTCGCTGCGCTGCCAGACACCGTTAGCGCGGCCCCGGAGGGCTGGAGCACTGAGGAGACAGGGGGGCTCTGCGAGGAGGGGGTTTGAGCCGACTGGCAGGAGGTTTTGAACTGCGCTCATGAAAACACAAGGCCTGAGCGGTGTCTGTGCGGGGCCTGGGCTGCGGGCGGAGCGCAGGGAGCGGGGCTGGGGCCTGGGCTGCGGGCGGAGTGCAGGGAATGGGGCCGGGGCCCTCTCTGCCTCTCGCCTCCCTGTCTGCAGGCGGCGGCGCGGCGAGCGGAAGGAAGCGGCGGCGCGGCGCCGCGCGATGACGCCACGCTCCCTTCCGGCGCCGGGGCGGTGACTGAGCACGCACGGAAGGGGTCGCCGCCGGGAGAGGGTGCCGCGACGGAGCGGGCGTGGGGAGGGGCGGGGGAGCGCGAGGCCGGGCCGAGGCCGCGCGAGCCGGGCGGCGGCAGCGGCGGCGGCAGAGGGGGGAGGCGGCGGACGCGGGGCGGCGGCGGCCGCTGCGGCGGGAGCCGAGGGCGCCGCTGGGGAAGGCGGCGGCCGCTGCGACAAGTATCGCGAGAGGTGGCGCGGCGCCGGCGCTAGAGGTGACCGAGACAGCGGCGGCGGCCCCGGGCGCCTCCCCCTCCTCCTCCCGCCTCACCGGGTGCCGGCGCTGAGGGAGGCGGATCGGCGGCCATGGAGAAAGCGGTCGGCACGGCGGCGGCGGCGGCTACGGCGGCAGCGGAGGGGGGCGGCGGCGGCGACGCCGGGAGCGCTACGGCGGGGCCCGGTCCCCCGGAGGGGCTGAACGGCGCCGCTTCGCCCCCGTCGTGCCCGGCCGGGGCGGCGGCAGCGGCGGCGGCGGCGCCGCGGGGGCTGGTCCGGGTGTGCGACCTGCTGCTGAAGAAGAAGGCGCCGGCGAAGGCGAAACGGAGCGGGCGGGCGGGCCGGCCGGCCAGCAGCAGCGAGAGCGGCGGCGGCGGCAGCGAGAGCAGCAACAACGGCAGCGAGGAGGAGGAGGAGGAGGAAGACGACGAGGAAGAGGAGGAAGAGGAGGTCTCCGAGGTACGACGGGCACGGGGAGACGGGTCCCCGGGGAGCGGGTGGGGGGTGGGGGGGGGGGGGGCGTGGGTGGGTGGCGATGGCAGGGGAAAGGAGGCCCGGGGGGCGGCGGGGCGGCCCCGGGGGTTGCCCTACTGATCCGGTTTCATAATTCCTCCCCGCTCCCGCCTCCTCCGCCGCCCGCTGGGCCCTGCCGCAGAGGCAGGAAGGGGGCAGCACCGCGCTGCCGGGGGCACGCCGGGCCCGGGCCATGCGGGAGGCGTCCCGACGGCGGGGACGGTGTGTGGTGGGGGCTGGGGAGGGCGGGGGGAGGGGGCGCGGTGTGCCCTGCGGGGGTATGGAAGGCAGGGGGCTGTGCTGGCCTTTCCCCGGGGGCTCCCCTCGGGCGAGGGGCCCCTGCGTCGTGGCTCGGGCCTGCCCCGACGGGCGCTGCCGGAGGAGAGGCCCCAGCCGCGCTGCCTGGCGGCTCCGTGGGCCGTGGCGGCTCCTGAGCGGGAAAGTTTGGTGGGAGCGCTCGGGGTTGGGGCTCTGGAGGTAGGTTTGAGCTGCCGGGATCCTTTGTGAGCTCCCGATCCCGGGAACAAACCGCCTGGAAGGAAAGCAGGTGAAGGTGCGGCCAAGCCAAGGCCATGCTTGGCCTGGGCGTTCTGCCCCGGGCTCTCTCTGACCCCAAGGGCAGCCGCCGCTTGGGCGTGAGGCTGGAGCCAGCACCAGGAAGCGCCGTGAGCTCGCTCTCCTTTAACGCTGGATTTCTCAGGTAAGTGTGGCTGGAAGAGGCCGAGCAGGGCTGGAAGCCCCTCTGTTATTTGCATACGCAGTCAGGCAGGGTTGCCCTGCGGAGTAGCTCAGGTTCTGGGCCTTCGCTTCTGCTTTCTCAGTGAATGGCGCTCTCAAAAGGTGTCCGCTTCGGGTCTGTGAGCGGTGCTTGGAACTGGATTTCTGAATGGGCTGGCTTTTCAGTGGTATATCTCCTTCTGTGCTGGGGATGCAAATGAGCAGGAAGAAAGGGAAGGAAGAATCTGATACTTCTAAGGAAGGGCTGGGCCGAGGGGGGTGATAGGTTTTCCCACCGTTGAGAAGCTTTCTGTGTTCTAATTCTGGTGCAAGAAGCATTTGATTCAGCTTCTGTGAGACAAATTGCACGCTGTGTGCATGTCTCAGTTCACAAGTGGTTAGGCCTGGTGCTTTATTTCTGTTGTGCTTATTTTTAGGAGGGTGAATATCATCACACAGGTAGAAGTTTGAGGTGTCCACCTTGTGAGGTAGGCTGGGTGCTGAGCTGTGCTATCCTGGCCACACCTGAGGAACTCTGCTGCTCTCCGCAAGAGAGTCCTCTGAGTGTTGCAAAGGCAGCCTGAGGGGAAGGGATGGAGGCCCTTTGCTGACTGTTGGTGGATAGCTAAGCTTTGAGCCTAGCTGTACGTGATGGTAACCTTCACCAGAACTTGTCTCAACTGAGACTTTGTGACAGAATCCTGGGTGGATTTGTCTTGTGGTCCTTGGTGGTTCCAAATGGCCCCTTAGTGTGCCAGGGAACATGGGGAGTCCAAGGTGAGGCGAGCCTTTGCTTGCGTGCTGTGCCCTACATAGCCACAGGTACCCATTTAGTGTGCTTTGAGACCTGCAGAGAGGGAAAAGCAAATGATCATTAAACTATCATGAGGCAGCACAAGAACGCTTGGGTTTTAGTTTGGCAGAGCGATGTGTGCTGCAGATGTGGTAGCTGGGAAGGCAGTTGTGGGATCTGGAAGCTTCCCTGATGCTTTTATCTTACTTGTATTAAGTGAAGGCTTTCTCAGTCTGGGTGATCTGGGATTAAATATTGAACAGGGGTGGGTAAGTGCTAACTGAGTTAAGAATACCAAGACTTTGAAGTTGGGGATAGCATACATCTTCTCATCTCTCCATTTACAATACTTCTTCCTCTTGGTCCTTCACCTTGCTCACAGAAAACTGCTCTGGTCTTTGTCCCACTGACTTGAGGACACAGTGAGAGACCTTGTAGGATATGTGCAGCTGAAATCGTGGTGTTGAGGAACGTGAAGGTGGCCTGATGGAGGGAGCAGAGGACCCAACTTTGCTGTAATTCCCAGCAGCTCCTGGGGTAGAAATGCGTTTGGAGTGTTCTCAGTGAAAGGGAGTTTTCCTTCTCTGAGAGCACCCTGATGTTTAATTTTGGCTTTTACAAGCTTTTGCAAAAATGAAGCTTGTTTCCACTGTGGGATTTTCCTTTGCTTGGGGTTTAAATTATTTTTAGTTCAGGGTTAGTTGAGATGTGCATAGCTTGTGTGGCTCTCAGCAGCTGGATCGTGGTCTTTGCCCGCTCGCAGCCTGGATGGCGCGTGAAATGAGCAACACAAAGAGATCCAAGTTGATGGTTTTGCTGTAAATGGAAACAGTGGGAATGCTGCCTGAGATGGTGTTCCCTCCCCATCGCTCGGGTCCTTATCTCTGTACACTGAAGACAGTTTGTCTTAGGCTATTTTTTGCCCTGCCCGTGCTTAATACATTAAGACTTCTCTAATCTCTGAAGCGAAGCACTTCTGGGTTTGACTGCTGCTGAGACAGCTCCTGAAAGTCAGGAGTGCAGTGGCAGCAAGTCCAAGGAGTTAGAAACAGAACCTGGCAGAGAGTAAATTGCAGACCCCCATGCCCCCCTGGGTGGAAAGGCATTGTTTGACTCAGCTATGCCTGGAGTTGTGATGAGATAGGTGTTTCCATCTCAGTCTGTTTGTGGCCTCTGTTGGATTTCTGTGTGGAAGTGTAGGCACCAGGCAGGGCTTGGGGAGAAGTGGAGTTGAACATTCATACCTACAGCTCCATGAGTTCCTCCCGCAGCGTTCATTGTGAGCTCTGAGGATGCTCTCTGAAGTTGTGGCAGATTGCTGCTTGCCAAAAGAACCCAAGATTCTTTGTACTGTGGTCCCATATTGTCTGTAAAAGGCAAATTGCCCGTTCCCTAACCATGGATTAGTAAAGAAATGGCAACCCTTGGCAGTACAAAAGAGCAGGAATGTTAAGGTAAGAGAAAAATGCCAGTAGAAGTTACATATGGGGGGTCAGCTTGTGTGCTTTTATCCTCTGCTTATGAACCATCCTGTACAAGGAGCAGAATGTTGTTCCTAGAGGTAGTCTCTGGAGATGTTTGAGGAGGTGTGGTGGTGTTAAATAGGACTGCAGCCCTATATAGAGGGTCTAGGGGCAGGCAGGCAGGTGAAAACTGGATGGGTGTGGTGGCACAAGCAGAAAGCTTTGCTGGCTGAGACCAAGGTGTCTCTGTGTCCTCCATCAGAACTGAGTGAGAAGAAGCCTATGTCATTGGGCCAGTATGAGCATCACATCCCTCAGGGGAAGCTGCTGGGACTTGTTATTGAGGCTTTGTACTGAGCACCCTCCACCCTGCTCAGCACGGCTCGGTAGTGGTATGGAGCACCTGAAACTATCCAGAAAAAGCTGCCTGCAAAATTTGTGCCTTGGGTCAAGTCAAAGGGCTGTCTTCCCAGCTTCTTAAAAGGATGTGCTGCTGTTGGATGTGAATTGGGGGGGGAAAGGAAAAAAAGGGGGAAGTAGAGCAGGTAAGATGTGTGAAAACTGAAATGAGCTGTGATGCTTGGGAAAATTAGTGTTGGTTATAAACTATTTGCCTTTTTGTGTGTGGAAGTGGGGCTTAGGAGCTCCTCTGAGCAGACACAGGCAGGAAACATCAATACGCAGGTTTCTCAAAGGGTTCTTGTAGGTACAGATTTGATCCTGGGCTCCATCAGCAGAGGATTGGCAGCAGGGGCAGGGAGGGGATTGTCTCTCTCTGCTCTGCCCTGTGAGGCCCCAGCTGGAGTCCTGTGTCCAGAGCTGGGGCCCCCAGTGCAAGAGAGATGTGGGGCTGTTGGAGAGGGGGCAGAGGAGCCACAGAGATGCTCAGAGGGCTGGAGCAGCTCCCCTACGGAGAGAGGCTGCGGGAGCTGGGCTGGTTCAGCCTGGAGAAGAGAAGGCAGTGGGGGGACCTCAGTGCAGCCATCCCATCCCTGAAGGGAGCAGAGGAACAGGAGGGGAATCAGCTTGTTCAAGGGCAGAGACTGGCAGGACAAGGGGATGCAGTGAAGCTGGAGGAGGGAAGGGTTAGAGGAGATCTTAGGGGGAAGTTCTTTGCAGAGAGAGTGGTGAGGGGCTGGAAGGGGCTGCCCAGAGAGGGGGTGGGTGCCCCGTGTCTGGGGGTGTCCAAGGCCAGGTTGGCTGGGGCCCTGGGCAGCCTTGTGTAGCTCCAGGCCTGGAGGTTGGTGTCCCTGCCTGTGGCAGGGTGCTGGAGCTCTGTGATCCTTGGGGTCCCTTCCAACCCAAACTGGTCTGGGATTCTGTGATTCAACATTTGTCTTCAGGACTTAGTGCAGAAAATGAGTGAGTCCAAGTTGCTGCTGCAAAGGTGGCATTCAGAGTCCATTAGGACTTCTCTTAATAAGCACCAAAAGGTTTAATTGTATAATAAAAACTGTTTAGAAGCTTTCTTTGAACTTTCAGGCTGTCTGCTGCTGGCAGCAAAGTTTACAATTGCTTTTCCTGATATTGTGTCTGTTTTGGGAGGGTGTAAGTTCAGCTCTCTCCTGGAGCAGGGCGTCTCATGATGGTTACATCCACATCCGCCTGGGATTTGCGTGTCTCTTGCTTCTCCTCACTGGTGTTCTGACCTGATGTGCAGATTAGCTTTCCTAAACACAGCCCTTGACCTCACTTGGTCTGGGGGTGTTGAAGGCCAGGTAGGATGGGGCCCTGGGCAACCTTGTGTAGCTCCAGGCCTGGAGGTTGGTGTCCCTGCCTGTGGCAGGGGGTTGGAGCTCTGTGCTCCTTGGGGTCCCTTCCAACCCAGACCAGTCTGGGGTTCTGTGATTGCATGGTGATAGCTGCCTTGCAGCAGTGATGTGGCTGGAAAAGGAGGTGAGCCACAGCGGGGCCCTGGCACACAAGGCTTCTCCCCCAGTGCAGGAAGGAACCTCACCGTGATGCTGGGGAAACACCAGTTCCCACCTGCGTGTTACATACTCCCCACACAAAGCTGTTCTCAGAGAAAATACTCTTAGTGGGCTGGTGCCACAGGTGAGAGTTCTGCTTCCCTTTGCATGAGGGATAGGGTAAGTATGGTGTAATGCAGCTGTCAGGAGTTAGTGCCCATTTATTGTCTCTGCACATGAAGTAGAATCAGAGGCTGCCTGGAAGCACGTAGAGGATGTTTCTCTGAAGTCCCTGAGAGCACCAACCTGCTGGGGCTGTTGGGAGGTTAATCCCATGGCCAGGCCTCACAACAGTGAGATCTGCTCTATCTGGGCTTGGAGAGCGTTAGCTGAACATGTTTAACATCCCTTCCTCATCGGTCCCTAGGCTGGGTTCTACCCACATGGTTTTGGAAAACAGGAGTAATCAGTAGGATGAGGGGGTGATGGGTTTAAACTAGAAAAGGGGGGATTTAGGTTGGGCATTAGGAAGAATTTCTTCCCTCTGAGGGTGGTGAGACACTGGCCCAGGGTGCCCAGAGAGGTGGTGGAAGCCCCATCCTTGGAGACATTCAGGGTCAGGCTGGATGGGGCTCTGAGCACCCTGCTCTAGTGAAGATGTCCCTGCTCACTGCAGGGTGGGACTGGGTGGGCTCTGAAGGTCTCTGCCAACCCAATGTATTCTGTGATTCAATGATTTATAAGGGTTTAGCTTATAAGGGTGTCACCATTCCCTGTGAACCAGCTTTCAGTCATTACTGGCGTTGCCTGTGATGACCAGCAGATCCCCCTTATCCAAGGGCCGTGTGTCGCTCCAGTTCAGATGCTCGTTAGGAGCTGGAGCGTGCTGGGAGATGGCTGAGGTGGCGAGCGAAGATTAAGCACTGTCCTTATCTGCATGGGAAGAGTTTCTGCACAGGAGCTGATAAATGGGGTCTGCTTGGACCTAGGGAGCATTTTTAAAAGAAAAAAGTACGGATTTTTTTCATGTCTGCTCCACATAATTGAAGAGGCAGTGAGAATCTGGGTCTGAAATGAAGCCTCTTGTGCAAAATGCCCTCTGCAGAAGGGAGAGGCTGGGTATCAGTGGTGCCACATGGACTGGTTTACTCCCACTGATACTTCTCCAGGAAATGTCCTTGGAATCCTAACTCCTGTGTGCAGGCTGGAGCCAGGCACCCCATCTTTTGAGCCAGTAATTTGGTTCTTTAAAGGGAATGATCTCTCTGGGAAGAGATTGAGCTGAGAATATTCCCTCATCTGTCAACTTTGAAGGCAAATGGGATTAAGTACAGGGTGGTTTTTCTCTACCTGTGTTTTAGAAACAAAATTATTTCTGCTTATTTAGGATGTAGCTGATTTGGAAATTGGATTTAGGAATTGACAAAGCAGTGCTGCAGATCCAAGATAAGTAGGAAGGCTTTGTTTCTGAGGCTAAAGGAACAAGCCCTTTTAGCTTTGAGTTAAGAAGAAATGGCACAGATTTGCTGTAGTTTTTTAGGCCATTTGAGGCAGAAACTCTGGCAGTGTTGGTAGATGTCCTGCTTTTCTGCCTGAGATGATGATGTGCTTCTGGTTTCTTGAAGGCATGGCAGTTCAGGTGACCAAGTGGAGATCTCATCTCCAAGATGTGTGGTATCTGTCGAGATTCAGTACCGAGGCAACACTCTTTGTCATGTCTGTAACTGCAGATGAGAGAGAACAGGAGCTGGGTGGGTGGGGAGGGACTTCATGCTTCAGAAGGTTTGGGTAAAGTCGCTTAACGAACACATGCACTTGAGAGAATAAAGTCTTCCCTAACGTGTGCTCAGCAATGCCAGTGGATGTAAGTACATCTGGGTGTTAGTGTGACTTGTGGAGACCTCTGAGCTGTCCTCATGTGGTGTCAACAGGAATATTGAGAAAAAAATAGATGCTTGACCAATGAAGGGCAGAGTTTCCTCTCTGTTTCACTAAGCGCCTAGTGCTTTGTGTTAATCAATACTCAGAGGTTATCTCCCTATTCCAGATGCTTTTCAGCCATGTGTGCCCCTCATCTGCAATCCGAAGCTCATAACTATCTGAAGAGCTAAAGCCACATCACATTGTGACTTAACTGTTGTGTCACCTCACTTTCAGGTTGTAGGAGCTGCATGCCAGGCTAACAGCCAGCTGTGGAACCCAGCATGCCTTTAGTATCTCTGTGCTTGTGCTTGCAGTGTTTTCTTGTTGGCTGATGTTGTGATGAGGTTGATGTTTGCATTACCCAAAGCAGTTCTTGTCACATTCAGGTAACTGGTGATGCATGTGTAGGTGTTTTTCCTCTGCTGTGTTTTACCTGAGTCCTCAAGTCTGAGGAGTATTGTGGTGCATTCCAGGAAAGGTGTAGCAGTGCATTTTGAGAGGAATGAGGGTTTTGGCCCATCAAGATTTATTTCTGGCCCCCATATAATCAGGCCTGGGGAAGCTAACAGAGACATGTCAGTATGCAGTAACAGGAGAGCAGATGTCTGTGAGAACAGGAGCTTGCAAGAAAATCCATGAGATAACAAACTGCTGGAATGTTAACAACTGCCTTAAAAAGGAACAACATGGCTGTGTAGCCTCAACCAATTATTAGCAATAGTGAGACACGTGTGAGGTGGGTGAACAGAGCATCTAACCAACAGCAATGTAACGTGTCTCTTGTACTGATACAGAAACCTATATAAGCTGTGTGTGTATTCCAATAAAGGAGCTCAGCACTTGATCACATTGATCCGAGTTGAGTCTGCAAAACTTTGGCTCCAGCAGAAAGGAGCTGTGATAGACCTTGATTGAGGGTTGTTTTTCCCTGCACCATCCCAATATCTGAGGACTTTGGGGTGTTAATCATCAAGGACAGGTAACGTGTCCAAATAGGCAGCTGTTCAGGTGCTGGAAAGCAGATCTAGAAAGAAATTTGGAGCATTAAGAAGTATGATGAAATGTCACTGTGGAGGATATTAGTTTGGGGGGTTGGTCTCTGTTCTCCTCAAATTTAACTTGAAACATTCGAAGGTGTGAGGGTTTGGAGTCTTGTTTGTCTTTTTAGGTTACAATTAAAGGCTGCCCTGGTCAGGCCCCACCTGGAGTGTCGTGTCCAGTTCTGGGCTCCCTGGTGTAAAAAAGCCAGGGATCTCCTGGGGAGAGTCCAGAGGAGGCTAAAAGATGATTAAGGGCTGGAGGAAAGGCTGAGGGAGCTGGGACTATTCAGCCTTGAGAAAAAAGGACTGAGGGGGGACTTTATTAATGTTTATAAATATCTTAAGCATGGAATGCAGGGGGAAATGGCCAGCCCCTTTTCAGTGTCTGTGGGGACAGGACAAGGCGCAATGGCTGCAAGTTGGACCACAGGGAGTTCCACACCAACATGCGGAAGAACTTTTTCCAGGTGAGGGTGAGGGAGCCCTGGGACAGGCTGCCCAGGGGTTGTGGAGTCTCCTTCTCTGGAGAGATTCAAGACCCGTCTGGATACCTATCTGTGCAATATGAGCTGGGGACCCTGCTTTGGCAGGGGGCTGGACCCCATGATCCCTGGAGGGCCCTTCCAACTGCTATGATTCTATGATCTTACACACAGTAACACAGCTTGCTTCTCCTGCTCAGGAGCCAGCCTTGTATTTGGGCTCAGGCTTGTTTCCCCTTGCCCTAATAAGAAAGGAGTGATTGTTTCAAAGCCTGTCCTTCTGTCCTTCTCTGCAGGAACTGTTTAGTGGATTACAGCCTCAGCAGAAGGGGAATATCTGAAATCTCTCTGAGGGCAGGGAGTGATTCAGAGATAAGTGGAGGAAGGTCGTTTTACCCTCAGAGTTTTTCCTACACACAGGAACAGAGCTAAACACTCTGGGTAAGGAGAATCTGGAGGTCCCTCATACCTCTGTGTCTGGCAGATATCCCTGACCCCCGTGTTTGCCTGTCCCTGAGCTTTACCACCTCAAAACTTGAGGAATCTCTTCCCCTTTGCTCAGTGTGTCCTGAAATACCTTGCCAGCAACATTTCCCTCTTCATGCTGTTCCACAGGTGTGAACTGTTCTCCTCCCCAGAAGGGGAACAATGCTTTCATGAAGTTTTAAATGTAAAAGTCATGCTGTGACTTAGGTTTTTTTTCCCCTCAAGTGCTTAGTGCTGTTCAGCCCCCGTCAGTGTGGGTACTAATCCCACTGAAGGCAGTGGAGTCGGGCTTGTAGGAAGGTTGCAGTGAGCACGCTGCTGCCAAAAAATAAAATGAAGGTATTCGTTGCTCACTTTGGGAAGTGATCTTGTAGGACAAACCTCAGCAACAGAAGCAGCATGTTTACAGCTCCTTGATCCAGTTCATCAGGAGCGTGTGCTGACGCAGCGCGGAGCCAGGAACCTGGGCAGGGAGGAGGGACAGGAATGCCTGTTGTGGTGGAGCTCTTCATTTGCCTCCCTGTAGAAGAAACCCTCACCATGTCTTAGAGGACTCAAATTGTTAAGGATGCTTCAGAGCTGTGAGAATTTTTCTTTTAAAGGACAGAATAGTCCTCTTGACACTTTCCTTGGGATCTCCAGTTTGAAGGGGGCAGGTGGGGTCCTGGGAAGAGAAGTTGTGCAGAATATTTTCTAATGTGTTTTGCAAGGGTGGAAGGGGCTGCCCAGAGAGGGGATGGGGTGCCCCGTCCCTGGGGGTGTTCAAGGCCAGGTTGGCTGGGGCCCTGGGCAACCTTGTGTAGCTCCAGGCCTGGAGGTTGGTGTCCCTGCCTGTGGCAGGGGGTTGGAGCTCTGTGCTCCTTGGGGTCCCTCCCAACCCAGACCAGTCTGGGATTCGATGATTCTATGATAGGGAGAAAGAGACGAATGAGCAGCATTTCCTTTAAAATGCCAACGCTCTTGAGCATCCCCAGTGCTGCTCTGGTGAGGTTGAGCACAGTCAGCAGAGGAGTCACTCTGCACTGAGAGGCACAAAGCCACTTGTGATCAGCATGGTAATCGTGAGACAAATAACCAAGTTGGTTTTAGAGAAAAAAGAGCACTTTGAAGGTAGCAGGCTGCTAGATAGATGAACATATGCCTTCTGTCCATCTCAGTCACTAACAGAAGTGAAAGTTGGCATAACAGCATGCTGGTATTTTTGTGAAGCACCAGCTCCATAAAGGATCTCTTCCGTGATAAATATAGTGGCAAACTTTATGTGCTGAACTTTGAAAAAGGGCTTTTCTGAAGCCTGGGGGGTGAGAAAATGTTGCTGCTTCCACACAACTGGTGTGTAAAATCACTTTGAATGTACTTTGAGCAGTGGGGGGGTTTGGGGAGACGTGCTGGCGAGCGCCCAAAGGTGAGTTCTGCAACAACAGAGAGTAGTAGCCTGTGTCTGGCTGGGAGGTGGGGAAGTGGGCACCAAGGGGGAGAGCTCTGTGGCTGTTCTGCTCCCTTGCTTGTTCTTTTTAGCCTGGAGCTGAGGGACGTGCCTCCTTCCCCCGTGTTGGGCTGGCTCTGCCCTCTCTAGCCCAGCTCTGGCACAACAGCTCAGCCAAGTGTGGGGTGAAGTTGTGATGATGTTGGTGGGGATGCGAATACCCCCCGTGCTGCTCTATGCCAGCGGGGCTTGTCTACATCAGTGTGCAGCCCAAACCTTGCTTGGGTTGCAGAGCTCTTGGCCTTCGATGGTTTTGTCAGCGTTACTGGCTCTGAAGAAGCATGTGAAGTGCTGCTGCCCAGTAAGCGCTTCCTTGAGTCGATCAGATTTGAACCCAGGTTCGTAGTAGTGCTCTCAGTGAAGTTTAATTATCTTCCCCCCTGCCCTGTGTTTACATCTAAAAGAAAACCCAGAAAGTTTTTGGGGAAAGGCTGGTGTCTTTGGTGCTGACTTTCCCTGCAATCCAGAGATGGGTGTTGCAGGGTGTGCAGTCTTCCCAAACCATCGGAATGTTTGGCTATAGTAGAGGTCACCTGAACAGCTGATTCTGTAACACAAGGGTTGTACACACAGCCTGGGACATAGTAAATTTTTTTAACCTTTTGTGACTTCTGATGCATTTGTAATATGATGTGAAATAGCTCCCTGTGGGGGGGATTTAATGTCAGTGGAGGGGGACAGCTGCTATTGGGGGTGGGGGGCACATATAGTGTATGTTGGGTTGAAAGGGGAGCTCAGCTGTCAGGGTGGTGAGCTGTCTAGTAGTGCTATTGAAGACTGGTGAAGACTCCTTGGATTTGGCCTCTGGAAAGCCATTGGGATTAGACTTGGGCTAAAGTCAGGCTCTTACCATGAGTCCACCTTGAATTGAACAGGCGAGTGTGGGTGAGTTAATGGTTGCATCTTTCTTATGGGGATCTGAGAGCACCAGAACCTGTGTTAGTTCTGAAGACCCAAGTGAGCAGAGAGGAGGGGGTGCAGGAGGTATGAACTTCAGCCAACAAGCACTGCTCACCTAGGAGTATTTCCATCTGACACCTGCCTCAGCTCTCCCAGTAGTAATGCTGGGGGCTCTGCTCTGTGCTCCCCGCTCTGTCTGGATCTTCCAAGTGACTTCAGATGAAACAAGACATGAACACCTATATTAAAAGAATATAGAGATCACAAAAGCCTCTTGGTGCTTTTATTCAGTCAGTGTCTATTTATTTCTTCAGCCTTTACTAACAGCTTGCTCTGTGCTGAATTCCAGGCTGGGTATTGCTGTCAGTGCACGGCATCAGATTTGTAGCTGGCTTGAAGATGCCAGCTAAGTATCTCTGATTATCGTGATCTTTGTGAAAGAAACAAACACCAACTACATTGTTCAGAGTCCTCCTTGTTTCCATAACAATTAAGGCAGGTCTCAAAATCTGGTACTGACTGAGCCCAAATTCGTTACCAACAGCCTGGCCAGATGTAGAGCTGTTGGAACAACCTTGGCTCGCTGCTGGGAAAAGGGAGGCAGCAACAGTCAGATCCAGGAGAGAGCCTCTGCAGAATTTGATATGGAAATACTTTGTATCAGTGTTCCCTTAATTGGATTTGCCGATGATACAAAGCTGGGAGGAGTGGCTGTTGTGCAGGAACACTGCACTGCCATCCAGGGAGACCTGGACAGGCTGGAGAGCTGGACAGGGAGAAACCAGATGAGGTTCAATAAAAGCAAGTGTAGTCTGGCACCTGGGAAGGAACAACCATTCATTTCAGTACGGGCTGGGGGATGACCTACTAGAGAAGAGCTCTATGGAGAAGGACCTGGGGGTCCTGGTTGATGACAAGTTGGCCATGAGCCAGCAGTGTGCCCTGGGGGCTGAGAGAGCCAGTGGGATCCTGGGGGGCATCAGGAGGAGTGTGGCCAGCAGCTCAAAGGAGGTGATCCTCCCCTCTGCTCTGCCCTGGCCATGAAGTATTGTGTCCAGATCTGGGCTCCCTGGTATAAAAAGGACAAGGATCTCCTGGCGAGAGTCCAAAGAAGGGCTACAAAGATGATGAAGGGCCTGGAGCATCTCCCATATGAGGAGAGGCTGAATAAGCTGGGGCTGTTCAGTCTTGAGTGAAGACTAGCGGGGGGATCTAATTAATGTCTGTAAGTATCTTAAGCATGGAATGCAGGGGGAATCAGCCAGCCCCTTTTCAGTGTCTGTGGGGACAGGACAAGGGGCAATGGCTGCAAGTTGGAGCACAGGGAGTTCCACACCAACATGTGGAAGAACTTTTACCCAGTGAGGGTGAGGGAGCCCTGGGACAGGCTGCCCAGGGGGTGTGGAGTCTCCTTCTCTGGAGAGATTCCAGCCCCGTCTGGATGCTGACCTGTGCAATATGAGCTGGGGAGCTGCTTTGGCAGGGGGCTGGACCCGATAATCTCTCGAGGTCCCTTCCAACCTCTAGAATTCTGTGATTCTGTGATTATTATGCACAGAAGAAAATGATGAGCTGGGCCTCCTAAAAAGGAGGACACTTTGCCCTAGAAAGTGACTCTCTTTGGAGTGTGACCTCACTCTTTTTGGGGAATGTGTTTGCACTGGACCTGTACAAGAACTTGCAGTGGCTCACAGCTGTTAGCTGTGAAAAGGGCTTAGGTTTGAAAGGTCTGATAAGTTCCAGTATATGGCTGCCCAGGGGGGTGTGGAGTCTCCTTCTTTGGAGAGATTCCAGCCCTGTCTGGACGCTGACCTGTGCTAGGGACCCTGCTTTGGCAGGGGGTTGGACTGGACCTGATGAGCTCTAGAGGTCCCTTCCAACCCCTATGAGTCTTTGATTCTGTATATTCAAGTCAATTGAACAATAGAAGAACTGGAAATGAGGAACCAGCCTCCTGCACTCTGTGTTTTATGGCTACTGATTCTTGTATTATGACTGCTTCATTGTGGGCTGTGAATGTGTAGCCAAAACTGCCAAAACCCTGTTGTGTTGCAGGAGGTAGAAGAAAAGGTGCCTACATTTGGGAGCTCCAGTGCCAATATTCATGGGGTGAAACACAGAGCAGCTCCTCCCAAAGCAGGCACATTCTCCTACCACACATCGGGTAGAGCAGATGTTAAATGAGGATGGGTTTGACCACGTACTCAAACCTTCACATACTCATGTGAAGATAGATTAGTATCTACCTTAGAATTGGAGAAGTGCTAGCGTGAATGTTGTTGGATTGTCTGTGGCCCCTCCACGTGCCCCTTCCACTCCTCTGGATGCTCTTATGATACCCATCGCTTTCCCATCACCCATATTTCGTGTGTGGCGTGAGAAAGGAATGCATCTTGTTTGAAGAAGGATTCTCCATGTCCCAGGTGGTTAGCTTTTCCAAACATGTTCCCCATTTTACTTCTAGTTAGTCCAAAACCAGATTTCTTCAGTGCATTGAAAGTTCTTGGACTAAGGGCTTGGAACATCTTATTACTGTGTGAGAACATGGACTGCTTCCAGTGGAGAACTTCCTGTAAGTTTTCTTAGAGAAAGGTTTTTCTAGACAAAAACTCGTGGCAGAGATCTTGCACTTTTGATGGAAGACCCTTTAAAAATGCTTATATACCATTGTGTCTCTTGCACTGTTGTCAGAGTAACGTGAATTTGCGCTGGGCAGTTCTGCCATAGCAAAGTCATAGGGACTCTGCTAGTGAGAGAGAAGATACACAGGACAAACAGGGCAGAACCATCGGGATGTATCTCGATGTGGTGGCTTGTTAACGATGTTCTAGGTTAGTTCATCTCCAGGGCAGTGCTGCGAATGAGTAAAGAGATTCTCTCCTCTTTTTTTTTCCATGCTTAGATTTACCCTACAGAATCCAAATCCAGACTAGTCGGGCTGATGTGAGCACTTATGGGTGAAGAAGGCTTGCTGCTGATGAGAAGGGCTTCTCTCACTCTGTGCCAGGGTGCTGCTGACTGACTGAACGATAAAACTACTGAGGTGTCGGGTTTATTTATGCAGAGCCAAAGAGTTATTTCAGGAATATTTCTGTGTTGTGTGACTACCGTCTGTTTAGCGAGTGATGGTGTAAGAATCAGGGCTGCTTGTAGAGTTAAGACCAACTTATGACTCGTGACTTGAACGTTGCAGTCTTGCTTTAGGCAGAGCTGGCTTCTGACATCCCTTCCCTTAGCGTTCCTGGAAGAGGTGTGGAACCCTGAACTCTGAGCTTGGAGATGCTGCTAGTGGATCCTTACGGCTTCCTTAGCTTCCCAGCATTGTGCTGCTAGCATTTTTTGGCTGTGGAAGTGATGGCCTTTGGTTGCCGACCCTTGGATGAGAAATCTTCGATGAAATTGGGATGTGGTAATCCCCCAAATGTTCCTGGGGGGAGATAATACCTCTCTGCAAAGGGCGCTCTGGATACGGAGTCATCCCCTTCCCCGATCCTGCTGGAAACCCACAGCGGCTGCCAGCAGCCAAGCACCCTTTGCTGGTGCAGTGCCTCTGCTAAGGGAGGGCAGACCTGAGCAGGGCTGCCTGAAGGGGCTGGGGCAGTGTTATTGCATCAGACAGGTCCTGAACATCCGAGTCTGCTGGCAACAGGCAGTCTTGAAACCTTTTAGTTTCCTGTGGACCTTCAAATGGACACAGAAAACTCGGGCTGTGTTTGTCTTGGCAGCTCCCAAGGTAGTTAAGCACAGTCGCCTTTCCAAGGTACTTGTTTCCTTGGAGAACCTAGGTTTCAAGAATGCCATGTTAAGGCTCTGTAAGGCACAGAATTCCATCTTCTTGCCTTAAATATCTATCAAAAGGAGTAAAATCTATCAAAGAGAAAATACTGCATGTTGCAGAAGGGTGTTGAATGCCTTGCTGCGGCCCCAGGCTCGGCCATGAATGTGCTGGATGGGAATTAGAGAGGTCCTGGGAGAAGGCTTAGCTTCTGAGTGGGAAGTTGGAAGTGTTGTTAGGTGGTTGTTACAGAGGAAATATATGTGGGCTTGTTGTGGAAGTTTCCTTATATGTGGGAGGAAGAAGAGCTGAAGCAAGGCTGGTGTGGTACTGAGGATGGGCAGCAGAGCTCATCTTGTGATTGTACAGCTCGGAGAATGCTCCTCTGCTGCTGCACTCCTTGGCAGGCAGGTTGGAAATGCTGCTGGGCAAGAGACACTTGAGTTCCTAGAATAAAGAGAAATTAGATAAAAGTGTTAAAAGGGTAGAATTTATCAGGTTAAAACCCATCATTCCCACACGCCCCCAACCCTACTAATAAAAACTAAGGGAAGAAAGTAGATTTCTTTGATTTGCAAATCACTAAAGCACCTACCCGAAGGATGTTGGAAGTTTAGTCAGGCTGATAACTGCTGAGATGTGACTGCTGTAGGAAGTGAAGGAAAAAAACCCAACCCCTACACTACATGGAAGCAGAAAAATCAGGTGAGGGTCGTGACTTCAGGCAGCTCCTGAGATTTGGCTTTGGACTGACTTGATTTAGTGTCGTCACTAACCACTGAGGATCCAGGGTGAGGGGTTGGAGTCTGTGAGGAGAAACTGTGTTTAAAGCTCTTTTTTAGTGTTGATGTAGAACGCTAAAAACTGCACCAAGTGATAACTGCTGCAAAGCTCTGGGAAGCAGAGGTGGTGCTCTTGTGGTATAGCAGTTTTTGTTGTATTTTGGGAAAAACCCAACAAAGCCACAAGCCGAGCGTTAGTGGAGAAGAACACGTGTAGTGAAGCCCTGCCTCAAGTACTGTGCTCAGTTCTGGGCCCCTCACTACAACAAAGACATTGAGGTGCCAGACCACCCCAAAAGAACAACAGTGAAGCTGTGAAATGTCTAGAGATCAAGAATTATGAGGAGCAGCTGAGAGGACTGGGGTTGTTTAGCATGGGGAAAAGGAGATTCAGGGAAGATCTTATTGCTCTCTACGACTACCTGAAAGGAGGTTGTGGCGAGGTGGGTGTTAGTCTCTTCTTCCAAGTAGCAAGTGATAGGACAAGAGGAAATGGCCTCAAGTTGCACCAGGCAAGGCTTACACTGGATATTAGGTAAAAATTCCTCACCGAAAGGGTTGTCAACCACTGGAACAGGCTGCCCAGGGAATTGGTTGAGCCACCATCCCTGGGGGTATTTAAAACGTGTGGATGTGGTGCCTAGGGACATGGTTTAGTGGTGGTGGATTTGGCTGTGGTAGGTTAATGGTTGGACTTGATGATCTTAAATGTCTTTTCCAATCTAAACAATTCTGTTTCAGTGACAGTGCAGTCACCCTGGTGTGATGGAGTGACAAGATGTACATGCAGGTGGGGCTGTGTCTCCTGCCCCTGTGCAGGGCAGGGAGCTTAACCTGGAGTAGTGTGTTTCCTGAAGGAAACGCTCCCTTTGGACCTAGTTCCAGAGGATTTTGGAAAACTCTGGATTTGCTCTAAGAGTAGATAGGAAGAACTAGAAAGTGAAGGTGGGTAGGACATCATCACTCTGTAAAAAGGAAAGAAATAGCCCAAAGCTCAAAGCTCGTGTTGGCGGAGGAGATGCACGTTAGATGGTGGATAGTTGTAGTGTGTCACTGCATTGTTTACCTGGTAGCGTGCCTCCCAGTTAAGTTAGGGTTCTTGCTGCCTTTTTTCCTTGTCCCTGTTCTGTCTTTAAGCTAACATTAATGACTGTGTTCGTTAATACAGCACAGCTCCAGTAACTGTGTCTGTGTGTGACACCGGCTTCCTGGCTTTCTGAGGTTGGGGCATTTTAAGTGCTATTTTGGTGATGCACTTCTGCAGCCTTCGAGGTAGAACAAAGGAAATCCAGGCTACAAAAACTCATCTCTTCAGCACTGGGGAGCTGTGAAAACATTGGACTAGCTTTGGTTGGTTATTCTGTAGGTGATTTCTTGTCTTCAGGATTTCTTTTGTTGGGGCCTGGAACAGGCTGCCCAGGGAGGTGGTTGTGTCCCCACCCCTGGATGTGTTTAAAAAGAGGGTAGATGCACAGGACAGGGACAGTTGGACTTGATGAGCTTAAGGGGCTTTTCCCACGTTGGGATTCTGATTCTTGTACTCTCCCAGTACCGACTCTGGAGCTCGGGACAGGGTCTGTAGTGGTTTGAGTGCTGAGGCACTACATGTGCCATGCTTGCTGCTTGGCTGCCTCTGCCTTGCCGTGCTCCTCACCCATGTAGGCTTCCAAACACAAATTGGAAGCAGCCTTTGAGAAAGCCATCTGATACTTGCATGCTCCTGGAGTGTTCCCCTGGCATATGAACAAATGTTCGTGTGTCATGATGGCTTCGTGTTCTGTGTTCAGAGAGGAGACTTGGTCACTTGAAAGCATTCATGATGAAACTTTCCCCTTTGTGGATTGAGTTGTCTGATTTCATGGGTATTTCTAACCCCTGTGAAATGATAATCTTTTGTCAAATCCAGCACGTTCAGCTATGTTTTGTGTATGCTGTATGCCTCAGTTTGCAAGGTGTTTTGTGGGACAGCGGTGGGATTTTTGCCTCTTGGTGCTCTCCACTTAGCAGAAAATCATATGTCACACCCTGATTTTTTGTTTTGACTGTCTCAGGAACATTTTGATTTCTGAGATCATCTTGTTAAGGCTGTGTCCTTGCTTGTGGCAAGAGAAACACTTGAGAAAGCCACGCTGAAGGGGTAATAGAGATTTTGTATGATATCTAAGGGCTGTTTTAAAGTTGTTTTCTTATCTGAGAATGTTTTGGGGTTTTAGTAATGAATGCACCTCATGGTTCTGCTGAATAAGGCGTTGGCATCCGTGTGGGACGTGGTTTAAACAACCCAACCTTGACACTGAGCACTGTGACTCTGAAAGCACACAAAATAGTGTGTTCATAGGCTTTGGGACGGCTGGTGACCAGCACTGCTCGATCAGCTGTAAATGCAGGACAATGTGCTTTTGTGATATAAGAGTAGGAATTGTCACATCAGTTGTTCAAACGCTGACACTTCGGCGTGCCAGAATCTGTCCCGGATCAATGGTTACAGTGCTTGTGTGTCAGGGTGATGGCATCGGGGCCAGTGGAGGACAGATCTTCCTCAAGGCTGTCCCCTGTGTAGCTCTTGAGGACAAGTAGCTCTGCCACATACATTTTAGCCTGGAGAAGAGGAGGCTGAGGGGAGACCTTCTCCCCACCTCCACTGCCCTGCCAGGAGGGTGCAGAGAGGTGGGCGATGGTCTCTTCAGCCAGGGGACAGGAGATGGGAGGAGGGGGAATGGGCTCAAGCTGCCCCAGGGCAGGGTCAGCTCAGCTGGGAGGGAAAAGTTCTTCCCTGGCAGAGTTGTGGGGCTGTGGCACAGGCTGCCCAGGGAGGGGGCTGAGTCCCCAGCCCTGGGTGTGTTTAACAGCCGGGGAGATGAGGTACTGAGAGATCTGGGTCAGCACAGGACAGGGACGGTTGGACTCCATGGGCTTAGAGGGCTTTTCCAACCTGGTGAGTCTTCGATACTTCACCCTGCGTGAACAATCCCGTTGTTACGGGTGCTTTTATTCTTCCATTGGGCACCTCGTGTGCCTTTCATGTGGATGCAGGTACCAGTGCTGTATGGGGAAGGTAACACAGAGTAAACCAGCCTTGATTTGTCCTCGTCCCAGCACGGGATTCCCCTGGTCTGGTGTAACTTGAAATAGACCTCTCCTTCCCCTGGCTTTGTGCAGCACGGTCTGAAGTTGGTCTCCTCAAGCTTTGGATGTTTACTTTCTGCCTGGGGACTGTGAGGGCTTTTCTGTGCTTTAGGGTGAGACCCTAGGGAAACATGATGGACATGTACGGCCTGGGTGGGTGCTTGGTGATAGGGTTACCCTTGGTTAGAAGGCCGCATGTTAGCAGCAGTGGTATCAGGGAGGACTGGCTAGGCCATGCCCTTGGAAGCAAGACAAAACAGAGACTACAAGGTTTCAAACAGAAGCTGAGATGTTTTCAAAGTAGCTTTTTTCTTTTTCTTCCCTAAAAACAGCTAGCTCAAGCTAATTCCTGGAGCTGGACAGGAAAGCAAGGAACAAATGGCTTTATGCTCCCCTCTGCCAAGCTTCAGGATACATTTCCTGACCTGGGCTTAAAACTTAACACCACACAGTAGGAATAGGACAGGAACTAATCGTGGCTTTCTCTGTAGGAGGGGTTTTCCTTGGATGTTTTTTTCTCCTCCACTGATGCAGCTTTATTGCAGTGAAGCCTCTCCGTCCTGCCAAAGGTCTCAGTGGCGTAGAGCACAGCATCAGGAATGGGGCTTTGCTCATATTAGTCCCAACTGCAGCTGCTTCTGAGGTGCTCAGCAAAGTAGTGGATGTCATTCGTGGAGGAGGTGAGGGAAGAGCAGGGGCACGACGGGGGTGGGATTACCAGGTTTTGAGTGGGAAAGCAGAGGAATGTCAGTGTGACCTGCTTGCAGGGGAGCGCCTGGCTGGGCAGTGGTTCGCTGGCCTCGCTGCTCACATGGAGAACCTGACTCCTCCTGATGTGTGGGATGATTTAAGGCAGCTTAAGCAGCTCTGAGTTAACCCTGTGGTTAGGGCTTTGTAAATGAAGTTCTGTTGGTGCAGACAGAAAACTCTGGGATCTTCCAAGAGGGATGGAAAATGGTTCTGTTTGTGAGGTGAGCTTGTTTCTCCTTCTCCTGCAAACCTGGTGCTCGTTTTGTGAAAATGGAGAAGACTATGCTGTTGGGTTTGCTTTGTGGGGATCAGACAACTCTTTTTGTTCCTGTGTGACGCTGTTTATCCATATAAAAATGCTTTCAGTGTTGTCACATGTCAAGTATCTTAATCTCAGCGCTGAGCTGTGTTCTATGCCTCTGTGTGTGTGTGTGTGTATGATAAAAGGTATTTGTTCGTTCTTTCCAACACTCAGAAGGCTGAGTAACTTCAGAGTCTTTTGAGATGTGTCTTCTGAGTGTTAGGTAGGAGGTGGTGGCTGGTTTGGTGTGGTTATTTTAGATAAGGGAATCCTTAAGTTGGCAGGGATGGCTTTGTAGTTGGGCTAACGTTTGTGTATAACCGCTAGGCTGTGTGTACGCAGGATCAGTTGCAAGGGGCTGCTGAGGCCGTTGGTAACACTGACGTGAAGACACCGCTCGAGAGGAGCCATGGAATAATGGATAATGCATCTCCCCTGCGAGGAAAGGCTGAGTGAGCTGGGGCTGTTCAGCCTGGAGAGAAGCAGCCTGAGAGGGGATCTGATCAATGGGGATCAACAGCTGAAGGGTGGCACACAGGGGGACATGGGCAGCCTCTTCTCAGGGTCTGTGGGGACAGGACAAGGGCCGATGGCCTCAAGTTGGAGCCCGGGAAGTTCCGTCCCAATGTGGGGAAGAACTTCTTCCTGGTGAGGGTGAGGGAGCCCTGGGCCAGGCTGCCCAGGGGGTGTGGAGTCTCCTTGTCTGGAGAGATTCCAGCCCTGACCTGTCCTAGGGACCCTGCTTTGGCAGAGGGTTGGACCCCATGGGCTCTGGAGGGCCCTTCCAACCCCTGCGAGTCTGTCATAATGGCCTGCGAGCCTTCACAAGGACAACAGTTTCCCCCTGTTCCTGCAGTCGGCTGTAATACGTAGCTGTCTGTGTGATTCATGTCCCTCAAGGTAGTGAGGACTTCTGTGAACCTTCTTGACTATCTGCCTTGAGATTACTGAGCTCTGGCTACAAGGTGCATGTGCCCAACAAGTGATCCTGCAGCAAGTGCCAGCTCAGCTCTCTGAGACCTGGTGAGAATATTCTTGCTGGGAAGAGTATTTGTCACAACCAGAGTGTGGCTTGGAGAAAGGGAATGTTGATTTTAAAAAAGGGATTGCCGCTAGCATTTCTTGTGGCTTGAATTCCTCTGGCCATTAGACCCTTTTGTGCTCTGCAGAAACAAGCAGGGGTCTGTGGGGCTGGCAAGGTTTATTATGCTGGGTATGTCTGTGCTGGAAAGTTAATGTTTCTGAGAGCTGCAGGTGAGATGGCACGATGATTTTGACCTGCCACGTGCAGGATAGACGTGACTGTCACCTAGTGCTTGCAAGAGCTGGTAAAATTTCATGTTTCTCAGCCCACACGATGTTTTGGGTGAAGCAGAGGACAAGAGTGGGGGTGATGGTGGTTCTCAGGACCACCGTGTGGACACCTTGCTTCACGTGGTTGGCGATACCGTGGGAGACAAGCCGACAGCACCTGTGCAGAACCACGGTTCCTGAGGAACCAGGGAGAAGAGGATCCGGCTGACCCGGTGCCACCACTGCCCTCTCACTGCACCCCTGTAGACCTGCTGGGAAGCGGAAGCTGGAAGATGTCTCCAGCCCTCTCTGATGGGCTCTGTAATGAGGAGAGGCTTGGACATGTTGCTGTGTATGGACAACCTTTCTGAGCTGGGCAGCTGGCTTCTTAGGTCCTAGTAGTCTCAATGATGAGATGCTTGTGTTGGGTTTCCCTCTTTGTGGTGGTTTGGGTGGACACTGTTCCTCGATATTGGCATCACAGGGTGTTGCTGGTGTTTTCCTACCCTCTCTTGCCCTCGAGCAGGAGGAGGGAAGGTTGGGGTGCTTGGAAACGCAGTAGTTAGTTGATGGAGCAGCACTTGAGGCCGGTTAGTTGGTTTTAGAAGGTTTTGCTGCTATGATAAGCCGGGTGATAGCACAGACTAACGTGTGCCATCCTACAGATGTGCACAGTTCAAGGGGTGGGTGCCTGGGCTTGTAGACTCTCTGAGGGCCGGGAATGAGCATGTCCCGAGCAGCCTGGCAGGGGCAACTACTGCCCCCGGCTTTGGGGCGCCCAGGAGCGGGGTGTGTGTGTGCCCGGGGCTGTGCCGGAGCCCGTGCTGGAGGCGAGCGAAGCACCGACCTCAGCAGTGATGGCTGGGGAAGGGCGGCCGAGCGCCGGGACCCTCAGGCCCTGCTGCCTCGACTCCCCGTGGATCTAAACCCTCGCCCAGGGCCCGGAGCAGGAGCCCGCGGGAGGCGCGGGCCGGGCCCACCGGGGAGCGGAGCGGAGCGTGGTGGCGTGTCCCGGGCCGCCCTTCCCTCCCCTCCCCGCTCGGTGGTAGGTGCCCGCCCCGCGCGGTGGAACGGTCCATTTCCTGTTCCCGTGCTGACAGCGGGGGGAGCGAGCGTGCTGCTGCCGGGCGGCCGGCAGCCCGTCCGTCCGGCCCGGCGACGGCGCGGGGCGGGAGGGTCGGCGGGACGGAGCGGGGCATGGCCGGGCGGTGAGGCAGGGCGGGGGCGGCGGCCGCCGGGATGGAGGCGTACGTGCTGGAGGACATCCTGGAGGTAGGGGCGGGAGAGGGCCGCAGAACAAAGGGGTGCGCGGGGTCGGCGGGGGGGAGGCGGCGGCGGCCGAGCCCCGGGGAAGCGCCCGGGCCGCGGGGGCCGCCGCCGGGGCCTGCCCGGGCCGCGGGGTCGGGGTCGGCGGGGGAGCCCTCTCTCTCGCCGCGGGGCAGACGGGCCCCGGCGGCCCCCGCGCCCGGCCGGGAGTCGGGTCGGGATGCCGACGCGCCCGCGGGGCCTAGGCTGGAGCGCGCCTCTCGGCCTTCTCCTCCCGCACGGTGGCCCCGGGCCGCCCCGAGCCGGGCGCCCGCCGGGCCGCAGAGCTGTGGGAGTCGGCGCCGGGCCGTGCCGGGCGGGGGAGAGGCCTCCTGCGCCCGGCCGAGGGCTGCGGGGCGGGTCCGGGGTCGCGGGCTGGCCGGGCGGTACCGCTGCGCGGGCCGGCGCCCTTGGCAGGACCAGACGGTGCCGTCCCCTCTCTGGGCTGCGGGTTTCTCTCGGGTTGGGTTTGCCGGCCGGTGTCCCTGTTCCTCACAGCGAGTGCCTGTTGGGCCTGAGCTGTCCCCGCTGTTGTGGCTGTCCTAAGAGATGTAGATTCTGCGCTGTGGATTCAAGGACCTTTTCCCTTCTTGGGACAGAAACTTGACAGTGTAGCTCAGGAGGCCTTGCGTGGGGATCTCAGGGCGAAACTTCTGGTCCCAGTGACACACACCTCCATTCCACGTTATATTGGCTCCAGCACTTCGGGGAAATACCAGTCGTTTATGAGGTTGTGGTTTTTCCAATTTTGCAAGCAAAACCATGATTTCATTGCCAGATGACTTATCAAAATGCCTTTGCAGAGAGTCTTTATGTTAAGAAGAACTCGTTATCTTCACAGCTGCTATCAAAACGTAAAGATAGTGGTGCCTTCAGTGATCCTGGTCCCATGGGGGGGTTCTCTCAGTGGAATCTCAGTGGTGCTTTTTGTGTTGCTTTGAAACTTTAAATGGACAGAAATACTTGGTGTGAACTTGCTTGTCAGCCTTGGAACTGCTTAACATAATTACATCCAGAACGTTAACACGACTCCTCGGCTTGTGCTCAAGCAAGCGGTGCAGATGTCTGAGCATGACTTTCCTACCAGGATCTGCCTCTGTGGCTGGGGTTCTGTGGTGAGGTACAAGGCCCAAAAGTGAGCTGGGCTTGCTGCCATCAGACAACTGTTTTGGTGCTTGGCTTGGCTGAATGCTAATGCTGAAAGTGGGTTTCTCTTCTTTTTTTTCCTCCCTCTCTTCTTTGTTTTAACTATAATTGTCATGGGCAGCTCCATAGGATGCCAGATGAATCAAGTGCTTCGGGGTTATTAATATTCTTGCTTGGAAAGGCAGTTAGCTTTGGAATTGTGTTGGTATGGGCTTATTTGGGGTTTGTATTTGTGAGCTAAGCAGTAATATCTTGCATCTCAGAGGAGGATGCGGTGACTTCTCTGTTGATAATTTCATCACATGCTCTTTTGCTGGTTGTGGGGCCAGCTGTATGCAGGTAAAACATCTTCATAGATCAGGAATGGCTTGTCAGACTTGAGATGTCTGTAAGCTATGACTGAATTGGTTGTTCATGAATCCCTTGTACTGTTAGAGGCTGCACAAAATTTCTTAGCACATAAGTAGAAGCAACGCGATTGTCTTGAGTTCCCAGTAAGCATCCAGAAGGAAAACGTGGTTCTGCCAAAGCTTGTTCCTATTGTAACGTTCAACAGTGTGTCTATAGTGTGATTTTCCCATTTTAGTCTTTTTGAGTGTTCAGTGGAGCAGCTTCTGATGCTCATTCAAAAACAGCAGTGTGGAGATCGAGAACTGCTCTTGCTTGTTCAGATAAGCAAGATTCAGCAGAACTTATATCTGGTCTCTGTTTTATTGGACAGGCTTGGTACAGCTTAGTATTTAGCTCAGCTTGGGGGGATCAGTCATTGCCATTTC
This sequence comes from Gallinula chloropus, assembly GCF_964237585.1. Lineage (NCBI taxonomy): Eukaryota > Metazoa > Chordata > Aves > Gruiformes > Rallidae > Gallinula > Gallinula chloropus. The sequence goes on along the minus strand of NC_140092.1, from coordinate 22,216,814 downwards.
ATAAAGTCTTCAAGGATGTTTTCTCCTCTTAAGTTGGTTATAACTTGAAACAGGAAAAAGGGTGTTTCTGTGTAGCATGCTAATTAGGCTGATGTGCTAATAACACAAGGGCCAAGGCTCAAATTGTGCTTAGAGGGCCTCACTGCAAGAAGCAGACGGGCGCTGCTGGGGCAAAACTCACTCCAGAGTTAAAAAAAAGGTAGATAATGACCCAGGAATTCCTACTTGGCACGTGCTGGCTTGCCCTAGTGTGAAGGGTGCTTCCTCAGGGAGAGGAAGAAGCAAGATGAGTGAAAAGCATAATCTCTGCTTGTTTCATTACTGAAGTACAGCTCTCTGTTAAAAATCATTTTCCCCAATGCTTCATTCCCATCAGAGGATGAAACTAAAATGCCTCCAGCAAGCTGGATGCAACTGCAGGCACCAGAGTCCTGGGGATACTTTATTAACCCCAAGGGTCCTACGTGCTGCTGATGTTTGGAAGAGGTGAGGCTGTACCAAAGGTTGGTCTGTTAGACCTTCAGCAGCCTCGTTGAGCTGTTGTGGACAGTGGAGTGTGGCTGACGTGGGGACCCAGAGCTTTATGTGGAGTGGAGATGGCCCTACTTGAGTACTTGATGGACTAACAGTGGAAGAAGGGGCAAACATTAAATAGCAGAGTTGTGTCTATAATGTATGCTCAGAGATCAGGGAGGCCATCAGGGAGGCCAGGGCTTTTAGTATTTATAAACCTGGCGGTTTCCTGGTCTGAAGATGAAAATCAGGGTTATTCTACAGGATTGCTGTTTGGGGCATTAGTACCCTTCACATGTTCCAGTCTTTAAAAAGCATATCCTTTCCCTGTTGTCTATCTCACAGTTTCTCTTGGTAATCTTGTCTGTTCTCCTTGGTACCTATCTTCCAGTGTTCTTGAAGAGTTTGCCTGCATGGAGCCAGTGCTGGCCACTAGTGTGCTCCAGCGCTTCCTAGGGACTTGTGGCAGTCATTCATCCATTGTCCATCAGACTGACGACTTCTTCACATGTTACTTCACAAAGAGTTGGAGTAGTGTACTACTACTAGTAGTTACTTCAAAGAGAGTTGGGAGTAGTAGTTGGTACTGTTAAGGCATCATGATGAAGCGTGGGCCGCGTCCAGTCCCAATCCCATGTGACGAATATTGGAAGCTTATGTTCCTCACTGCATCCAAGATAGTAGGATTGTTAAGGTGTGCTCTAAAGAAATACTGAGCTGATGTTAGTGAGAGGACCCCCACTGAAACCCTGTGAGGCCTTTCCTCCAACAGTGACATTTGAAGTGGTTGGTTGTGAAGGTGGTGGCAAGGCAGCCAGAATGCAGTATGGAGCGCTGTGTGTGTGCCAGGAGCTGGGCTTTTACCGCTGCGGAGCTTTGAGCTTGTGCTGTTGTCTGATGGTCTGAAGGTGACCTGAACGTCTTGTCAGGATGCTGCTGGGTGTGACCTTAGGTTTTGTTAGCCATTGCATCTGGTCAGCATCAGTGCTCTCGTGTTAGTCATTAGCTGGCTGATTGTGCCATAGTTTGCCCAAACTTGAAGAAAAGCAGATGGTTTGGCTTCTGTTTCAGGGTGTGGGGCTAAATTATTCCGAGGTGAACTCATATTCTAGGAGCTCCCGGGGTGAAGGAGAACTGAACAGAACCAAAGGGGCCTTGCCTGAGGTGTTATTCAGGGAGGAAAAGTGGCCTGAAGGAAAGAGAATTCAGCCTGCAACCTGAGGAGGCTGAAATGCGTTAGCCCTCTTCCATTCAGGAGTGGGCACTAATATCTCTAGCCATGTGTGATGAAGATGAGTAGGAACAATCTTTGAGTTTCATCCTGCAGTAAAGACTGAGATGCTAGAACTGTGCTGTATCCGTGTCTGGCTTGGAGTATCATGTGAGTTTCAGGCAACTAGAGGAAAAAGACTTGTGTTTGCCCTTGCTTGAATCAGGTGAGGAAGAGGCGCTTTCTGAGCCAAGGTCCTTCGAGCTTGCTGGCTGAGATGTACACACCTCGCTGATCTACACGAGTGTTAATGCAGCGACAAACCCTTGGTGCTGCCGCCTTCCCCGGCCAGGTGGGCTTGACAGAATGGTGTCAGTCTGACAGAGCAGCAGCCAGGGCAGTCGCCTCAGCCCCCACGGCTTCTGTGCTTGCAGCCTCTCCAAGGTGAGTGGAAGCACGAGCGACGCTGCCTGGCTGGTTCACGGGGGCAGCTCCCGCATCGAGCTCTGGTGTTTGCAAGCAGAGATAGGGATTGATTCCCTGTCCTGCAAACTGCAGTGTGGGGCTCAGAGCTTGGGACAGAATCATAGGGATTGGAAGGGTCCTCCAGAGACCATCATCGAGTCCAACCCCCTGCCAAAGCAGGGTCCCTAGGACAGGTCGCACAGGTCGGTGTCCGGACAGGGCTGGAATCTCTCCAGAGATGGAGACTACACAACCTCCCTGGGCAGCCTGTTCCAGTGCTCTGTCACCCTCACTGTCCTGTACCTTGTGTTCTAGAAAAGCAAATCTATGGGTCGTTTCTCTTGCTTTCCTCCTTCGAGTTTATCTGGAAAGACTTCTGCAATGCAAGGAGCTGCTTTTCAGCTGCTGGGTCTGGGTTCCCTTGGATGACAAGCAAGAAGTAGAAGCTGGTAGATGTGATTTCTTTGGGTCTGAGTTCTTTCTCCTTGACTTGCAGGAAGAGATCACAGGCTTGGTGGCATGGCTGGAAACCATTCTTGTTATTTATGTTTTATTGCTTTATCATTTTCAGTAACATTTTGATCTTGGTATGATAATAGGAAAATGCAGTTACTGTGGGAGAAACCTTCAAGGCCATAAGGGGCTTGGTAGTTGGGTAACTGCTTGTAAAAGGTCAGCGTTACTCTGTGGCTGTGTCTGCCAGTGAGCGCTGTGCTAATTGGGATAACTTCACCACAGCCTTGACTAGCAGGTGTCATCAGAAGGTCCTTAGAGGTCCCTTCCAGCCCGGAGCCTTCTGTCTGTTAAGAAGCTCTATCAAATCGTGTACTTAATAAAAAACCAAGAGAATTGACAGAGGTGTTTTAGGTGAATTAATTCAGGCTTTTCCCCATCCTGTCCTTGGACCTCTGTGGAGGTGTGGGAACCGGCTCTTTTTGCTGCTAAGGTACTAGTCCCTTTTTCCCTGCATGTGCACGAAATCTCTTCAGATCTCTGCCTGGCTGGAATTTGCTGGCTCTGTTGCCTGATAGGAAGTCACATGCTCCCAGGCTGTAACACAGGCTCAAAACAACCTGTTACCCTGCCCCAGCATCAAAGTCACGCCAGAAGGAAATCTGGGTGAGCGGCTCTTGGTCATTTGATGGCCACCACCTCCCATGAGGTGCTGAACAGCCATCCCACAACTCTTCCAATGGCCTTGTGCTTAAACCAGCAGCCTTCCTGTTAGTAGGGGATGGGCTTGAACATCAAAGATGTTGTTGTAGGGAGAAATATGTCGGGCCCATCCCTTGCTGTGGACAAGCGAGTTGCAGCAGGAACAGGAGCTTTGTACTAGCAGTTGTAGCTGTGGTGTGAATATAGCTGAGTGCCGTTTGTGATCAGGGGAGGGAAGGGGAGGAGACGATTCATGCTGCAGCTTGGCCTGCTGAGAGGCTGATGCTGGAGCTGAGTTTGTGTAAACATAGAATAAAAATGCTAAAATATCTTTGTGGAACAGCTGAGATCAGAAGCAGCAAGAGGAGAGCAGTGACTCGAAGGAACTTGGCCTGTGATTGTTACATCTGCCATGTGAAGGAAACGGTGAGAAGGATGGACTCCACTTAAACTTGGTGCTGGCTCTGACCGAGTTATTTTTAATAGAACATGGTTTTGATAAGGTGAAGGCAGGGAAAGATACATTTGGATCTGGTTAAACCCTTGTGCTTTGCTTTAGCTGCCTTCCCAAGTCTGTTCATTTACCGTATGTCAGAACTGTTCAAATCTGCCCAGTATGTAGCAGCTTTCAGTCGCATGTGCCAGAGAGAGGGGAAGGAATCAGTAATCCATTTAGTAGGTGTGCCTAGCAGTAGTTTGTGTTGAAGGAGGAATTCAGTGCCTATCAGGCCTGTCAGGATTTTAACCAAATGAGTTGAAATTGGTAGAAATAATTCCCTCAGCGTGCTGTTTCCCAGGAGGTAACAGCAGGAATTCTGGTTGAATACTCGATTTCCTGTCTCCTGCTGTAACTTCATCCTCTGCCTTCTCATCAGAAGGGGAGATTGGCCATGGAACTGGCCATACAGGTTGTGTTATTGAAAGGAAGACTGCAGCGGTCAGTGCTGAAGAAGGAATGTGTGTTAGGTTTCCACTGGTTCCAATTCACTTCTTGTTGGGCCCCATATTTATATCTCTAGGCACGGTGGGTGGGTTTGGGCCAGTTGTTTAGCTTATTTCTCCATTAGCTACTTCTCCATGTTTGCAGGACAAGACTAAATACCAATAAAGGAAACTGGAATGACTCAAAGGAGTGTAAAAGGTCTTGACCTAACCAGTCAAAATTACTTCCCAAAGTAATTCTGGCTCACTTGTTCGGAGTCTCTGCCCCTGACTTGGAGTCAGTCATGCTGTATTATGAGAGACACTGAAGGGAGATTTCAGGATAATTATATGGAGAAAAGGAGATGGCTTCTCAGGAGCTCCAGTTTCTCCTTTCCACACCCTGATACTGATGGGTTGAATGGGATGTGGGATGCAGACTTGAGCCAGTATATAGACTACTTCTTAGTTGTCATCTGCGTAGGAACTGGGATTTCTGTAGGTTGGCAGCTGGATGGCATGTAGCCCTTGATTTGTTTGGGACAAACCCCTGTGATCTTGACTTGGAGTGCTTTCCTTGAAGAGCCATTCTGTAGTGTGCTGGCCAAATTGTGCTGGTTGCAAGGGCCAGGAGACTGAGGTCTCCTGTGCTCTTCACAAAGGCTCCTTGCTGGTTCCTAGTTGGAGAAGTTGGGGTGGGAGGCACTGGTAGCCAAACCCGTGTCTGCCACACAGGGTAGCAATTGACCTATGGAGAAGGCTAGAAACAGAATGCACATCTCTGCTATGTCTCAATCTTTAATTGTTTGGGTTTTTTTATTAGTAGGGAAACCTTTGAAAATCCTCCTTGTAACTATAACTTACCCATGTTGTATTGTTTTTCTTGTTTCCAGTGTGTGGTAGTGTGCATGTGACTTGTCTGTTGGTCAGTGCAGTGTGGCTTGGACAAAGGAGCTACCACCTACCATCAGGAAACAGACCAGGGGATGTGTGCAATGTTTCTGTGGGTTTTTTTTTTGTTTCTGGAATAACATATTCTGTGAAGAGAGGGGTGGAGTGGTCGTACACTTGTACACTGCCCTGTACGGTGCACTGATGCTCTAATCCCATTGATGATGGGAAGGGAGGGCTGTGTCTGAGTTCAGCTATACATGGTGGTGTTGTGGCATTCCTGCATTCTGTTGAACATCTCTGCATGTTGATACTGTACTGCAGTGAACAAGCCCATGCAGAGCTTGGTGTTTCATTCATGCCGAAGGGAATAGCTGCTGGTGCGTTCATCCTGTCCCTCCTCCACATGTCCTCCTTCCCTTCTGCTGCCTCATCCTTCCTTGCAGAGTGCTGGCTTGCTGGTGCGAAGAGCAGCTGACCGAAACTACTCACAGAAGGGAATGATTTCCTGCCAAATCTGTGTAAGAAAACATGTGGGCAGCTAAAAGTATTTCTGTGTTAAACCCAACTGGTGTTGTGCTGTGTGGGCCCCTTGTGCTCTGGGTTTGGTGCTCAGTAGCCACAGCCAATGATAAAAGAAATCTGTGTGTCCTTTTGGTGCCTGATGCACGTGTCAGAGTGTGTGCAAAAGCAGTTGGGATTGAATCACAGAATCTTAAGGTTGGAAAAGCCCTTTAAGCTCATTGAGTCCAGTCATACCTGTCCTCTACTAACCCATGTCCCTGAGCACCCTATCTCCCCGTCTGTTAAACACACCTGGGGTGGGGACTCAGCCCCCTCCCTGGGCAGCCTGTGCCACAGCCCCACAACTCTGCCAGGGAAGAACTTTTCCCTCCCAGATGAGCTGACCCTGCCCTGGGGCAGCTTGAGCCCATTCCCCCTCGTCCCATCTCCTGTCCCCTGGCTGAAGAGACCATCGCCCACCTCTCTGCACCCTCCTGGCAGGGCAGTGGAGGTGGGGAGAAGGTCTCCCCTCAGCCTTCTCTTCTCCAGGCTGAACACCACCCCCAGCTCCCTCAGCCGCTCCTCAGAGGATTTGCTCTCCAGCCCCTTCCTCAGCCTGGTTGCCCTTCTCTGGACTCGCTGAAGGATCTCCATGTCCTTGGAGTGAGGGGCCCAGAACTGGACCCAGCACTCAAGGTGCAGCCTCACCAGTGCCCAGTCCAGAGGCACTGAGGACCTGAGGGGGTGCTTCTGGAGGGGAACAGTGAGGGAGCAATACACAGCTTGGGTGAAAGGGCTGGTAGCGCTGCTGGGCTTCCTGTGTTCCTTGAGGGAGTGGAAATGCTGTTTAATGACAATGGTTATCTTGGGGTTTTTGCTTTATTTTTTTTCAAAGCTTGAATTCATTGGTGTTGTCTTCCAGGAGAAAAAGGGTTCTGGAGGGAGTATAGGTTATACAGAGTAGGCAAAACATGCAGACGGGAGTGGGAGGCAGACAGCTTTTCCTTCTGGCTCTGCTGGGAGAGATGGATGTCTGCCACTGACATGTCTTTTCCTCTACAGCAGATCTTCATTTCTCTGAGCGCGAGCAAAGAGACAGTCTGCCGACAGGGAGGAATTGTGGCTGTGCTGTGTGTGTGTGTGTGTGTGCACAACAGGGTTTCTGCAGTCCTGGGTGGTGTTTTGGCCTCTTGGTTTGGATTCATAGCTTTTGCAGCGCTGTGGTGAGGAAGGCAGGGACCTGCTGGGTCCATGGGGTGCGTGTGTTGCCCCAGGCCGGGAAGGCCACTGCCACGCTTCCTTCCTGCCCTGCTAGCATAGAATGCGACCCTGCTGCCTCAGAGTGGGTGTATCGTCCTCTAAGTGGCAAATTCCAATCAGCTGCTGTACTGATGCTTTATCCCAACGTCCACATCGTTTTCTGCTGAGAAAATGGGGTGCTTGGTGGGGGGCCTTGAGTCATTCGCCCTCAGCGTGTTCCACTCAGACCTAGCTGTTGGCATGCATCTTCGTGGCTGTGCAAGCTGCTTGGGAAACAGCTCTGGTGGTTGCACACTGTGGTACTGGTATAACTGCTGTATGCTTCTCTGACGGTGTAATGGAAGAGTGCAGTTTGATCTGTGTCCAGATAAACCCTCTGCACCTTAACCATTGCCTTTGAGTAAATAACCTGAGTTCTTGCAGCACAGCACTGCTTGTGCAGCCTTCTGAAGAGCCTGTCTGAGGAAGCTGGGGGCTGCTGTACCCCCCAGTGCACAGAGCTGTCCTGTGCTGGGCTGCTGCTTTCCTCCTTGAAAAGAAGTTGCTTTCAGGCAGGGTGCTGTCAGAATATTGCACTTGTGCCTCCATTTCTCTGTGAAGCAGTTCATGTAGATGCCTGACATATATATTCATGATCCTGACCAGAAAATAAAGGATGAGGACCAAAAGAAAAAGCTGTATCTTGGCTTCTTGCTGGATGCTATAGGCTGATGTTGTACCAGGGTTTGAGATGCTTGGAGATGCAGCCTTTGGGTAACCTAGTAGTTCTGGCTGAGGGAAACTCTGGTGGTTTTCAGACGAGAGGTTGTTCCCAGTGCCCCTGCAGAAGTACAGCAGGAGTTGGTTATGCAGCAGGGAGTTGGTTTTCCTAGCTTTAGCTGGTAACTGAACAGCTTTGTGATTGGGAAGGGGGAGTCTCTTAAGCATCAGGTTTGTGTGCACCCCAAATCCAAGTGAAGAAGTAGAGTTTTAAAGTAAATTGATGTGATGCACGGAGCCTTTTAAATGTCACATTGGCAAGGGTTGGTTGTGCTTTCACAACCTGTAGCTTTGTGGGCTCCTTCCCCTCACCCCGACAAGAAAGTGGGGTGTTCGTCACTGCTGCAGAGCTAAGGATGGCTGCGATGGGTTCCCCAAAACGCTGCCAGGCAGGTCTTCCTTTGGCACAACAGAGCTGTTGCCTGGAGAGCTCTGGGGAGAGGGAGGTCTGGGATGTCTAGAGGTGGGAGACATGGTGTTGGAGTTAATAAAGCAGTGCCTTAGGCATCAGGAGACCTGAGGTTTAGTCCCGAGGGAAACATCACTTGTTGGGACATCACACAAGCTCTTTAGTCCTTTGTTTTGGCTCCCACTATTTCCCTTGTCCTGTGATCTGATCAATCTGTGCATCTCCATATCGGGGTGTGGAGACGAAAGCACGTGGACAACCACGGATTGCTTGCCTTCTGATATTGCTGAAGCAAATATTGTTGACCTAAGAGCTTGTCTGTGTGTCAAAACCTTCAGGGAATGGAGGTTTTCCTCTGTGTGTGTGCAGCCAGCGCGGCAGCGTGGTCTGTCCTCTGGTGGGAGGTTTTGTGGTATAAATGAGCATGTGAGCTGCCCTCTGCTTTGGGGTTAACTTTGGCTTAAAGATCAGGGTTGAGGAATGAACAGAAGTCAGTCCTTTGCCAGTAGTTAGGGAGCAGGAGGGAACTCCTGGTGGGAATTGTAGCTGATTTACCACCGCTGTAGTCACAGATGCAGGGAGGAATGCAGCCAAGCTGACGAGGCTAATCGTTGGGAAGTTGTGCTGACTGAGAAATGCTTTCTGGCAGGTCCAGCAAAGCTGAAGCATCTCTTCATGAAGACTGGGAAAGTTGATGGTTACCCTCTTGTTGACCTTACGAGTAGAGCATGCTCTGTCAGTGAAAACGTACTGTTTAGTGGAGGCTTTCTTGGGGGAAACTTGTCTTTTGTATTTGTACATGGGATTCTGGTGGTTTGTGTCACATGTATTGAGGGACAGGAGGGTGGTCATGTAATGACTGACATGAATAGCTATAAAGCCTGTCCCCTTTTCTCCTCTGAACCTGTAGGCTTGGCTAGGTTGGGCAGCTTCTCTGGTAGCAGCTACAGAGAAGCTGCTTTGGGTCATCTGAGGCCTCCTTGCAGGAAACCAAATCTGAGAGAACCGCTCTTGTGTTAACAGCCTCCGAGGATGCTGTTAGAAACGGGGGTGAAGGCGAGGCCGTGGAGCTTGGGTACTGCTCGCTCTGTCTGCACAGACGTTACGACAGCGTGTTTCCACTGCTGAGCTGTGCTGATCTACAGTCCTTAGAATAACAACTCATTTCAGCTGGGAATGGAGGGCTGTGTACAGTCCTGAACTGAACTGTCACCAGAGTGTGTGGGGCCAGTGACCTGCAATAGGTGCTGTGCCAGAAACAGCGCTTGTGAGAAGTTGGGGGCCACTATTGGTTGTGCTAAGCTGCTCTAGCCTCCCTTCTCAAAGGGTTAGTTAAGGGTCTTAATTAGTTACAACAAAGCTGGTGAGTGACAGAGAAATGGCTATTTACTGAGCTGCAAAAGACAGTTCAAGGTAATTCTCCTTGAGGACTTGGGCAACCAACCTGGGGACAAGCCCCCTGCAATAACCCATGATGGGGATGACAGATTATTGTTGGGGTTTCAGGCTTGGCCCTTAGAGAGTAGCAGCATTGAAACCTTGCTTTTGTCCTTCTAGCAGCTCAGGATTTCAACTTCTCTAAGTCTTCCCTTTTTCCTTTGGTGTATTCAAACAAAGGGTGCTTCAGGGTTCTGAATTGGTTGACGTGGATCTGTCAGGGTGATCTGCTGTGGGCTTGGAAATGCTTGTACTGAGAATGCATCCATTAAAGCTGTCCTTGGAGCAGACTGTCAAAGCAAAGGTGAGTCCAGTGGAATAGGAATGTGGCCAGGAGTTCGGGGCTTTATCTTTCTTGGGAAAAAAGCCTTCCTTAAGGCTTAAGAGAGTAATTATTCCCTTGGAAGTAGGGTGGTGAGGAAGAGGACAGAACAGCATGCAGCCGAACTGCTTAGTCCTTTTCTAGTAGAGTGCACGTTGCTCAGACGCCAACGTTACTGTGAACTGAGGTGCTCTTCATGTTAGACATCCCAAGTCATCTGCTAAGAGCAGTGACACGCTTCACGTGCTCCCCAGTTTGCATGTATTGCATGACAAACCTGCAAGACTTTCATACAGCTGTGGTGGTGTATACCCCTCCTTCTCTCTGTGTTCTTAGTCCTTGTGCTAGGCCTGTGGAAGTTGGCCGTGTCACGCTTAGGAGTCAGCCTGAGTCTGTGGTCAGGGTCCTCAGGATGTGCTTTGATTGCAAGCTGATCCCAAGAGTTCTTGAGGTGTCCTTGAGCAGGAGGAGAGGGAGAAGATGCTCAAATGCCATTTGTAAAGCTCAGAGGGCTTGTCTTAGGGAGCCAGGATACAGCCTAGGGGGAGAATTGGCTGGTGGTCAGAGCAATGTAACCCCTCTAAGCTTTGCAGCTGTAGTGAGTAGGCTCTGGGTTGTGTGGCCCTGTCAGTAACTTGCTAAGTAGCTTAAGTGATGCTTACTGCAGAGACCTGAGAGAGTCTTAGGGGGCTGCAGCTGTTGCTGAAGTGTGACACTGGGGGTTTCCCTGAAGCTCAGTTACATCATCTCTTCTCTTCATGGCTCTTTTGCGTCCCCTTTATTGTATCTGCCCAATAGACTGATGTCTCTTCTTTGGGAAGAGGTGACAGGTGACTTTGTAGGACAGCAAAACCAGCCTGGTGTGGGATCAGGCTGTTCAGTATCCTTTGGTTGTCAGGGTGGCTGTGCAGACAGCTGTCCTGTTCTGGTTCTGTGACAGTGCAGCAAGGACCTTTGTTGCAGGTGTGACCTGTTAGGCCCTGGCTCCAGTGCAGACCCCTGCATCTCACGCTTGGTCCAGCAGCAGTCCGTGTGAGTTAGCCATGTGAGTCTAAGAAGTTTTGCTTCTACAGACCAGTCTTCCCAGGCCCACCCCACAAGAGATGGTTTCTGTTGGATGCTTGTCTTGAGCTTGTTGGTGGGACTCAGGGGAGGGTGAAGGTGCATACCTGTGTTCAGGTACTTGCTTGGAAATACTGTTGTTACTGTCAGGGCAAAGCATGGTATGAAGCTGAGCCTTCAGGAGCATGATGGTAGGGGGGTTTAGAGTGTTTTGGTGATTTTAGGGGGTTTTCTGGTATTTTTTACATCCTGTTATTCATGTCAGAGACTAAAACTTGGATATGTTTTCCCCCGCCCCACACAAATGTGAAACCAGGGCAGGGAGCTGAGTAAGATTGTGAGTTGAGGTGGTGTTATTTTTACCTTGGCAGAAAATTTTCCTCGCACGAGCGATTTCAGCTGAACACCAGCTAATGCATGAATCTGCTTAGTGTGGAAGCATGCCAAGCATTTGGAATGAAGATCTGAAGGGGGGGAGGGTGGAAAATCATCAAGGTGTTTTCTCTTCTAGATTCACAGCCTTCTAGTAGCGACAGGGATCAATCTGCCTGTCTTGCTGTTGTTTATGCTGAGGATATGGACCATGGAGGAGAGGAGGGAGTTTCGCTGTGCATGCACCAGCACCTGTCTCACCATCAGGAGCACACTGCGGTAGCAATGCAGGTGTCCCTGCAGCAGCATCTCTGTCACTGCCAGTCGTGAGGACGGTGTTGTGCTGTTTCAGCAGCATGGGCTGTTACTCTTCACACCGTGGTCCCTCCCTCCCTTCCCCTTATGATTGTTTCTTTTATCAGCAGCGAGAGCACCCGGGTGTATAGTCGATGGAGTAAAATGAAAGGAGATGCTGTTGAGGTGTTCCAGTTGCCAGGCTTCAGGTTTCTGCTGAACAAGGCATTTAGGTTTGGGGAGGGTCACTGTATGGTGGAAAGACAACAGATCTGATGGTGTATCCCAGATAACTGGGAGCAGCCCTTGCTGTGCAGGGGAGAAACGCTGCTGTAACACTCTGTGTCTGTGGTGACAACGCTGCTGTTGTAGTGGGTAGGGCGAGGGAGAATCACGGAGCTCGTTCCTGTTTCAGAATAGAGCTGAGGAAGACAAGGCCTGCGAGGCTGGAATGGGGTAGGCAGAGCAGCCAGCTTCACTCGGCCACAGCCTGGGCCTTCCCTGGCAGGAACAGGGCGCTGATGGTGCTCTGAAGACGAGGGTGTTGTGTGTAAAGGGCCAGTGCCTCACCTCTGTGACTTGGGAGCTGCGCTGTATGAATCGGGTCGTTCTGCTTAGTCCCCACAGAAGTGGGGAGCAATGACAGAGGCTTGTCTTGAGTGAAGTTACAAGTGGAGTTCTTAATTCAGCACATTATTAATGCTGTGAAGATGGACATCTTAACACGGTTTGAGAACCTGTGTTAGCTGGGCGGTAACTTCACCTCAAGCACATAGCCTGAGGGGGAAAGGCAGAACCAGGCACCTTCCTTAAAGCTGAGTTTGAGCAGGTCAGCATCTATTGCTGCTGGTTTGTTTCAGCGTGTGGACATTTCATATCAGAGTATCTTTTCTGGTAAGCTGACTTTCAGCTAAGGGGGGTTTAACGTGTTTGGGGAGTGTAAGAGGTGATGTTCTGCAGGGAAGAGGTTCCAGGGTAAGGGGGAGCGGCAGAGAAGGTCTGGAGAGAAGGTGTTGCTTTAGCCTTGAGGGGCTGAGAAGATTTGTGCTGAGCTGACCTGTAGCTGAGATGAAGACAACTAGTGAAGAAACTGAGTACCTGTGTGCTATCTGGGTGTTAGGAAGTACCATCGGAATAACGAGTGTTTAGTCTGAGTCCAAGAGAGCTGCTAACATGGAGAATTGAAAGCTACATATAAAGACTTTGATAGCCCTTGAAGGTTAAAACCAGGATGGAATTAGCATGGCAATGTGTGGAAGTTTGGGTTGCCTGTCTGCATGTTAGGTTTTTGGATGCTGAAGGGAAAGAAACATGTTTGCAATACCTGGCCCAGTTTGCCATGTTCCAAATATATCCCTGTGGTGTTCTGCATTGACTCCCGCCTCGTGAATCCCTGGATAGGAGTTGAACATGTAGATACAAGATGTTAAAAATACCTGGCAGTGCCGTGCCAAGAAAACTTAACCAGTTATTAGTCAGAGCTGGACTTTGTTCTTGCACTGAGAATGTTGTTTTATTTTCTCCTGTGTATTCCGATTACAAGCTAATAGTATAAAAGCTGCTATTTCTGTGTAAAACAGACTTGTAGGGTATATTCCTTGAGGGAACAGTGGGGGAAATGCTGGATCTTTAAGTGCTCGTGAAAGTTGCACGAAAGATGTGTGTATATATATTAACAATACTGCAGGACACTGTCACAAAAGGAAGGAGTTCACATTAACCCCTGAGGCCTCAAGATGTGCTCAGCGGTTGCTCAGTGGAACTGATCAACAGAGGACATGGGACCATATTTCGTACCAGAGGATGCCCAGGGAAATCCTGACAGTGTCCTGAGCCTCCTGGCAGTCTGCAGGCTGGTCCAGGATCTCGAAGGAAAGGCTTGTCCCTTTATGAGCTGGTGCTCGTGTCCTGCTGCCCGGTGCCACACACTCACTGGGAGAGGTGGGCGAGCTGTATGTCTGGCTCTAACTCAGCCTGTGGTGGTGTAGCCAGTGCCTTGTCTTAGTGAGATGAAGGACAGGGACAGAAATAATGAGCTGTCTGCCAGGGGTGGTGAGAGAGCTAAACCTGTCCTGGAGCGAAAGCTGAGATTATCTTGGATGTGAGTTGCTGGAGCCAGAGGGAGGGGGTGTAACTGTGGGTCGGGCTCTGCTGCTCCCCTGAGGAGTTCCTCGTGTGAATGGGATTGAAGCAGTTTACAGTATGAGATGTGTTTGGGCTGTGAAAGGGAAGAATCTGAAGCTTCATTGCTCTACAAGTAACGTACCAGTATAGTGGGACCAAAGTTTATTAACTACCCTGGTCATGGCTGTTGTTTGGGTCCAAAGGTGGCTTTGCAGTACCTGAGGGACTTGAAGATCCTTGTTGTGCTTGGTATTGTCTCTGAAAATGTACTGATCTCCAAAAATGTTGGAGCTGGGAAAAAAGACTGTTAAAGAGTGCTTGCAAGCTGTAGCTCAGTCAGAGGGGATGCATGAGGACTGCTGGTTGAGGTTTTGAGGTGGGGAGGTTGGCTGTGCAGCAGGAGCACCCATTCCTCGTACGCTGGGTTCTGCGGAAAGGCTTGATCCCAGGCCTTGACACCCTCTGGGTGTCAAACTCCAAAACCCAAGCACCAAGGTAAAAATGCAGCAAATTCTAAAGTTGTCCTTTGTGCCTAGCAGGAGGCAAATGCCCTGCCAATAGTTGAGAAACAAATCTGCTCTTGGCCTATAAGCCTAGAAAATAGGGGCCAGCCCCAAGAACAAAAGCCTGCCAAGAAGGGATTTTTTTCTTGTACAGGGTGTTTTTTGGGCCTTGGGAAGCCTTGTCTGGGCTAATGGGGCTCATCCAAGTCAGGTTTTGGGTGCTGTCCTTCTTGGAGCTAAAAACCACTGAGGCTTTAGAAGCGTGTGGTCCCATTCTGTTCACGAGCACGCCTTGCTGCTCCCCAGCCTTTGGGACCTGTTGTTCCAGCCTCTGCCAGACACTTAACTGGGTTTCACTGTTTACTTGATACTTGGAGAACTGTTTACTACTTGTTTTGAGCGTGCCTTCGTGGAAGGCTTCCAGACAGAGAAGAACTTCATTGTCTGTTGGGTCAGTATAAACAGCAGCTCAAGCCTGGCTCGGGACTGACGTTGCTCCTGGGGGGGCATTGGCTGAGGGTGCTATTGAGCTTCTTGGGAGCAAGTGTTTGGGCAAGTGTTTGCGCTGGGTTAATGGCAGCAGATTTTGACTGTTTGCTGCCCTCCGTCTGCGTGTCCCCTTTCTAGTGGCACGTTACAGTCATGGCATGTTAAGTGTGATCATTTATACGGGGTTTCTGGCCCCGAGAGTACTGTGTGTGTGCCCAGGACAGCTGAAGGAGGAGGGCTGGGGAGTGCCGTCAGCAAAATGGGCCCTTGAGGCTGGGCATGGAACCTGAGATGAGGAGAAGAGAAACCTTCCTTCCATCCCTTCGCTTAGTGTCTCTTGGGTTGTCCTTAGAGCATAACTGAGGTTCAGGAAGACCTGTACACCAGTGATCAAGAGATGCTGGAGATGCTTTCTCATGACCAGAGCTGCGCATGGCAGCTACATGCCAATTAGTGGGGTAGTTAATGGGCTGCTGTTCTGTAGGAAGGGCTTTAGCGGGGTGGGGGTGCTGGAAGCAAACTGCCTTCTGCACTTGTTCATGAACAAAGTTTTATCAAGGTACTTTTATTGTTCTGCACCAGTGATGAAGGCTCATCCTGAACCTCTCTGGTGACGCTTCCTGGGCTGCTGTGGTGATGTGGAGTCTTGGTGTTACAGAGGGTTGGGTAGGCACAGAGCACGGTGCTCAGGCACTAAACCGGCTGGTGTTACCAAAGTCACAGAGGGGCTTGGCTGGGCTCTTGGGCTTGTTCATTGCATGGCATTGAGCAAGATGAGAACCTCTTATCAGGGAGGTTGCAGAGCATCACCAGAGTAGAATCGTGTCTGGTCACAGAATCAAAGACGTGTAGGGGTTGGAAGGGACCTCCAGAGCCCATGGGGTCCAACCCCCTGCCAAAGCAGAGTCCCTGGGACAGGTCACACAGGGCTGGAATCTCTCCAGAGAAGGAGACTCCACACCCCACTGGGCAGCCTGTCCCAGGGCTCCCTCACCCTCACTGGGAAGAAGTTCTTCCCCACATTGGGGCAGAACCTTCCGGGCTCCAACTTGAGGCCATCGGCCCTTGTCCTGTCCCCACAGACCCTGAGAAGAGGCTGCCCATGTCCCCCTGTGTGCCACCCTTCAGCTGTTGATCCCCATTGATCAGATCCCCTCTCAGGCTGCTTCTCTCCAGGCTGAACAGCCCCAGCTCACTCAGCCTTTCCTCGCAGGGGAGATGCTCCAGGCCCTTCACCCCCTTCGTAGCCTCCACTGCACTCTCTCCAGGAGATCGTGGTCTGGCCAGGTGTGCAGTAGTGATCCTTGGGTTGTAATGGGCATGCAGAGTTTGTGCACTGAATCGCTGGTGTTCTGTCCTCATTCTGATGGTAGAGGCATCAGACACAGCAGAGGTGATGACAGGCCAAGTAAACTTGGGCAAGTGCAGAACAGATTTTTTATTGCAGGATGAGAGAGGAGGAGAAATCTTGTAAAAGGCCTTCTGTTGGGGAGTGAACAATTGGATTATGTCAGAGTATTGTTTGGTGGGAGAAAAACTGACTGAGAACTCACATGAACTGTTCTGATATGTAAGGTGGAGCTTTTGTGTACCATTCTAGACGTGTTTTTAGTTCAGGGAAATAAAATACGTCTGAAGACCATTAAAGGAAATGTCTGTTTACTTGGCCTGGTGAATGGAAATGCTTTGTCTGGAGTCTGCAGCTTCTGTAGAGGCGGCAGTCTTTGCTGAGAAACCAAGATGGAATTTTCCCTCTGAGCAGAACGGTGGCAGTCGCTGCTGTCAGACACTGCCTGGTGCTTGGTGTCATGTTGGGCAGCCTGGAAGGGCAGGACTGGGGATCTGAGGAAGCTCTTCCATGGAAAGGCAATATTGTGGGTATGGATGAGCATAGCAGGAGGCTTGGTGCAAGGCACAGGTTGAAGATGTGTCTCTTATGCCTTAGGAAAGGAACCCCAGCTCTATGTAATACCATAAAAAAGCCTAAATTTGTTGTTCAATAAGTTAATTACTTGAGCTGTTGCTTGGGAGTGGTTTAAATGACAGCACATAATAGAAACACTTTCAAAACTCATTTGCAAGAGATGCTTTCTCCTGCTAACCTTGGGCTGCCATGGTGCTCTGTTGTTCACGGGTCTCTGTCTTTGCTCTGTCTACCTGTGCTCCTTGTTTTTAGAATCATACCACACTTGTATTCTCAGCTGGAAGGAAAACGGGAAGATTTTTCCACTTGAAACTAAAAACTGTGCAAAGGACCTAATTTGAGGGGAGAGGATGTGAGTGGGGAGAGACGTCTTCCTATTTTGACTTGTTTCCTAGCAAATACTCCATGGTGTGAGGGAGAAGCGTGACCAGCTGTTAACTATCTCGCTCAGCTGAGATATTTCCAGTCAGTCTGAAGTGGAGGAGATTTCGCAGGAGTTGGGGGAGCCAAGAATCCTTCCTGCTGCTCAGGAGTTTGCCTTCCAGTGGGGAAATGTGTTGCTTGGCTCCTGCGCACTGGTTACAGCCCTTCTCTGCAGCAGGCTTGGGCCCTGGAAGAGGAGAAACAGCCAGTCCTTGGATGAACCAAAGCTGGCCCACAGACTGCTCTGAGCAGAGCTGGCTGAGGGGCTGGGGAGGCAGGGCTGAACTGTGCCTGAAGGAAACTAGGAGGAGGTGCCTTCACCAGTTGCCAAACTGGAAAGCTGCAGCCCATATGAGTGTCACTGGGAAAAGCAGTGCAAAGAGCATCATGTGGTGCTGTGGGATGGTCCTGTTGTCCATGGTTCTTGAAGCAGAGCTGCTTCCATCACAAGTCAAAGTTGTCCCCTTCAGCTTGCCGTACCCCCAGGTTTGGGGAAGGAGGGTGGAGAGGAGAGGCTTCCGAGCTGTGGAAGAAGGAGGTGATGCCCTGAGACGTCTCTGGTGCATTGCCCAAAGCTGCCTGGCAGGAGATAGTGGCTCTCAGTGATATCCTTGGAGTGACAGTGGGCAGTGGTTCAGAAAGGAGGCCTCCACCTACCAGCCTCCTGAGTGACCACGGCGTTCCATCTCCTGGTGAGTTCCGAGCTGGAGGCAGGCTGTGGAAGGACAAACTGTGGTGTGAGCTCTTTGCTTGTGGCAAGAGAGTAGGTGGGAAGATGGAGGGAGACGTGTCAGGAGCCCTGAGATGAGGTACTCACTCTTCGGGTTTGTCTTGGGGCGTTTATCTGCAGGAATCTGAACTCGTGATGCTCATGAGACTGTGTGACCATCAGAGACACGCATGGCTCTGAGGAGGAAAACAAATTGTATTTCTACCTTGAGCATACTCCATGTGGAAATTACTATTCTGCTACAGGTGGTAGTGGCTTTTATCCAGAGCTGGCAAAAGTTCCAGGTGTGTGGCAGGAGTGGCTGACATGGGGTGGGTTGTTTGGTTGGACAGGGTGTTGTGTGCATCAGCTTTGGGTCTGGGGCTGGCTTTTATTTTTCTGAGTTTTGCAGGTATGGAGTATGGAGGCTGCTGAGCTTCACAGGGGGGTATTTAAACTTGGTCTTTATAATCTAATAAATGATTTGATGGCCAGTTCCTAGGCTTAGGGGTGTGCTCCTGGAACCCCAAGGAGTGTTAAAGCTACTTGACCCAGTTCTTGTTGAACAGGCAGTGAAACACAAATGGCTACTGGGGCTTTTCTCCCTACTGTACTGATGTCTGTCTTAATTCCTGTGTGTCTCACAACCAAAACAAGTGGGGAGCACAGGAAAAGGGGGGTCTTTAGAAGAACATTGACCACTCAGCACCTGTTTTCTGGAAAGGACGGATATGATGGGGTGCAGACTTTGTAGGTGGTGTCTTAGGGAAATGTTTTCTTGAGATGCTGTGATACCAGCTCATGTGGAACGTATAGGGATGATACCTGGAGCGTGTTGCTGGTCCTTTGATTTTGAATGTTGGATTAGGAGACATCAGAAAGAAGTGAGTTGGCTGAGAGAGTTTTTCTGCATGTCAAAAGAAAAGAGTTGACACTAAAATCGTGATCACTTAGTGCTGCTGGTTCTGTGTGCAAGTAGAGCCTAACGCTGTTTGAGGGCAGGTTACTTCTTTGAAAAGTGACTGGGTTTGCAACAATTATTCCCTGTTTTATGTATCTTTGATGCTTTGGGGAGGGAAAACAAACCAAACAGAGCTCAGCTTGCATGGGGAGTGGTGGCAGTGGGGACCCTGAGGCCCTCTGGAGTGCTACCTCTTGGCTCACGTTCCCTGTGGAGTGTGCGTAGAGGGGTGAAGTCAGTCTCACACTGTGCTAGTGTAGCCTGTGGCTTAGTCACCCAGGGAAGGGGGAGGTGATGGAACGTGTGTTCTTTGTACGTGGTGCTGGAAAAGCTCGTTGCTTTGGTGGTGAAATAACAGGCTTCTGAGTGAGAGGAGGATGCCTTGGCTAACCAAATACTTGGGCTTTCTAAGTGATAACAGCGACTGTGGTGTCTTACTGTTTTAAGTATGTTTTGGTCAGTTACATCATTGTTAAACCAGCTCTGTTCTTTTTCAGGTGGAATCGTTTATCTTGGATCAGGATGATCTCGAAAACCCAATGTTGGAAACAGCTTCTAAACTGCTGCTGTCAAGTACTGCCGATGGTGCTGACCTGAGAACAGTAGATCCAGAAACCCAGGCAAGATTAGAAGCTTTACTTGAAGCTGCAGGTAAGTCCTTGTGTCCCATACGGGTTTAACCCTGAAGCCTTTGCACATGAGTCCATACTGGAACTGCTTGCATAATGCTAATCCATACGAGCGTGGTACAATCCATATGAGCAGGCTGTAAGGTAGTGTGAACTTGGCAAGGTTGTGGGAGTCATGGAAGAGGAAGAAATTCATTAAAGTAATGCAAATTTTGGAAAGCCAGAGTGCTGCGTGAAGGCTGTGCTTCTATTCCTACCCCTCCAACATTGGGTTTCTAAAAGCCTGAGTAAAAACCACCACCCAACCTTGGCTTGCAGCCTTCTGTCACACCAGAAATGCTCAAGGAGGCTTTCTTTCTGTAACAGTTCCTGTATGGGAAGCTTCACTGGTGGCTTGTACTAAGTAGTTGTTGACAGTTGAAAAGTAATGCCTTCTGTGCAGCTTTTAAATCAGTGTTGTAAACAGTTAATGCCTTGATTTTGGAAGCTGTAGTTCATGCAGTGTTTCTGCCCATGGAGCTCATAGGCTCAATTTCAACTTCTCTGTTCTCTCCTTTCTTGGCATGCTTACCGATTCGTTGTAAATGGGAATGAAAGGAATAGGTAAGCTGTCTACAGCTGATGGTAAAGCCTTTGCAGATCCTGAGGTGCTGCGCAGGCTGACGTCGTCGGTCAGTTGCGCGTTGGATGAAGCTGCCGCTGCGCTGACCCGGATGAGAGCAGAGAGCACAGCGAACGCAGGGCAGACGGACAAGTAAGCCAAACCTCAGATGGGACTTCTCCAGTCGTTTGCTCCTTCTAGAAGCAGTTTACATTGTCATATCGCTTCTGATTATGGGGTGGTGAAGCTCTTACTCCAGTGGAATGAGTGCCAAGTTGTCATGTGCGATTCTCCAGTTAAGTATTCCTGGACTGTCAGGTCTGGCCACTGGGAGCAAAGCAGTTAATGCTGCTTAGAACTCAGAAACCGTGCTCCCAGTAATCTAACTTCAGCTATAGAAACAACATTTCCCAGCTCTTAAGTAGTATGGGTGGGCCTTAGGTCTGTACCAGAAAAGAGAAGCTCCCAGCATGAGTAGTTTGGTGACATGAAGCTGGCTTTGGGACAAAAAAGAAACAAGGAAAACTCCCAATCCATCTTCTTTCAAGAACTTGAGAGTGTTAATTGAGGAAGCAAAGCAGTGTTGTGGGGCAGTCAAGCACCTTTGTCATGTGAGGTAGAACCTGGGGCAGAGCTCAGCCATGAGTCCCTGCCTCTTCCCTTTGGGCTGTGGGGGCTTTGCCTTACGGGGATGCTCATGCAGGGAAGAATGAGGAGGCTTCTTTGTGGCTGTCGCTGCTGTACAACAGAGACAGAGTGTTAGGAGGAACAGCCAAGTGCCACTGTGCTTCTTAACAGGTAGTGTTTGTTGGGGCATAAAAAGAGGAGCAGAGCAGTTTGGGGCTATGCCCACTTCTGTGTTTGACCCTCCCTGCCCCCATTACTGCTCTTCTTGTGGGTGACGGGTGGCTCTTGACCAAGTTGTCACTTGGACAGAGGATGTGGGAAATGAAAATGAGCGTGGGAAATGCAGCAAACAGATGTGTTTGAGAATGAATTCTCTCTATTGTCTGATGGCACAAACAAAGCAGGAGTCCTGGGTACAAGATACGGGTAGAAATTAGCCCTTGCTACACAAATACCTGCTTCTATATCTGAGTGGTTTAAGAATCACTCATGTTTGTGTGGAGTTACCTGCCTTGGGAAAGTTTTCTGCCAACTACTTTTATTTTGCCATCACCTTTTGAGTTAGTTCTGTGTTGATGGGACTTCCTAAATCATAGAATCACAGACTGGTCTGGGTTGGAAGGGACCCCAAGGATCACAGAGTTCCAACCCCCCTGAGGAAAGGGCAGTGGGTGGGG
The DNA here is from genome assembly GCF_964237585.1 of Gallinula chloropus. Classification (NCBI taxonomy): domain Eukaryota; kingdom Metazoa; phylum Chordata; class Aves; order Gruiformes; family Rallidae; genus Gallinula; species Gallinula chloropus. The sequence continues at coordinate 22,195,573 of NC_140092.1, read as the reverse complement.
TGAGGCTGGTAGTCTTGGCTGTTGTTATTGATCTGGTTATTAGGAGCAGATAGTGTGCTGGGCTGGAGTTCCTATTGCCAGCAAGCAGTAATGGCTTTAGAATGACAGCAGCATAGACCGAAGGCAGGATCAGAGGGGTTGGAAATAGGTTTCCGGTGGGGTCTTTAACTGGGACAGAGTTGGGATGGCAGCAGTGAAGAGCTGATGGCGTAAAAGGAGAACCCCAAGTTCTCTGGCTGGGGTCACTCACAACAGGAATGTTTCACGCTTTTTGGATGGATGTGGATGAGTTAGAGCCACCACTGAAACACAGGATTGTGCTGTGAAATTCTGGGGTGTTCTGTGCAGGGCAGAGGGGAAGGGATCGGTTTTGTCAGGGCTTGGTTTAGTTGGTTTAACAGTTACAGTGCTAAAGAGAAGTTAAAGCATCACTAGGATGCACAGGCGACTTCATGTCCTCTGCTCCTGAGGCAGAAGAGAAGGTGAATGCAACTCAGAGCAGCGGCTGCAGATTTGGGAAGGGATACTCACGGTGTGGTACTTACTGTGATTTAACAGGCTCTACTTTTTGGTGAGCCCTGCTTCAGAAAGCAAGTTAGTGCTTAGCTCTGAGATTCATAAATGATTACTGGAAAGGTCTTGGGCTTCTGTGGGACACACCATTGTGCTGCATGCAGAGTGCCGTGGCATTCCATGGTCACGGTGTCACTCAGCAGGCTGTCTGCTCCCTCTGTGTGTAAGGCAGGGCTTGGTAACCTCAGTGGTCATCCCACGGATGCTTCTTCAGTCACCTCCTGTTAAAGATCACTTACAGGAGTGTCCAAGTATGCCCAGTACTCAGCTTTCACTGAAGTTATGTGGAAAACCTCAAATGCAGAAATGGCACCTCGTTAATTAGTGGTCGGCCCTTCTTTAGCTTGTTTCCTTTTTCCATTGCCTGCATCCTCCTGTTGGATTTGTACGCTGCACGCAGAGCGTTTCGGGGGTACTCCACTGTCACTTCCTGATGCTTTCTGTCTTCTCTTAGCCGCAGCTTGGCAGAGGCTTGTTCAGAAGGAGATGTAAATGCTGTGCGGAAGCTGCTAATTGAAGGCCGGAGTGTGAACGAGCACACAGAAGAAGGGGAAAGCCTCCTTTGTTTAGCCTGCTCAGCGGGATACTATGAGCTTGCGCAGGTTGGTTTCTGAGCCTGGGTTTTGGGATGTGTGTATTGGACAGAATTGTGCTGAATTAAAGTGCTGCAGCCTTAACGCACCAGGAATCATAGAACCCCAGACTGCTCTGGGTTGGGAGGGACCCCAGGGATCACAGAGCTCCAACCCCCTGCCACAGGCAGGGACACCAACCTCCAGGCCTGGAGCTACACAAGGTTGCCCAGGGCCCCAGCCAACCTGGCCTTGAACACCCCCAGACACGGGGCACCCACCCCCTCTCTGGGCAGCCCCTTCCAGCCCCTCACCACTCTCTCTGCAAAGACTTCCCCCTAAGATCTCATCTAACCCTTCCCTCCTTCAGCTTTAATCCATTCCCCCTTGTCCTGCTGATGGGCTGTGGAGAATGAAGACCCTACATAAACCAAATGCTACTAATGTGTTCTTTGTGCTGCTTTCCACTAGTGTTTCTAGCAGAGAACTGTGTGTTAGTGAACTGGAGGCTCTGTGTGGTGCTTCAGCCGCCTTGGCACACCGGTTTGTCACTTGCCAGTGCTGTTGATCACCCTTCTGTTCACAGGTTCTCCTGGCAATGCATGCTAATGTAGAGGACCGTGGTATTAAAGGAGACATAACACCTTTAATGGCTGCTGCTAATGGTGGACATGTCAAAATTGTCAAGTTGCTGCTAGCTCATGGCGCTGATGTGAACGCGCAGTCATCAACAGGTAAAGGAGTGTGTGAGCTCCTCAGAGCCACTGACAAGCTGGGATTTGCAGTGGGGGGGTAAACGGTGTGAGAACTGGGGAGGAATGGCCCCCAGCCAAGCAGTGCAGAAGGCTGCTTTGTGCTTTACTGGATAGCTGGTCTTTTCTGTCTTTGAAACGAGGCTGTAAAATACTGGCTGCGGATGTACGAAGGTAAGTGAGGTCAGTTAGTAAGTGAAAGGTATTTGTGTACGTAGGATTTGTTGCCACATAGTGTTTTAAGTGCAATTAGGGAAGTTTGTGGAGATAGGAAATTAATTAGTGTCAGGTCTCAGAAACCAGGGGAAAATACTAAGTGTGAGAAGATGCTCCCTTCCCCCTGCTGCTTTCTGTGGCAGTTTGGTAGGTGACCCCCTGGCAGTTTGGTAGGTGTTTGTGTTGAGGTGACCAAATTGTCTGTCTTCATTTGTCAGCCTTGAAGCAGAGATGGTGGGTAATCTGCTGACAAAGTGAGTGCTGATCCTGGGTGATGAGAACTCTTGGGATACCAGGGGACACCTTATTTCTTTTATCATTTTTTCTTCTTCACTGAAGTAGTTCTGAGGAGTAACCCTGCTTTGACCCTGACTTTCTCAAGGTGTCTTTCATGAAGGCAGACTCCTGGACTGTTCTGTTCAGATATGTTTTTCTGCTTTATCCCATGGAGTTTGTTTTCATCTCCTTGTAAAGACCTGAGAATTTTTTGAACTAACCCTTTAGAGGTGTTTAAGACTTAGAAACAGAGCCTCAGCTGAAGTTCCCAGTGTGGAAAAGCTATCCAATTCTGTTCTCAACCCTTTTTCTCTCTGGCTTCAGGCAATACAGCCCTCACGTATGCCTGTGCCGGTGGCTACGTAGACGTTGTGAAAGTCCTGCTGGAATCGGGCGCCAGCATCGAGGACCACAATGAGAATGGCCACACTCCCCTGATGGAAGCGGGCAGTGCTGGCCACGTGGAAGTGGCCAGGGTGCTGCTGGAGAACGGAGCGGGCATCAACACCCATTCCAATGAGTTCAAGGAGAGTGCGCTCACGCTGGCTTGCTACAAAGGTAAAGTACCACGTACTCTGTGTGTAACCAGTGTGGAAGAGCCTGGCAGGTGTGGATAAACGTTCAAAGGTGTTTATTCAGCCTTGCTGTCCAGGACAAAATTATTTTAAAGGCTTTGAGCTTCCTGATGCTTTTGTCCTGGGTATGATACTACAGACCGTGTGTGTGCCCTGTGTAAAATGCCAGTGGGTGAGGAGAATGTAAGTATCAAAATAGAAGCCTCTTGTCAAAGTCATCATTATGATGCTTTAAAAGATTGTCTGTTAAATGAGTGAGGAGACAAGGGACTAATCTGCTTTATCGTAGCCTAAGTCTGGTAAACCTTCTGTACTGCAGTGGTACTACACGAGATCCCTCTGCTTAGGTACAGAAATGATTAATTTTGAAGGACTGGCCCTTGGGAAACATGCAGGGTGTAGGACCTTGCCTCTCAGGTGTCAGAGCTTTGGCAACACACCTTTCTTGCTTCCCTGGGAACTTTAGGCAGCTATCATGCATCACCCAAGCAAGGGATGAAGATGTTTAACACAGAGGCCAAAGGTGCCTGCACATCTGGGCAGCTGCTCTTATGGTCACTTAGGACAGTTTTTCTTAGAGCAGCTCTTGGCATTGTGCAGTAACTGATGTCAGTAGCAGAGCTGCTTCTGTGGCTCTTAGCCCTTCTCTTGACAAACGTGTGGTTTGCTGATGCTGAATACTCTCCTAAGCCAGGAGGTGTCTCTGGTGCCACTGTCAGAGCAGGGCTGTGCTTACAGGGGTGTGGGACCCCAGGTCATTGCATTTCTGAGGAAATGGGATTGGGCTCTGAATCCTGAAGTCAGGTGGGAAAGCAGAGGTGAAAGATTAAAAGTCTGTGCTTGGTTAGTTTTTCCTGTGATACGTGGAACAGGAGAGAAGACATCCAGGCTGTTAGGGTTTTCACCTTACCCATTAATGATTTGTCTGTGTGCTTTTCTCCGTTGCTCCAGATGTCATTTTTAGGGCGTAGAAATGCTGTGTAACCTTCACGATGTGTGTTAGACCCTTTCTATGACTTTGTCCTGTAGCTTTACCTGTTAAATACATTCTTCTGCAGGCCATCTGGAAATGGTAAGGTTTCTGCTGGAGGCTGGTGCAGACCAGGAGCACAAGACAGATGAAATGCACACTGCGCTGATGGAGGCTTGCATGGTAAGTGGCACGCAGCTGGAGCCCTGAGCGCTCCCTGTGCTTCCTGAGGAGGAACAGCATGATTCCTTCTGGTCTCCTTTCAGCACAGCACCTCATGGTGCCCTGTTTGGGTTCTCCTGTGTGTACTTTGTGGCCCTTTGGCAAAAGAACACTAGCTAAAACTTCAGCCACGTGAGCTGTTAACCCCTCCTTTGAAGTAGGTTTCTGTATGTCTGGGTGCACGTCGTTCTGTCCTGATGTGGCAGAAGTCTGTACAGCCATGCTGAGTGTTCCAGAGCAGGCGCTGGAGGCTGCCCTTCTCCTTGGGGTGTTCCATGGCAGCTGCTCTTTGTCCTTGGAATTATCACAGATGCCTGGCTTGAACTGCTATTTTTGTGGCCTCAGTTCAGAGAAATTAATGACTTGAAGAGGTAGCCAGCAGTAAATGACAATAATTGATTGGAACAGAACGGGATCTCTTGTTCTGGGTAACTTTGTGGGCTTCTGGGTGAGCGGTTTGCAGTTGGAAAATCCTTTGTACAGCAACAGCCAAGTATCTTGAAGTGGGAGAATCAGTGTAACTAGAGGAGACTATGACGTGATTGCCATCACAGAAACCTGGTGGGATAATTCACATGACTGGAGTGCTGCAATTGCTGGTTACAAACTATACAGGCATGACAGGCTGGGTAGGAGAGGAGGTGGGGTAGCCCTGTATGTCAGAGAATGGACAGCCTGGAATTGGAGTATGGTGAAGACAGGGTTGAGTGTCTCTGGGTAAAAATCAGAGGAGAACGAAATCAGGGAGATACAGTGATGGGTGTCTGCTATAGACCACCTGACCAGGAGGAGGAAGCTGATGAGTTGTTTTTTAAACAACTGGGAGAAGTCTCACCATCACCAGCCCTCATCCTTAGTGGGGACTTCAACTTACTGGATGTCTCCTAGAGGTACAATACAGCAGGGGGGAAGCAGTCCAGCAGGTTCCTGGAGTGTTTGGAAGACAAGTTCCTGACCCAGCTGGTGAATGAACCCACCAGGGAAGGTGCCCTGCTGGACTTGTTGTTTGTCAACAGAGAAGGCCTAGTGGGGGATGTGAAGGTTGGAGGACACGTGGGGCACAGTGATCATGAGCTGATAGACTTCTTAGTACTGGGAGAAGTAAGAAAGGGAAACACCAGAACAAACACCTTGGACTTCTGTAGGGCTGACTTTGGTCTGTTCAGAAAGCTGCTCCATGAGATCCCATGGGAGGCAGCCCTGGAGGGCTGAGGAGCCCGAGAGGGTTGGTTGCTCCTCAAGAAGGAAATCTTGGCAGCACAAGAACAGGCTGTCCCAGTCTGTCGGAAGAGGAGTTGGCGAGGCAGGAAGCCAGCTTGGCTGAGTGGAGAGATCCAGGAAGAACTTTGGGACAAAGAGGGAAAAATACAAGCTTTGGAAGAAGGGGCAGGTGTCTTAGGCCAACTATAGGAATTTAGTGAGATCATGTAGGGAGAAAGTCAGAAGGGCTAAAGCTGAACTGGAACTCAGACTGGCCAGTTCTGTAAAAGATAATAAAAAGTCCTTCTATAGGTACATTAACAGTAAGAGGAGGGGCAAGGAGAATCTCCAGCCCTTATTGGATGCTGAGGGAACATTAGTGACAAGGGATAAGGACAAGACTGAGGTCCTTAATTTCTTCTTTACTTCAGTCTTTAATAGCAAAGATGGATATTCTCTGAGTACTCATCCTCAGGAATGGGCTGACAGGGAAGGGAAGAATAATAAAGCTCCCATGGTTCAGGAGGAATTGATTAGCAACCTACTTGGTCAGTTAGATATCCACTAGTCAATCGGGCCAGATGGGATCCACCTGAGGGTGCTGAGAGAGCTGGCAGATGTGCTGGCCAAACCCCTTTCCATCATCAGCAATCCTGGCAGACTGGGGAAGTAGCTCTCGACTGGAGCTGGCAGATGTGACACCCATATATAAGAACAGCTGGAAGGAGGATCCGGGGAACTACAGGCCTGTCAGCCTGACCTCAGTCCCGGGGAAGATCATGGAGAGGGTCATCTTGGGAGCTGTCATGCAGCACATGTGTGATGGCCAGGGGATCAGGCCCAGCCAACATGAGTATACAAAAGGTAGATCCTGTCAAACTAACCTGATCACCACCTATGACAGGGTGACCCGCTTAATGGACAAGGGGAAGGCTGTGGATGTGTCTACCTGGACTTCAGTAAAGCCTTTGACACGGTTTCTCACAGCATTCTGACTGAGAAACTGGCTGCCACTGGCCTGGACAGGTGGACCCCCAGCTGGGTTAAAAACTGGATGGATGGCCTGGCCCAAAGAGTGGTGGTGAATGGAACCAGCTGGGGGCTGGTCACGAGTGGCGTCCCCCAGGGCTCAGTCCTGTGTCCAGTCAACATCTATCAATGCTGAAGGGATCAAATGCTCCCTCAGTAAGTTTGCAGATGACACTAAGCTGGGAGGAAGTGTTGATCTGCCTGAGGGTAGGGAGGCTCTTCAGAGGGATCTGAACAGACTGGAAGGATGGGCTGAGAGCAATGGGATGAAGTTTAACAAGGCCATTTAGCTTTAATCCATCCCCCTTGTCCTGCCATTGTCTACCCTTTTAAAAAGTTGATTCCCCTCCTGTTTGTATGCTGCTTTCAGTTACTGGAAGGAAGGGAGTACTGGACATCAGCAGGGGCTGGTTGGTGCTTCCAGAGCCGAGGGTGTTCTGAAACTCTGCCCACTTCAGAAATGAAAACGAAACCAAACGGAGCAGGACTGGGCTCCATTTTAGACCCCACCCCCAGGTTTCCTTGTGACCCCGGATTGCAGTGGGCTGTTGCACAAGGCTTACAGCAGAGCTTCCCCACTCTGTTTTGGGTCCGTAGCTGCAGCATGCCTGGGTGGGTCAGGTTTGTCTGTGCCTTACGCCAATGTATTCCGAATCCTGCCTCTCAAAACGGGACCTAAAAGTCAAACCACAGGCTGGTCTCTGGGTTCCCTTTTTACCCTCATCTCTACATCCATTCCTCATGGGTTGGGTTTTCCATGTCACTCACCTTGTGTAGTGTCACAAGTAGTTGTGGGTCTGTGGCCACAGGGGAGTGGCCCTGATCCTTATTTAGTCTTCCTTTCCCTGAAGTAGCTGTGATGGCTCTAAAATCAGCCAGATAAGGTCTACTGAAGGAAGTTAATGGCTTCAGATAGGGGAATTGTTAACAGAAGCTACTGTACTTCTCACAAATGTGTTCAAGGCAGGCGTGTAGATAAACAGGGCTTGAGCTATTGTTTATCTCTGGCTCTGAGAGCTTAATAGATTAGCCACAAGAATATCACCAGCACTGTCCTTGCAGCGAGCTCCCTGGAAGGTGATGATAAAACTATCTTGTTTGATATTGTGGTAGCCTTCTCATCAGACAGGCTTCTTGGCAGATCAGAACTTTGCAGAGAAACCTCCTATTTCGTGGAGCAAGTCTTCTTTTCCATGCACCCACTCCTGCCTTTTCCCTCCTTTACTAAGATGTAGGGAGCTGTAGGGAAAAGCCCATCCCTTTATTTCTGCAGGAAACTGCTCCTAGGCAGGCATTTCCACACTGCTGCTCGGGTACCTTCAGCTCTGTTGGGAGAGGGAGCAGCCTTCTCTAGCGAAGGTTGCAGTCTGTGATAGAGCAGTGCAGGGGCTGCACCTGGTTATCAGCAGAGATAGTTGTTTTTCTTCAGCAGCCGCAGCCTGTCTTCTCCTGAGTAGCACTGACCTTGAACGTGTTAGAGAACTGTTTGTATGTGGCACAGCACTTGCCTGTGAGCCAGTGGGACTTTTGAACCTTGTCCTACCAGGCGTGCAGGAAGAGTTTTTCTGAGAACTGGTTTATAGGCAGCAGTTAACAGTGGTTTGATGCAAATGAGGTGTTGAGCAATGGGCCTTGCCTTGTGGGAGCAGCAGCAGGTCTGTCCAGCTCCAGCTTCCTCTTCCCCAAGCAAGCTCATTATCTTGGAGGTGGATGGCCTGCAGTGGGTGATGTTTGAAACAGACTCCATGTGCTTGTGCAGCTGGGGCAGAGGACTTATAGGGATCTAAGAGCAGCTGTGTGGCTCTTCCTAGCTGTTGTAGGAGAGCTGAGCAGCACCCCCCCATCGCAAGGCTGGTGAAAGCACGGATGGAAGTCCCTCCTGCAGTATAAACTGCAGCAGCTCTTCTCCAGGCTGCCTGGCCCACATACCCAGCTTGGAAGCATAGCTGTGTCCCGCTCTCCCTGTATCTGTTGTGATCAGGGGTGATCAGTGAGCTGTCTTGCCAGGGCCTGGTGGTTAGGGTTCTGTTTCTGCATTTCCCCGTGGAAAGAGGCTTTCTGGAGTCCTGGAGTTTTCCCCTAAAATAGTATTGTCGTTTCATCCGAGAGAATATGGCCTAGTTAATGGCCTAGATTCTTTCCTGAGAGGAAATCATGTTTCACTCCCTGGATATCAGCAGGTATGAAAAACAGCCAAGCATACAAAATGCCAGATGCAGTGGGGAGTATTGTGTCTGGTGAGGAGCTCTTGGGATTGGGGCTTCTTGGTGAGGAGGATGGTGATGGCTTGCTGCCTCCAGCTGGTTAAGCTGGGATGGTGGTGTGTTTACCCTGGTCACTGACAGCCTTGGCACAGCCTTGAATTCCTGGTAAGCTGCTGTTAATTCTACACAGTCCTGCTGTGTCATGTGTGTCAGACCTTCCCGCTGTGGTTACCCCAGGTTTGAAGGATGGTGATTCCCTCATGGAGAGAACAGGCTGGGAGAGTCTGGGCTGATCTCTTGTGTCTGTCTAAAGAAAGGCAGAATTAAATGGCATCTGGGTATGTTGCTGCCAGGCCTCCAGTGTAAACAGGTAGCCAAAAAGACACTTCAAGTAGGTCTGGAATTTATGGCACACTGACAAGATGGTGAAGATCATATTCTCAAGTATCTCTGCTTCCAAAGGAAGAAAGCAAGCTCAGGAGGTACATTTTGGTAGAACAAGTCTGACAGAATGATAATGGTGTCTGGAAAATCCTGCCAAGACTCTGCGGAGGGACGGCTGTAGTTCGGGTGACTCCTGTGATGTACAAGACACCCCCAGTGAACCACGTGTCGTGGCTTTGCTCCTGTAGGGAGAAGGCGAGTCCTGACTCTGCTGGTACATTGAGCAGGGAGGTAGTTTTGCAAAGAGGCAAAAATCCTGTCCTCTCTTCCATCTCCTTCCCCCAAAGCTGGGAATCTCATGTGAACACTCATATACACTAAGAGTCTGCATGGATGTGAGTAAGCTGTGTTCCTCACACCCGTAACTAAACTACACCGCAGTTACAAACACTCCAATTGCACATCAGATTCCACTCAGTGTTTCCTCCTGTTGACACAGCGTGGAGCTTTGGTTTGCAGTGGAAAGGCTTGAGGAAGAGCATCAGCACCTGCCTGACATCCAGAAGAAGATACTTCTTTCTTTTTGACTGCAGTTCTCTTTAATTCTCTCTCCCTAGTCAGCTGCATGTGCTGTTTGCAGGGAGCTTGTTGGCAGAACACAAGAAGAAGTTTGTTTGAGTGGTGACTTGTTCCTTAGACAATTTAGCACCTACAGTTCTGAGTCTCATGGTCTCTGACAAAGAGGAGTGCTGCGTGTTGGAGGATCTTGTTAGTGTTCCTGTGGAGGAGGCAAGCTTCTAAAACAGTGTTGAGCTCCTCAACTGCTTGGGTTTTGTTTTTTCTTCTGTTCTCCTTGTCCATCCATTGTCCCTCTGTGCGCCCCCCTCAATGATACAGATCCCAAACATGTGGAACTTGAGCCCAATGTGGAGAAGTTGACCAGCTTGTTACTTACACCGTTGGTAGGAAGGTCGATATGTGGGTCACAGTGTGTTAGTTTTGAACGGAACATATTCAGTTACCTGTGCTTGTTGTTTCTTCAGGGGCCTCTTTATTAGTAGAGATGGAGCTTTTATCCACACACTTAGGAAGAATCCTTAGGAGAACGGCCAGGCAAGGTTCATTGTGGTTTTGGACTTGTTTATTCATGCTTTGCTTTCCGTGTTCCCTGAGAGACCTGAGGTGGTGACGGACTAAAGCTTTGGGGAAGAGCAGCAGCTTTTCCTTTTGGCAGCCTTTTGATCTGGGTCTGTTTGGATCCCCAGGATGGCCATGTGGAAGTGGCAAGGTTACTTCTGGACAGCGGAGCTCAGGTGAACATGCCTGCAGACTCTTTCGAGTCCCCGTTGACTCTGGCAGCCTGCGGCGGGCACGTCGAGCTGGCAGCTCTGCTGATTGAACGCGGCGCCAACTTGGAAGAGGTCAACGATGAAGGGTACACCCCGCTCATGGAGGCGGCTAGGGAAGGCCACGAGGAGATGGTGGCACTGTTACTTGGCCAAGGTAAGGATTGCCGTGCCCCCTGTGCACTAATTCCATGGGCATCTGCATGTCTTGGGAGGGGTACTCTTGATTTTTGGGTTCTCCTTCAACAACTTCTCACCCTTTCCTTTCTGAGCGGTTGGGAGTAGCTTGCTTACCATTCCTTGCTTACTTGTAAGCAGCCCTTCTGGATTGGTCTGCAGAAGGAGTTTGGATTTTTCTCACAGGTGCTGAAGAGACTGGAAATCAAGCTTTAGTTTGATGCTCTGTGATTTTTTTTTTAGAAGAAAATTTCCACGGCTCAGAAATGAGATATGGAGGAAGATGGTGCCTTGTGCATCAGGAGTGGGCTTTGCTGGTCTCTAACTACTGTTTTGTGATGGACATGTGGTTTTGGTGTTCTGTTTTAAGGAGCAAACATCAATGCTCAGACAGAGGAGACGCAGGAAACAGCGTTGACCCTGGCTTGCTGTGGAGGCTTTCTGGAGGTTGCCGATTTCCTTATTAAAGCAGGAGCTGACATAGAACTGGGTTGTTCCACACCTTTGATGGAGGCTGCTCAAGAGGGTCATTTGGAGCTGGTTAAATATTTATTAGCTGCAGGTATGGAGTGATTTTATTAACAGCTTTGTAGAGAATTAATGTAACCCTGAGAGAAATACCTTTTCCCATAGTCCTGTTTTCTTCAGCAGCTTCTTGAAGTTGCCTGCAAAGGTTTGTGGGTCCTAAAGGGATTTATTAGTTGGACCCTAATTGAGCTTTTGAAGCTGAAGATGATGTAAACGCACTCAGAACTGAACTTCTATGTTAAGTTTATTTTTTAATTCCTCTAGAAGATGATTAAGAGGTCGATTTTATGGAGGTAGGATTGGAAGGGGGAAGTTAATAGTGTGCTATCTGATGTGGTAAAGATTGGGAAGAGACTGGCATGTTCTCTGTAACGACTCTTGTAATGATAATGTGGTCGTTCCTGCTGCTTCAGGGGCTAACGTGCATGCCACGACAGCGACAGGGGACACGGCGCTGACCTACGCCTGTGAGAATGGCCATACTGACGTAGCAGATGTCTTACTTCAGGCAGGAGCTGATCTGGTAAGTCATTATCTTCTAAAAAAAGATCACAATTAGGAGATACAATTATAAATGTCTCTATTATTTTTTGGTCCTGTGTTCATTGCTGGAAGCTGAGCCAGTCTGCTGCTGGTATAGTGGCATTCAAATTATCTTTAACCTTTTTCTTTTAACTAAGTGAGAGTTGTTGTTGTTTTTCTAAGGGATTTTAGGCTGTTGCTTTACAGGTCAGTTAGAGGACTCTGGCTGTTGATGGCTAAAGCATTTCTGAGCCTTTTGAGGCTGCTTGTACAGATACATGGGGGGTTTATTCTGTTGTGTCACTCCTGGGCGGTGCTCAGCTTTGAGATGTCGAGCTGATTTGGGGTCAGTACTTGTACCTGCCAGTTTGTTGTGTTCCTTGTGCAGGAAACAGTTGATAGCTCTGATGTGAACCATTTGGTGTACTGTAATGGGATTAAGGTGACAAAAGTAAGTCAGTTGTTGCCTTTTGGTAGGCTTGTACACAGGTATATTGCCAAAAAGTGAAGCTTAACATGACAGAACACATCTTGGTAATTTAAAATCCCCACCAGGGGCCAGAATGCTTTTGACCAGGGGTCTCCAACCTGTACCAAGGTTGGCAAGTGGTTTCATCTGTCCACAAGAGAGACTCATTTCCAACATTAAGTAAACCTTTCTGCCTCTAGCTTGTGAAACATGGAAAAGGGGTCTTCTGTGTCTGGTATTTCTCCACTCATCAAAACCCAGAAGGCTGAATCCATCCTTTCACGTGTGCTGCTTCTGAATTTGGAGTTTTAAACCCCTCTCTCTTTCTGCTTTAGGAGCATGAGTCCGAAGGTGGAAGAACTCCTCTGATGAAAGCTGCAAGGGCAGGTCACGTTTGCACTGTGCAGTTCCTGATTAGCAAAGGTAAGAGGGGAAAGGCTTTGGGTTTCCTGCTCCTGCAAACACTGGCAGCTAGGAACACATCGGTGCTAGTGTCACTTGCTTGGGATTGTTTCCAATAGTTGAACTCAGGCAGGTCATAGATTGTCCTGCTAGGTGTGTAAGGTCACCTCTGGTTTCTGGCCAGGTTTGTGGGAGCTGCAGCTACTGCTGGAAATAGTTACGGGAAAAACAGTGGTAGTGCTTACCAGCTGTCTGCAAGCTCCTGGTGCAGCTTTTGAGCATGGTCTCTTCAGGACTCAAACTTCAAGTGCCTCCTTGGTTCAGAGTTTGACTGTAACTTGCCTGATACTGTCAGAACTATCAGCTCCAGCCTTACACAGAGTGGATACATAGCTCGGAATTGCTGTTTTAGCTCTCTTGAGCTGATACTGGTGGACTGGCCTAAAGCTTCCAGTGTCACATAGTCTTCCCTGGGTAGATTGTAGGGGAAAGAAGCAGAGCTGCAGTTAAGCAGCTGCTTGTGGGTGTTAAGGCACATGGGTGCACGCTCTGGATCACCACGTTTGGGTTTTGCGGGATTTTTGGTTGGTGTTTTTGGAGTTGGTTGGGTTTGGGGTGCTTTTTGTTGTGGTGTTTTGATGGGGTTCGTTTATAGAGCCATAGAATGGCTCTGTCCAGCCCTACCAGGCCCAACATGAGAGCACGTCCCCAAGTACAACATCTGCTCTTCTTTTAACCCCCCCAGGGATGGAGCCCCACCCCCCTCCCTGGGCAGCCTGGGCCAGGATCTGACAGCCCTTCCATACAGACATTTCTCCTGATGTCCAACCCAACCTTCCCCTGGTGCAGCTTCGGGCCATTTCCCCTTGTCCTGTCACTGGCTGCCAGGGAGAGGAGACCAACCCCACCTCACTGCACCCCCCTTTTAGGTAGTTTGGGTCATTTCCAGAGGCACAGCCCTGGCACAGGGCTGGCAGACTGGGGCTCAGATGCTACACAATGTCCTACACTTACACCGTCACCATTGGAACGGGGTGGGGAGTGCTGGTCTGGCTGGGGTTGCTTTTCTTTTTGTGACATGCTAAATGATGACAGTAATAATGAACCACTTGATCTCCTGTAGCAGTTGTAACACAGCAACAGTGGAGAACTACGTTGTCAAATTTACTTCTTGTCACTTCTGGTAGAGGAGAACTGGTTCGAGGCTCTTGAAAATAACCTTTCCCCCTCTGTTTTTGAAGGAGCAAATGTGAACAGGACCACAGCTAACAACGATCACACGGTGCTGTCGCTGGCCTGTGCTGGAGGGCACTTGGCAGTGGTGGAGCTGCTGCTGGCTCACGGTGCTGATCCTACACACAGACTGAAGGTTTGTCGCTCAGCTGCCTTACTTTCCTCTGATGTAGCCTTTAATTAATCTTAAAGCTAACAACAGCCAAGCAAATCTGCTTCTTTTGGAATCTTTGCAACTGACCCAGGGTGTTGTGGTTGAAATAGGAGGTGGAAGAGCTGGTATTTCCAGAAGCAGGTGTCATACTCCTAAGCAGCAGTTGGAGGCAGCAGGAGTGTGGGTCTGTTGATTACCAGAGGTTGCACTCCTGTTGTCCAGCCATGATTGTGGACAGGGAAGGGAAACTTGAGAAAGGACTTGGGTTTTTTTAACAGAGTCCATAAGTTTAGCTGTGGACTTCCTGCAGGTTGAATGAGTATTTACTAAAGGACTCTTACAACTACTGTGTGGTGTTTCCCCAGGCTGGTTTGGTGCTGTCAGGGTTGGATGCTGCTGCTTCCTAATACTGTGATCTCTCCCCCATTAGGATGGATCGACTATGTTAATCGAGGCAGCCAAAGGTGGTCACACCAGCGTGGTTTGTTACCTTCTAGACTACCCAAACAACTTGCTTTCTGCTCCTCCACCTGATGCTACTCAGCTGACCCCACCATCCCATGACCTAAACAGGGTAAGATGTGAGGGCTGGTGGCTGAGGGATTTGTGGGGTGCTTCTGCATTTCTCAGGGCTTGCTCAGGAAGGGAAGGATGGGAGAGTCAGTCATGTCACTTCCTGAACTGCTGAACACTCTAGGTGATACACACTAAAACATAACTTTGAGCTGCCATGAAAACAGTGAAGATTTTGAGCATCGCTGTGTGGTGCTTTCATCGTTCTTCTTACTGCTCTATAAATACTACCCACAAAAAATGACTGGGGGGGAGGGGGAGCCCAGCAAGGGGAAAGGTCTGCTCTAATGAGGCTCTTGAGTGTCACCTTTGTAGCCCATCATGGCTTGTGTTTGCTTTACTATAGCACTGTACCATGCTGAGTACTGCTTGGGAAGCGCTTTCTGAGGTGAAAAACGCCAAGTATAAAGAAACCAGATGGTCTCAACTTGTTAACTGTTGAACTCAGCCTGTTAAATGTTATTGGTCACCGTTAAAGTCTGCTTTTCTAATAGGTTTTGTTTACCTTCTATTGAATAGCTTAGAGTATGAGAAAAGTAATCTGTTAGTATCCAATGTTTTAGGCTCCTCGTGTACCAGTGCAGGCGCTGCCCATGGTCGTCCCACCCCAGGAGCCTGACAAACCCCCTGCTAATGTCGCCACCACCCTTCCCATCAGAAATAAAGGTCAGTCTTAGTTCTGGAGCTTATTTTCTAAATATCCTTCCTAGGTAGAAGATAGAGAGTTGTGCTTGTAGCAGAGTAGCTCCTCTGAAGAGTGTTTATGGATTCAGTCAAGGAAACTGCAATTTATTGATACATTTTTTATTTTTAAGGATTTGTTTATCCGCCTAATCCAAAGTATCAGTCGTCTAACCCTGTAATCACACAGCATCAAGAAATCTGCCTAAGTAAATACGTTAAAAATACCTTAGTCTGACAGACTGGACTGATGCAAAACGTCCCCCAGAAGCCTATACCAATCTGATCATGGGAGTTGTAAAAGCCATGTCAATCTCCATATTGTAGTTGATTTGATAACCGGTGTTTACTTAGGAGAGTAGTCTTGGAGTGGGTTTGACTAACCTGATCGAAGGCGGAATTTCTTGTGCTAGCAAATGCTCAGTCTGATGTGGCTCAGGTCCTCCTGGGGCTAAATTTGCATCTATTTTGATCTCGCCATTTAACGCTGTTCTGTACTTAAGAATTTCCTTCCACACCCCATTTTTTTTCCGAGGATCAGCAGTAGTGCAGATCCAGGCGTGCATGTCCTAAACATTAACCCTGTGTGTGCACTTGGATTGTTCTGGAAATGGGATGAAAGGATGGCTGGAAGAAACCGGGCGCCTCCACTGCCTCAAACCCCGGGTTTTGATTTGCCTTTCGCCCTTCAAAATTAACTGATTGTTCCTCCTGCAACCGGTATGGCAGAGCATGTCAGCTGGGGTACTGTGGACTTCTTCATAAAAGATGAATTGGATTTTAGTCCATCGCTCGTTCTTACAGGGAGGCTTGAAATACTGGCCTTGCCTGGGCAGAGAGCCGAGTTTTGACACAGGCAAAATCATGTCTGCTCTGGATAAAACATAGTGGCCAAACACAGCCTGTTAGATCACCTTAAATCTAACTGACTATCCTGGGTTCTAGCGCTGTTTGACAACTGAGCAAAGCTGGATACCTGTAGCGAAAGGATTCAGTAGTCCTAGAAAGCATAGTGCTTCCTAAAATGTACCGAGCTACTCAAAGCTGGTGGCCTAGAGTGAATCACCTGCCCCTCGAGGTGCTTTTGCATCGCTTTTGCTGTGCTTCCAGGGCTGTAACCATAGGTTTATGTCTCTAACACGATACCAGGCGCAAAAGGTGGAGTAAAGAGGCAGCACAACCTTTCTTTTGGCTGCCAGTTCCCTTGTAGCACCACTTGATAACAGCCAGCGGCTCTCGAGACGATCGCTTCATTTGGCAAAGGCGTAGCATGGTTGGAGCAGATCTGTCAGCGCAGCGCAGGGCTGTTGGGGACGTGGGTGCTCAGTAATCTGTGCTGTTAAATTGCAGTCTGACTGCTGTGTTAATTGCTAGCGTGAGATACAGTGTTCTTGGAGGGCCTTGCAGTGCACGCTGACCTTCCCTGGGTGCTGTGTCTTGGTGCATAACTGGCCATTTAGCGTCCCAACAGTAGCTCTATAATGAGGATGCCATTCATATGCACTTCCATTGGTTCTGAGGGGGTTTCTTTTTCACACAGCTGCTTCTAAACAAAAGTCCAGCAGTCATTTGCCAGCAAACAACCAGGATGTACAGGGTTACATCACCAATCAGTCTCCAGAGAGCATTGTAGAAGAGGCTCAGGGCAAGTTGACAGAGCTGGAGCAGAGGATAAAAGAAGCCATAGAGAAGAACGCTCAGCTGCAGTCCCTGGAATTGGCACACGCTGACCAGCTCACCAAAGAGAAGATTGAGGAGCTGAACAAAACGAGAGAGGAACAAATTCAGAAGAAACAAAAGATTTTGGAGGAACTGCAGAAAGTGGAGCGAGAGTTACAGCTGAAAACTCAGCAGCAGCTAAAAAAGCAATATCTAGAGGTAAAAGCGCAAAGAATTCAGCTCCAACAGCAGCAGCAGCAGCAGTCTTGCCAGCATCTGGGACTACTGACTCCTGTTGGGGTAGGAGAACAACTCTCAGAGGGAGACTATGCACGATTACAGCAAGTGGACCCCATCTTGCTTAAAGATGATCCTCAGCAAGCTGCTGCGCAGACGGGTTTTGCACCAATTCAGCCTCTGGCCATGCCACAAGCTTTGCCTCTGGCAGCAGGTTCCTTACCTCCAGGGTCCATCGCAAATCTTACAGAACTGCAAGGTGTTATAGTTGGACAGCCAGTGTTGGGCCAAGCACAACTAGCAGGGCTGGGGCAAGGAATACTGACAGAAACACAGCAAGGGTTAATGGTAGCCAGCCCTGCTCAGACGCTCAATGACACGCTGGATGACATCATGGCAGGTGGGTTTATATTGTTATGAGCAGGTGTAATATTTGCTTGACCAGTTGAGGGTATGTCCACTTCTCTGTGTGTGTGTGTGTGTCTGTGTATTCCTGCTAGCTCCACAGCAAGTACTGCTAGCCTGCTGCTCCGTGGCTCGAGGAGTTGGGGAAACTAGCCTTAACTTTTCACTTTGCAGGGTTGTCTTCCCTTTTCTTGAGCTAACTGGTGCCTGTTTGCCAGGTTGGTATGTGGGAAGTGGCGTGGTTAACTCTTTGTAGTCTGGGGGAGGCACGTGCTACGGTCTAATGGCTCTATTCAGGCCTGTTTGTAGCTCAGGAGCAACATCTTGACGATACTAGTTAGCATTTTGGAGGGACAGAGAACTGATGGATGCTATTCTGAGCACATATGGCACTGAGTCAGGCCTGTAACGTGTAAGGAGCCTGTAGGCTTGTCCCATCAACAGGAGCTGCTCTGGCTGGCCTTGGATAGTCTGCCTGCAAGGAGCTTTTCCTTCTGTTTGGGAAGATGATAACCCCAGACTGTTAAAAATCTCTATTGATGAAAACGGCCAGCAGAATGTCAGCAGAAGCCAGATCGAGCCCTGTAGAGTTCTTGATTGCTTCAGGGAGTTCTTCACCTGGTGAGAGGAGTGCTTTGAGGACCTACAGCCAGTTTACTAGTTAACATGAGCTGTTAGTGTTTCCTTTACTCCTCCCTCAGGTGAACTTAAGAGGGGAAAGGAGTTCATGTAGTCACTGAAATAGCTGTTTTTAGGACTAAAAATGATGTCACTCCATGGAAATTTGCAGAGACGCTCTTGCTGCAGCTGACGTGCTTTGCTGTTGAGAAGTGCTGCCTGTTTCGGTGGAGTCTGCTTTGTGAGGCAGGCTCAGAGTGCAGCCTGTGTGCTAGAGGGGAGCTCCAGCCCAGAGGGGCTACAGGTCTGCAGCTGGTCCCACACCAACTGCAAGAGCTACGACAGAGGCACAGAGTGAATGGAAGACAGGGGAATGGCTAAAAAAGTAGATGGTGGCTGTTGAAAATTCTTGGAACAGCACTTTGTGAGTTAGGCACACAGTGAGTGACCTGCTGGCCAGGCCAGGTTACTGAAACTGAGGGGAGCTAACAAGGTTCTGAGGTCTCAGTTCAGAGTACCAAGCTGGATTGGGACAGAAGAGACCTTTGAAAGCTGCTGGTCCCACCCCTTGCCACAGGCAGGGACAGCTTCAACTCAATCAGGTCACTCAGAGCCCTGTCCAGCCTGGCCTTGTATGTTTCCAGGGATGGGGCATTGACCACCCCTCTGGACACTCTGTGCAGGTGCCTCATCTCCCTCAGTGTAAAAAGGGTCTTCCTTACATCTCATCTGAATCTCTCCTCCTTCAGTTCAGAGCAGTTACTCCTCTCCCATCCCTGCCACAATGTCTGTCCCTGTCTGTCCTAAAAGTCGCCTTAAAGTATGGAAAGGCCACAAGAAGCTCTCCCCAGCAGCCTTCTCATCCCCGGGCTGAGCCAGCCCAGCTCTCCCAGCCTGGCTCCAGAGCAGAGGGGCTCCAGCCCTCACATCATCCCCATGGCTCTTCAGGACTCGCTCCCAACAGCTCTGTGTCCTCCTTGTCCTGCGGACCCCCGAGCTGAGGCAGCACTGCCAGGGGGTCTGTGTCCCAGAGCAGAGCAGAGGGGCAGAACCCCCCTTTCCCAGCCCTCTGGGTCCCAGTGCCGGGGACACAGCCCAGGATGTGGGGGGCTGGCTGGGCTGCCAGCACACACTGCTGGGTTTTGCTGAGCTTCTGGTCCTGCAGCACCCCGGAGTTGTCCCCAGGGCTGCTCTCCATCCTTTTGTCCCCCAGCAAATTGTGCTCTGGAGGGTATTTGTGTCAAGTCTGTTGGCAGTTGTGCAGATTCAATTCCAGTTTTGCTTTTCTGAGGGGTAGCTAATCTTAGGGCTTGGGTGGGTTTTTGAAGTGAGAGTGTACCCTGAAAGTGCCAGCTTGAGCCCACGCAGAGTTTAGTATGGCAGTGAAATGGGTGCAGTGTGACACAGCATCACGCAGCCATGAGAGGTTTCATCAGTAGCTTAGTGTGTTGCTTCAGTGGAAGTCACCTCAGGTATTCCCATGGGTTTAAACCTCTGGTCCTGAGGTGGCTGGGGTTTAGTTCCACCACAGATCTGTGGCTCTCAGACCAGTTACAGAACCAAAGCTCCACCTCGAGCGTGCAGACAACATGTAAATCCATCTCTGTGCTTAGCTGGACCCTACGAGTTCACCAGGGGCGGGTAGGAGACATGGGTATGGTTGTAGAGGTCAAGTGGTGTTGCTAGATCAGCTCTGGGATGTGGAAGTTGGATCCCTCACTACTGGAGCAGCCCTGGGTGTCACTGTGCTCTGCACAGTTGGCCTGGAAGCCCAGGAGAGAACGTGCCAAGTTCAGGCACTTGGGTTGGGCCTTTTCAAGAGAGAAATGGGAAAAGGCAGAGTAGCACATAGCGTTTCAGTTGTAACTTCAGGCTCCTCTCTGCTCTTCCTGGAATTGATGGCACAAGCCAAAGGTTGGCCCTTCAGCTACTGATGTGTGGGACAGGTTCTGGGCTTGTAAGACTGGTGAGAAGTATGCTGCAGCCTTAGTTATCCAGCCCCCGAATGAAAAGGTTGCCTGTGTTGAGTGGACTGTTAAGGACATAAACAGCACCTCTGGTGCTAATGGGAAATGGTTTTAAAGGAGTAGGGCTGAAAGGGTCCAGTCTGGTAGCGGCCTCGCTGAGGACTTCAGCAATCTTGAAGCACTTGGTAAGATGAATTCCTGGAAGCTGCCTTGTGAGATGAGTCACCTTTAACTCTGTCGGTGTAAATTAATAGGTAAGAAAGAATCTTTATTGCCTGTCAGGTATTCACAGAGACTCGGTGCTGAGAACAGCTGTAGAGTGCCAGTGTGACAGAACTGCCTGGAGCTTCTGTCCCAGTTGAAACACGTGCAGGAGCTGCAGGGAACTGAGGGTGCAAGCTTTTACACCCTGGTGTAGCTACAGGTGGTTGCTGGCGATGGTTGCACTGCTCTTGCAAATGGATGGTAAATGCCTTTAGACCTTTGTCCTTGGATTCCATCTGTGGCCAGGCAGCTGCTCTGGGGGGGGCTGAGCCTGCCCCAGTCCACCTGTATAACTAAGAAGGATGGAAGCTCTGGGCAGGCCCTGGTTTGTGATCCCTGAGCTGTTAGTGTGCAGCAGCAGGGCTGTGTGCTTGTGTGAGGACTGAGAGCAGAACGGGGACTCATGCAATGGAAGGCACATTACGCCTCTCACGTGTCCTGTGTGGGCTTAAGCATGTGTGGCAGGACCTTGAGCTTTCATAACTTCAGATCCTGCAGAGAAATTGGGGCTGGAGGAGAAGAAACTGGGGTGGAACTGGCCTGTTGAGTTGGCTTGTCACATAATTTTCCAAGTCCCCATGTTGGCTTATTGCAGTCTGATGCAAAAGGATCCTTTGAGACCTCTGCTGTTGACATTGCAGGAGATAAGGAATAGCAGAGCATGAAGAATGCTGTGCCCACAGCCAGACAGCACTCGTAACAAGCTTCATGGTCAACATAACTATGAAATGGGCTTGTAAAGGTGCTTGGTTTCTGTAACATCTTTGCTTAGTGAAAAGTATTCAAGGAAGCAGGAGACTCAGCACAGAAAGCCCAGGTTCCTTTTCAAACGGTCAGTTTTCCAGGCACACATCTTGATTTGGGACATGTCGATCAGCGAAGCAGCCAAGTGCTGCTCTGGATGGTGAGGCTGTTGGGCACGGGGAGGTAGCAGCTCTGAGGATGCTCCTTGGGTTTGTTGGTTTTTTTCTCACTTAAGCTGAGATGCCAGAAAGGAATGGATATGAAGAACATCCATGCTCTTGGTACCACTGAGCGCAGAGCTGGCTGGCTGACACCCAGCCAGACCTAGGAGATGTTGGCTAGAGTAGTCAGGTGGTGCTTGGAGAGGTGTTTTCTGACCTCATTTTGTCACAGGATTTAAACTGGTCAGCTGGTCCCACACCAAGGCCTGTATGTAGTAAAGCATTCTAACAGTGAGCTAGCTTGAAGGACTTTTTTATCCCAGGCATTAAATAGCCATGAGTTGATGTCAGAGTACAGACTCTAGTTGCATTTTGCAGCTAGTCCATTAGACTAGATGATGGCAGAGGGGTTGGCTGTCAGTGCATTCAGGTCTGATGATCAGACTACCTGGCTACTCTCTTCACTGCTTGAGGCTGTTGGGAAAACCTGGTTTATTGAAAGCTCTTTGATATTTTCATTTGGACACTGTAAGGTTGCCCTTGGCATGTTGGCTACAGAGCTGAACTCTGTGCAGGTGATGGTGAAACAAAGATCATCCCAGTTGTGGCCTGTAAAAGAATCAGTATCTGGCCTGGGTGAATTGTGCTGTACAGCAGGAACTACACTGGTCTGTGAGTGACTGGTGCTGGAGCGCACCTGGAATGTATTTGATGTGAGGCCATGTAAGGCAGCGTGCTGTTCTCCTCGGCTGGCATGGATAAAGCTGCTGAGGTCTGGGTGGTTTTCCTCCCTGTGGAAAAACAGGAGTTGATTTTTAAACATGTCTCTTTCTTTGTTGGGTTTTTTGTTTGTGGGGTTGTTTTTCCCCCTTTCGCACCAATGGTGTAAAACCCAGACATGACCTGAATGGAGACCCTCCTACCTGCCTTGATTTAAAGGGGTTTAAAGCCTAAGGGCTTTCATAGTGTCTCCTGTAATAGCATAGGTGGTCCCCAGCCTCCCCCTTACTGGGACTACAGCAATAACTCTCCTGTCGCCCCACTTGAGCGTACTGGGTTAGTCTCCAGTCCAATTCACCAGCTTCTCTAGGTTCTTTTGGAACCTGATGTAAGCATCAGGGATCACAGCTCACAATCCTCTGTAATTCCATTCCTGGTTTATGCTGCCTTAACTTCCTCTGAGAAAGAAGGAAAATGAGTCAACTTTTCCAAATTACCTGTCACAACTGTGTATGTGGAGAGGGCACTGGAGATGGGCAGCTCCCTGTCCGTCGATATTTAACCAATGTGAAGGGGCATTTTTAGGTCATGTCTCTTGATTTACAGTCAGAACCAGGAATGAGATGAGTTTCAATTAGATGCTCCACAGAGTGATTCTTCCTTAGGGTCTGGGCTCAGCTCTCTCTGTGTGGAGCAACCCGAGGCTGTAGTTTTTCACCTCATGTCCCAGTATCTCAGCTTAGCTTCTGTTTCATAGAATCACAGAATCCCAGACTGGTCTGGGTTGGAAGGGACCCCAAGGATCACAGAGCTCCAATCCCCTGCCACAGGCCTGGAGCTACACAAGGTTGCCCAGGGCCCCATCCAACCTGGCCTTCTTTGGATCCTCACCTTGTGTGATTTGTCCTGTAAGATGAGAAGAGCTTTCAAAAGGCACTCTGATAGAAACCTTAAGAGAGTTTGAATCTTGATTTACTCTTAAATACAAGGTTCCTGATCCTTTCTGCCTTTCAGGTTGGGAGTTCTGTGTCTCTCTCAGTGACGTTAGTTAGCTGCCTCACTGGGTTTTGGTGTGGGACACCCAGACATTCTGTTAGGGGTGGATGGTGCTCAGCTGTCCTGCAGAGGAAGGGGGTACGCAGAGTGGTGGGTTAGGATGTGATTTTTTTTTTTGTGGTGCCTGTTGCAAAACTTGCTGCTTCAAAACATAACAGGAGCTGATTGGCAGTGGGTGGTGGGTAGGGACATGGCTGGTCATGACACCCGGTTGGGAATGGACAGGACGCGGAGAGCTGGGGGAAAAGGGGCATTGCTTGGGTGCTTTGTGGGGCTACACACCAGATAAACACACGAGGTGGAAGCTGCATCTCCTTCGTTTCACATTTAAAGGTGCTTTTGCCACCCTGATGGGAGAAGTTCCAGTGCTTTGCTTTCTCCTTTGCTGATCACCCCTGACCCAGACCTGCAGAAACACTGGAGAAGAGGCGGGGGAAGCACTGTGGTCTCTTAGGGGCAGCCAACAACCCTAAAAGCAGGAAAACAGGAGCTTTTCCCCAGAAAGGCTGTTGTAGATTCCAGTTTGCTCTGTGTTTATAACCATGATACGTATGACCTGAACTTGGGCAAGCGTGGCAGTCGGTGCTGTTCTGTGTCCTGTCAATTAGCTGTCATCACCTGTAAAACAGTTTTACCCTCTGCTTGTCCTAACAACCTCGACCCAGCTCTCTGCAAACGGCTGCTGAGAAGCTTCCACTCCAGTTTCAGCTGTGTGTGCTCCTGACACCGCGCTCTCGCTTCTTGTTGGTCATGGGAACGGGGCTGGGGGTGAAGGGTGGGCAGATTTATCTGTGTGAGAAGCTTTACACAGCTGTGAGAAAGGTGACATAGGTACCCACTGACTGGACATGTTCTGCCTCTGAAGGGATGGATCTCCTGGGCCAGGTAACTGCTGACTAGGGGGACAGTTTTGGTTTGAAACACAAAGCAAATTATTATATTTCACTTCTTTTTGTGTGGTGGGTTTCTAGAAAAGATGCCAGCCTGACACTTGGCTGTTTCTTTGATTGAATACAGTTAACCTTTTCCATAATAGCTATATTCCAAGAGTTAAAGGTTCAAAGATTGGGTTAACTACCTGGAAAATAATACATATTTGCAGAAAAACAAAGTTCTTGGGGAGTCGTGTCTACCGGTGGGAGTTCTGTCCCACTTCCTTTTTACTGTCACATCGAGCTGTTGAAGCCCAGTGTTTTGCTGTTACTAAGTGGAGTTGTTCTGTTCAACAGCAGTGAGCGGAAGAGCATCTGCAATGTCAAACACTCCTACCCACAGCATTGCAACTTCTGTCTCCCAACCTCAGACGCCAACTCCAAGCCCCATCATTTCTCCTTCGGCCATGCTCCCGATCTACCCTGCGATAGATATCGATGCTCAGGTAAGCCTGCCATGGCCAGTGCAGAGCCGCACGTGGAGCCCCTGTGCTTCTGCAGCCCAATAACACAGCGATGGTTGTGTGACAGGTTGGGTTGTAGAGACCCAAATTGCTGTTTTCACAAAGCCTGCGCAGCACCCCAGAGCTGCAACCGCTTTCCTCTCTGCTGTTGCCCCATGAATCACAGCATCACAGACTCACAGGGGCTGGAAGGGACCTCCAGAGCCCATTGAGTTCAACCTCCTGCCAAAGCAGGGTCCTTAGGACAGGTCAAGACTGGAATCTCTCCAGAGAAGGAGACTCCACACCCCCTGGGCAGCCTGGCCCAGGGCTCCCTCACCGGGAAGAAGTTCTTCCCCAGATTGGGGCGGAACTTCCGGGGCTCCAACTTGAGGCCATCGGCCCTTGTCCTGTCCCCACAGACCCTGAGAAGAGGCTGCCCATGTCCCCCTGTGTGCCACCCTTCAGCTATTGATCCCCATTGATCAGATCCCCTCTCAGGCTGCTTCTCTCCAGGCTGAACAGCCCCAGCTCACTCAGCCTTTCCTCGCAGGGGAGATGTTCCAGGCCCTTCATCCCCTTCATAGCCTCTGCTGGACTCTCTTCAGGAGACCCCCTTTTTTGTCCCAGGGAGCCCAGCACTGGAAAAGGCCTCTGAACAACAAAGCACTTCCATTTCCTATCTCATTGTCAGAGCCATTGTGAGAAGCAGAGAGCTGCCTCCTGACAGAAATGAAATACTTTTCTGGCGTGATGGCCTGAGACAGAAACAAACCTTAAAACATTGTGTGCTGCAGCTTCTGGTTGTGTGTGAAGTGGCCGGCCAGTGATCTGCTGGCTTGACCAAAGCATGGAACTACTAAGAGTAATAATCTCTGTAATCTCCTTAACAAGAGGAAGTGATACAAACTCCATTGCCATGAAGGAAGAGGCATTTCTGTAGTGAGAGTGGTTTTTAAAAGGGCTGCCTCGTGTTGATGTGCAGCTAGCTGGTCATCCAGAGAAACCCACCGTGCCTGTCCGAGTGTGCATAGCTCTAGACTGTACGCAGCGTGGCTGAGACATGGGCAGTGTGGAGAAGAGAGGAGGTGTGAGTTGTGGAGCAAGGGGGGAGAAACCTTGGGAAGAGCAGGCTGGGTTATGGTAGCTGCCTGGGGCCCTGGCTCGTGTCTGCCCTGGCCAGGACCTCTTGCCAGGACCTCCTCAGGTCGGAGCAGCGTTATGATATGTTTCCAGCTACCCGGGGTCATAATA
This sequence comes from Gallinula chloropus, assembly GCF_964237585.1. Lineage (NCBI taxonomy): Eukaryota > Metazoa > Chordata > Aves > Gruiformes > Rallidae > Gallinula > Gallinula chloropus. The sequence continues at coordinate 22,170,055 of NC_140092.1, read as the reverse complement.
AAGTAAAACGAAGTTCTCTCGGTAGTGGGTTTGGTGTTAGCTGTTGAAGGAGAGGTGAGGTTTTATCCCTGTGCTGCAAAGAGCAGTGCCAGTGGTCCTCAGAGTTCATGGGATGGTGGCAGCTCTGAGGAATGGAATGCACCTTGTTTGATTGTGGGTGTGGAATAGGCTGAACCAAGGTTGACACGGGGTCTCTGCTGTCACGGAGACCCTGTCCCACTGGTGATGCTCACTTGGGAGACGGTGTGAGCACTCCGAAGGGGGGAGACCTTGAAAGCAGAGCAGAGCTCAGGACCTGTGTGCATCTTCTCTTGTTCACTTCAGTTGCTGCCATGGGCGTGCTGTAGCTGACTGCTGCTGTTAGAATCACAGACTCAACAGGTTGGAAAAGCCCTTTAAGCCCATGGAGTCCAACCGTCCCTGTCCTGTGCTGACCCAGATCTCTCAGTACCTCATCTCCCTGGCTGTTAAACACACCCAGGGCTGGGGACTCAGCCCCCTCCCTGGGCAGCCTGTGCCACAGCCCCACAACTCTGCCAGGGAAGAACTTTTCCCTCTCATCTGAGCTGACCCTGCCCTGGGGCAGCTTGAGGCCATTTCCCTCATCCCATCACCTGGCTGAAGAGATCAAGTTTTGGCAGAGCAGTGGTGGGATGGGGAATATTTTCCCTTTGATTTAACCAGAGGATTAAGAATTAGATGGATTTGTTACCTTCATCATACCATCTCCAGGCTGCTGTCAGGCAGCAGGTGTAGATAGTGCAGCACAGGTGAATTCTCAGAGCTTGGATCTCAGCTCTTGTCAGGAGTTTGCTCATGTGTCCCACCAGAGCTGGCTTGAGGTAGGATCCTGTTGGGTACCTGAGTGCAAAGGAAACACTGAGGTGACCAGTTGGCATGTCTGAAGCTTCTTGTAGCTCTGTATTTGTCACAGGTGTAGTCGTGCTCGGGCTGAGATGGGATGTAACAGGGGCTGTGCTTGGGAAAGGAAAGGCTTACCTTGTATGCACACTGTTTCTTTCAGACTGAGAGCAATCACGACACAGCACTGACACTTGCTTGTGCCGGTGGCCACGAAGAGCTGGTACAAACACTGCTGGAGAGAGGAGCGAACATCGAGCACCGGGACAAGAAAGGTACGAGTGGCTGGGGTGGCACAGACCCCCCTGGGGTGCCAGGCTCTCAGGCCAAGCCCATGCACCTAAGCAGGGTCTTTACACGGGGCTTTCAGCCTCGCTCTTCAGGTGGGTTAACTTGTCGTGGCAGCCTGAGCTCTGAGTGTGGACTCTTCAAACGCGCTCTTTCCTTCCAGGGTTTACTCCGCTTATCCTGGCTGCTACCGCTGGCCACGTGGGCGTCGTGGAGATCTTGCTGGATAATGGAGCTGATATTGAAGCCCAGTCTGAGAGAACCAAGGACACTCCCTTGTCTTTGGCTTGTTCTGGAGGGAGACAAGAGGTGAAGTAAAACTTGAGTCTTCAGAAGCAGCGTGCAGATGATGTGTCGTGTCAGCATAACGTAAACTCGACTCCCCAAGAACCAGGGTGTGGGTTATATACTGTGTCAGCACACTAAAGGGGTCTTCCAGAAGAGTTCTGGTAACTTCAGGCACCCTTCCAGCTCAGGTTGGGGTGTTGTAATGAGAAAATGCAGGGAGCTTCATGCATTCTAAGCAGTTGTGTAGAATTCTGTTGATGCTTCTGCTGTTTGGGTTGCAAAAAACTCCCAGTGGGGGTTCAGGGTCACCTACCCCTGTGGCCCTCTGGAAGCTGATGAGGTTGGAGACAGCTCTCCTGCTTCCACAGCAGCCATGTGGCACTGAACAGGAGACCTGACTGCACCAGCACCATGCTCCTGACTCGTGCCTCGCTGGCCTGTTCTCCATGCCCATGGGAAGGCTTCAGGTCCTGGGGGATCAGCTGCAGAGACCCCAGTGTGTCACTGGTGAAGGGTGAGACCTGCTTCAGTGTGTGGGCATCACAGCCTTTGTAGCCAGTGACCTCGGGGAGTGTGGGGAATTCAGACTTAGCCTTTCCTAGAGTTAGTGGAGCGATGTCTCCAAGCAGTGTTCCTTGGAGGAACACATCGTGTTCTCTCCCGTCTTTTTGGGAAAAAGATGATGGGAAGACACTGGCCTTGGGGCGGCAGAAGAGATGCTGGCAAGATGCCCTCCTGCCCCAGTTTGTGTTTGGCAGTAGCTTGTCCTGTGAGTTTGTGGAAGACCTGTGGGTTGGAAACCCCTGAGCTTTCTCATCTAAACGTGTTTTATCCTTAAAAGCATCAAGTGGAGCAGAGGAAGCAGAACACTGGAGATGACAGGGGTTTGTTTTGATTTGACCGTGCTGGACAATTTAATTTCTTACCAAGCCCTCAGCAGAATGTGAACTTCATGTAGAAGATGGGAAGCCACGAGTTACGTGGGAAATCCTAGTTTTCCTAATGGCTCTTGTGTGAGATCCCTGTGTACAGCCTACCCGCTCTTCGATGCAGTGGGTTAGGGAACGTAGGGTGATCAGAGCACACAACTGCTGCCTTGTTTGCTCCACAGCTTCTGTTTGAGGATGAGTTTTTAACTTGATAGTGAACTGGAACGTTAGAATAGGAGAGGACAAAAAGCTCAGAGTACTTTGCATACAGTGCTCAAACCAAATCTCTGGCTTTGGCACCCTTTAAAGGCAGCTGAAGCAATTGTAAAAAGACCCTCCATTTTTTTCTTGCTGTGCTTCACAGTCTGGTAGGACTGGCTTAAGCTTCCTGAGGAGCAGCCACCATTGATGATTGATTCTAAAGGATGTTTTACAGTGGCTTTGGTAACAGTGTGGCCTCATCCATTCACAGAGGCGAGGAGTGTGGAGAAGCAGCTGAGTACAACTGCTTTCTTACCATTGGAAAATGCCAAGGGTGTACTTAGGTTTCAAAACCATTTGCCCTGGTAGATCTGCAAGTTTGGGAGAAAACCAGATTTTGTTTCTTGAAACCCTGCAGGTGGTGGAGTTGCTGCTAGCTCGAGGGGCAAACAAAGAGCACAGGAATGTTTCGGATTACACACCCCTCAGCCTCGCCGCTTCTGGTGGCTACGTGAATATTATCAAGATCCTGCTAAATGCTGGGGCAGAAATCAATTCCAGGCAAGTTCCCTTTTCCCCCCTTCTCTCAGGGCTTTTGTGGCAGTCTGTCTTTCCCCTGTCCAGCAGGATAACTTGACAACCATGTGGAGCAAGATCTTACCACTCCTGTGCAATCACCACCAGTGTATTGTTTAATTTGTAGGAGTCTTTGCCTCTGAGTTGGAAAGGAAAGGGTTTGGCTGTGCATTTCTAACACTCCTTCAACTTCATCTCCTCTGTATTTTCTTAAACTCTTTCCTGTCTCATACAATCTGTGTCAAAGGCAGGTGAGATGAGTTCTGGGTCACGTGAAGACTCTGTGTGTGTGTTTATCCCTTTGCTTTCCCTGTGTACTTCAAGGAAAGTTCTGTGTGCAGACACACATGTGCATGGAATGATTCTGCATCTGCTGGGAAGTAGAGAACAGCCTGGCCCTACTGCATGAGCCCAAAGTTACGTTACACTCCTCATGAGAGGTGCCTTTAAATTGAACAGCCACTAAAAGGTAGCACTCATAGTACCTCGAGGTAGCAGTATTTGGCCCAAGCAATGCCGCTATGGAGAGCATCTCGTAGTGCCAGTAGTAGTTCCTGTGTGGCTGAATTTTCAGTCTCAGGTACTCTGCCTCCACTAGCTTTGTTGAGGACCTTCCACAAGTGTGATTGGGATTTCAAGTGGGGTTTTATCTTCTCTTCCAGGACTGGGAGCAAACTGGGCATTTCTCCCTTGATGCTGGCAGCCATGAATGGGCACACTGCTGCTGTCAAGCTCCTACTGGATATGGGCTCCGATATAAATGCCCAGATAGAGACCAACAGGAACACGGCGCTGACGCTGGCTTGTTTCCAAGGGAGAACAGAAGTGGTCAGCCTGCTGCTTGACAGGAAAGCCAACGTGGAACACAGAGCCAAGGTAAGAGCCAAGAGCTGCCTGAATCTCCAAAGTAAGAGGCCTGTTAGTTGTGGCTCCCATGTGGTCATCCAGGGGTTTTCCTGCCTTTGGGGAATGTAACTTGTGTTGCCTGGATGATAACGTGGGCGCTTGATGGGACTTGATGCTGATGATTCTCACCCATTCAAGGTGGGCTGGGTTAGCTGTGAGAAACTGCCAGCAGTGGGCTCTGAATGCCCAGCGCTGGGCAGCTGTGGAGGGCTGCTGGGCTCTGTGCTGCTCAGTGGCAGCTCTTTGAGATGGCTGAAGATGAGCTGCCCTCCAAAATGCTGCTGAGCTGTTAGGCCAGGTAACAATCAATCACAGAGCTGTAGGGGTTAGAAGGGCCCTCCAGAGCCCATGGATCTAACCTCCTGCCAAAGCAGGTTCCCTAGGACAGGTCAGGGCTGGAATCTCTCCAGACAAGGAGACTCCACACCCCCTGGGCAGCCTGGCCCAGGGCTCCCTCACCCTCACCGGAAAGTTCTTCCCCACATTGGGGCGGAACTTCCCGGGCTCCAACTTGAGGCCATCGGCCCTTGTCCTGTCCCCACAGACCCCGAGAAGAGGCTGCCTATGTCCCCCTGTGTGCCACCCTTCAGCTATTGATCCCCATTGATCAGATCTCCTCTCAGGCTGCTTCTCTCCAGGCTGAACAGCCCCAGCTCACTCAGCCTTTCCTCGCAGGGGAGATGCTCCAGGCCTTTCATCATCTTTGTAGCCTTCTACACCAGGACTAGATATACATTGCTGGAGTTGGAATAAATCCTGGCTTGTACATGGAAAAACCCCTCTGCCCCCCAATTAATCCTTGGTTTTGTGCTTGCTTGTCCTAGACTGGTCTGACACCCTTGATGGAAGCAGCTTCTGGTGGGTATGCTGAGGTGGGCAGAGTTCTGCTGGACAAAGGCGCAGATGTCAACGCTCCTCCAGTCCCTTCCTCGAGAGACACGGCTTTAACCATAGCAGCAGACAAAGGGCACTACAAATTCTGTGAGCTGCTTATCAGCAGGTACTGTGCTGGCAAGTGTGTGCTGGAAATAAAACCGCCTTGAATGTGGCCTTACTTAGACCAGTGCTTCCCAGTATATGCTGTCATTTTTCCCAATACACACTCCAGGGTAGGCAGTGTGTGTGGCTCAGTGTGTCAGCTACTACATCACATTGTTATTTATCGGAAGCGATGAAGAGGAGTTCTGTTGGGTGGCAGTGCTGGCTTTTGCTTGATGGACTCAGTTTTTCCTGTCCCATGGAATGGTGACTCCTGGGGGAACCAATTCCATATCAAGTTAACCTATGTGGCCCTTGTAATCACGGCACACAGCTGTTGAAAGTGGTAGCATTAGTCCTTAAACAGCAGAGGGTGTGCACAAAACAGATGTTCTAATGGTTTCTGTGGGTTTTAGACTGCTCGTGATGTATGTTCAGTGGTGTTAGGTTTCAAGTTTTCTTCTAGATACCTTGTTTTCCAAGTAGCAGCACAGGTTGTGGGCTGCACTTGGAATGTCATAAGTTGTTCTGAGTGAAGCTAATGAAAGATGTACTGATGGAGGGGAGCTCAGGAAGTAAGAGGAGAACAGAGGCAGCTGGAGAACAACACGATTGAGAGAGTTGAAAACATCACTGGACCAAGTTCAAGTCTTGACAGCATCAGAAGAAACAAACACACAGTTTTGGAAATGGAAGGGCTCTGAATGCTTGTGTTTGATGTGGAAAGAGCATTGAGTTTTACCCTGTTGTTTGATTGTGTTTGTAGAGGAGCTCACATTGACGTGCGGAACAAGAAGGGCAACACCCCGCTGTGGCTGGCAGCCAATGGAGGGCACCTCGATGTTGTCCAACTGCTGGTTCAAGCTGGAGCTGATGTGGATGCTGCTGACAACAGGAAAATAACTCCCCTTATGGCAGCCTTTCGAAAGGTAGAGTTCAGCTTTGGTCTTAGCTCCTATTGCTGGGATCACCCCCAGGCAGTAGTTAGCAGTAGAATGTAGCTGGCTGAAACAACAGGCTTGAAAAGGTGTCAACTAATTCTAGTACTTGGCATTGAATCTTCAGAAGTGTGTGTGTCACCTGCACCAAATCTGTGTTACGTCCTAGTAGGAGTTGGCTTTATAGGTGCTTTGCGGAGGAGGTTGGTTCTCATGGGGCTGGTAGGAGGTGAAAATGGCAGTGCCTTGATGCAGGGGGGTATGGGATGAACTGGGGGGAGTTGGATTAGCTTCTTGCAAGAGCACATGAGCATTCTTGCTCCAAAAAAGGTGCAGTTTAGCTTGATCTAACTCCAGAGATGAGTGTCGTTAGGATGTCATTAGGATGGGAGTGCTACAGTACTTGAAAAACGGCAAAGAGCTGTGGGAGCCCGCAGCCCAAGTACCACAGCTGGGCCTTTGAAAGGGCTGAACCCAAGGGTAGAAGCATGTGGAAACTTGGCTGGAGCAGGTACCAGAACTGCTTCCCTCCTCCTGCCTCATAGACGTGAAGAAACATCCCTGGGATCCAGCCCAAAAAACCCAACAAGTGTGGAGAGCATGGTGTGAAGGGGCTGGAAGTAACCACCTTGCAGCAAGCACTTGGGTGAGAGTGTGTGCTGGTGCTGGGCTGGGGTAAAGCATCCTCTGTGCTTTGTCTCTTTCAGGGCCATGTAAAAGTGGTGCGTTACCTGGTGAAAGAAGTAAACCAGTTTCCATCAGACTCTGAGTGCATGAGATACATCGCGACGATTACTGATAAGGTAAGATGGTCAGGAAGAGAGTATTCCAGAAAGATTAGTGGTGTGGCTTGGCTTTACAGGCCACTTTACAGATGGCTTTGACTTCCTGACACACCAGATTCTGCCCCATGGTGAGTCCCACTGGAGTTTTTCAGAACAAACATTGCAAAAGGGAAATTGTGAGGAGGCAGCCATGGTAACGTGTGCCTTAGTGCTGTGCCAACAGCAGCTCGAGGGGTGTCCTTACTGTCCCTGCTTATTCATGAGCGTTCTCCCGACCGTCAACTCGCTCTGCTGTCCATTCCTCCCTGTTGAGTGAGTCTATGGAATTCCTGGTGGCACCTGGCCTGGGATCGAGGTAACAGAGTGGGCAGTACCTGTGAACTTAAATACAACAGTTCAGTGTCTTGTGAAAAAAATCCCAAACCAGGGCTGATGTACGTTGTCGTTCCAGGAGATGCTGAAGAAGTGCCACCTCTGCATGGAATCGATTGTTCAAGCCAAAGATCGACAGGCTGCTGAGGCCAACAAAAATGCAAGCATTCTCTTGGAGGAACTGGACTTGGAGAAGGCAAGTTGGAAGAGTTTGGAGTTGTGAAAGTTTGTTAGATAAAATGGGCTTTTTGTGTTCCTTCAAGATGATAACATCAGCAAAAGTAGGTGGTAGAGTCTGGGAGTAGGTGTAATGACCATAATCATAGTGTCTAGAGCTTAGCATTAGGTAATCTTTGAACTCTGATTCAGGGAGATTGGATCCAAAAGTCCAATATAACTCTTCCCTCTGGAATAATACCATACCAAAAGAAGGATTTCTGAATACAGGGGGTTTTGCCAAGTGTGTGGCAGGTGGGTGTTTTCCACTCCCCTCAGTATGGATTTTAGGTCTAAACCCTGTTTTGCCTCTTAAACAGTAAAAAAGACTCTATAATCAAGCTACTATAAACCATAGTGCTGTAGTAGAGACTTGCAGGGCAAGCGGAAGCACCAGCACGATGCCGCATGAGTGCCTGGTCTGTAGTCAAGCTGGCAGCAAGGGTTTCGTGCTGAAAGGGAGGTGGGCCATGTTTGGACTGAGAGCCAAGGGGCTCAAGGTCACCCACAGAATCGTGAAGCCTCTGACTTGAGTAGATAAGGTGTCTGCCCTCTGCTCTACATTAGCCTTCTGTTCACATGAGCAGGCGATCTGCTTCAGAGGAGTAATGATGTAAAAACGGGGGGAACACAGAGAAATGAGCTTCTGTTTTGTAAAAGTGTTAGTCTAAAATCATAGAATCCCAGACTGGTCTGGGTTGGAAGGGATCCCAAGGATCACAGAGCTCCAAACCCCTGCCACAGGCAAGGCCACCAACCTCCAGGCCTGGAGCTACACAAGGTTGCCCAGGGCCCCATCCAACCTGGCCTTGAACACCCTCAGACACGGGGCACCCACCCCCTCTCTGGGCAGCCCCTTCCAGCCCCTCACCACTCTCTCTGCAAAGAACTTCCCCCTAAGAACTCCTCTAACCCTTCCCTCCTCCAGCTTCACTCCATCCCCCTTGTCCTGCCAGTCTCTGCCCTTGAACAAGCTGATTCCCCTCCTGTTCCTCTGCTCCCTTCAGGGATGGGAAGGCTGCAATGAGGTCCACCCACAGCCTTCCCTTCTCCAGGCTGAACCAGCCCAGCTCCCTCAGCCTCTCTCTATAGGGGAGCTGCTCCAGCCCTCTGAGCATCCTCGTGGCCCTCAAATGCCAGCTCAGCTCCCTGGGAAATAGCAAGGCTTTGCGTTGTGTGAAATGCATGGGATGTCTGTAACGCTGCTCTGTGTTCTTGCCTCACAGCTGAGGGAAGAAAGCAGGAGGCTGGCCCTGGCTGCCAAAAGAGAGAAAAGGAAGGAGAAAAGGAGGAAGAAAAAAGAAGAGCAAAGACGAAAGCTAGAAGAAATTGAAGCAAAAAATAAGGAGAATTTTGAACTTCAGGCTGCTCAGGAGAAGGAGAAGCTAAAAGCTGAAGGTGATTACACTATTTGCCTTGGTGTCATTCCCAGTGTTGAGTTGTTTTTCCTGTCTGAACCAGAATACAAGCTCTGCTACGAGCTGCTGGAGCTTTGCTTGTGTTTGCCTTGTCTGTTGAGCCCATAGTTTGGCACAGCAGTGTGTTTGGTGTCTTGCTGCGGCAGGGAACCACCACCAGCAGCTTCTGAGGGAGTTACAGGTTTGTTACCGACCGTGGGGATGGTGCTGGCTTGGTGCTTCCTCTCTTCTAAGTCCCAATGCTTAAAACCAGGTCAATTATTTGGGGTGTTTGTGCTGACAAACTGAATGGTGATCATGATTAGCTGGAAAAACTGCCAACATGGCAATTCCAGATATGTGTCATTCCCTTCTTGGCCATCAAGAGCTTGCTCTTATGCCTTACAGCAGCATGTCTCAGGCTGTGTGCTGATACATGGCTGTTGCTGGCTGTTCCTGCTCTGATATGCTGAGAGAAAGGGAAGGTGGGACAAGTCCTTCTTGGTGTTCCACAGGCTTGTTTGTCTCCTGATTTGGTGTATCTGTCTCCATACCTGAATTCCACTTGACATTTCTTGAATTGCTGCTGTGTTTGTTCCACAAGAAGTGACGTGTGTGTGTTAGTGTAAAGGAGGGAGAGGCTCCCTGCAGTGAAATGTGTGAGAGTCATACAGGTGTCACACGAGCTTCCTCAAGCCAGATGAGTTAGTGCTGTCTTGTCATTCTTCCATCAGATGATCCGGAGGTCCCGATGGAGCCTCCCAGTGCTACCACTACAACCACCATTGGTATATCTGCCACTTGGACCACCTTAGCAGGTTCCCATGGGAAGAGGAACAATACCATCACCACAACGAGCTCCAAAAGGAAAAACAGGAAAAACAAAGTAACCCCTGACAACGTTCAGATCATATTTGATGATCAGCTCCCAATTTCCTATAGCCAACCAGAGAAAGTGAATGGTGAATCCAAGAGCAGCAGCACCAGTGAAAGTGGTGACAGTGACAATATGAGGATTTCCAGCTGCAGCGATGAAAGCAGCAACAGCAACAGCAGCCACAAAAGTGACAATCATTCTTCCACGGCTGTTACTAACGCACAGGGCAACAAAAAGCAACCATCGGTCCTTGTCACCTGTCCAAAGGATGAGAGGAAAGCAGTCACTGGCAAATCAGCCATCAAGTAAGTTGCTGGGATGGTGCAGGCTGCCTCAGGGTGGCTGTTGTCCCCATCTTTGGGGACCTGTGTTCTTTAATGGGTTGTAAGAAGCGGGTGAGGTGGCGTGTCCTTCCTGCAGCCTGCATAAGCAGCACATGCTTTGTTGCTGGATGAACTTGAACTTAGGAGGTTCTGAAGCCAGAACCCTCATGATAGGTCTGGAATTGGGGCGCTGCTGGGGTGGTTTGAGATGTGAGCATCTCAGTTCAGGCAGCTTCTTAACAATCCAGTGCTGTCACGCTTGAAGAGAGAAGTGGGCTGGGGGAGCTGGAGAAGGGGCAGAACTTGAGTCATCCTTCCTCTTTGGGCTTTTTACCTTGTGTTTTGGTTGGCTGCATAATGACAGTGCTTTCTGATACAGGTTGTCTGAAGTGATCAGCGAGGTGACGAGTAATTCCTTGTCGACTTGCACAAAGTCTGGCCCTTCTCCCCTTTCTTCTCCAAACGGGAAGCTAACCATTGCCAGTCCTAAACGTGGCCAGAAGAGAGAAGAAGGGTGGAAGGAAGTCGTGAGAAGGTAAGGAAAAGTTCCCCCTGACTCCCCGTGTTGCTGTCCCTGGTTCAGCATGTTTTGTCCCCCACAACCCACTCTGGGGTTACCCTGTGACCTTGGGGGACTGAATGGACCTCACACAGCCACTGCTATAGCTGAATCACGAATTGTGATGCTGTTTCGACTGATCTGCCCACCCCCTTGGGCCATGGAAGCATTTCCCAGTTAATATTGATTTGGTTTTTTTCTTTATAGATCCAAGAAGGTTTCTGTTCCGTCAACTGTCATTTCCAGAGTCATTGGCAGAGGAGGATGTAACATCAACGCGATACGTGAGTGCACGGGAGCACACATCGACATCGACAAACAGAAGGACAAAACTGGAGATAGAATAATAACAATAAGGTAAGAGGCTCCTTCCAGGTGAGGTTCTTCAGTGTAGAACCCTCTTCTGTACAGACACATGAAAAGGTTCCTCCTCACTGTCCCTGGAAAGGTCACTCTGGCACTGTCAGTTCTTTGAGGTGGGGGAGACAAAGGGGGTGGGAGAGCAGAGAGCTGCTGCTGGGCTGTACGATGGTGTCTGCAGAAGAGGACTTGGGATAAGGTGGGAGGTAAACGTTAGGATACTTCTGTCGGATCTAAGGATACTTCTGTCGGATCTAAGGAGACATCTTTAGGGAAAAAGATGTTTTAATCATTTGGGGTGTTGGGGAGACAGTTTTCAACTTGAGCTTCTCAAGTAATTGTTGGCAGCCTGAAGGTGCTGAGCTCAGTTACCAGAGAGTTAGTTGCCTGTCTGTGATAGCATGACAATGGAGGGGCTGGATCGTGTGTTGGAGGTACTCAGTGATGATTTCTGTACGTGCTTTAGATGTGCTTTCTCTTTTCCCTCCCTTCCTTCTTACAGGGGTGGCACAGAATCAACACGACAGGCCACACAGTTGATCAATGCTCTGATCAAGGACCCGGATAAGGAAATTGATGAACTGATTCCAAAGAACCGTTTGAAAAGTTCGACTGCGAACTCCAAAATCGGGTCATCGGCACCTGCCACCACTGCAGCTGCTAACAGCTCTCTCGTGGGCATCAAAGTGACCACCGTAGCTGCTTCAACATCTCAGAGCGCCTCCGCACTCACCGTGCCTGCAATATCTTCAGCATCCACTCACAAAACCATTAAGAACCCAGTGAATAACGTGCGGCCCGGTTTCCAGGTCTCTCTTCCATTAGCATATCCTCCTCCGCAGTTTGCACACGCTTTACTCGCTGCTCAGACCTTCCAGCAGATCCGCCCGCCCCGGTTGCCCATGACACACTTCGGAGGTACGTTCCCACCAGCTCAGTCCACCTGGGGTCCGTTTCCCGTTCGGCCCTTGAGTCCGGCGAGAGCCACCAACTCGCCGAAACCTCACATGGTGCCTCGCCACAGCAGCCAGAACAGCAGCGGTTCTCAGGTGAATTCAGCGAGCTCTCTGACGGCTAGTCCCACAGCCACCACCACTTCAGTGGCTTCTACTGTGCCTGGTTCTTCTGCAAACGGCAGCCCGAGTTCACCTTCGGTAAGGAGACAGCTCTTTGTCACCGTCGTGAAGACATCGAACGCCACGACGACCACGGTGACGACCACGGCGAGCAACACGAGCACAGCGCCAACGAACGCCACGTACCCAGTTCCTACTGCCAAAGAACACTACCCTGCATCTTCCCCCTCATCTCCCTCTCCTCCTGCGCAGCCGGCGGGTGTTTCCAGAAGCAGTCCTTCCGACTGCGCCGCGACCTCTCCCAATAAAGGTGCACCTTCCTCTGATCCCGAAGCGGGGAGTCCGCCAGCGGTGGAAGCGAGCAGCTCGACCAGCGGTAGGCAGCCCAGTTCTGGTATCGGCAGCTCCTCCGCGCACCCCGCTCATCAGCAGCCTCCGGGAGCTCCCCTGCAAGAGGCCAGACCCCCTCTTCAGCAACCTCAGGTTCCTGCACCAGATCCTCGGATGGTTGTGCCTCCAAACCTAGCAGTGACAAGCTCCTCTGCTCCTGTGGCGGGCCCAGCAAACGCCCCGATGACCTACCCCGTGTCTCAGACATCCATGGGGTCCGCTCAGCCCGCGGCCAAGATGGAAACCGCCCCGGCTGTCAGACCGCCTGTCCACGGGACCGGTAGCATCCATAAGAATCCAGCTCCTGCGCAAAACTCTTCCGTTGCGGTCCTCAACGTGAATCACATCAAAAGGCCCCACAGTGTTCCTTCTTCAGTGCAGCTTCCTTCTACCTTAAGTACACAAAGTGCTTCTCAGAGTTCAGCCCACCCAGCGAACAAGCCGATGGGTAACAACTTCAGTGCTACGTTGCCGTTTGGGCCCTTTAGTACGTTGTTTGAGAACAGCCCTACGTCTGCTCATGCCTTCTGGGGTGGCTCCGTCGTTTCGTCGCAGACGCCACCAGAGTCTATGCTATCAGGAAAGTCTTCGTTTTTGCCAAATTCAGATCCTCTACATCAGTCTGATACTTCCAAAGCCCCGGGTTTTAGGCCGCCGTTACAGAGGCCAGCTCCAAGTCCCTCAGGTGAGCCTCTGCTTTGTGTTCCTGCCGTAACAACAAACTTCACTAACAGCTGCTGCCTGTTTGTGGTTAACTTGTAATGCTGTCTGCTTGGCTTCTCTGGTTCTGCATAGAAACCGTGCCCTGCCCTGCAAAGCGAGGGCGCTGTTATGTACTTTATCATTGCTTCCATAAGCCAAGCTGAGCTTGTCCCCCTTTTAAATGACACCTCTCACATCTAGTAACTATTTTGCAGCAATGCAGGTCTTGCTAAGGCATGCTTTTTGACATTCCAGTCTACTCTTGTATGGTAGCTCAGCTTAAAACCCCCTTTACTGTTGTTTCCACCTCCCCTCCCTCCTAATATCTCTTCCTGCTAACCAGTTACTACCTGTTTTAACTTGTGATAAGCTCCCTGCTCACCTGGGGCTGCCGAGCAATCCACATCGGCTTTGAAGTGTTAGGGTGATAAAATACCTGTGTGTGGATATGCACTTGTAGTAAGAGGTGCCTGCTCTTAACTACTAAATTGAATCAAAGCCACTTCATTTGACTGACTTCCCGAGCTTTGTAGCAAGATGTTTCACCTTCAGGGGCCAAGGGCTCCTCACAGACCCTGTTCACAGAGCCTGTTCCAGAGCTCCCGGAGAGCATGCACATGGTTTGTACCACCCGTGCCTGCCCTGGGAGGACCTGTCAGTCAGGTGGTGGCTTTGCTTATGAACTGAAAGGTACGCCACCTAGATTTTGGTATTTGTGACTGCTGGGCACTGAGCAGCTTTTGAGGTGCTGTCCATGGATTTGGCAGCCTGGTACCCCACTTAGCCTTGCAACTCCATGCTCGTACACTGCAGCAGGAGGAGGATGCGTGTGCCGTGGCGGTTGGGTGGTACCAGCCTTCCCTGATAGTTTTTTGAACCACAAAATCCTGAGATGTTTATTTTCCCCTTTCTTTGCTGAGGACAGCAGTACAGGGCGGTAGCTCCTGTGGTTGGAATACCTCAGCTAATCCCTGTGCTCTGTCTGCCTAAAATACCATCTTCCAAAGCAGGTGCAAGAGTATCCCTGGGTTGGGAACACCCCCTTCAGTGTTGATCATTTACACACATCACTCCATGAAGAAGTTAAAACTGAGCAGAGGTGTTGTCCAAGGCTTTAGTGTGATTTCCACCATTCTTGGTTGCTAAACCTCTGGAATGGGAATTGCAGGTTCACAAACTGCTCACTCACTCCTCCAGTGTCTGTCAGAACAGGGGCTGTGTTCCCACGGTTGATGGGCATTCAGGCACACGTGTGGAAAGACAAGAGCCATTCCCAGCCCTACGTACAGCTGCTGTGTGCTGTCAGGATGTGCAGAGTACAAAGCTGGAGACCCCCAGGTCCCCCCTGAACCCCAACAATCACCAGGATAAGAGTTTACTAAAGAAACACACTCTTTCCACAGTACAGATGAGCTGTTCCGAGCTCAGGGAGTCACTCCAGGGAGTCACTGGTGCTGTTTTCTCTCCCAGGTATTGTCAGTATGGATTCACCGTACGCTTCTGTAACACCTTCTCCTCCCCACCTGGGTACCTTTGCCTCCAGCCTGTCGGGAGGCCAGATGTACGCGCCCGGGACGCCCCTGGGCGGAGCGCCTGCAGCTGCTAATTTTAACAGACAGCATTTCTCCCCGCTCAGTTTATTGCCTCCATGTTCATCAGCATCAAACGGTGAGTCCTGGGCAGTGCAAAACAAGGTCTGAAGCTGTGGTGCAACCCATGCGGCCTCAGGACAGCCTGTTCTTGGGGGGCATTTTGGGGCTGGGTCAATTTGAACCCTGAGGTTTCAGCTGTCTGTTAAACCTTTGTGCAGCAGCACGTTTTGGGGTAAAACATTCCTATTGCAGTTCTGGTCTCTAGTGAGGTTTTGGTAACAGCAAAGGTCACACTGTTGCTAAGCTTGTTATGCTTGCTGCAATTAACTCTGGCCTGCTGATGTATGTGGTGTTGCTTTAGTCACCTGGCAAAGAGAAGGTTGGTCTCTTGGTTTGTGGCAGCAGAATTCTGAGCAGGATTGGGGTTACAATGTAATGATGCTTTAGTAAAGCTGGCTTGGTGGTGGGGCAGGCTCAGCTTGTTTGGAGGTTCTCAAGACAGGAATGGGTAATGTATTCCAGGAGAAAGTATGCAGGGTGAGTTCTGGAAACTTCCTCCACATTTTGCCCCTGTGGTCTTGGCTGCATCACGGAGCATTTTGGACAGAAAGCCATTAAACTGTGGCATGCTGCCTTGCCCAGGGAAGGCATTTTTTAGCCTGTCTTACTGGCAGAAATAACAGAACCCACAGAAAATCCCCACCGAGGGCAAGTCAGGAATGAAATAAAGGCAAGAAGAAACAAACCCAACACCAGCACGAGTTTGTTTCAGCTGCACCCCTGGGCAAAGTCCATACACCCTCCGATAGCCAGTCATGCCATGGTAAGGGTTGGAACTTTCTGCTGGGATGGGTCTGGTAGCTGAGCCCAGGGGTGTGATAATCGTTGGTAAGAGATGGAATCGGTGGTGTATGTCTGAGCTGAAAGTCAACCTGTCAAAGTCACCCTCAGGTGTTTGCCTGTAGCTGTGACAGGCTGCCCCTTTCCCTGTTGGATGCTGGCCTTGCCGTCAGAGGATGCGTAGGTGAGGGCATGAGAGGTTCTGGCTGCCCTTACTAAGTGCTCTCCTTGCTTCTCCTGCAGAATCTCCTGCACAGTCGGTGTCTTCTGGAGTAAGAGCGCCGTCTCCCACCCCTTCAGCAGTGTCCTTGGGATCAGAAAAACCCAACAACGTTTCTCAGGACAGAAAAGTTCCTGTTCCCATCGGAACTGAACGGTCTGCACGCATTAGGCAAACTGGAACTTCTACTCCCTCGGTCATCGGGAGCAACTTGGCTGCACCAGTGGGACACAGTGGGATCTGGTCCTTCGAGGGCATAGGTGGCAGTCAGGGTATGTACTGTGGATGGTGTCCCTGCTGCCATGGTTGGCTGCTGTACTGAGCTGTCCTAACGGGGCTTGGGAGCTGGTGGGCAATGCAGAAACAAGTGCCTCCAAGTGTAGGAGTGCTGTGGCTGAAGGATTTGTGTGTGATCCGTGGTCTGTCCTGGGTTTTATCCCCTGGAACGTGGTAGGTAGGAGGCACCCAGAGCTCTTGCTTCACTAGTGTTGTGTTCCCCGTCTGAGCGGCCAGAGGCTGCTCGTCGTTCAGGCTGCACAGAGTGTTTGTGTGTGCACTGCCTGGGTGCAGGAGCTGCCCTTCCCCTCTGGCCCTGCTTTTGGAACACTGCTTGCCTCCTGCACCAGTCTGGGGAAGAACTTCTTCCCAGTGAGGGTGAGGGAGCCTTGGGACAGGCTACCCAGGGGGTGTGGAGTCTCCTCCTCTGGAGAGATTCCAGCCCCGTCTGGACGCCGACCTGTGCGCCCTGTCCTAGGGACCCTGCTTTGGCAGAGGGGTTTGGACCCCATGGGCTCTGGAGGGCCCTTCCCACCCCTATGAGTCTGTGATTCAGCTCCTTTTGACATTTGGTTTCCAGTTCAGAAGGGGATTGCCTCTTCCCTGGTTGAGTTAGGATGGCTTCAGGAGTGTTTCTGAACTCCTCCTCTGCCCCTCCAAACAGAGCTTCCCTAGGTTTATGTCAAAGTCTGTGTTTTTTGGCTGTCTGAGCTTTGAACCATCACAGCAACACCAAGCTGCTGCGGTGAATTCAGACAGTTAGAACATGAGCATGTGTCTCCATCTGCTCACTTTCTGGTTTGGGCTTCTCTCTCCTAGCTCATCAAATAATTCATAGCAGACTGGTAGGCGAGGTGGAGCAGCCAGGGGCTGGGTGGTATATGTAGCCACCCAGAGCACCAAAGGACTGGAGGCTTTTGGAGGAGGAGGAGGAAGAGTTAGCAAGAGGAGTGCCAGCTCTCCCTTTCGAGCACGGGGAAGTTGTGGGGTGTCTGCTGAATAGTCCTCACAGCACCCAGGGGTTCTTGCTGTGGAATTCTGGGGTGCATGGGTGCCGTTCCTGCTGCTCTCCATCCCCTGTGCACCCAGGTCTCAAGGTGGGCAGGTAGCTGGGGCTGGTGGGCTGAGGAGATGTTGGGGCTGGGCAGTGAGTGATGAGCGGGTGTCGTGTGTAATGCTGTCGGTGTCCTCTGTGTCGTAGATAAAGTGGACTGGTGTCACAGCGGAATGGGGAGCCACATGATCCACAGGCCCATGTCCGATCCCGGGGTGTTCTCCCACCAAGCCATGGAGAGAGAGAGCACAGGGATCGTAACGCCTTCCGGTACATTCCATCAGCCTGTTCCTGCAGGATACATGGACTTCCCAAAAGTCGGGGTAAGCGCCTTCCTGGGCTCGATATGCATGGTACCATGTCGGTGCGTGAGGGAGGTGAACAGTGTGGAGGTGTAATTCATTTAAGGGGGTGATTATGGCCCTGTACTGGGCACTGGTGAGGCGAGGCTGCACCTCGAGTGCTGGATCCAGTTCTGGGCCCCTCACTTCAAGAAGGACCTGGAGGGGCTGGAGCGTGTCCAGAGAAGGGCAACCAGGCTGGGGAAGGGGCTGGAGGGCAAATCCTCTGAGGAGCAGCTGAGGGAGCTGGGGGTGTTGAGCCTGGAGAAGAGGAGGCTGAGGGGAGACCTTCTCCCCACCTCTACTGCCCTGCCAGGAGGGTGCAGAGAGGTGGGCGATGGTCTCTTCAGCCAGGGGACAGGAGACAGGACGAGGGGGAATGGGCTCAAGCTGCCCCAGGGCAGGGTCAGCTCAGCTGGGAGGGAAAAGCTCTTCCCTGGCAGAGTTGTGGGGCTGTGGCACAGGCTGCCCAGGGAGGGGGCTGAGTCTCCAGCCCTGGGTGTGTTTAACAGCCGGGGAGATGAGGTACTGAGAAATCTGGGTCAGCACAGGACAGGGATGGTTGGACTCCATGGGCTTAAAGGGCTTTTCCAACCTGGTGAGTCATGGATGCTTGGCTGCCCGGTGAATCCCAAAGTGGAAGCACTAACGAGCCCTCGGGGTACGGCAGAAGCCTTCACTAACACTAAGTGTCCAGGCCATGGGATGTACATGCATGGGAAGGTTTCTCTTAACCCTGGGTGTTGCATCTCTGCTTTAAGATGGAAGGTGTCTCAGTGCTGCTGCCCTTCCCTGGCTGTGTCTGTGCAGCTGTAGCGGTGTTGTGCACACAGCCTGGTGCTGTGCACATGGACTGACAGTCGTTCTTTCCTCCCTACAGGGCATGCCTTTCTCTGTGTATGGGAACGCCATGATTCCTCCTGTAGCCCCCATCACAGATGGTACTGGAGGCCCGATATTCAATGGGCCTCATGCTGCTGACCCATCTTGGAACTCCCTGATAAAGATGGTTTCAAATTCCACAGAAAATAACGGGCCTCAGACGGTAACTTTCCAGTTTTTATGTTTGCAGTTGTGTCTGTGTGGGGCAGATAAGGTCCTGGCTGTTGGGAAGTATGAAAATGTGCCGTAGTGTTTCTTCTCGAAGGAGCTGACACACACTCACTACAGCTCTT
This sequence comes from Gallinula chloropus, assembly GCF_964237585.1. NCBI lineage: Eukaryota > Metazoa > Chordata > Aves > Gruiformes > Rallidae > Gallinula > Gallinula chloropus. The sequence goes on along the minus strand of NC_140092.1, from coordinate 22,151,535 downwards.
AGTGTTGTATGTGCTTGCCGACAGCTCCTGAGCACTCCTCATCTCTCCCAAACTAAGTGTAAGTCATCTGGAGGACAAATCAGTGTGTCTGAGTTAATGAGCAGGTGAAAAGAGCGTTGGTGCTGGAGAGCAGGGAGCTTGCTTCCTGCTGGGCTTGGAGGAGCTGTGGGTTTCACCCCTGTAGGCACCCGGGTGAGGGTGGTGGGGCAGGTGGAGGCTGACTTACTCCATGGATTTACTCCGTGATGGTGATTTCCGTCTGTGTGGTTCTGCGCTAGGGAAACACACTCGGTTGGCTCCTGTAAGAAAAGCCCTTTGTTTGCTGGCCCCTTCCCAAAAAGGGGCAGCAGCGTTAGGTCCAGAAGTGTGCTGCTAGGCTGGGAGGGGCACAGTGTGTGCCCAGAGCTGGGTGCTTATGGGGGAAGGGGGGTCTGCAGCTCTTGGGGTCACTGCTGGGCTCCTGCCTGGGTTACAGAGCTGCCTGCTCACTCAGGTACCGGGGTTACCTTTCCCTGAACCTCTTCTTCCTCCTCAGCTTCCACCTACTAACACATCCTCAGCAGCTCTTGCTGTCTTACACCACGTGTTATTTTTAATTACTCATTGAGCTGTTAGGCTGTTACTAAAGAATGAGGTTTCTGGCCTCAATTTTCCTGGGAACCATCCAAGCTGTGAGCAGCAGCTCCTGGCTCTGGCAGATGGTGGGAGTGGAGGGAGGGATGGTCTGTTCTTCAGGCACAGCTCAAGTGGCCCACTCACCTGAGAGGGGTTGGACTCGGTGATCTCTTGAAGTCCCTTCCAACCCTACAAGTCTGTGATTCTGTCACCGTTACAAGGCGACTGCTGGTTTAGTGAGAAGGGTCTGTCCCCTGAAGGAGGCTTCTCCACATGGAACCTGGGCTTGCCCGGAGCTGAAGGGGCTGCCGTGCATCGCGGGAGGATAATTCAGGGTGCCAGAGATCAGGTTCTTGACTGTCGGGACTTGTGAAGAGGGGAGCCAGTCGGTCCCTGACTCTGAGGGGAAGCCATCAGGCTGGGTGAAGGGGGCTTTTTAGCACTGGGCAGAAAGGGAGAGGAGGACAGACCTCTTGGCCAAGGTGGAAGAGTGGAGATGGGAAAGTTACCACCCGTTTCCCTCTTGTCAGGGTGAAACAAGTACCCAAAGGAACGCAGCGTGGTTCCAGTGCTTGCTGTGCTGTCTGACCTCAGGCTTTCCATGGGTGCCATGAAAGCCACACACGCTGCAGCATGATGGTGACACCCAAGCAGCGTGGAGCAGCCCTGGAGCTCAGTGCTAACCAGCTTTTACTCCTCTTCCAGGTGTGGACTGGAACTTGGACACCTCACATGAACAGTGTGCATATGAACCAGCTTGGCTGAGTGGGATCAACGTGCTAGCCGTGAGACTCCTTTTTTTGCAGAGGAAAACACAAATGGCAGAAACAGTTTATGTGCTCCCAGATCATTCTACTGATGTGCTTGACTGAAGTGTGTAGGCTTTTTGCAGAAGAACTTACTAACTGACCTTTTTCTGTGAACATTGTGACCGCCCATTCCCCACCATCATACGTTTCGACTTAGTTAGCCTTTATTCTTTCCTTTCCTCTTTTATTTGGGGTTTTTTTTTTTTTTGGACATAACTTTCTGTTGAAGCTGTTCTTTGGCTGGTTGGTTTTAGTACTGTAAACTGCTTCTGAGCAAACACAGAAATTTAGCAAAATTATGTAAACTTGATCCTGAAGTTTTAGAATGGCAAATAAATGTACAATTGTTTACATAACAAATGGCTAAGCAGAAAGTAAATTTCAATATGTCAGTATAGAGGCTCTACTTTATGTAGACTTAAATTAATGTGAGATATGTACCTTCATATTCAGAAATCTGGATGTTTCCTTCATACATTAAACTATTAATAAGCATAACTTTTTCTATTTGTGTAATTTAAAGAAAAGAAGACACAGATGATGGGTATTATGAGAGGGCTTCTGTCAGAGGTGTGCTGGATTTGTCTGTGGAGGCATCCAGCCCTTGTGACCAGCTATTAGGAGTTCCTGTTTGCCTTCCATGAAAGGCTTTTCAGCCAAAATCTGCTCAACCAAACAGCCTTTTAGGGACATGGAGACTTGTCTCCATGGTGAACTCCCTCTCCTGCTTGCTGGCTGGAAGGGGTAAGCATGTCATGCTGCAGCATCTGGGAGAGGTTATTCTTAGGGCAAGGTGTGCTCTGTCCCTGAGTGCTCCCAGAGCTGCTCTCCATGCCCACCCTTGCCTCTGACATCCCCTCAGATCACACACCATGGGAGGGTGCGAGGCAGAGCCCTCGGCTTGGGCAGAGCTGTGCTGCTGAAGGACAGCTCCAGAGGAACGTTTGTTTCTTGGTGCTGGGAGATGGTGTCTCTGCACAGGGCCACTGCCCCACGGAGGGTTACTTGGACAGGCCCGAGTGTGGATGTCCTGGGAGTCATGGTCAGGAGCTGTCACCTTCTTCCCTGAGAGGTGCTCGGAGTGAACAGCAGGACCGGGAGCCGAGAGGTTAAGTATTGTTGCTTTGGGCTTACTTCAGGTTTATTTTGGTATTCCCCTGAAAGCCAGAGGGAAAAAACACGTGTCCAGAACACCCAAACAGGAATCTCCAGGTGAGTGGAGGTTTGTGTGCACCCCAAGTGTGAGTAAGCTCCTTTGTCCAGCAGCATGCTGAGATCCAGCTGCAGTTGAAGGGATCCTGCCCTGAGGGGCTGCTCAGGGCCACCATGGGACAGGGAGGCCCATCATCCCATCTGTCCCCTGCAGCCCTGCTCTGTGCTGAAGGCTTCATACGATTTGGGGCAATCAGCCTTCTCCCTCAGGAGCAATGCCCAGGTGTGGTGCTGGGGTGAGTGCTGTGGGACCCAAAGGGGTTTGGTGGGGGTAGCTCTGCTGGAGGGGAGGGATGGGGGAGCAGGGCTGGGTGCTGAAATCCTGTCCTTCAGTACCAGGTGGGGCACGGTCTGGAGGGGAAGGCTCCCCAGGAGGGGCTGAAGGCCCTGGGGTTGCCCAGGCTGGAGAAGAGGAGGCTGAGGGGAGACCTCACCCCGGTCTGTGGCTTCCTGCCGAGGGCAGCGAAGGGGCAGCGCCGATCTCTCTCCTCTCTCTGGGGCCCAGGGCTGGAACCCGAGGGGACGGCGTGAAGCTGCCAGGGGAGGGTCAGGCTGGGTGTCAGGAAGAGGTTCTGTGCTGAGAGGGGGGTCGGGCGCTGGCACAGGCTCCCCAGGGAAGGGGTCCCAGCCCCGAGCTGGGCTGAGGGCAAGAAGCGTCTGGCCGCTGCGCTCAGTGCCCTGCGCTGCCTGGGCTGGGCTGTGTGGAGCCAGGAGTGGGACTGATGGGCCTGAGGGGGCCCTCCCAGCTCAGGGGGCTCTAGGACCGTGTTGGCCCTTCTCTTGCGTGTGGCCGAGGAGCAGAGGGCTGAGAGCCTGGACTGAGCCCCGCAACGGGGCTGGCTCTGTGTCTTTCCTTCCGCCGGGACCGGCGGGCTCAGCGCAGTTCCCGCCGCGGGGCTGATGAGACGAACGGGCGGCAGCCACACCACCTCCCGGCCCTGCCTCCCGCCCTCACTCAGCATGGCGCCCGCGGCGTCATTCCCCGCCTCGCCGCTCCGCTCCCCGCGCATGCGCAGTCCCCCCGCAGGGACCGCCGTCTCCATGTGGCGGCTGGCGCGGTCGAGCTGGCGGGCGTCCCCCCTCGGCGCGCGGGGCCGGCCCGTAGCGGTCGCGGCGGCGGCGGCAGCGGCAGCAGCAAGCGGCGGTCCCGGCGGCCTGTACCAATGGCTGGCGGAGTCTCCTCCCGTCCGCTGGGCCGAGGAGGGGCTGGCGGCCCTGCAGGAGGCCGCGGGCTTGCCGTGGTGGGCCGCCATCGCCTGCGGCGCCGCCCTGCTCCGCTCCGCCGTCACCCTGCCGCTGGCCGCGCACCAGTCCCGCCTCCTGGCCAAGGTGGGTTCGCGGGCGGAGAGCGGTGCCGGGCGGCCTCTCCTTCCCTCCCACGCGGCCCGGGGGAAGAGAAGGGACCTTCCCGGGCCAGCTCGGCCTGGGGCCTCAGCGAGGAGGGGCTGGGGTTACTGAAGAGGGTGTGCCTGCCGGGGAGGGAGCCTCGGCAGCCTCTGGTACCGCCTGAGGAGCTTTCTTTGCCCCCTTTCGCTTTTTCCCCCCTTCCTTTTCCCCTTTTCCTCCTTACTTTTATCCGTCCCCCTTTCCCTTTTTTTTACCCTTCTTCTTTTCTCCTTCTCCTCCTTTTCCCCACTCTCCTTCTCCTCTTTCTCTTTCCCCTTCTCCTCCTCTTTCCCCTTCTCCTCCTCTTTCTCTTTCCCCTTCTCCTCCTCTTTCTCTTTCCCCTTCTCCTCCTCTTTCTCTTTCCCCTTCTCCTCCTCTTTCTCTTTCCCCTTCTCCTCCTCTTTCTCTTTCCCCTTCTCCTCCTCTTTCTCTTTCCCCTTCTCCTCCTCTTTCTCTTTCCCCTTCTCCTCCTTTTTCTCTTTCCCCTTCTCCTCCTCTTTCTCTTTCCCCTTCTCCTCCTTTTTCTCTTTCCCCTTCTCCTCCTCTTTCTCTTTCCCCTTCTCCTCCTCTTTCTCTTTCCCCTTCTCCTCCTCTTTCTCTTTCCCCTTCTCCTCCTCTTTCTCTTTCCCCTTCTCCTCCTCTTTCTCTTTCCCCTTCTCCTCCTCTTTCTCTTTCCCCTTCTCCTCCTCTTTCTCTTTCCCCTTCTCCTTCTCCTCTTTCTCTTTCCCCTTCTCCTTCTCCTCTTTCTCTTTCCCCTTCTCCTTCTCCTCTTTCTCTTTACCTTTCTCCTTCTCCTCCTTCTCTTCCTCCCTCTCCTTCTGCCCCAGCAGGACTTCAGGTGTTGGGGTGCTTCCCAGCTCCCCAGGCTCAGGTCCAGTGTGGGATCAGCTAGGTCTGTGTCCATCCCCAGTGAGAAGGGTAAACTGGTCTGGTGTGTTCCTGGGACTGGGCTCTCAGGAGACTGTCATCCCAAGAGCAGTGTAGGTCATAGGATAGGATAGGATGAGTCTCCTGAGCCTCCTCCAGGCTGAACAACCCCAGGGCCTTTAGCCTCTCCTGGGGAGCCTTCCCCTCCAGACCTTCCCCATCCTCACTGCCCTCCTCTGGACACTCTACAATAGTTTTGTGTCCCTCTTGTCCTGTGGTGCCCAAACCTGCCCCCAGTACTTGTGAGGCCACCCCAGTGCAGGGCAGAACAAGACCATCCCCTTGGCCATTTTTCCCTCTTGTGACTGCAAAAGCGGATGTCCTGCTGCACCCCTGCATGAGGGGGGCCTCTTCTTGGGCCTCAGGATAGAGACTGGTGGCTGCCAGGTCGTCTGTCCTGGGCTGTAAACCTCTTTCAGGTGGCATGGAATGTCTTTTTGGTTAAGTAGGTGATTGCAGGCAACGAATGAAAGTAAAAAGAGATGTGTTAAGAACAAAACCTGGTGCCCAGTTTTGTGTTTGTTTAGTAGTAAAGCAGTGTCTTTGTTGCTGTAATACTCATCCCTAGTACCTTCCCGTGGATATTTAGTGTAACAGCTGTTCACAGACGTGTGTCTTGTCCCACGCAGTGCCTGTGAGGGCCCATGGGTGCAGGGCGGGGAGGGGACGCGGTTGTTCCATGTGCCTGTGCCTAAACATCTTTCCTTTCCTTTAGCTAGCTGGAGAACCTGCAGCCTGAGATTAAGCAGCTCGCTGAGCGCCTTCGCTATGAGGTTGCAGTTCGTGGGAAGCAAGTGGGCTGGTCTGAAAGGGCAGCCAGGTGAGGTGCTGATCCTATGGGCCTTGGGGATCCTTTAGGATTGAGGGGTTGTGGGAGAGAAAGTCCTGTACGACTCCTGAGGAGAGGTTCTGTCCTTCCCCACAGGTCTTCTTACCGCTTCTGTGACCTGTGTTCCTTACACTGCCCTCTGCAGCATAGCTGTTGTCTGTGCTCATGGGTTGTTTCACAGCATCACAGAGTCATAGGGGTTGGAAGGGACCTCAAGAGATCATCAGGTCCAACCCCCTGCCAAAGCAGGGTTTCTGTGGTCGTGACTCAGGGCCTTAGCTATGGTGGTATCTAAATACCAGTAGGAATTCAGGAAGCCCTGTTATGAGAAGGTGCTTGTAGCAACAGGGCCAAAAACTGGAAGTGGAGTGTGTTGTAAAGCAGAGGCGTGCTTGAAGAGGGAAGACTTCCAGGTTATCTGGGGTCGCCCCTAGATAAGGCAACACAGCCTGGAGAAACCGTATTTGGGAATGGGAGATGTTACTCTCTGAGGTGCTGTGAGAGGGTGGTGTGTCATCTCCCTTTCCTTTCCTTTCTAAAGGTTCCATTTTAAGAAGAACCTGCGGAGGGTCATCACGGAGCTGTACGTGCGAGACAACTGCCATCCCTTCAAAGCCACTCTGCTGGTGTGGGTGCAGCTTCCCATGTGGGTCAGCGTGTCCCTCGCTCTGCGCAACTGCAGCGTTGGTGCTGCGGGAATAGAAGGTGAGGAGTGTGGCCAGCAGGTGAAAGGAGGGGGTCTTCCCCCTCTGCTCTGCCCAGCTCAGGCCCCACCTGGAGTGTTGTGTCCAGTGCTGGGCTCCCTGGGACAAAACAGCCAGGGGTCTCCTGGAGAGAGTCCAGCGGAGGCTGCGAAGGGGATGAAGGGCCTGGAGCATCTCCCCTGCGAGGAAAGGCTGAGTGAGCTGGGGCTGTCCAGCCTGGAGAGAAGCAGCCTGAGAGGGGATCTGATCAATGGGGATCAATAGCTGAAGGGTGGCACACAGGGGGACATGGGCAGCCTCTTCTCAGGGTCTGTGGGGACAGGACAAGGTGTGATGGTCTCAAGTTGGAGCCCGGGAAGTTCCGCCCCAATGTGGGGAAGAACTTCTTCCCAGTGAGGGTGAGGGAGCCCTGGGCCAGGCTGCCCAGGGGGTGTGGAGTCTCCTTGTCTGGAGAGATTCCAGCCCTGACCTGTCCTAGGGACCCTGCTTTGGCAGGTGCTTGGACCCCATGGGCTCTGGAGGGCCCTTCCCACCCCCTATGATTCTATGGTCCGAGCTGCCACGTGCTTATTGCTTGTTATTTGTCTGGTTACTGCCCCTGCAGTTGTTTCCTGGGCATGGCTGATCCCTGCTTACCCCCTCCCAGTGCTGGTAACTGGGGTGTGAGCATTGTGGGATGCCTCTTGGAAAGCAGGGGCTGAGCTCTGGTGTTTAGTTACTTCGTGTGAGCGCTGAATTATTTTGTGGTCTTCTGAAGACTGGGCTACTAGAGAAAACAACTCTCCTGGGGCTTGGCTGGTTCATGGGGTAAGCCTGTGTAGGAAGTGACGTTACACACGGTGCGTTTGCTCTCTGTATGTTACTCTTCCATGAGGAGTTTACCATGATGTGCTGTAGACAGGGTGAGTGTTGGGTGGTTAAATAAAAAGCCTGATAATAATCTTGAGGTTTTAGAAGAAAGTTGGTAGCATGGTGTTCTAAATCAAAGTGTGACAAGTTATTAAGAAAAACATGGTTATTACAGAATCCCAGACTCCCCAGGGTGGAAAAGCCCTTTAAGCCCAGGGAGTCCAACCGTCCCTGTCCTGTGCTGACCTAGATCTCTCAGTACCTCATCTACCCTTTTTTTTAACACATCCAAAGCCATGGAATACACACTCACTGGAGGTTATTGCACATGTGTTTTCCTCCCTGGCTTCTAAAAGGGTGGTGGAGTTGAAGCTGGTTTTTATTTGCAGCTGGTTTGCCTGAACCAGTGGCTGCCACAAGCTGAGCTGGGTCTCACCTTTATCTCCCACTGTTTTTTTCTTGTGATGGTAGCAGGCTGCCTTGACTGTGACCTGTTAAACACAACGTTTCTGCTTTGAGATGGTTTATCCTATAGATAAAATGTATCTAGGATCCCTGATGATTTGATTGGCGTGGTTTTAACTAACTCAAGATAGTAAATCACACGTAATTCTCTTGTTTTCTTCAAACCTCTGTGCAGTTCAAGAAAAGTTCTCAGCAGGTGGAGCCCTGTGGTTCAGAGACCTCACTGCACCCGATTCCACCTGGATTTTGCCAGTGTCGCTTGGGCTCGTGAATCTGCTCATAGTGGAGGTACGTTGGTGAGCTGAAAAGGGGGATTGGGAAAGGGGGTAACCTCATTGTTACCTGGTTCATGGTGGCCTCAGGCTCCAACTGCCTGAAGCGCATTGGTCAGAGCTGAAAAATAATGCCATTGCTCTTGGGACCAAGTGTTCACCAGCAAGTTCTGGTGGGACCAATCTGAGCCACAGTGTCTGAGTTGGCTTCACTTGAGCCTCACTAAAATTAAGTCACAGAATGGCAGGGTTGGAAGGGACCTTAAGGCATCATTGAGTCCAACTGTGGAGTTTCTCCTCAGGTGATACTCTGACAAGCTGCCCAGCATCCAGAAGTACCTGTGGGGTTGTTTGCCTTGGCCTGTCCCACCCCAGTTGTTTGTTACTGCCTTGTGGTCAAAACAAATGGTGTTGTGAGCTTTAATAAATGGAGGAAATCCAGAACTTTCCAAGATTGCTTGGGAGATGAATCAACAGACAGAGAAAAAGAGAGCCAGCCTTCATTTCCCTTTCCAGGCCGGAACTGAGAGATTTTTGACCTTTAAGTGTTCTCCTCAAACACTAACTCCAGATTTCCTTCTTGCCCTGTTTTCTTCTGTGTGGTGGTCCGAGGTTGTCTTAGGAAAACCAAGGCAGCCTGTGGCTGTAGACCTGGTCCTGCTGTCATTCCATTACCCTTTCCTGGTGGGCTGCTCTTCAGCCCAAGGCCGTGCAGCTTCCATCCCTGCCAGAGTGGCTGCCAGCAGCCACGTTAGCATGAAGGGACAGTTGGCTCATTATTTTCTTTCAGGGACCAAACACATGAAACATCAGATGAGGAAAGGAAAGGTTGTAGCAGTGTGTTAATAGAAATGGAGGAGGCAGAATGAAGGCCCTAGGTGAACATGACCTCTGGTTGGAGGGAACCCCACTGTTTCCCCTTTTCTCTTCGTAGTTGTGTCGAAAAGAAGCAGTTGCTGACTCTGGGTTTCTCCCTTTGCAGATCTTTGCTTCACAAAAAAACAAGGTTTCCAGATTCCAGAAGTTTGTGACGAATTTCTTCCGCCTGGTGTCAGTAGTGATGATCCCTGTTGCTGCAACAGTCCCTTCTGTAAGTAGAGTCTCGATGGTGCCTCCGTTACCGTGGGGCTCCGGGATGCCGCCCGGATGCCTGGATGTGTCACGCTGCAGAATGGTTTTGTCCCCAAGGGAAGAATCACAAACTTAGTGTTTCTAAACACCACTTTCCCCCTCTGCTCTGCCCTGGTCAGGCCCCACCTGGAGTGTTGTGTCCAGTGCTGGGCTCCCTGGGACAAAACAGCCAGGGGTCTCCTGGAGAGAGTCCAGTGGAGGCTGCGAAGGGGATGAAGGGCCTGGAGCATCTCCCCTGCGAGGAAAGGCTGAGTGAGCTGGGGCTGTTCAGCCTGGAGAGAAGCAGCCTGAGAGGGGATCTGATCAATGGGGATCAATAGCTGAAGGGTGGCACACAGGGGGACATGGGCAGCCTCTTCTCAGGGTCTGTGGGGACAGGACAAGGGCCGATGGCCTCAAGTTGGAGCACAGGGAGTTCCACAGCAATCTGGGGAAGAACTTCTTCCCAGTGAAGGTGAGGGAGCCTTGGGCCAGGCTGCCCAGAGGGTGTGGAGTCTCCTTGTCTGGAGAGATTCCAGCCTGACCTGTCCTAGGGACCCTGCTTTGGCAGGGGCTTGGACCCCATGGGCTCTGGAGGGCCCTTCCCACCCCTATGATTCGGTGACTCTGTGATTCCCAACCTGGGCCTTGGAAGGACACCCAGGAAGGTGAGGTCAGGAACAAGAGGAAAGCTTTGTATGAGGATGCACAGCTCAAGGTTCGCTGAGCATTTCCTTGTGTTAGGAGGCAGATGGCGTAGTTCTTCCATAGGAAAATTCCCACACTCTTCCGAAAGCCCTTCTCCTTTTTGCCTGCTTTCCCGACGGGGCCACGCTTGCAGTGGTCAGCAAAGCCAGAGTATCTAGTTCAGCAAGTTCAAGTCTGATGTGCAGAAGTTTAAGAAGCTGAAGCAAGTTTAACATGAATTCCTTTATGAACTGCTGCCAGAGCACAACGCAGGGGACTTCTTCCCAGAGGAGTTGTGAATGTTGAAATGGGAGCCATTACTCTTACTGAGTGGTGTTAGGCAAGTTACTTTTCTCCATAGCATCACTGGTGGCTGTGGTTCATGAAGAGCTGCCTGAGCTCATGGCGCTTCCCTTGCCCCTCGGGCAGCTGAGCTCAGGAGGTGTGTCTTTGCAGTCCATGGCGCTGTACTGGCTGTCCTCCAGCTGCGTGGGGCTCTCACACAACCTGCTGCTGCGCTCCCCGACCTTCCGCCGCCTGTGTCGCGTTCCGAGGACCCCGTCTGACTCGGCGACTCCGTACAGGGACATCGTGTCTGCCCTCACCACCAAATACGGCTTCAAGAAGTGACACCGTGAGAGCTGCTGGAAGAGCGGTCCCACCAGCGCTGCGGGGGTCATTCCATGGTGCTCCATCTCTGCCCTGCCCCTACTTCCTGGGAAGTGTTGCAGCTGAAATGATATTTATTTTCCAAATAAAGCCCTCAAGAACGCTGGTTTGGCACAGGCGTCTGTTTCTTGGGAAGTCTTGTTCCAAGGGTGGTCAGTGTGTGTCTGGAATAGCCCAGTAATGCAGGTTTGTCTCCTGAATTCCCATAAGGAATTGTGCAGAGGGATCTCAAGTAAAACCGTGACTCGCCTAGGCTGCTGCTGTGCAGTGAAGCTCATCTCACCTGTGGCCCTGGAACGACAGCACTTTGGGGGGAGTGAGATGCTAGAGGCACTGGCACTGTAGTTACTGGTTTGATTAATTAAGATACTGGTGCAAATTGATCCATAATCAGGTGTAGTCATTTGATGTTAGTGTCTTCCCACCAGTTCTGATGGCTGCCAGGTAAACCAGGTCATCCTCAGTCTGGTGGGCGTTAGCTGTTGCATTGGGAGGACAGGTTGGTTTGACCACTGTGGTGGTCACCTCCCAAGGGATGGTACTGCGTGCCTCCTTCATTTCCTCTCCTGGGAAGGCTGCTGGTGACTCCCTACAATGAGGCATGTAGCGCCTTGGAATGATGAAATAGGGTGTCCAACTGTATGTCCTCTGGTTTCTCATGTACCTGTAAAGGTAACGTGCCCTGAAGGACCCATGGGTGCTGTTGGGGTGTACCCAGGGTACGTTCATGTGGGTGCATGTGGGTACCCCTGAGGGTATTCACAGTCACATCTTGCCTCGCTCCGTGTACACCTGATCTCAGCACACGTACGTTGTTGCAGGACTCGTGGATGATGGTGTTCCTGTTCCTCTGCACAGGAACCCTGCACCTTTGGGCTCTTCTTCCCTGTCCTTAGAGACTCTGAAGTGGGGACGGGGGTGAAGCACGGCGTGTGTGCTTTGCTCTCCGGTGCTTGTTGCAGTGCAGTCAGGGTGTTTCATGTTTTAGCTGTTAAATTAGTGCTGCTTCACCTGTGACAATGCAAAGTGATCTTTAAAACAACCAGGATGGTTTTGGTCCTTGGAGAAAGCTCTTCAGCCCTGGGAAAGGAGAAGCCATCCCTACCATGTGGGTGTAGACATCAGTAAGAAGCTGGTGCTTGCACGCTGTTGTTGTGGTGGAAGGAATCTGTGGTGGGTGGGTTGGTTCTGTTTGTGTCCTGTCACCCCTTTCACCAACCCAAACGGGGGGCTTAATGGAGTTTATCAAGGTGGGGTATGGGCCATGGCTGTGAAATGCTGGCTGAAGCTGAATGTCCCTGATCCCACACCTCAGATCATCATTGGGTGGGTGCATTTCCCTAGGGAGCAGCACCTGACACTCTCTTGGAAGCTTTTTTTGCAGGTCAGGGGTCAGTACACGTGGGATAAAAGGTGTACCTGTATGTTTGGGGGGAAGAAAAAGCAGAAATCCTGTGGTTTTCAGAGGTCTGTGGCTTAAATGGGAAAAATGCCACAGTTACAGCTCTTCCCTGAAACACCCTGACTCTGACAAGACTTGGTTTGCCTGGCTGGTATAAGGCAGCAGATGGGAATAACCAGGGATATGTGTGTTTGTGGAACAGCCATAAGTCTGGAACAGGAACTGGAGCTCTCCCAGTGATAATAAAAAAGCACCCATAGCTTTTCGGAGGGGGGAGGGTATTTTGCTGCTGTTCAGGTGTTTGTGGCATGCTTCAGGTTAGAATTCCTCAGCTCTGCTCTAGCTCCCTGTGTGCTGATGGGAGAAGGCTGGTGGCTGCAGTAAGCAGTGACTCAGATCCCAGAAATTCCCACTCTGCCTTACAGTAATCTATCAAATCGCTCCCCAGGGATCGGTTTTGTGGGGAATAAAGCTGAGCTCCTCACACCTGCATGGCATGTCTGAAAGCTGTGGTGGGGTGGGCTTCTCTGCTTGCTCTGAACCTGGGGGTTGACCTTTTAAAACAAAGGCTAAGGAATGGATGATTTACTTGAGGTTTTTAAAAGATTCCAAGATGCTATTTAATGTAACTTAAACCACAGTAAAGTTGGGAACGAAGATTTTAACCCAGAATTTGAAGGGTTGATTTGAATTGTGACAGTGGCTCACAGCAGCTCGAGGAGAGCCACCTGCCCCATGTGCTTACTGGTTCTGCTCTTGGCGTGAGTTACTCCTGCCATGGTTTGCCTGGGACAGCCAATTGAGGGTTTGTGATGAAACTGCAGCATCCTGTTCGTCCTACGGCTGCTCTTTGGCACCTCAGCAAACACATTTGGGCTTTTGAAGGGATTCCAGAAGTCATTTTTCCCTATGGGGACGTCCATGGATGCCACTGACAGCGTGTTGTGGTGATGTGCCTGCTGTGCAGAGCTGGGCAGGGGGACATGGGGTGTCTGGCTGAGAACAGCAGTTTGGGGGGGGATAGAGCACAGATATTCCCCATAGCAGTAGTGCTGTGTTCATACCCATCTGCCTGGCTACCCCTGGAGGAGGTGTCACTCTCTGGTCATGAATGTAAGACCATCAGTGGCTCACATCTGTGTGTGCTGGGGTCCTTGTACACTGAGAACCCTTCTGCATGTAGGACTTACATACCCATACTCAACTACTCCGGAGCCGAGGTGAGGAGGTCACGGCCGGGGTCAGAGTTGGTAGGATAAAACCCTTCCCAGGGTTGCAGCAGGGGTAGGAAGTTGCTCCTTAGGTCTGCAAAAACCTTTCCACGTGTCCTACGGTCGTTCTGTCACGGTGGAGTGAAGGTTTGGCTGGTAGGCTGGCAGCAGAGGGAGCTGGTACTCCGTGCAGCTGCGGGGGAGCATCCCCTGGCCTGCCTTCCCTCGGGATCCGGCAGCCTGCAAACCAGATCCGTCCCTTTCACAGTGAAAAAATAAGGGGGTTTCTTGGGAAGGGTGAAGAGGGTCCAGAAACACCTCACAGCTTCACAGTCTGTGGGGATGCTGAGTGTTTAGAGCCGTCCTCTTCAGTGTCTTTGGCACTGTGCTGCTCTTTGAGGTGCGAGTCTTCCTCAGCATTTGGAGGAAGGAGCTGCTTTGGTCTTGTGTCTGCTGGAGCGAGCAGCTCGTAGCACGTACTTTGGGCCCCTCGCTCCAAGAAGGACCTGGAGGTCTTGGAGCATGTCCAGAGAAGGGCAACCAGGCTGGGGAAGGGGCTGGAGGGCAGATCCTCTGAGGAGCAGCTGAGGGAGCTGGGGGTGTTGAGCCTGGAGAAGAGGAGGCTGAGGGAAGACCTTCTCCCCACCTCCCCTGCCCTGCCAGGAGGGTGCAGAGAGGTGGGCGATGGTCTCCTCAGCCCGGGGACAGGAGATGGGACGAGGGGGAATGGGCTGAAGCTGCCCCAGGGCAGGGTCAGCTCAGCTGGGAGGGAAAAGTTCTTCCCTGGCAGAGTTGTGGGGCTGTGGCACAGGCTGCCCAGGGAGGGGGCTGAGTCCCCAGCCCTGGGTGTGTTTAACAGCCGGGGAGATGAGGTCCTGAGAGATCTGGGTCAGCACAGGACAGGGATGGTTGGACTCGATGATGTTAAAGGTCCTTAGCAGCATTGTAAACAGGGAAGGTCCCCCTTTGTCTGAAGGACTGGAGCCATGTCCATTGATGCCCAAGTGGTGCCATGCACAGAGAAGCACCAGCTTCCCTCTGTGGTGCCTGTGCAGCCCCTGGGTTTTATTTTAGCTACTGCATAAGTGCTCACTCCAGAGAGGGTAGTTCTCTTTGATTTTACAAAGTAAACAACCCCAGGTGAGTTGGAGAATAAAAGCTTTGCTATGCTTGCATTTTTCCACTTTAAAAGGCTGACAGAAAAGCTTTGTTTGGAGATATTTAGAGCAATAAACATTTATTGCAGCATCCCTGTGGTCCCTTCCAACCCAGAGCATTCAGTGACTCCACACTGCCTCCTTAGTCCTGCAGGTACTTCACCTTGGTTTCTCTTTTCTGCAGCACAGCGATGCCAGGAGCCCAGCAGAAGGTAGCAGATGGACCGTGAGAGCTCGGAGCTGTGGTGTGGGTACTTCCCAGTGCAGCCACAGCCCCTAAGGAATGGACCTGAAATGAGAACAGTCCAGCCAGGAGTAAGTCCATCCATATGGTGGTGTTTGCTGTCAGGGGCTGTTTGCTCTGGTGACAGTTCAGAGCTTGGATTGAGGATCTCTCTGGAGAATGAGGGTTACATCTGGGGGGTGTCGAGATGCATGAGTGGGGACTTGGCCACAATACAGTCTGTGATACATCCTAAAGGTACAGAAAACTAGTTCTGATGCCCTGGGCAAGTGAAATTTGTAGTTCTCATGTTCTGTGAGGCGGGAGGATGTTCCTATGCTGTTACATAATGCAAAGCCCCAATGTGTGGTGCAGAGCTGCACGAAGGAGCTGCTGCCTTCCTGTGCTGGCATTCTAACAGGTGTCAGTGTCACTGGCTTCTGGTGGCTTCTGATGGCTTCTGACCTTCCTTGTTTCTTTTGGGCTGAGCATCGCTGTGACCTGCAATGGGTCTGCAGTCCAGCAGCGTTTGCTGGTCCCTGTTGTGAAGGTGGTGTTGTCCCTTCTCAGAAAACTCTGCTGTTTTATTGTTGTTTCTGACTATTCCCTCACTTTCTGACCTGAAAAGGGGCGTCAGATCCCCCAGACGAGGGGTGAGTTGCTGTGTGCCCTTTGATACAGGACGTGTAGGCTGCAAGAGATGGGACATGAGCTAAACGTTTCATTTGCAATGAGAGCAGACAGTGAAGTGAAGGTGCATTAGACCTCACTGCAGCCTTCCCATCCCTGAAGGGAGCAGAGGAACAGGAGGGGAATCAGCTTGTTCAAGGGCAGAGACTGGCAGGACAAGGGGGATGGAGTGAAGCTGGAGGAGGGAAGGGTTAGAGGAGATCTTAGGGGGAAGTTCTTTGCAGAGAGAGTGGTGAGGGGCTGGAAGGGGCTGCCCAGAGAGGGGGTGGGTGCCCCGTCCCTGGGGGTGTTGAAGGCCAGGTTGGCTGGGGCCCTGGGCAACCTTGTGTATCTCCAGGCCTGGAGGTTGGTGTCCCTGCCTGTGGCAGGGGGTTGGAGCTCAGTGATCCTTGGGGTCCCTTCCAACCCAGACCAGTCTGGGATTCTGTGATTCTATGATAGTTTTTCTATAGAAGCCTTCAAATGGGCTGCACACACTCTGTCCTTTCAACCCTCCAGTTATTTGGCTGTACATAACATAGCCACATAACCCTTTCTCACACCCGTAAGGTACATTTTTAAGTGAATGAAAACAAAGCTCCCAGGAATTGGCTTTTTCATATAGCAGTGAAAAGCCCATGGCCAGATTCTGCTGCCATAAAAGCTTTGTGCAGGGGCTTGTACGCAGATCTCATTAAGGACCTTTGAAATGCAAGTGTCCTGTACGGGGTTTGTGCTCCTTCACACCGTGAGGACGGGTGTAGGGGAATGTCACAGGCGTCTGCTGAGCCCTGGAGACAGAATCTAACTCCAAAGAGCCGTTTGCTTAAGTACAGCAGACAGTTTTGCTCTAAGGAATTTACTCAGCTTCATTACTGATATAGGTGACCTGAATTCACCTCCTGAGACATTAACTGTCACCCTAGACTGGCACATCTGTACCATTGCAAAATGATTTATAACATATTAAGGCATATCACTTAATCTTGCTAGAGGAGGTAGGGGAAGTGGCAGGAGCAGGATTTCGTGCCAGTGACCTGTTCACTGGACTGAAGCAGACACTTAAACTCACATCATTCAGATCACCACTGATGTGATGCTTCTCTTCTCTGTCCCATCCCACTCAAATACCCTTTCAGCCTGGGTGTACTTGTGTGGAAATCACAGACCGTCGGGAGCTGGAAGGGGCCTCCAGAGCCCATGGGGTCCAACCCCCTGCCAGAGCAGGGTCCCTAGGACAGGGCAGGGCTGGAATCTCTCCAGAGAAGGAGACTCCACACCCCCTGGGCAGCCTGTCCCAGGGCTCCCTCACCAGGAAGAAGTTCTTTCCCACATTGGGGCGGAACTTCCCGGGCTCCAACTTGAGGCCATCGGCCCTTGTCCAGCTTCAGCCGCTTCCTACGCAGCGCTCGTCCTTGAGATTTGGGCACCAGCTTGAGGAGTTGGTGGCATTTGCGTGTGGACAAAGCAGGAGGCAGAAGGACCCAGGTGTCCCCACGGTTTGCTGGGCAGCTGGGTGACAGCACCAGAGGAGGCAGGGCACATATTCCAGCTCTGTTGTCCAGGTGCTGGCAGCTGCCCCCAGCAGGTTTACTGGGCCCAGTTAGACCCAAACAGGGGAGGCTGACTTACCATTCCTGGTCTTGGGAGTTGTCTTTGTGCCGCAGAGAGAAAAACCTGATGCGCTGGGCTCGGCGTTGGATTTGCTGTGGGAATTTGCTTTGGCTAATGCAGTTTTTAAGACCTGTTGGTTCATTCAGAGGTCAAGGAACATTTATGTAAGAGAAGTCTTCAGTAACATTCCTTTAACTTGGCAAGTTGGAAGAGCTGAGTGCCAGCTTTTCTCCTCTTTTGGCCTTTTCATGACCAGAGTGTCCATACTCTATAATAAAGTAGGTTAAAATGATGACATTAGGGTGCACTGGGCAGCAGACAGTGTGATCAGAAGCTCCCAGGCAGCCTGGAAAAGAAGTCGCCTTTCCTTTCCCTAGGGAGCAGTGTGCTGCTTTTGTTTAGTGTTGTGGCCAGTCCAAGTCCCATCAGGATTTCCATCGGCAGGTGGAACTTTACCTGACTGCCCTGTCCCTTGCTGTTGCTTTCCCAAACCAGTGCAGAGAAAGAGGTCAGGAGGGAGGACGGTGGGTTGGTACCTGAGGCAGAAGATGCCTCTAAGGACAACAACTCCTGAAAGAGGCTGGAGCAGCCACAGCCATCTGTGCTCCGCAGCACAGGATTGCTGTGGGACCTCCAGCTGGCATGTCTCATCAAGTCCATGTTGAGTTTTCACTCCTCTGGGCCAGTGCTGACGCTTCCCAAGCTGGCAGTGAGTCTGCTGTCAAATCTCTTCTGACAAGCTCGCTAGGACTCCGTGCTTCGTTATCCCTGGTGGTTACCGTGCTGGTGCTGGGCAGCCCTGCATCCTGGCTGCATTCCCTCTTTTTACTTGGCTGTCGTTTTCTTCTGTGTGTTGTTCCTCTTACCTGGAGGAGTTCTAACAACTGGGGTTGTCTGAGGAAAAAAAAAAACCAAGAAATAGAGAGAGGGAAGACAGGTGTTGTGTTTCTGTGTGAGAGAAGCCCTGGGTGGTGGGAAAAGTTGTAAAGCTCTGAAAAAAATCTGCATTGACCTTGAAACATGTTGGGCCTTTTTTATGGTGTTACAGCTCTTGCAGCTATACCTGTGGTGAATTAATCTCCTCGTTAGCTATGCCTGACTGCTCAGGAGGACGCATCATCCAGTTGGGTGAACATTCAGACCTTCTTTTTATGCAGAGAGATGTCACCAGTTTTAATAGCGCATCCCAGGGGGTGGCTAAACCGTCTGGCTGCTGAGCAAGATGCGGTTTGGCCTAAGGTTTGGAAGCTGTAGTGTGCAAAGCAGATCCTGGCACCTGTAACTGTGCTGTCCTGTGCTCTCAGCTCCTTTTGCAGGTCTGAGGAGCCTTCCCAGTCCCTTGGTCCCAGACCTGCTGGCGGCTGCTTGTGCCTGCTGGTTCTGACCCTGATGCACAGACACGGCAGCGGATCTTCTCCCATCTCTGGACTGGGCACTGGGGAGGCTGCACCTCAAGTGCTGGGCCCAGTTCTGGGCCCCTCACTCCAAGAAGGACCTGGAGGTGCTGGAGCGTGTCCAGAGAAGGGCAACCAGGCTGGGGAAGGGGCTGGAGGGCAAATCCTCTGAGGAGCAGCTGAGGGAGCTGGGGGTGTTCAGCCTGGAGAAGGGGAGGCTGAGGGGAGACCTTCTCCCCACCTCCACTGCCCTGCCAGGAGGGTGCAGAGAGGTGGGTGATGGTCTCTTCAGCCAGGGGACAGGAGATGGGACGAGGGGGAATGGGCTCAAGCTGCCCCAGGGCAGGGTCAGCTCAGCTGGGAGGGCAAAGTTCTTCCCTGGCAGAGTTGTGGGGCTGTGGCACAGGCTGCCCAGGAAGGGGGCTGATTCCCCAGCCCTGGGTGTGTTTAACAGCCAGGGAGATGAGGTACTGAGAGATCTGGGTCAGCACAGGACAGGGATGGTTGGACTCCATGGGCTTAAAGGGCTTTTCCAGCCTGGTGATCTGTGATTCTGTCAGTAGCTGTGAAACACAATAAACCCAGAAACGAGACCCTGGGTTTTAAGTTTTGTCTCTGTGCTTGTCAAACAGCAGTGTGGAGTGGTGTACTGAAAGCTTGGGAGCTTTTGGGAAGGTTCTAGTTTGTCAAATGCTGCTCAGAGGACTTATTTGGGAGGACAGTGTAGAGTCGCATCCTGCAGTAATTCCTGCCCTGGCTCAGAGTCCTTGAACCTCCCATCTGAGGTTTGAGGGAACCAAAGGTGATGAACAGCTGAGTGGCTGCAGTGGAAGTGGGTGATATGATAGCCAAAGAGCTAACTGGGTATCTGAAACAACCTGGGATGCAGATCAGAGGGAGGATTATTCTCCCCACTCTGGGGACCTGGTGTGATTGCTGGAGCTGCTTCTCGCTGCTCGTGCCAAAGGCAGCAGATGATTTTTAATGGCCACATCTACTTAAGATTGTTATTTTATGTCTAATCCAATAAAGGATGGGATGAACGCTGCTCTGCTTCAGAAAAACACAACAGGCATGGTAAATGCTTCCAAAACTAACAAGTTTTTCCAAAAAAATCTGTGTTCTGGGGAGTAGTGGACTCAAGCTCCTCAAAACTTGCATAACGTGACCGTTACTGGTTTCACTAGTGTTTCTTGTGCTGGCTCTAGTTGTAAAACACAGATCATGGCCTCAAGTTGGAGCCCAGGAAGTTCCACCACAATCTGGGGAAGAATTTCTTCCTGGTGAGGGTGAGGGAGCCCTGGGCCAGGCTGCCCAGGGGGTGTGGAGTCTCCTTCTCTGGAGAGATTCCAGCCCTGACCTGTCCTAGGGACCCTGCTTTGGCAGGGGGTTGGACCCCATGGGCTCTGGAGGGCACTTCCCACCCCTACAAGTCTGTGATTTTGTGAAACCAGAAAGTTTCACTTGTGGACAACTGTAAGTAAAGCCAATGCAGCAAAGAGTGTGAGACCTGAGAAAGGTGGTGTAGGTGCTACTTCCACTTTTCATCCATGTAGGCAATAGCTAGGCTGCTGCTTTGGAGCTGCTCTTGGCTTCCTGTTGGTACTGGGTCTTTCCTGGTTTTCTGAACTCTGCAGAGCTTAGCCAACAGACTGCCCAAAGCCCTGGGATGCTCTCCAGAAGCCCAGAGCTGTTCAGAAAGCATCACGTTGTGAAGGGGTTTACGGGCTTTGGTCTGAAGAACCCGTATTAATGACGTCATCATGTGTAAGCAGTGTTGTGACAGTTTATGTGACTGGGCTGAATGTGATGAATTCACAGAGCTGGAATTCACTTCCAAGAGGGATGCTCCTGGAGTGGTTTTTACTACAGAATTGCACTAGTGTTCCCAGTCCTAGAGAGAGCCTGGGTTCTGCCTGGCACACGTGGTGTTAATGAAAGCATTTGTGTTTCCCAGAATCTGTGGGTGTGAAGGAGTCTCTGCTCTGCAATGCCATCTGGGTTTGCCAGGCACGCGTGGGCAGAGGCTTCTCCATGTCCTCAGGGCTGGCCAGCTTGCTGATTGAGAGCCCAGGGTATCATTCCCATCCCCAGCTGACAGCCAGCGTCCTCAAACCACAAGAATCAAACAAACAATGGGATTTGTTTGGTAAGAAAGATCTTTCCTAACCCTGAGAGATGTCATTTGTTTTCTTCAGGGATTCTTGGGGAGGGAGGAGGGTTCCACCGCTTCGAGTGTGGTCTCAAGGGAACACAGGAGCATTTGTCTTTTGTCTGGGAAGCAGGAGGGCTGGCGAGTTCTGTTGGTTGGGACAGCTTTATGGACTCCAATGGGTGGCTTTCACAAGTTGGTAGGTGAGATGTTCCTGCCTAGCTGAGGGTCACTGTGTCCATACTGTCCATAAGGTGTGAGACTAGCAGGCAGCACCCGTCGGGAAGGTGCACCAAGGCCATCGGTCTTCAGCTGGTGCCTAGAGACACTGACTAGTGCTGGGGTGTAGGAACCTGGTGTGACTTCATCTCTGCATCTTCTGGAATGACGTTCTGCTTGTCCTGTGCTCACCTAGCACATGGGCTAAAAGTTAATGTGGTGCCTTTCCCACCACTCCATATGTTTCTGTGACCCAGAGCTGCTGGGACGCTTCCCAGACTGCCAGGGTATCAGGGAAGTTTGGGGTTATGTGACAGGTTTGGAGTATTTCCCAAGAATTTTTATGGAAACACATTTTCCAAACCCTGGCAGGGCTCAAGGCTGGGTCAGATGGGGCTGTGGGCACCCTGGGCTAGTGGAGGGTGTCCCTGCCCATGGCAGGGGTGGCACTGGGGGAGCCTGGAGGTCCCTTCCCACCCACACCAGTCTGGGGTTCTAGGAAATACAATAGAAGTAAGCAGATGTCTCTTGTGGTAAGTAAAAGAAAACAGCTTTCCCAGGAGCAAATGTAGTTGGAAAGCCTGTGTCTCATTTTGTACAACATTAAAGGCCAACGTTATTAGGCCAGAGTGGAACCAGAGTGCTGCTGAGCTGTTGCTGTAGCACAGTTCACAGAACACCTCGTGTGGAACTCTCATTTCAGGTGGACAGCCACAAAGAACCTCAGCAGCTGAGAGCAAACTGAAAGTGTTAGTGTTTGACTTCAGTTTTATCCTTTAAAACCTTCTAATCGCTCCTTCCAGTTGTCTAAAAGTCATGGAGCGTAAAGGAAACAGGTAAAACCTAGCAATCACTTCAGTGATGTGATGCCCAAAAGAGTCAACCTTACAGGAGCTTTTCCTGTCTTAAAAGTGTGGAATTGGAAGTTTAAAGCCATTTGTGTTACCTGTTAGGGAACCAGGGCTGGGGGTGATTGATTCCCTTAGCAGCCAGCACAGAGGAGCGCTCCTGAGGCTGTCACAGACTCACAGACTTGTAGGTGTTGGAAGGGCCCTCCAGAGCCCATGGGGTCCAACCCCCTGCCAAAGCAGGGTCCCTAGGACAGGTCAGGGCTGGAATCTCTCCAGAGAAGGAGACTCCACACCCCCTGGGCAGCCTGGCCCAGGGCTCCCTCACCCTCACCAGGAAGAAGTTCTTCCCCACATTGGGGTGGAACTTCCTGGGCTCCAACTTGAGGCCATCGGCCCTTGTCCTGTCCCCACAGACCATACTGTTGGGTGGATGGTTTTGGTTTCTACCAGGGGAACTCATCCCATCCAGTCTCATTGTAGACAGTTAAGCTGTTAACATTTCCACTGCTGTAGCAGGCAGTTAGTAGAGTGTTAGGACTGAGAAGTTGTGCAGAGTCTGAAGATCTTCCAATCTCAAGTCCTTTAAAGCGATGGTAAAACACGGCAAACAGACCTTCAGGAGGTATAGAGAACTCTTTGATGAGGCATGCTCTCTGTCTGATAAAGAAATTCAAAATTTAGAGGTAGCCATAAAACCTTTAGAAAATAAAAAGGAAGAAAAGACTGTCACTGGTGCCTGCTGTGGACCCAGTGGGTTTTGGCTGTGTACAAGTTCTTTCAAAGAAACATTTGGAAAAGGTCTCTGCAACATTTTTATTGTGTTTTTCTCCATCAGTTTCACTGCCAGAATAATTGACTGCGGGCTGAATGCTGGCACTCTCGTTCCCTTCAAGCTTTGACATGAGCATCTCCTTGGAGAAAAAAACAGGCAACTTTTATCTGTGAGACGATCCAGGCTCTTTATTTGGAGCAGAATGGCAGCGACAGCCACGTGCTGCAACCCCAGGATGTTTCCAAAGGCTTCGGGCCATGGCCTCCAGAATCCTCCAGCTTCGCCATGGCAGGCAGAGATGGCCATTCCCTGGTTAAGTGGTGGTGATCAGGGAGGGTGGCAGAGGACATCCACACTCAGAGGTGCCCCAGAAGCTACTCAGTGTAGTAACCCCACTCTAGTACCCGTGGTTCCAGCAGCTGGCAATTTGGATGCTCCAAACCCAGGCACAAGTTGGGATTTCTCTTGGGCTTTGGTGGGGTTTTTAAGGACAGAAGGGTTGCATTAGTAGAACACATGATTGTCCATCTGGCCTAATATCCCAGTTCAGGATGCTTTAAAGCAAGGTGTTAATCATCCTTTCCTCAATATACTGTTAATTATCTCACACTGCAGCCACGGTGGGGCCGGTGCAGAGGGATTTCATTCTCATCCCAGCTGGTGATGAGCTTATACCTTGATGGTAGGGCTTGATAGCCCCAGCAGGGCTTATACAGGCTAACAGCAGTTGGTAGTTATTCCTTTGCATAATGGCAATTGTATTTATGCTTTGCAGGCAGCGACCAGACGAGGTGGAATGTCACAACTACTCCAGCAGCTTTTTTTAATTCACTAACTAATTGGTCTCAGTAGTCTTACTCAGTCCTCTGCAAGTCCTGTAAATTTGCTTAAACCACCCTGAAGTGATCCTCTCGCCTACCGGTACGATCTGGATCTCTTCATCCATTATGCCTAACGAGATTGACCCCAATCCCCCCACACATGACATGCAGGCCTCCATCTGTACAAATTTCAGTTCTTAGAAGCCTGTGGTCTTCAGACTCTGCCCAGCTCTCAGGTGTTTGTGGGTAATGTGAGCAGGCACCAGGGGCACCAGCCCTTCTGCTGCTTGTGGGCTCAGTTCAGGCAGGGCAAAGAAAAGTGGTGATGGCCCTTTGTTGGTCGACAAGGAGTCTGGGTGGGGTTTTGGGAGGTGCCTTCCATTGGTCCAGGAGAGTTGTTTGTAGCTGGGATTAAATATTTTGGATGTCACAGCTGGGAGTTCTTTACCAAGGTCTGAATCTCCCCTCTCATTTCCTCCTGTCTCTCAGGCTCCTTCCAAGCTGGTTGCAGCAGCAGCTATGACCAGATTTGTACCTTAATTAGCCTAATTTTGTGTGCCCTATCCCTTCTTGAATACTGAAATGACGTTCTGCTCCCAGTTGTCTGTTCAGATCAGTAGCAGGATGCTTGGGGATGGAGTTTCCTTGTGCTAGGATGTGACCAGTCAGAGTTTGGGCCTGGACAAGGCCTGCTGTTGGGTGCTAGCATTGCCCTGAGTATGTGAGAGACAAACGAGGTGAATACATTGTTCCATACCACTAGCAGCTCCCACTTTGGGCTCACCTTAGGTCTTGGGGACCAAAAGAAAGGGCTGTGGGTGCTGGCTGCATCTTGTGTGTCACAGGAAGGCTGCATAAAGGAGGTTGGAGATGTGAGAGGGAAACCTGGCTGCCCACGCCCAGGAAACACGGGCCAGCAGAGATGTGTGGCTGCTAGCCAGCCCTGTGCCCTCCTGCCTTGGGAGTAGGTCAGTGTGACAGCTGCACGCCTGCCCTGAAGGGACTTCATTGTGTGGCACACGGGGCCCTGACTTTTCCTTCCAGCAAGGAAGCTGGCTGTGGGAGTGCTGGGAAAGCAGAGACAGGGCAGCTGCTGAGAAGAATGAGATGCCAGAGTCATGGCACGCACCCTCCAGGCTCATGGGAAGTGCAAGGCAAAAGGTGTTTGCTTAAACCACACTGAGATGATGAAGAGACTGAAACTGTGCATGGTTCTTAGTTTACTTTAGGGGTTTTTTAAGTTGGCATTGGTAAGGACGTGTGAATATCGGTGTTGACAGTTGTCATGTCTGACCTGCGGTCAGTGGCTTCTTCAGGTGTCCGCGTTGAGTTCCTTCTACATACACAGTAACCCCTCCAGTCTTGCCTGTCTGATTCTGCATCATGTGTTCCTTTCTGACCTGGAAATGGTTGCAAGGGGACCTGGCTGGAATTACTGTCAACATTGACAGACTCTTCTGGCAGGCCTTGGTTGGCTTTCTGATAGAAAAAACCCATCACCATTTCTCAGCCTGCTCATTCCTCGCGTTAGCTTTCACGTAGGGCGAGCTTGGCCCCAGGAAGCTGATCCACACCATAACAGGATCTCCCATGGGGCCTGAGTCCCTGTGATCTTCTTTTCTTCCTGTGCTTCTGGGGAAAGGAGTGTTCAGCAGGAGCTGCCAGGTCCCTTGTCATTTGTCCCATGGCTGTATGGAGACACCTCTAACACCGCATGCAGCCGCCCGGGTAGGAGGCGATGGGCACGTTGGCCTTGGGTATTCCACCTGCTCTGCTGCACGTGGGTAACAAGCTCCATGGCTGCTGCTGTCCTTGCCAGCATGATGCCAGTGAAATCACATAACCTTAAGTGTTGGGCACTCTGAAAATGTGAAATGCCCCATTTCTAAATCCATTAAACTCAAAACAGGGCCCAGTGTTGTTTGTACCCAGTTTGTACCTGTCTGTTTCAGTCCTTTCACTTCTGTCTTTTCAAACAACATGGGAGGCCTTCAATTTTCAGTGTCAGAACCAGAGATGGGATGAAATGTAAACTCTTTGCCTTTTTCCAGCCTGAGTCGCACTCTCAGACTGTGAAGAAGTCTCTGTTCTACCAGGGCCCTGGTAACAGTTGCCAAAGTTTGACTGGATGGACCAAATTTCATTTTTGCAGCTATTATCAGACTGAAAAACAATCCTGCTGTATGCCAAGCCTGGCCCTCGCTCCCATTGCTACTAGGATTGGCAAACATGCCAGGAATCTCATGTTCTGACTCCATTCCAGCGTTCCCTGGTGACTGGGTTAGTTCTTAGAAAAGTATGTTCCGTCTGCAGCGAGCCGCTGGCCATGGCCACTTCCACCCTGAGAGGTCCCCACTTACATTCCCAACCCTGTGTACCCGATCGCATCCCCATGGTGGGGGAGGGAGGAGGTGACATGGGGTGTTTCCCCCTGTGCCACCGCTTCTGCAGAGGTGACACCACGCAGCACTGCCATAGGGGAAGTAGAACTGTGGCAGGTGAAGGTGGAGGAGGCTGAGGATGAGCTCTCCCTCCCCTCCCTCTTTGAGAAGCGTGAGATGTTCTTTGGCAGGTAAAGGTGATGAAGACTGCTGTTTCATCTCATGGGATGAGGTCCTAGGGCCCCTGCTTTGACAGGGGTTTGGACTCGATGGGCTCTGGAGGTCCCTTCCAACCCCTACGATTCTGTGAGTCTGTGATCTCCATGTCGCATTCAGGGAGTGCTTGCAGCCCGCTGCCGTGTGCTGCTGACAAGGACCCACTCAGGAACATGAGAAGCTGTTTCCAGCCAGGGGCATTTTAACACGTGTTTAATGGTTTCCATTAATCCATCAGTATTTGGGCTCTTTTGCTGCTGGGGAGTTTTTGCTCTATGCACCTTGGGCAGAACAGAACTGGGGTGCACGGACACTAAACCATACCCAGAAGACATGAGATGTTTAGGTGACTTCATGAAGAGCCAGGTTTGTCAGGCTGGGTTTTAGTTCCATTACAGGCACCTGCCTCCTCCCCAGCAGTGACACAGAGCATCCCTCTACGTTAAGAGGCAGAGTCACCTGCCTGGAGCATTACAGTCAGCCCAGACATCTCTGGGAGAAAAGCAGGGCTGCTCTGCAGTTTCTGTTCTTCTTAATCCAAGTGCTCTGGGTTTGTGGGGTCAAAAGCGTTTGGGCTGCCTGCAATGAGCAGGTAACTTGTAATTAAGGAGAGAGATGGATGCAGATACCAGTGGAATGAAAGCACTGCCCCAACAGTTCTGATGTGGGTGGTGAGAACCCTTCACAGCCCCAGTGAAACTGGTGAAATGCTGCAGGGAAAATCCTTTCCCTTGTGCTCTTGGGCTGTGTCAGCAATCAGAGGGGTCACTATGATATAATACCCTAACATAATAAACTGACTTATTAAACCAGGATTAAAGATACCCTGGCTTGAAGACAAAAGCATCCTGCCCTGGTTTCTGATCATCAGACAGTTGCAGGACTTGAGGATTAATCCTCAATGTCATATTTTGCTGCTGTTCTTTGATGGCTGCAAATATCTCTGTGTTTTTAAAAAAAAAGCAGGAACAAAAGAGATGTCAGATATCCCAGCCTGTTCCAGGGAGGGCTGCCAAGTCTCCAGAAGACTCAACTTAGTAACTGAAACTGTTGAAATCATAAAGTTTTATAGAATTTTCGTCGCATCGTGCTTTGATCCTGAGGTGCTTCACAGGAGACGTTGCACACAGGATGTCCTACGCTTTCCAGGCTTTGTCCGCCAGGTTTGCATGAGTAATGGTGACTTTTGGGGCAGCGGCCGCTCTCGGGGCCCAGAGGCTCACCCCAGCCCTTCGCTCTGCGGCTCGGGCCTCTGCTGGAGCCCTTGTGCCTTCCCCCGCGGCCGTGCCTTCCCCCGCACCCAGCACCAGGGAGATCACACAGACTCACAGAGTCGTAGGGGTGGGAAGGGCCCTCCAGAGCCCATTGGGTCCAACCCCCTGCCAAAGCAGGGTCCCTAGGACAGGTCAGGGCTGGAATCTCTCCAGACAAGGAGACTCCACACCCCCTGGGCAGCCTGTCCCAGGGCTCCCTCACCCTCACCAGGAAGAAGTTCTTCCCCACATTGGGGTGGAACTTCCCGGGCTCCAACTTGAGGCCATCGGCCCTTGTCCTGTCCCCACAGACCCTGAGAAGAGGCTGCCCATGTCCCCCTGTGTGCCACCCTTCAGCTATTGATCCCCATTGATCAGATCCCCTCTCAGGCTGCTTCTCTCCAGGCTGAACAGCCCCAGCTCACTCAGCCTTTCCTCGCAGGGGAGATGCTCCAGGCCCTTCATCCCCTTCGTAGCCTTCGCTGGACTCTCTCCAGGAGACCCCTGGCTGTTTTGTCCCAGGGAGCCCAGCACTGGACACAACACTCCAGGTGGGGCCTGAGCAGGGCAGAGCAGAGGGGGAAGATCCCCTCCTTCGGCCTGCTGGCAGTGCAGTGACTCAGATCTGAGGAGTGTTACTGGGATCCACTTAGTCCAGCATACCTGAAGCTGGAAGCAGAGCCACCGGTCAGGCTGTACCACACTCTGCTGCGCCGCGTCCAACCTGCACACACGCTGCTCTCGGTCCAGGCCGTGGTGTCATTCCTGTGCCGCTGTCGGTGCAGTCAGGTGGGCTCTGCAGCCATGGCACACCATAGGCCGAGCACCTGGAGCAAGGGGGGCTCGTGTACTCCTGTCTGTCCTGGAAGTGTGGGCCGCCTTCCCTCTGGAGTCAGGAAAAGTGGACAGACTCCTCTTGGGTTTTTTTACAGTGGAAAAGCATGAAATCACAGCCCCACTGGCCGGAGCTGTTATTCCTCTAACAGTTAAACCTCCATTATGTTTTACTGTTTGCTCCATGCCATTTTTATGTGCTCCAGCTTTATGTGTTTTGCAGTTAACTGTTTGAAAGGAGAAGTGATTTACCAGGACTGTGCCTTCCTCCCCTCTCCCTCGGTGCTGCTCTGGTTGCTGTGCTGACATTGGGTTCATATTGCACGTGGGCATGCTGGAAAACCTGTCTGAAGCTTTACTGCCTCAGGGGTTAGGAGAAACCCCTGAAGAACCCCAGCCCCCTGTATGTTGTGCTCACTCCTCCATACCAGCGGGTAGAGCCATAGTTGGAAGTACTGAATCACAGCATCATAGGGGTTGGAAAGGACCTTAAGAGATC
Source organism: Gallinula chloropus (assembly GCF_964237585.1). Classification (NCBI taxonomy): domain Eukaryota; kingdom Metazoa; phylum Chordata; class Aves; order Gruiformes; family Rallidae; genus Gallinula; species Gallinula chloropus. Next base: position 22,123,333 of record NC_140092.1, on the reverse strand, counting down.
TTTGGGTCCAACCCCCTCCCAAAACAGGTTCCTGGTTGGATTCAGAGACTGGTTACTGAAAGCAGTGTCTCATCACTCTGTTACCATTCAGGAACGCCCCAGGCATGGTGTTTGCTTTTTCAATTAGTCATTTTTATGTGTTCCTTGGAAAAACTAAAGCAAAAGAGAAGAGCTGATAGTTGTCACTCTTTGAAATGAACGGCAGCCTTTCTGCTAACTTAATTAGCCTTGGCCTGTGCCCCCTGTCTTCTTCCTCAGAAGGAGTTGCCTTAATCACATTTGCTGTGGTGTAACTGGAAGCTGAGTCTGGTTTAGTCCTGAGCTGAGGGGGCAGTTGTTCCCAGAGAAACCCTGGGAGCAGGTGGGTGCGATCTGGGTGCTGTGGACATGGGCTCTGATAACCCATGGGAAGGTGATTCCACGCAGAGGGAAGACTTTCCTTGTGAGGGTGTCCGTCAAGGTCTTCAGGAGAGCTTGGGGGAGGGACGTGGGCTGAGTAACACACTGGTGCCAGACCAGAAATCATGACTAGACACATGCCACCACAGTCAATCCAGTGACTGACCCCTTCTTACCTAACAAGTACTCCACAGGGGGTATTTTGTGTATCTAAAAGGGTTCTGAAAACCATGGTGGAAACTTGCCTTGACTTGGTTCTCCCTGCAAAGCTTGTTTTACTTGCACAGAGCCTGGCTCTGGGCTCTCCAAGTGAAGTCGTACCGGCATCACACAGACAGGCCCAGCAGTTGGGGATTAGATCTGTGCTATTGAGATTCTAGTTTGGGATTGCCCTGAAGCCTGTGTTCTCAGGGGTTTCATAGTGTTCCCTGGTTGAAAGGGGGATGTGGTGCCCCTCACGTGCAGACTGATAGTCCCATGAGAAGGTAAACAGAAGGTGTTTGATTAGAGCCTGCTCCATACCTTCCAATAATCACGATAGGGAGTCCTGGAGATCCAGGGGCTGTCGATGAGCAGCACACCCTGAGCAGCAGCGACTCGGGCTGCGTTGGGAGAAGCATCGGCAGCGGGATGTGGTGGGTGACCCTCCCCAGCCTAGGTTGAAATGTCAGGTTGTTTTGAAGCATCGCCTGTGCAGTATGTAGGTCAGCGCTGCAGGGACGCGCTGGCTCCGCAGAGGTGCTGGGAATGATGAATTTCCCTGGACAGGGTGCTTGGGGTGGTTGGTTTCAGCATGCTCCAGTAAAGCTGCATATTCTCACTCCCCTTGGGCTCAGGTTTCAGAGTGTCTGCCCAGAGGGGAAATTTACCCTGGCAGCTGCTGAAAGGGAACTCTTACAGGTTGGCACCGCTTTGTGCCTTCAGAAAATGAAATTGGTTTTCGCTGCGTTTCGCATGGCTTTTCAAGGATGGTTTATTTACAGTTCCTTCCATGCTCCTGACCAGCTCCATCAGCTGGAGCTGGTATATGTGAGCAGCTGAGTGGGTGCCAGGCACCCTGTAAGACCTGCATCAGCCAGAAGCAAGCAATAGCAGTGTGCTGTCTTATGAGCTGAGGGCTCACATCTCTCCAGGCAGCCAGCCTGACCCCTGGCCTCCAGCGCCCTGTCACTTAAGAGACACTTCTGGAATTATTAGTCCAATTAACACTGTGGAATTTGTTACTTGTAGCTGTACCTGTTCAGGTAGATTTTATCACCGCCTCCACTGACTTGACAGGAGGGTGCAGAGAGGTGGGCGATGGTCTCTTCAGCCAGGGGACAGGAGATGGGATGAGGGGGAATGGGCTCAAGCTGCCCCAGGGCAGGGTCAGCTCAGCTGGGAGGGAAAAGTTCTTCCCTGGCAGAGTTGTGGGGCTGTGGCCCAGGCTGCCCAGGGAGGGGGCTGAGTCCCCACCCCAGGTGTGTTTAACAGACGGGGAGATAGGGTGCTCAGGGACATGGGTTAGTAGAGGACAGGGACGGTTGGACTCCATGGGCTTAAAGGGCTTTTCCAACCTTAGGATTCTGTGACTCTGTGCAGTCCATGGGAATGGGGTTGGGAAGCTCGGCTCAGGACTCTGCAGCCAGAGGATGTGTCATGTTAAATCTGACCAGAGAAGCACTGCTTAGCTGTGTCAGGGCTTGAAGAGTTTTTCAGTCATTAGCTCTTCATACGATGCCCATCCGAGCCCAAGGCTGTATTGCCAAGCGAGATGTCCTTCTTATGGTGAGGGGTCCAGAACTGGGCCCAGCACTCGAGGTGCAGCCTCCCCAGTGTCCAGTCCAGGAGCACAATCCCCTCCCTATTGGCCACGCTGGCTCTGACACAAGCCAGGATGCCCTTGGCCTTCTTGGCCACCCGGGCACACTGCTGGCTCGGGTTCAGTTCCTTGGGAAACGCTCTTCCTCTGCTGCCTGCGCCCTCTCCAGCCTGCCTGGGCAGCCCAGCACAGCCCAGCACAGCACAGCCATCCTGCTCTCTGCTCAGGCAAAGGCCATCTGACGCTCCCAAACCCCACTGAAATGTTCTGCCTCATCTCCCCTCCCTGGGCAGAGCCGGCTGCTCACCGGGGCACAGTTAAACTCTGGGGGAGGTACTCCTGTGCAGCACAGTGTCCTGAACCACATCACGTCCTGGACTGCTGGCAGCAAGACACTCCCACTCCTCACCCCATGTATCCTCCTCGGCTCTCCCCACCTGCAGGCATGGGAATGATTTCATTGCCAGGCGCCACAGGGCCACAGCGGGAGGGCCACTGGTTTGATGGGCAATGGTTATGCTGCAGCTTCCCAACAGGATGGCTAATCAGGCTCGCAGGCTCCAGCAGTGACCCCATGTAAGGCACCTGCCTTGTTTGTCTGGTATAATTCCGTCCGTGCGAAGGCATCCACACAGCCAGTCCCATACACCAAGGGATTGGCTGGTTCTGACGAGCCCCCCAAAACAAACCACGGGCAAACACCCACACCCGAGCTCTGTCCTGCACAGTTCTGCACAGGCAGGTCCCAGACTGTGCTTTTTTCCATGACTCCTGCAAAAGAGGTCAACATGACAACGCAGCTGTTCTTGAGCATACAGACAGGAGGGGAATCAACTTTTTAAAAGGGTAGACACTGGCAGGACAAGGGGGATGGAGTGAAGCTGGAGGAGGGAAGGGTTAGAGGAGATCTTAGGGGGAAGTTGTTTGCAGAGAGAGTGGTGAGGGGCTGGAAGGGGCTGCCCAGAATGGGGACTGGGTGCCCCGTCCCTGGGGGTGTTCAAGGCCAGGTTGGCTGGGGCCCTGGGCAACCTTGTGTAGCTCCAGGCCTGGAGGTTGGTGTCCCTGCCTGTGGCAGGGGGTTGGAGCTCTGTGCTCCTTGGGGTCCCTCCCAACCCAGACCAGTCTGGGATTCTGGGATTCTATGATCTGGGCTCCTCCAAAACCCAGCAGCAACCACAGAAGTCCTGCAACAAAGACTCCAAGAATTCTTTTTGCTGTGAAAATATGAATTAGTCCTCTTTGCTGGCCGGGCAGGACAGTGCATTTCAACACAGCAGCTAGAACTGTACTGTACCTTCGGAAAAAACTCGCAGTTCCACAGAGCGACTGGCCAGCTCCTTTCATCTCTGACCCAGAAGGCACAACTCCACGCCGGGGCAGCTTCCAGAAGAAACTGCAGAAGTGATAAATCAGTCCATCAGGATTCCAGGAAAACACATTTTACCCAGTAAACAGCACCTTCAGCGAGCTGTCTTCTCAATTCCAAAGCTGTACTCAGAAGATACGTAACACATACAAGCTACGCCTGCACGTACTGGGAGAAGCACTTGGGGAACTGGCAAAATCATGCTAGAAAATAAGGTTGATGTAAAGATTGAGCAATGTTAAACTATCTTCACAGGGAATGCATGCAGTGTCTCCTCTGTGTGTAACCCCTCCACCTGCACCCCCCTTGGGAGCTTGATACCTTTGATGGTGTAAGGAGGAATAGAGGGAATCCAGTCCTAGTGTTCAGGTGTCTTGGGAGTGCAACAGGAACACATCCCCTTGGAATGTTGTCAGGCAGAGAAGGACCTGGGGGTGTTGGGTGACTGAACATGAGCCAGCAGTGTGCCAGGGCATCCTGGCTTGTGTTAGAGCCAGCGTGGCCAGCAGGTCAGGGGAGGGGATTGTGCCCCTGGGCTGGGCACTGGGGAGGCTGCACCTCAAGTGCTGGGTCCAGTTCTGGGCCCCTCAATCCAAGAAGGACCTGGAGGTCTTGGAGCATGTCCAGAGAAGGGCAACCAGGTTGGGGAAGGGGCTGGAGGGCAAATCTGATGTGATTCTGTAATTCGAAGGGAGGGTCAAGTGCTGGGGGGACGGTTGCAGGTACGAACCCCAAACCACAGACCAATGTGTGCAAAAGGGATGGAGCAGCAGCATCTCTGCAGCAGCACTTTTTGAATACAGAATCCCAGACTCACCAGGTTGGAAAAGCCCTTTAAGCCCATGGAGTCCAACCGTCCCTGTCCTGTGCTGACCCAGATCTCGCAGTACCTCATCTCCCCGGCTGTTAAACACACCCAGGGCTGGGGACTCAGCCCCCTCCCTGGGCAGCCTGTGCCACAGCCCCACAGCTCTGCCAGGGAAGAACTTTTCCCTCCCAGCTGAGCTGACCCTGCCCTGGGGCAGCTTGAGGCCATTCCCCCTCATCCTATCAGATACAGTCCTGCCATCCCCACAGAGCACTAACAGTTAACTCCTGGGCTCTGGGACGGTGCGTTGCTGCTTTCTGCCAAGCGTTCTTGTCACTAAAGAACCTCTCCTGGCCCAGCCAGTAACATTTTTCCAACATATAAATATCTCTACTTTCATAAAAGCAAAGCACCCCTTAAACACATCAGCTGCACATTGGAGCTGCTGGAAAATACAAATTCCTCTTTCAAAGGCCCATAGTTTCTTTAATAATTAGCATTTTAGTCCAGGTACTTTATTCAGTGACACAAACAGTCTTTGCCGTGGAGTTTTCGTCCCGTGAGCGTACTGTTAATTGGTTTAATTGCAGGTCCTGAGGCCTGTCTGAGTGTGTGCCCATCTAGGAGGGCTGTGCAGTGGTTCGGCAGCACAGCATGGCTCCCTGCTTTCCCCAGCGCTCTAATCCCACCCTGGATGCCTTGTTCTCCTCTCCTCCTCTCTGGTTAGCTGCAGAAGATCTAGGTCTTAAATGTTATCCCTTCAGCTTCCAGATTAAAAACCATCTCACAGCCAAATCCTGTGCAACAACCCTTCATCTAACCAGGTGACCATCCCAATCCCAATGTTCTTCCTACACAGGCAGCAGGACAGCAGCCAAGGAAGCTTTGCTTCCGCAGGGAAAGGAAGAGCCCAGCACAGGGAAGAGGTTATAAGCTGAAGAGGTTATAAGCTGTGTGTAAAGAGCTCCCTCAGCTCACCCTGTTTCTCGCTTCGCTTTGTAGATGATCCAACTTCTGCTGACCAGCCATCGCTTCATCTGAGCGTGAGGAGGGGGATGGAGGGCGTTTGGTGCGGCCAGTTGATACTCTGCAGAGCACATACAGTATGTGTAGGACTGGAATTCAGTGTAGAGTTCCCAAATGATTGCTTCTGACCCGGTAGAATCCTATTTTATGGGGGAACGAGGTAATATTTGCTGTTAAGTAGGGTTTTATCAGCCCTGCCTTCAAAGGATTGGCATTCTGCTGATAGGTCTCTGATTTATTTTCAGCTTGTCCAGTGTGTTTCTGGCAGAAGCAGCTTTTCAGGGCTGAGATAAACGCTGGGGTCCTGAAGCATGGCTTGGAAGCCAAGGGATGGCAACGGGAAACAGTGCTGGTAAATAGTTGAGTTGTGTGTGGGTTTTGTCACCGCTCAGATCACACCCAAATCCAGGCACAGTGTGATTTCAGAGCCCAACTTTGAAAAGTCTGCATATGCTTTTAAAATTCCAGATTTCAGCTGAAACTCAAACTATTAAAGCAGTTATAAAATAACCCGTGCTGGAGAGCTTTCCAGCCAGGCTGAAATGCAACCAGGACTGGAATTTTCATTTGAAAACTGTGATCTTGCAGAACTGCTTTCTGTATTTCCAGGCTGGGAAAGTCTGGATGCTCGGAGATGAGGAACTCGGGTCCGTGTCTTCCTTGCAGCACTTGTGGGGACTCACAAATTGGACTTGTGGGGACTCACTCAGGCTGCAGATGAGTCTCCTTTGTTGAGGGGCAGGTACAGAGGTGGAGTTTGTGGTGTTAGATAGTGATTTGATGGGTAAGGAATTGGCTGGATGGTCGCAACCAGAGGGTTGCTGGATGGTCACAGAATCACAGATTCATAGGGGTTGGAAGGGACCTCCAGAGCCCATAGGGTCCCACACCCTGCCAAAACAGGGTCCCTAGGACAGGTCACACAGGTCAGAATTATCAGGAGACCAAGCACGGCCATGAGCACAGTGACACTATCCCAGGAGGAACATGGGGATGAAAACCCCATTTACGAATGTGGGTCAGAGACACTCAGAGAGCTGGAGCAGCTCCCCTACGGAGAGAGGCTGAGGGAGCTGGGCTGGTTCAGCCTGGAGAAGAGAAGGCTGTGGGGGGACCTCATTGCAGCCTTCCCATCCCTGAAGGGAGCAGAGGAACAGGAGGGGAATCAGCTTGTTCAAGGGCAGAGACTGGCAGCATAAGGGGGATGGAGTGAAGCTGAAGGAGGGAAGGGTTAGAGGAGATCTTAGGGGGAAGTTGTTTGCAGAGAGAGTGGTGAGGGGCTGGAAGGGGCTGCCCAGAGAGGGGGTGGGTGCCCCATGTCTGGGGGTGTTTAAGGCCAGGTTGGCTGGGGCCCTGGGCAACCTTGTGTAGCTCCAGGCCTGGAGGTTGTTGTCCCTGGCTGTGGCAGGGGGTTGGAGCTCTGTGCTCCTTGGGGTCCCTCCCAACCCAGACCATTCTGTGATTCTGTATGCAAATTCAGTACCCTACTGCAGATGTTAATGCCGGTTTAGATGTACCACTAGTGTGTACACACATTTTGAGAGTGTCTCCGTGCCTGTTTCTGGAATGGCAAAGGAGAGGAGACCTGGAGAATCTTCCCTTGGCAATGTCTGTCTCTGTCTGTTAGTAACTGGTGTTTGAGAGGCTTCGGCCAGGTAGGTGTTGGGGACCACGGCAGAGCCTACCCTAAAAGTGTGAGAGCAGCAGGTCCGGTCTCTGGTGCTCTGGCCGGGGCAAGTGGATGAGCTGTAAGGCTGAGAACTGCAGGTATTGCTCCTTAGGAACGTTTGCTCAGCTAATTGACTTAATTTGCCGATGGTTATCTTTCAATTAGAGCTGCAGCCCTTTGCATGATTGCTTCAAGCTGTATTTTTTTTTCCTGCACAGACTCTTAAATCCCAGGAGAATCCCTTTAAACATCTGTTCTGGCTGTGATGGGTGGCTGCTTGCTTAGCCATGGTTCCTGTACTGGGCACTGGGGAGGCTGCACCTCAAGTGCTGGGCCCAATTCTGGGCCCTTGACTCCAAGAAGGACCTGGAGGTGCTGGAGCGTGTCCAGAGAAGGGCAACCAGACTGGGGAAGGGGCTGGAGGGCAAATCCTCTGAGGAGCAGCTGAGGGAGCTGGGGGTGTTGAGCCTGGAGAAGAGGAGGCTGAGGGGAGACCTTCTCCCCACCTCCACTGCCCTGCCAGGAGGGTGCAGAGAGGTGGGCGATGGTCTCTTCAGCCAGGGGACAGGAGATGGGATGAGGGGGAATGGGCTCAAGCTGCCCCAGGGCAGGGTCAGCTCAGCTGGGAGGGAAAAATTCTTCCCTGAAAAAGTGTGGCACAGGCTGCCCAAGGAGGGGGCTGAGTCCCCAGCCCTGGGTGTGTTTAACAGCCGGGGAGATGAGGTACTGAGAGATCTGGGTCAGCACAGGACAGGGATGGTTGGACTCCATGGGCTTAAAGGGCTTTTCCACCCTGGTGACTCTGGGATTCTGAGATTCCTGTATCCACTCAGTGCCCTGTTCCAAACACGAGCAGTTACCTGCAGCCCATAAGCACAGCAGTGCAGCCATTCCAGGTTCCGACCTGGGATTCGGGGCTTGTTTTCCCAGGAGATTTTATAATCCATCAAAGTCTCAATTGGAAAAGTTCAGAATGCACATACCAGTACTGAACTTCCCAGAACAGTCGTGTTCCAGGTGTGACAGTAGCCTGCAAGACGGAGCATATTGAATATGTCCTGTCCATGTGGGATACCCGGTAAGTTAAGAAACTAATAGGTAAGCAAAGGGCATGGTGCTGGTCTGGCCAGGTTCACAGCTGTAAGTGCACAGTGCTCCTGGAAATTCCTACTGGTGGTTCCAGCAGATGTAACTAAGGGAGGGAGTTTCACAGAGTCAGAGTTGTAGGGGTGGGAAGGGACCTCCCAGAGCCCATGGGGTCCAACCCCCTGCCAAAGCAGGGTCCCTAGGACAGGTCAGGGATGGAATCTCTCCAGAGAAGGAGACTCCACACACCCCTTTGCAGCCTAGGGAAGGAGCCTGCTTGGTCCTGTGGAGCCATGGGCTCATCCTCTGCAGAGCCACAGCGACGTCCTGGAGACCTGTGTCGCTGCAGGGACAGCTCCAGGAGTTTGTCACCCTCTTCTCTGCAGCAGGGAGTTTGAGAAAGGAGGGAACCCACCATGCAGGAGAGCTCGGTTTGAAGATGAACATCCTGGTTTATCCTCAGACCCTCTCAGTAGGGCATTAAACATGAAGGAGGGGCCATGACATATGGGCCCCGTTTCCCTTTGCAGAGCGTATTTCAGAATTAATTGTGCTGACAGAGTTTTATGAAGAGCAGCTCCAGACTTCTCTTCTTGGCACGTGTGTCAGCGCTGGCTGCTGTCTCCCACATGAACATGTTTTTCTGGTTTCAGTATTTGGGGCTTGGCTCACAAGCTTACTGTACCCATGCTGGGGAGAGAGGGTGCAGAATTACCTATGTTCCTTAACTAGGCTTAAAACACTTGTGGAAATCAAGAGCTTCTTACTGTGCTGTGCCTGGGAGCTGGGAGGGGGGAATGGCAGCAGGATGAGATAAGGAGAGAATCACACAACCACAGACTGGTCTGGGTTGGGAGTGACCCCAAGGAGCACAGAGCTCCAACCCCCTGCCACAGCCAGGGACAACAACCTCCAGGCCTGGAGCTACACAAGGCTGCCCAGGGCCCCAGCCAACCTGGCCTTGAACACCCCCAGACACAGGGCACCCACCCCCTCTCTGGGCAGCCCCTTCCAGCCCCTCACCACTCTCTCTGCAAACAACTTCCCCCTAAGATCTCCTCTAACCCTTCCCTCCTCCAGCTTCACTCCATCCCCCTTATGCTGCCAGTCTCTGCCCTTGAACAAGCTGATTCCCCTCCTGTTCCTCTGCTCCCTTCAGGGATGGGAAGGCTGCAATGAGGTCCCCCCACAGCCTTCTCTTCTCCAGGCTGAACCAGCCCAGCTCCCTCAGCCTCTCTCCGTAGGGGAGGGAGAGGTGGGAGCAGAGCCTGGAGCAGCCGGCCGAGGAGGCTGTCGGGGATCCAGCGGGCTGAGGTCTCGTCTGTGGAGAATTCCAGCGTGGTTTAGTCTAGACTAAACATTTTTGGATGCACTGAGTCTATCCCTCTTGCTCCTCTGCCAGGGACTAATTGGAGCTGATGATCACCTACCCATGCGAACTGTGAATTCCATTTGGAAGGGGCTTTTTTTTTTTTTCTTCTCTTTTTCTCTTTTTTTTTTTTTTTTCTTTTTTAGAAGCTTTTTACAGGTTTTGGCAGGGGGACGTTTTTGGCTCTGAAATGACAGAAATTTTTTCAGCCCAGAGCCAGGTAGCAATGTTAATATTCTCCAGATTCCTTCGTTGGGAAGCGATGCCAACTACAAACAAACAAGAACCCACCCCTCTTTCCAATCTGGTTAACCAGATTTACTTTCTATTCCTTTCTTTTCCGACTTAAACCAGCTCTTCCCTCCAGGCTGTGGAATAGGGAACACATTCTTTCACTCTGGCTTGGATAGGCATTCCTTAGCTGTGTCTCCCACAGGATCTGCATGTGGTGGTAGAACGATACGGGTGGGATGCCCAGGGCGCTCTGGGCACGTTTGACATCTCACTGTTGCTGAGTCTGTGTTTCTCCTTCCTTTTTTGCTTTATGTTGAGGGATCCTGACTGCTTTTGCTTCCTCCTGGAGCTCTCAGCATCTGTTCTTGGCAGCTTGAGCAAAAGGAAGGGGATAACATCACGTAATATAAGGACTTTTAAGAATTACTGTGGGTTTTTCTTTCAGATTTGAGGAGGAGGCTGGAAGCATTGTCTTTTTTCCTCACTCCATCTTCAGCCTTGTCAGGGGAGGGGTAGGGAGACAGAAGGGCGGTAGGGAGACTGAGAGGAGAGGGATAGGGAGACTGGAGAGGTGTAGGGAGACACCTTAAGGGCAGGTATTTTATTGGTCCAAAGGGTCTTTTGGAGAAGAGGTATCAAGAGGCATTGGAGGTTTTGGGGTGGTTCTGTGGCCGTTTACATAATGCCAGGTCAGAAAGGGTGTGGTTTTGTGGCAGCCATGAGGATTTCTGCCCTGCAGTCTTATACCATGGTGTGCACTTCCAAATGGTTTCTCAATGGAAACCAGCTCCAGCAGTGGCAGTGAGGGAGCTGAGGAGCTGGTGGAACGTGAGGAAGGCTACTTACTGCACAGCGACCTTCAGGCTGCTGCCTCCAGAGATGGCATTTGCATACCATACAAACCCATAGTTACATGTCCATGACTATTCACAGCTCTCTGGGTAAGGGAGCCTTGCTCTGACCCAGATGAGATGAAAAGTTGCTGGGAAATGTTCTATTCTTGGCATGTTTGGGCTTTTTTGTCCATTTACCTTCTCTTCCCTGCTGTGGGACCTGCAGAGTGGTCCTCTAATGCCACCAGACACGTGCAGAGGAAGCTGCTCGCTGCTTTTCAGGGAGTTTCCATATGCTTTGTCTTAACTGGGAACGAGCTTTCAGGAGCAGTTGTAGCAAGACTCCAAATCACAGGGAGCTGCAACTCCCAACACCTTGTATTCCTCTGGCTGCAGGAGGAGCCTCCAGAAACCTTGACATCTTCCAAGCTTCCTTCTTCAAGAATTCCAAGGGAAACTTTTGGAGCCATCCAGCTCTTGGAGGGAAATCTTCTCCTGGAGGGTAGAGTAACAAGTTAACAGAGAGGATCCTTCAAGTATACTTGGCACTGGGGATGCCATCCTAACAGCTGGTGTCTCTTGAAGGGACTGAATCAAATGATGTATGGAAACCTGAGAAGGAGCAAAGGTGCAGATGAACATCACAGTGTCCCATGGTTGCTGTGTTTCGCTGCTGCCATGTAGCTGAAATACCATCATCTTCAGTGACAGAGCTCTCCGAGGCTGGCAATGGTGGCGCCTTTGGGAAAGACAAGTCTGTTTGTGATGGAGTACATACTTGATGAACTATAAATCTCTCTACCTCATGCCCAACCATTTTAGATCCAATCTCTTTCCAGCTTATATTGTTCAAATCATTATAATAGGCTGGGGTCAGAGTTTGGACAATGCGTTCCCAGCCCTCGGGTTGATTCGCTGGCTCTGGGACCAGAGCACAGCATCAGACTACCCAAAGAGGTTCCCCATCGACTCTCTGCTTTGGCTGGTTTTGGCTGTGCTGCTCCTTCCTACTGCAGCCTCATCCCTGTAGCCCTGTGTTTCTCCTTTATCCAACTCACCTTGTTTGCTGACGCTTTGCTTTCCAAGCCAAAACATCCATGTAAAACGCAGAGTCCTCATCTTGGGCTGTGTTCCTCAGAGTGAACCTCTGCCCAGCTCCAAGCAGCAATCCACAGTTAAAGCAGGAACAGAGAGGCAGTGTGCACAGCAAGGGAGGAACCCAGCCTTTGTTAGGATAGGCAGTGAAAGTGTGCTCAAGTGTGGCTTTTAGTGAGAGTTTTGTGTTTGAGTGTTGTGTCCAGTGCTGGGCTCCCTGGGATAAAAAAAGCCAGGGATCTCCTGGAGATCCTCCAGCAGAGGCTACAAAGGGGATGAGGTGCGCTCGTACCCGGCCCTGTCTGCCAGCTCACTCCCTTTCCTTCCTCCCTCCTCTTCAGTGCACGGGATTGGCACCTGCTGCTGCTTCTGCTTTGGCTAAAAGCTGCCTACAAGCTGAGCCGAGATTTTGGCTTCTGAGCCTGGCAGCATGCTTCACCCTGAGCTACGGGCCGGCACTGCCATCGTCTGAGCATGACACACTCCAGGGAGCGGGGCTTCCTGCGCCTGGGCTTTGGAGATGCTGCAGCACAGAGCAAAGGCTCTTCCCAGGTCACTGCCTGTTTTCCTGCTGCCTGGCAGCTGGGAGGGCATTCTCCATAGGTGCTCACCCTGGTTTTCAGTCGTCCCTGGCTGGTGGCTGCTGGCAGAGGTGAGGGACTGGTTGTCCGGACGTGTGGCCTGATGTGCTCGTCTGTTCTTGTGTTGCTGAAGGTTTACCTGACATCTCTGTGTCTGTGTGTTGAATCGTATCGCTGTCCCCTTGTCAGGGGATGGGATTTTGTGTTTCTTTTCCATGAGGCCTCTCAGCAGGCGTGAAGGAGGGTAAGAAGAGACAGCTTTGCAGAGAGCTCTGCTCTGCCTAGGAGCCTGCAGCAGATCTCGCTCTCCATGAGCCTCGTACCTGCCCCAAGCCCCCAGGGTGACAGAAGTTGTGTTTGATGGAGGTATGAAAGCAGAAGGGCAGTGATGAAGGAAGAGGTTGATCTTCTAAAAAGCTGCTTCCCCATTTCCTTGGTTGAAATGCTGTAGGAACAGCGAAGTCCTGGGCTTTAAACCCATCCAGTCCTTGCTTATGACACACCTCAGTACTGCTCGGTCCTTGTTCCATTTAGTCTCTTTAGTCTGTGGTAGCTTCCCCTCTTAAGAAGTACCCAAGTTAGTGTTTCCTCTTGCAGAACCCTCCTTCTGCTTGTCTCAGTAGCAGCAGCCAGCAGCTCTGCTGAATGGATTTCCCCCCAGGGTTTGTATGGGTCAGGAGGTTAGCTTACTCCTGCCTGTTGATTCAGAGTGCTCCCAAAGAAATCCTCTGTGTTCTGACTTGGGAAGGATGGTACAGGCAGGAAGCCCGAGTCACCCATTAATCCCCAGGCAGAGTCCTCTGGGGGCAGCTGCAGTGAAAGCTCCCACACGCTGCTCTGGAGATAACCCAGCTGTGACGTGGTGAGGCGACCCTAGGGAAGGTCAGAAGCTCACCTCTCGTTTTCATCTAAGCTTCTGGATTTTCAGGAGGGTTTGGAGCCATCCCTCATGGCTGTGTGGCTGGAGCCTCACCGTGAGAGTGGAGAAGTGGAGTCCAGAGAGGCAAGGCTCTGTCTGCTCAGCGGTGCTGCGCTCTCATCTCATGTTAGCCTTGTTTTGGTGTAAATATTTAAGGGCCATGACCCCACAGGAGAGCAGCAAGTGGCATCGGGCTTTTCACTTAAGCTGCTTTGCAGAGACAAAGCACCAGGTTTAGTTCTGCTGGAAATGGAAGTGATTTGGAGGCATCCCAGCAAATTCAAAGCCGGGAGGCAGTGCTTGTTTTGGCAGTACTTGGAACGATGTGTGTACAGGGTGTAAGAGGTGGGAGCTCGTGGCTGGGGTTTTCAGGATGCCAGACGAGGAGCGGCTGAGGGAGCTGGGGGTGTTGAGCCTGGAGAAGAGGAGGCTGAGGGGAGACCTTCTCCCCACCTCCACTGCCCTGCCAGGAGAGTGCAGAGAGGTGGGTGATGGTCTCTTCAGCCAGGGGACAGGAAATGGGACGAGGAGGAATGGGCTCAAGCTGTGGCCATTCAGGAACCTCCAGAAACACGGCGACAGTTGATTTCTGTCCCAGCACCGCATGCCAGTTACAGTTTGCTTATAATGGAGCTTATTTTTAGGATGGTTTATGGGTATTTGTGTGTTCATTCCTTCTGAGGAGTCAGGGTGGTTTTAATGACGTTTGAGCTGGCATCGTTTTGCAATTAACCAGCTTAGAATAGGAGCGGTTTTATGGGATGGATCCGTGATGTGAGGCTGTCACAAGCCTCTTCCCATCACTTCTTATTTTTCAGAACCCATTTTACAGCTGTAATTTCCATGTCTCTCATTTTTCTCTCCAGTCCCCTATGTCCCATGGTCAAATCTTGACCATAAATCTTATGCTGCTTCGTTAAAAATAATGCCTCTGCTATATTTCTTCATTTAATGACCTGCTAGATTAATAGCATCTTTAAAACAATTAAACATGGTTGTGTGGTTTAATAGTCCCAGTTTTAAGGCACGTTGAAGGAGAAGCTACAGCCGTTTCCATTTATAGAGTGCTTGTGTTTCACATGCTGCCTTGGCAGCTCTTGTCCGACACCTGGGTGCTGCAGTCCCTGTCTTACACCGCTGCCGGACGCGCACCGGAAAGGTAACATCCCAAAAATGGGATGAGGCATTACTACAGGAGGCATTGGGTGGTAAATGAGGCTTGAAGTGTTAAAACGTGGCATCTCGGCAAAGCAAAGGCTTTGGCAGCCTTGAGCTGGTGTGAGAGGGGAGCTGGTCTTTCAGGTTGTCACAGCGATGCGTGATGCCTGCGTGAGGGCAGCGACAAGGTCTGGGGCCACTGGTGTCACTCTGGTGCCCTGCGATGCCATGGAAGAGATGCTTGGCCACAGCATTGGGTCCCCAGTCACCCCCAACGTTGGGCTCTCCCATGTCCAGGCTCTGGGTGCTTTGGCAGAAGTGTCACCTCAGACATAGGGAGGGTCTTTGCATGTCACCGCCTTCTGGTGTGTGCCCGTGGTGGCTGCTACAGTGGAGCTCTGCTCTGCAAACTGGCCTTGGTGTTACAAGATGGGGGCAGGGTGAGTTTTAGGAGGTGTGGGTGCCCTTTGCAGCTGTACCCCGTGCCAAGGAACGGGTTCAGATTGCCTCAGGTCTAATGATCACGCATCTCTAATGACGCAGAGGAAAAAAAACCCAAGAAATTCTCCTTTTCATTCAGCTGGGGGTTGGGAGGCTGAAACTTGAGCGCATCAGGTAGGTGTACTCTGGTTTCAGGGGAACAGGACCTGGCTCTGCAGTGTCCTTGCCCCGCCGAGCATCCTGCCCCTGGGTTACCTTTAGCTCAGAGCTCGCTTCGTGGAGGAGATCCATCTGTCTGTCCTTAGAGGACGTCAGGCTTGGGTACCAAGGCCAGATATCAGCAGAGCCAGTGCCTGGAGTAAATAACAATATGTGGTTTTAAAGGTAAAGATTAAAAAGGGTGGGATGGGGGGTGGAAAAGAAGGAAAAAGCCAAAATAAGCCCAAGCATTGAATCACAGCCATGCTCTTCAGTCTGTGGGGTGGCAAAGGAGGTGGATTACTCTGTGCCTACCTTATCCAGAGAGCCTTATGCCTCGTCCCACGCCAGCCTGCATTGCGCTCTCCTGAATCCGTGCTCCGTGTCCCGCTGCTGCAGCGCTGCCCTTGAGAACAGGGCAGCATCTGCAGGATGCTGGCAGGATAGTCTTCAGTTTCTCCCATGGGTGTCCCTGCCATCTCACCTAGCCCACACCTTCCTCCCCGCTCACTGGGATACGGCCGATTCGGGAAGGACAAGGTTCATGCTTGCCAAGCTGGGCATCAGATGGATCGCAGGCTGGGAAGGGACGTGGAGTAGATCTGAAACTCAGTAAATTACAATGGGGGAGAAAAACTTGGCTCCTAAAGAGCAGGAAATAGCACTGTGGAACTGAATCAGAATCTATCATTGAATCGGTTATGTCAGACCCAGCATGGCCAGAAGGTCCAGGGCAGGGATTGTGCCCCTGGACTGGGCACTGGGGAGGCTGCACCTCGAGTGCTGGGCCCAGTTCTGGGCCCCTCACTCCAAGAAGGACCTGGAGGTGCTGGAGCGTGTCCAGAGAAGGGCAACCAGGCTGGGGAAGGGGCTGGAGGGCAAATCCTCTGAGGAGCGGCTGAGGGAGCTGGGGGTGTTGAGCCTGGAGAAGAGGAGGCTGAGGGGAGACCTTCTCCCCACCTCCACTGCCCTGCCAGGAGGGTGCAGAGAGGTGGGCGATGGTCTCTTCAGCCAGGGGACAGGAGATGGGACGAGGGGGAATGGGCTCAAGCTGCCCCAGGGCAGGGTCAGCTCAGCTGGGAGGGAAAAGTTCTTGCCTGGCAGAGTTGTGGGGCTGTGGCACAGGCTGGCCAGGGAGGGGGCTGAGTCCCCAGCCCTGGGTGTGTTTAACAGCTGGGGAGATGAGATGCTGAGAGATCTGGGTCAGCACAGGACAGGGACGGTTGGACTCCATGGGCTTAAAGGGCTTTTCCAACCTGGTGACTCTGTGATGCTGTGAAGGTGGCTCCTTCCCACATCCGAATGGGGTGCAATAAGTAAGGTCTGTGGTCATGTACTGGATGTCAGGGAGGGAAGCAGAGCGTGGAGCAGCTGTCCCTCAAGGGGCTGGTACCAGTTTCTGGAGCAGCGCTGCCTTATCATGTACTGCCACTCGCTCTCTTAGTTAACGTGCTGACCCAAGGAAGCTGAGGCTGGTGTCCTGTGTTTGAACAGCTCCAGCTCTGTGGCTTTGCAGACTTCCTGTCCTCACCTTACAGCTAACGGCAACTCCAGAGCCAGCGTCTCATGGGACCTCATCCCCGCTGGCTCTGGCCTTCCCAAGGAGTGGCCCTCGTGGTGTGCTGAGTGGGACAGGCTGCTGCACGCCTTGTAGCAACAGTCACGTACCCAGGTGTTCCCACCTTCAGGAAAAGGTTTGTTTGGTTTGCTGTGTGAGGGGATGTAACGCCGCTCAGGACCCACAGTCTCGGGAACAGCGTGGCTGCTGCGTGGCTTAGAGCCAAGGTTCTGCTGGAAACCAAGGCTGGGGGGCTCATTCTCTTAAACGTTGCTATGAGGCACCTCAGAGACAGGACAAGGGGCGATGGCCTCAAGTTGGAGCCCAGGAAGTTCTGCCCCAATGTGGGGAAGAACTTCTTCCCGGTGAGGGAGCCCTGGGCCAGGCTGCCCAGGGGGTGTGGAGTCTAGGGACCTAGGGACCCTGCTTTGGCAGGGGGTTGGACTCAATGGGCTCTGGAGGGCCCTTCCCACCCCTATGACTCTGTGATTAGGGTTTCATAGAGCCAGTATTTCCTCTTTCACATAGACATGAAGGTTTCTGGCAGAGGTCACCTCCCCAAGCAGCTGGCACAGGTGAGCTGAGTTATCCCAGGTGAACTGAGTTATCCTAGGGGAGCTGAGTTAGCCTGAGCTGTTTTCCACCCCACCTGACATCACTTCCCCATAAAAGGGGCTGTTGGGGAGAGGTAGGGGGCCTCTAGCATAGTCTTAGTGTTGCTGGTGTATCTGGTCAGTTGGTCTTTGTATTGTGCAGCACTCTGTAGTCATGAGGTCAGTAAGGTACTCTGTGTTATCACTAGGTGGGAGTGTAATTGGCTGTTATTGTTCTATGTTCATGGTGCTTTTGTCAGTAACTGTTCTTATCCCAACCCATGGAGGCTCCTTCTCCTCCAGGAGGGACTGAGCGAGCAGCATGTGGTGCTGGTTGTGGCTGAACCATCCCTGGCAGGCAGTTCAGCTTGGTTCTTATAATCTCTTCTAGAAACCTTGGAGTAGCACTGATCCACTTGCTTGTGCTAGACACAGGTGAGTGGGAGCTTGCTTGGGTTGGTGGTGTCACCCCATGTGAGCCCTACACCAGGACAGCATCCTTTTAAATGGGGACCCAGAGTAAGGGGTAATTCTGACTCTGCCAGCATTTGGTCCTCCCTCCGAATGCTGTCCACATGCCAGGATGGAGGAGTGATTTGTGTCACGCTCCTAAACAGTATCTGCCCAGCTGCCTGTTAGCCCCCTGGGGACATCCCTGGTGGTGTCTGTCACCCACTGTGGCTCCACAGCCCAACCGTGCAACATCTTCCAGGCATAGGGAAGGGGCCGAGGAGGCACAGGGCGTGTTCTTGGAGGGTTTGCCCATGGAAGGCCCCACCTGGGTGGGTTTTGGTTTCTGCCCAGGCTTTGGCAGCAGGGGCGTGGTTGTGTGCCGAGCTCCCAACTGGGGGGAGAGAAGTGGCTTCATGACCCGTCTCTGGTACGGTGGGAGCCTGGGGGGCTCTGGTGCTTTTGCTGTGGTGCCTTGGCCTGGTAGGCAACATGGACACTTCGGGGTGCTGGTACAGGCTGGGGAGCTCCTCTCTGGGTCACTGTTGGGGTCCAAAGTGGGTGTCCCTGTGCTGATGGCTGGTGGGAGGAACGCCTGGGGTTTTGTTTGCAGCCAGCATGTGGCTTTTGGGGATTGGGACTGAGCCCCGAGCATCCAGCCGGGGGGTAGGTGATATGACTGCACCTTGCAGTGAAGGCGGGAGGCTTCCCTGCATGCCCCGGTGCTCCGCCCGCCCAGGGGTCAGCTCTCTCCCCCATGGATTAGTCCCCCCCATCCCTGTGAGTCAGCCCCCTCCATTGGGTCATCACACCCCTGCTGGGTCTAGCTCCACCCCCCTTCCCTATGGGTCAGACCCTCCCATCCCGTGGGTCAGCCCCCTCTCTCCCCGCCTCCACCCACCCCCACACCCCCCCCCCCCCCCCCCCCAGCCCCTGGGTCAGTCCCCTCCCCCGGTGGGTCCAGTTCCCCCACCATGGGTCGGCCAGCCCCCCGCCCCTTCCCGGGCCAGCCCCCTCCTCCGGCAGCAGCAGCCTGGGGCCGGGCCGGGCCGTGCCGGGGGTGGCGGCCCCTGACGTCGCCGTGCCGGGCCGAGCCGAAGGCGGAGCCGCGGCCGGGGGCCGGTGCGGCTTTATTAGCGGCGCAGGTCGCGATGCGCGGCGCAGGCAGGGCGCAGCGAGCAACAGGAGGCGGCGAGTCACCGCCCCGCCGCCGCCCGCGCCCAGCCCGCCCGGCTGCCGCCGGCCCCGGGGCGCCGGAGCTAGCGGGGGACGGCCCCGGGGGTGGAGGGGAGCAGCCGCCGGCGGAGGCAGGAGCCGAAGGCGCGGAGGCGGGCGGAGCGCGGCCGGGGCCGGGAGCGTGCGGTGTGGCCGGGCGGCGGTGGCCGGGCGGCCGGCTCGGGATGGTGCTCCTGCCCCTCTGGGTAGCGGCAGCCGCGCTCCTGGGGGTCCGCGCTGCGGCCAGCCGGCAGGTGAGCACCGGCGGGGTGGTCTCTGCCCCTGGGGCCGGAAGCCCGTTCCCCTCCTGCCCCCTGCCCTGCTTCCTGTGGGGAGGCAGCCCGGGGTCCTCCTGCCCCAGGATCCCTCTGCCCCGGGGTTCCCCTGCGCTCCCCCCGGGGTCCCTCTGCTCGCGGGGTTCCCTTGCCCTGCCCCTCCGGGCTCCCCCTGCCCCTGGAGTGCCCCTGCCTGACTCCGGGATCCCTCTGGTCCCGGGGTCCCTCTGCCCCGGCATCACCCTGCCCTGCTCCGGGGTCCCTCTGCCCTGCCCCGGGAAGCAGCCGGAGCTGTGCCCCCCGCCCCCCTAGCTCTCCCCGGGCGCTCGGCCGGAGGGCAGCCTGCGGGGCTGCGGATGGGCTTTGACAGCTGCTCGGGAGCGCAGCCCTTAGCCCCGGTCCCGCACTCCGAGCAGCCTTTTCCGGGCGCGGAGCCCGACACCGCGGCAGCCGGAGCGGTCTGTCCCGGTGCCGCTGAGCTGGTGCTGCCTCGGGCCGGCCCCGCTTGTCCCCGGGATGCCCGGTGTCCCTATTCCCAGGATGCCCAGCCCGCTCCCTCGGCACGCCATACCTCCCACCCACCCTGACCCCCTGCTCAGCCCTTCTGCAAACCTTATGGCCTCCCTTTGGCCATGGAACTTATTCCTTGGCACCACGTCACCCTGCACAGAACAAGCCATTGAGGATTTCTTAGCAGCTCTGTTTGTGTTGAGCTCGCTGCGGACTCGGTTGTTGGGAAGAGCCTTGTGTTCTGCTCGGGAAAGGTGCCATCCCTGGAAGTCCAGTCGTAAAACCTGGTGCATTACAGCCCCAGGGATGTCTCAGCCTCCTCCAAGCGCTCGGCTGTCATGCCTTGAATAGTAATCACACTAACAACTTTGTGCATGTGTTTCTGTTCTCCTCCACAGGCTGGTAAAGAACGGCAGATCCAAATAGGTAAGTCCTTTGAACTGCTGTTGGAGTGGGAATACAAGGAGTAAGCTCAGTGAACTGGCTGATTTTCAGGGATAATGATCCGTGTGCTGGCAAGCGTTCCCCCTGTGCCCCTTGCTGTGGTGTGGCATGACTAGAATTTGCATGCCCTCTTGTTACATGGCTGTGCATCCTGCTCCGGGCTGTGCTTCCCTCCTTTAATCCAAGAAAAGTTAAAGATCACCGTGTGCATGGCAAATCTGCCCTGGGCTGGCTGTGTTGTTCTTGGATGCATGTTTCTGAGTTAATGCCTTACTCCCTCAAGCTCAGGCAAGGGGGCCTTCCCACATCCTCCTTCTGTGTGGAAGTGCTCACATGTTTTAGTCAGACATAAACTGGCTGGATGCTAAGGCCTCTTGGGATTCGGTCAGTGGCACGGCATACGGTGGTACGCTTGCGCTGCAGCAAGGCTGGCGTGTGCGATGAACGAGGGTGGGAGGAGCTTGTTGATGCCCCCAGGATGCTTCACCTTGGGCCCAAACCAGCCCTGACCCTTTCCCAAGAAGCTTTGTGTATTTAAGTGCCCAAAGATCTGTGTTTGCTGTAATGGGTAACTTAGTGCGTGGTAACTTAGTAAGGGATGGAAGAGGTTGTGCAAAGTTGCAGCCGGAAGCTGGTGCTGCCTCTCCTGTGGTGTTGGTGGGAAGGTTTGGCACCTCACTCACCCCTGAGCTTGTGCAACGGGGGACAGAGCCCTTTGGTGCTGAGTGTGGGTGCCTGCACTCTGGAGGGTGATCCAGAGCTTTCCAGTGAGGGGGATGGCAGCAGTGGGATCTGACCCCGGGGAAATTCTGTTCCCAGTTGCCAGTAGACCTCCAGTTCTGAGGTTTCGGTAAAGGTTTTGATCTGAGGGGTTTGTTTGGGAAAGAATTCCAAGTATTTCTGTAAATTTTGGAGTTCTTGTCACAGTTTCAGTTCTGGCACTGTGTTCTCCTGTGCTTAGCTTGATTTTCACCATGATCATGGGAAGTGGGACAGCGAGGTACATTTAAACTGGCAGGCAGCCTTTCTTTCCAGCGGTATGCTGAGCCTGTGTCTTATTTCTAGCTGTTTCCATAAGAAATGGGTTCTGCTTGAATTTCGGAAACCATAAGCTGTACAGGAATGCGTCCTTTAAATTACACAGTACATCAGACAAAATTCCTTCCTCTGGAAAATAACTCTTTGCTCTTTTTCCCCCCTTTAACTTTTCCCTTCCTCTCCCAGTCCCAGCATCGATGCCATCGGGAATGCTGGAGGTGCACGAGAGGGAGGTGGAGGGTGACTCGTGTCCCTGGGAGTAGAGGGTGTCTTGAAAGCAGGAATAGCCAGATGACCCTTGCGGCCCTCAGGGTTTGTCCTGCGCTTTGGGTTTTGCAGCTGTTGATATTTAAAGTAACGTTTGATCCCATGTAAATTCTGATTGGGAGTTACGGGTTCCTCAGCTCAGAGCCTCAGTGAGGACATAAAACCCCCCGCGTTAGGATCGCATCCCGATGGGCGGGCTACTTGTAAGTCCCTGGTCAGCATCCCCTTGCACCAGGGTTTGTTCTGGCTTGGCCCTGGGCTGGCTGCTCTCAGGAGCTGGTCTCTCCTTGCAGCCTGGAGAGTCACTTAGGACACATTAAACTGTGTAGGATCTGATTTTTTTTTTTTTTTAAAGCATCAGCGTGGGATGTGTGGCAGAGATAGGGAGGAGCTCAGGGCTAATGAACTGCGTTAATGAACGATGTGCTGCAGATGCCTGGGAGACATCATCCCTCCCGAAACTGCGAGTCTGGAGGCGCCAGCACACGGGTGATGCTGTGTGTCCTCTCCTTCTCTGGAGAGATTCCAGCCCCATCTGGATGCCGACCTGTGCACCCTGTCCCAGGGACCCTGCTTTGGCAGGGGGTTGGACTCCATGGGCTCTGGAGGTCCCTTCCAACCCCTGTGATTCTGTGATTCCTCCCACCCAGCAGAGCTCATTGCTGCTCAGCGATTCCTCCAGAGGAAACCCTCGAGTTTTCTTCTTTCAAAAGAAAATTCAGATGTTTGTCCTGCAAATCAGCTGTGCTGAGCTGCCCCTCAACCTGGGAAAAACATCTTCACCCCCAGTTCCGTGCAAGAAGCTCTCGAGTCATCTGCGTTCCTGGGACAAGTGAGAAATGAAGGAATGAGGATGCTTGAGAGGTGTTGCCCTCTGTCCCTGCAGCCCCTGGCTTTGCTTGTTCAAGCACAGAACCTGGCACTGGGTCGGACTGCACAGCTCCATCCCTGGTGGGGTGTGGACCCTTTTCTTGTTTCTCTGGGTGTTTCTGCCACCTAAAGGCAGCTGAATCCAGAGCGAGTGGTGGCTCTGAAGAGGTCAGGGATGCTGAGGGAGAGGGACCAAAGCTGCTGCTTCACTTCTGGAATCTGCTGACTGCAGGAAATGGTGACAGTGAAGCCCCTTCTTGGGTTGTCTGGTCGGCAGTGCAGCATCTCCTTCCTGTGTGACAGGACTGGGAATGCTCTGTGCTCCTCTGTGGCTCCTGGGGGACAGGAATCTCCCATAACATGGGACAGCCATTCGATGGAAAAGCCATCCCCTTTATTCCTGCAGCAGTGGGTAATTGCTGTTTTCTCCAGCACTTCCCCTGCAGAGCTGGGTGTGTGACATCCAGCAACCTGATTGTGTCCCAGCTCAGGATCCCAGTCAGAAGGTGCAGATGCAGTGATGCCTTAGCTTCATCCTTCTGCCAGGATAACTGAGCTCTCCCACCCTGCAAGCCACAGTCAGATGCATTCCTTGAGAGAGGGGGGGATGCTCTGGGAGCTGTCGGCAGCTCACCTGTCATCCCATTGCAGCAGGATGTGACTTATTGTGCAGCCTGATGCTGTGGCAGCTTGGATGGGGTGTTGTCAGGAGTTCCCATGCATTGTCTCCTTGTGTGGTGCCCAGCATCATCCCTGCTGAAGAGGTTTGCTCTTCCTAAATGAAATATGAGTTATCATTGTGCTGAGGCAGGTGTGGTTCCTGCACGGAGCAATCCATCTGCATCTCGTGGCTGTGGCTTTGAAAACCTTGGGGAAGGAACAGATGCTGCCAGTGCTTTCTCTCAGCAAGGTCTCAGGTCACGGGCATTGTTGGAGGAGCTGCCATCATGGAAAAAGGAATTTGGTCTCAAAGTGGGTCCTCTGGCTGCAGCGCAGAGGGCTGGGATCAGGAGAGCCCTGCTGCCAGCAGCCATGTAACACCACGTGAGGTTCACATCATCTTTAAAAGCAGAAAAACAAGTAATATCTTCAAACATGGGTTGGTTTCAACATAGAAATGATTTAAACTTTCAGAAAAGCCTCCTTTTCCACTGGCTGCACTGATCTCAGTTGAGGCCATGCTTTGGAAAGCTTCTTCCCTGAGTGGGTGGAGTAGCCCTGGGACAGGCAGCCCAGGGGTTGTGGAGTCTCCTTGTCTGGAGAGATTTCAGCCCTGACTTGTCCTAGGGACCCTGCTTTGGCAAGGGGTTGGACCCCATGGGCTCTGGAGGGCCCTTCCAACCCCTACAGCTCTGATTCCATGAGATGTGGAGGTATTTGGAATCCTGCTGCGGACAACCGCAGGAACAGGTTTTGTTCATCACATTTCATATAGCCTCACGCCTAAAAAAACTAATAATAACTCTTCCAGATTGGGGGGGATGGAGGGGAAAAAACAAACCAACTTGAGGACCATTGAACCTCTGTTGGCCCCAGTCGTTGGGCGGTGTGAAGCCATCTGCTGCAAGCTGGCAGTGTTAATTCTTCAGGTCCCTCTGTTTCAGGGGAGAAAAGGACCAGCCCTCTCCAAAAGCATTCTCCAGCTGGGTACATTTTGGCATGCAATGAAAGAAAGTTCATTCTCAAGTGCTTCCTTTCAGCTTCTGCATCGTGCAGCCGGGGCAGCAGCTTCGAGCTGGACTGAGGGGGGGAAAGGAAAGAAAATCAAAGACAATTTAAGTGCTTTATTTTTTTTTCCTGGGTCCAGGATTCTTCTCTGCCTGCTGCTGTAAGCTTTGAATCAGCACAATGGGTCAGCTCTGAAATTTCAGCGTCGGAAAGGGAACGCTGGCGGCTGGAATAGCATTTCCACAGCCCTCATGGGTTATGGAAGAAGGGTAACATGAGTCAGTGGAGGAGTTCGGATGTCTCAGCGCTCGGTCACGTCACATTTAATTTTAATTGCCTTTGAACAAAAGGCATTTCCTCTTCTAGCTCAGCATTTGGAGTCTCTGGAAAAAGCTTTTTGCTGACTCAAAAGCTTGAGAGTTCTTCTTTTCCGCCCTTGGTTGCTCCCTTCTGTGGCTAGCTGGCCGTCCTGGTTATTAGCAAAACCACTTTCCCCCCTCCCTGTGAGTAGAGGTCTGGGAGTACTGCAGCAAGGTGTGCCAAGCGCTGTCTCGGCTGTGTGGTGAGCACAGGATTTATCCCCAGACTGTGGTCTCTGGCACTGGAGCAGCAAAGAAAAACCCCACGGAGCATCCTGGGGATGTAGGAGGTGAAATGTCTGCCTGTGGGTGGAATCTCAACACTGGGGAGCGTGGGGATCGCTGTTCCTACTTTGACCCACTTTGGATGTGCAGCCCGGCAGCTCAGCTTCCTCTGCCTCTAATAATGAAGATGAGTTTAGAGTTTTAACTCGGTCCCTGCGCTACGGAGAGAGATGAGCAGCCACCACTCAGAATTCCCAGTGTTTTAGGTGGGAATTGTCCTAAGGTTAATGGCCTAATTAGGATGCCAGATTTAGAATCGGATCCCGGAGGCATGTGGTAAAGTAGGTTGGGTTGGCAGCTATGGAAAAGCGTGGGGCAAGTGCTGGGAGGGGGGTGCAGGTGCATCTCCCATCCATGGTCCTGGCAGTGCAGAGTAACCTGCCCCTTGCCTGGGGTGGGATGCTGGTCAGCTGGGAATGACAGTTATAGCACAAGTGTTTAGATGTCCGTGTACATCCTACTAGTGCCACATGTGGGTTTGTGCCCAACCCCTCGGTAACTGGTGTAAAACTGAAGAAAACCCAGTTGCAGGAAGCCACGTGGAAGGTTTTCCTGCTGAAGGGATTCCTTGGAATGCGTGGGTGTCCTACAGCAGCAGCACCCGGTACCAGGAGAGAGGAGCCAGCTCCTGAGCTGTTCTCTGTGAGCTCTCTGTTAAGTGGGATTCTCCCTGGGAATGGGCAAGACTGAGCTCATTTAATTAAGTCCATTTCTCTGAGGAATTATCAGAGAACCTTTGGAGCTGCACAATCAGAGAGTTTTAAATGGAAAGTGTTGGTAATACACCATTGCTGTGACTTCAGCCAGGAAGAGAAGAGCTAGGGAATAACTATTTCTCTGCTAGCTGTCTTTTAACTCTGGTGTGGTATCACCCGTGGTAAGACTTAACCCAGTTCTTAGTGGTGGTTTGACCCATGGCTTGACCTGGCCTGGGAATGCGTCTCCTTTTCCTCTGACCGGATGCAAATGGGACGTGGAATATCCTGATTACTTCCAGATTACAAAGGTCTCACAGAACAGATAAACTTGGGTGATTTACTTGTTTCCTGGTGGCGAGAAGCGCCTTCCAGGCAAGGGGAACCAGTGTGTCCTGGTGCAGGGCCGGGGCTGTGGCACGGGGCAGCAGGAAGAGCACTCTCTGAGCCAAGGAGAGAGGGAGAAATGACTCCCCAGGGCCCTTGGTGGTATTTTTCAGGATACAGAGAGGGGCTTTTTGGGGAATGTTGAGTCAAGTTGAGCTTTGGCAAGTTCAGACCCAGTTGGCAGGTTTCATCAGATAATGGTGCTGGTAATTAGACAGGAATCCTGAGCTGGCTGCTGGGAACCACACAAAACCACGATCAGCAGATGGGGTTTTCTTTGCCCTTCCCTTTTTTCTACTGTGGCTTTGCTTGGCCAGCGTCTCTTGCTAGAGCCAGTTACCCTTGGGTAACTTCTGCCTTCAGCCTCATCTGGCTGCACTGTGATGAATGGGTATGCAGGGATGCTGGGGCACCGGTTAGGAATGCTCGGGCACCAGTTAGGGATGCTGCAGCCATGGCATGGCCTTGGGAGCACAGTTCATGTTTTGGACACATGCCATTGAACTGCTGCAGCTTGACCTGAGGAGCTCTGCAGAGTGTGTGTGTTGCTGTGAAGCATGGGATTCAAGTACAAGAGCATGAAGCTCTGTGCTGGGTTGTTTGGTAGTCATCTTCTCTGTTGGTTTTGAGCTCTGTTACTCAAGTTACACGAAGAGGAAGGGCAGGAACAAGGTGCTGTGTAGGGGGATTTGCTAGAGGAGATCCAGAGAAGAAGTTACCCCTTTCCCCGCTGCTGATATCGATTAATTTATCAGTGGTCAGTGATACCTCCAGATTCTCCTCTGTTCCCATTTCCTAAGACAGCAGAATTGTGGTTATACCCCAGCACAGCACTTTGTTTGCCCAGCCTTAATGGAGGTCTCAACACGGGAGCAAGCGATGCAGTTCCAGGGGCACTGAGGAGATGAGTTGAGTCCCCTTGTATGCCAAGGCATCACTGCCTCTTCTGTAGCTGCTGTGCAAACCTAAGCCCCAGGAAGCTCCCTGGATGGATGTAAATGAGCATGTTGGGGGTTTCTCTGAGAGCTTTATTAAAATAGAGCCATGCCAGACCTGCTTCCTGGAAACTCTGGCATGTGGAGGGTATTTTACGTGCACTTAACATGTATCCCAGCACCTGTGGGGTGTGTTGACCTGAGGTGTGTGACTGGGCACGGCTTCTTGTGTTTGTCTGCCTTGGCATGATTCCTGCATGCCACCCTCAGGCTGCAGCAGCCTTCGCCTCGTGTTGTCCCTGATAGGTCCTACCTTGCTCGGCGCAATGGCGTGGCAAATGCTTTTCCTCTCCTTTCCCACATGTCCTAACCGTGTCCGTGTCACAACAGCCTGAAGCATTTTTATAAGAACACTTACAAGAGGAGCATTAGGAGAATAAAGGGCACCCAAGTGAGGATTTATAAGCCAGGAGACGGGCCCTGTGTTTGCCTGTGTCAGGCTGGTGTGCTCATACCCCGACCCACGGCCTAGCAGACAAGGGGAGCAGCGTTGGTGTGGGAAGTGGCACTGTCCCTGGGGTGGCTTCGCAGGGAGGGGTTTAGAGCAGCTCTGCTGGGAATCCCAGATGAGGTGCTTGGGGCAGGGAGAGGGGAGGCTGAGGGCTCTTGACACAAAAATGGCGTCCGGCCTGCACGGGCAGGAGTGTCCCAAGCCAGTGGCAGCTGGGGAGCTCCGACTGAACGCAGGCCAGGGCTTGTTACCGCCTCCCCCCATTGGGAAGCAGGCTCCTGCTTGGCTCTTGTTCTAATCTGGGTTTGGTTTTGGGTATTTTCTCTTGGCAGAATTAGGCAAAAGCAGACCGAGACCGTATGGGTTGGTGATCCCCATTAGTACCGATGCAGACGGAAGCTACATCTCCAACATCCTCTCTGCAAGCCACCAGAGGCGATCCACACGGGAGGTCTCCCAAAGCCCCAGACAGCTCTACTTTAACGTCACAGCCTTTGGAAGGGAATTCCACCTCCGGCTGAAACCCAACGCTCGCTTGGTGGCTCCTGAGGCCGTGGTGGAGTGGTACGAAGACTCTGAGGAAACTGGGAACAATGCCAGTAACGCCAGTCAGCCTCCACCTACTCTGGAGAGACTATGGAAAAGAGAGCCACTATGGACCAACTGCGCCTACGTGGGGGACGTAACGGACATCCCTGGAGCTTCTGTGGCTATTAGCAATTGCGACGGTCTGGTAAGGCTTATTTACCGGCGTTAAGGCCTGGTGGTGTACCGCTCGGCATGCGGCTCTTGGTGCTTGTAATTCCACGTAGCTAACCATGCCATTTGAAGAACTTTGTCTCTTAAGTCCTGTTGGAAGTGCCTCTGTGCGTATGGGTGTGTGCAGCCCTCCTGCTTTAAGCTGGGGTAACTGCTCTGGGTGTGCAGCCCTCCTGCTTTAAGCTGGGGTAACTGCTCTGAGTGTGCAGCCCTCCTGCTTTAACCTGGGAGGACTGCTCTGGGTGTGGTGAGCCTGGTCCCTAACAGCACTGGTGTGGGGGAGGAATCCGACCTGTGCTTGGGTGCTTGTCCTTTTGTGCTGTTATAAATGGGAAAAGGAACGATAAGAGACATTTTGAGGCTTAAAAACTGATATTTTGGGGAGTGAATGTAGAATTTGGCGTCCAAATCATCGCTGTGTACTTCTGGAATAGCAAAATCACTGTTAGCCCTGTGGCCTGAGAATAGCAGCAGATTTAAGCTTTAAAGGGTTTATTTCTAAAACAAGCGTGCTTTCTGTTTCCCTACACACAGTTCTGCTCCATCAGAAGGTATCACCCGTGAGCGGAGTGGTTCACAGCTGTGAATGGTTCGTTCCCAAAAGGGGCCTGTTGCTAGGTTAGTTGAAAGCATGTGGTATTTCTCCGTGGCTTCCACAGACACGGGCCTGGCTTGGCACACAGATCCTGTATTGAAGGGCCAGGAATATGTTGAGTATGGGTGTGCCATTCATTAATCCAGTCGTGCACTGACAAGAGCTAACAATCCTTCCCTTGTGCTCTCGAAGGAGCAGGAGCGGTGGTAGAACACGACTGTGACATCCAGGAGGATTAATGTCCTGGTTTCTCTGCTGCCATTCAGGAGAGGAATCGTAGGAATGAGGCAGTGACAAGCCTTCTGCTTGGCGAGAGGGTCCCTCTTCCCATCACGTGCTGCGTGTTGATGGTGTGAATCCATTTATGCTAGGAACCCCCTGACTCTGTGGGGTGCCCTGTGAGGGATGGCACTGACATCCCAAACTCCTGGCTCAGAGCATAGGGCTGCACACAGTTGAAATCCCTTGAGAAAAGAAGCCCGAGAGGGGATCTGATAAATGGTTATCAATAGCTGAAGGGTGGCACACAGGGGGACATGGGCAGCCTCTTCTCAGGGTCTGTGGGGACAGGACAAGGGCCGATGGCTTCAAGTTGGAGCCCGGGAAGTTCCCCCCCAGTCTGGGGAAGAACTTCTTCCCGGTGAGGGAGCCCTGGGACAGGCTGCCCAGGAGGTGTGAAGTCTCCTTGTCTGGAGAGATTCCAGCCCTGACCCTGCTTTGGCAGGGATTTGGACCCCATGGGCTCTGAGGGTCCCTTCTCACCCCTACGACTCTGTGATTCCGTGACTTTCCACGTGGAAAGGGAGGAAATGCTGCTGGGGTTTCCCTCTGGCCAGCTGCAGTCGGTCGGATGTGTTTTGGAGGCTTGCTGGGGTTCAGGAGAATCCTTTGGCAGCATCCTGCCTTTGCAGCTGCCTGGACAGAGGCAGCTTTGGCTGTAGCTCTGAGGATGAGCGAGACCCTCGGGTTGAGAGCTGTGCTTCAGCAGTAATCCTGAGGGAAGGTCTTGTGTGGAGTGGGACAGCGCTCAAAGGCAATAAATTGGATTAAATGGAATTAGATGGAGTGTGGCAGCTTCAGTGGAGATTGCCATGTGGCTGGCAAGCTGCTCAGGCTGCGTGCTCAGTGAACCGAAGTGACGTCATCGTTGGATTCACAGCCCTCCCCACGTGTGAGACAGCAGCAGATGCTCAAGGGGTGAATAAGGGGCGATTCCTTGGTTGTGGGGCTTGTCACCACTCTTCTCCCATAGCACCCTCGGGGCTTGCCATGGTTTTAGGGCCCTGAGTAGGAGAAGATGAGCCTTTTGTTGGAGGAGCGGGTTGGTGTGCCTGAATTGCTCCCCTTGGTTCATCTCCAACCAAGCTCCTTGTGCCCACCATTGGCAGGGTGGGGAGGTGGCAGTGAACCTAAGAACAGCTCCCATCTTGAAAAAAACCCCCTCCTTGATCTCTTCTCCTTGCTCCCTTCACCTACCCGTTGTAAGTTTTGTGGAGCTCGAAGCACGTGAGTGTGAAATAAACAATCCTGAGGATGGATGGGATTTCAGGGGTGGTTCTTCTTCCCTCCCACCAGCTCCCAGGTAAGCAACAGGAACTTGGAGCTGGCATTTCTGGCTCCTCTGTTGCTGTAGTACACCTCTCACAACCAAGTTGGAGTATCTGATCCTATGTGTATCCTAAAGGTGTGAGGAGTGAGATAATAGTGCTGAACAGAAACCAGAACAAGAGTAAGAAGTCCTATGGCTGGGTGTGCATTGGAAAGACTTATTTTCAACTTCAGAGGAATTTGGCTGCTCTCCCAGCTTGGTTCTTACCTTTGGGGACACCATGCTGGGCATCACTGTGGCAGACATTCACTCAATGTATAGTGAGTGAATGTATATTTTATGTATTTACATATTTTATAGCTTATAGGAGAAGTTTGATATTGTAAGTACCAGAAAAAGAGGAACTGGCTTGGTGTGAGGGAGTGAAATACATCCCAGGTTTGATTTTGGAGGTTGTTAATTGTGGCTTGTAAGAGCTCTTTGATAGCAAGGTGAAGCTGTGCTTGGTGCTGGTGCATCTTTCCTGGGTGCTACAGAGTTCTGTGCTGTTTGGGGTTTGCTCCCAGTGCTGGGTGTGTGGCAACAAGGGATATAAGGGCACTAAATTTTGATTCCTTAATTGTAAATATACAGAATAATTGGTATTTGCACCAGTAAAGTGAGATTTTCCCTGTGGTCTGGCCATGAGTCTGAACTTCCATTTCAAACCCATAATAAGCCAACACCCTTGAACCAGCTTATGTATCCACTCTTGCAGTGGAAGTCACCTGTGTGCCCTCAGTTTTGCCAGTTCCTCCCTTCAGACCTGCTCAGCATCCCTGGAAAGCAGCCCTGGCTGCTGGAAACCCAAGGCACGTGTGTGCACTGCCCGTAGCCAGGGAAGGCGCTGCGGGTGGGAACTGCCCCTTGGCTCCCTGCCCCTGGGCTCCACGCCTGGTTTCGGACAGCTGGTCCTTCCACAGGTTTGGGTTGGGTGTTCCTGCTCTTGTTTGGTCAGCGTAGGAGTGTTCATTGTCAGGGTATTCGGAGGGTTTACCAGATGTTTGCTGGACTCGGGGTGGAAGTTGTACCTGAGTTCTGGCTGTGGATCAGAACCACCCCATGGAGCTCAGGGAGCAGGTGGAGAGGTCCTGCCCTGGCTCACGTGGCAGAATTTAACCTCTTGGCTGCTGGTCCCCTCTGCCTGCTCCAGGGCTGGCCTTAGGAGAGCTGGCTCTGCAGGGATGGTTCAGACGGTGCTGTCCTGCTGTGGAAACGTTGATCCAGCACTGGGAAGGAAGAGTGATCTGTGACTCTGTGATTCTGGGGGCTGATGAACAGCACTAGTTTGTCCTAGTGCAGTGCCGATGTTCATCAGGGGAACATAGCACCATCCTGGGGCTCCAGAAGCTGAAGCCTGGGATCTGCCACCTGAAAAGCTCTCGGTAGCTTTGATCTGCAGCTGGCAGCATCGCAGTTTCCCAGGGAGCAGCCTAGATTTCAGTCCTTGGTTTTCCTTTATTCAGCTGTGGTTTGTGCTGGGAGTTCCACATGTGGGCATGACAGGGTGGGCTGGAGTATTACGGATGCATCTGTGTGTTGGTAGTGACGGGACTTCCTCAATGGATG
The DNA here is from genome assembly GCF_964237585.1 of Gallinula chloropus. Lineage (NCBI taxonomy): Eukaryota > Metazoa > Chordata > Aves > Gruiformes > Rallidae > Gallinula > Gallinula chloropus. The sequence continues at coordinate 22,091,779 of NC_140092.1, read as the reverse complement.
GGACTTACTCAGTGGAGTAAGCTCTCTAGGAGCTGGTGATGTTTCCCTCAGAGTATTGGAGTAGCATTTTGAAAACAAACACTTGAACTGCTGCTGAGCATCTGGTGATGGCATGTGGGCAACTCTTAATTTGGTTAATTCTGGTGTCCTAAAGAAGAATGCTACTGGGGACCTGCTGTTGAGCAGGGCTGCTGTGGGATGCTGATTGGGGCATCTCAGCCTCGAGGTGCAATGGCAGCGAGCATGTTGTGCTTGCATATCTCAGTACCTCATCTCCCCTGCTGTTAAACACACCCAGGGCTGGGGACTCAGCCCCCTCCCTGGGCAGCCTGTGCCACAGCCCCACAACTCTGCCAGGGAAGAACTTTTCCCTCCCAGCTGAGCTGCCCCTGCCCTGGGGAAGCTTGAGCCCATTCCCCCTCGTCCCATCTCCTGTCCCCTGGCTGAAGAGACCATCGCCCACCTCTCTGCACCCTCCTGGCAGGGCAGTGGAGGTGGGGAGAAGGTCTCCCCTCAGCCTCCTCTTCTCCAGGCTCAACAGCCCCAGCTCCCTCAGCTGCTTCTCAGAGGATTTGCCCTCCAGCCCCTTCCCCAGCCTGGTTGCCCTTCTCTGGACATGCTCCAGGACCTCCAGGTCCTTCTTGGAGTGAGGGGCCCAGAACTGGACCCAGCAGTCAAGGTGCAGCCTCACCAGTGCCAGTACAGGGGCACTCCTTCGTACTTGCATCTCCTCCTCCCCTCCTGCCCTGTGCAGACAACTTGCACCTTCCCCCAGAAAACCTCCCTTTTCTCCCAGAGCTCATCAGAACACAGCTCTGCCACAGCCACACCTGCTGTGGGTCGATGCATGGATCGCTCAGAGAGCCTTACTGGAAGCTGATGTGAGCGGGGAGAAGGGCTGAGGCCGTGCCAAGTCCCAGCTCAGCTCTTGCCTCTCTCTGCCCAGTCCCTGGGGTGCCTCAGCCCATTGCCAAAGTACAATTAAACCCAAGTGATGAAATTCAATATTAGGGGGAAGTTCTTTGCAGAGAAAGTGGTGAGGGGCTGGAAGGGGCTGCCCAGAGATGGGGTGGGTGCCCCGTGTCTGGGGGTGTTCAGGGCCAGGTTGGATGGGGCCCTGGGCAACCTGGAGATTGGTGTCCCTGCCTGTGGCAGGGAGTTGGAGCTCTGTGATCCTCGGTGTTCCTCCCAACCCAGATCATTCTATGATTCTGTGAGAAATCTCTCTTCTAGAGGTGCAGAGAGAATCTCTTAGCCTTAGCAGATTGCTGGGGAAACCTGGGCTTTATACCAACTTCTGGCCACCTCCTGAAGGATTGGGGAGCGGGGACACTTCCATGCTGTGCACTTACTTCATGTGCAAAGTAGGTAGTAGTAAAAAGGCTTGTGCTCAGAGTTTCCACTTGGTTGTTGTGTGCTTGACGTTTTCAAAGCCGATCAAACGGCTCAGTCCTCCTCTGAAATGATGATTTTCCGATGGCTGCAGCTCCCTCCTGCCCCGTTCCAGGGACTGCGTGGTCCTAGGAAAAACTGAATCCATGTACAGTAGCGCTGCGATGGCCTGAACGTAGAGTGGCCCAAGCCAGGAGGAGCCACACAAATCTCTCTCCTAGCACGGAAATATGCCATCAGGTTGGGGAATAGGTTTTCCAAATGGAAAAAGATGTCGTGTGTTTTTGAAGTGGAGCGCAGTGGAGAGAGGCCTGATGGTCCTGCTGACCTGATGAAATCCCTCCTGTGAGAGCTGCGGGGAGGGGATGGGACAGCCCCGAGTGCTGCTCCTTCCCTCTGCCCACGCTGCCCAGAGCTCTGCATGGGGAAGAACTCAAAGTGTGGCCCAATCTGGTTAAATAAATAACAGAGGTGAAGCACATTGTGCATCCCCTGCACCACGTGTGGTCCCCATCTGCCTGATGGAGGGTACCAAGGAGCAGCTCCTGCCATGGCAGCAACTGAGGGGCCAGCGGCAGCATCAGCAGAGGCATCACATGTCTCCTGGCCCTTGGTCTGCAGATTGGGACTGGGGAAAATCCCTTCTGCGAAAAGGGATCCTGCACAAGCTTGGGAGATTTGTTTCCTCCTCTTCCTCCTCTCTGGCAGCCTTAACCAGGCATGATGCTCAGGAGAAGACAAGAGCAAGAGCCAGATCTGTCAGCGGGCTCGAGATGGGTATTTGAAGCCTGTCATTGGAGTGACTCAGTTTCCCCCTTGTTGCTTTGCTGACAGTGATTCCCTGTGTAAACCTTGGGCTTGTGACTCAGACTCGCAGAGTCGTAGGGGTGGGAAGGGACCCCCAGAGCCCATGGGCTACAATCCCCTGCCAAAGCAGGGTCCCTAGGACAGGTCAGGGCTGGAATCTCTCCAGACAAGGAGACTCCACACCCCCTGGGCAGCCTGGCCCAGGGCTCCCTCACCCTCACCGGGAAGAAGTTCTTCCCCAGACGGGGGGGAAACTTCCTGGGCTCCAACTTGAGGCCATCGGCCCTTGTCCTGTCCCCACAGACCCTGACAAGAGGCTGCCCATGTCCCCCTGTGTGCCACCCTTCAGCTATTGATCCCCAATGATCAGATCCCCTCTCAGGCTGCTTCTCTCCAGGCTGAACAGCCCCAGCTCACTCAGCCTTTCCTCGCAGGGGAGATGCTCCAGGCCCTTCATCCCCTTCGTAGCCTCCGCTGGACTCTCTCCAGGAGACCCCTGGCTGTTTTGTCCCAGGGAGCCCAGCACTGGACACAACACTCCAGGTGGGGCCTGACCAGGGCAGAGCAGAGGAAGGACGAAGCTGTTGTGTCCATGATTCCCCATATCCCATGCAGGTGTGTGGGGCAGCTCCATGGGCACAAGCATCTGAGAGAGAAAAAGAACCCAACCTGTTTGGTCCTAGAGAGTGGTGCAGCAGTTCAGCTTGGAACTAGCCCTGAGTAGGGCTTTTTTTGGAGTATTTTAAAATATTTCTTCCACGTGGTGTGTTTTGAGGAAAGGAAGTCTGGTGAAGTTCTAGGGTTTGTGTTTTTTTTAAATTTAGTGGTTGGGGTTTTTTTTAAAGCTTCTTTAAAGTTTTATTTTAAGCCCCTGAGTCCCTGCCTGTGTCTTAAAGAGCAGAATGCAGCTGTTCTTCCCCTCTCTCTTCCCTTACTCTTCCTTTTGCCCCTGGAGTAGCTGGTGGAGGTGGTTGAGCGGTGAAAGGGATGCTTGTTTGTGGCCACGAGCATGTGAAAATAAACATCCCTCGTGCATGGGGCTGGGCAGGGCTGGGTTTGTGCCCACAGCAGACCTGTGGGTTTGCAGCCCTCCTCAAGCCAGCCCTAACAGGAAACAGAGCCTGCTGGGCTGCTCCTTCATCCGTGTGTCAGTAGTACACCTATAGTAGTGTCTCTGTAGTATGGCTGCTCTGCAGAGGAAATAGAAAAGAGCTAGCTACCCTGTTTGTGTCTGATCCACAAGAGCCTTATCTATTCCTCCTGCCCCCAGAATAGCACCGAGTCAGCCCTTCCCCGGCCACACAGAGCCCATGAGGAGCAGGAGCTGGTCCCTGCCGCAGGCACTGGTGGGTGTGATGGGGTTGGCACTGCTAGCACTGGCTTTGGAGTCACATAGGTGTCAGTCCCACAGCTCCCCAGTACTGGTGGCCTCATCCCAGCATGAGCTTTTCTTTAATTAACTGGTGTCATGGCTAGCATCCCAGTGGAGTTCAGTGCTCCGTTCAGCAGGGTTCGTGCTGTGAGCATCCCTGTGTAGTAAAGAAACTGCTGGTGTTTGGGATTTGGGAGCATGTGGCCGACAGGAGACTTGGGCTGCTCCACAGGCTGGAAGAAGGGCCCTCAAGCTTTCAGGTGTAACCCCCTGGGCAGGCTCCCAGCAGTCAATCTGCAGTCACCCCATGGCAAGAGCAGTGGTGGAGGAGGATGAGTCCTGCCCTTGCTGATGCCACACCACCACCACCCTTTCAAGACAGAGAGCAGGACTTCACCCAATGTCATTGGGCTGAGGAATGAGCTCCAGAAGCAAAGCAGCTGTGGAAGGACACTACCCTGGCAGCATGCTGCCTCCCAGCCCTCCTGTTCTCCCTCTCTGGAGCTTATTCCTCCAGTCCGGGGTGACACTCGGCGTGTCGGTGGGATGGTAACAGTGTGCCTTTCTGACACTCAGCGTTTGGGGTTGTCCTTCACCCCCAGCTCCCTCAGGAGATGGGCTGGGCAGCGGTGCCTGTGATGGAGTGCTTTGTAGGGATGGTGGTGTACGTCCAGGTGTTTCCACCCTTGTTTGCTGGGCAGCATTTCCCTCTCAGGAGTCCCTTGGGCAGGTGGAGCCTCATGGAATGAAATAGGTTGGGGTGAAGAAGGGAACTGTTTCCAGCTCTTCTAGCTCCCCACGTGGTTGTTTTGTGGTGGTGGTGGTGGACCTCTGCCCAGTCCAACCATCCCTCCTGGGTCTGTGCCCTTTGAGAGCAGGCGTTGGTTTATCCCTGAGTGGCTGGGGAAGGCTCTTACTGCTCTGATGCCTTCAAGAGGGGGTCCGGAAGGGATCTGGTCTGAGTGGGGTGCTTCCCTCTGCACGAGGGGCTGGGCAGTAGCAGTTAGAAGAGAAGAGATTAGAAGCTTATCTCTGACTAAGGAGACTGCTGGAAGATGGGTGGTGGGGCCTGGGGAGGAGGATAAGGGAAACAGACAGGAAAAAGCAGCTCTGACTGCCCAGGGTTTCCTTCACTGCGTCTGCCGGCTTCGCCTTCACAGCTGTGCTCCTGCCTTTGTGTCTGATGTGGGGGGTTATAAAATCCACTGAAGGTGTAAGAAACATCCCCTAAAACATTTTGAGGGAACTGCCCAGCCCTGCCTCTGCTGTGGCCAACTTCATGAGAACTGAAAGCCTTCGGCCCCCTCAGAGGGGCACGGCCCTGTTTGGCAGGCACAGCTCCAGTCAGCAAACACTCAGGGAGGAGCATGTGCCTTTCTCATGTCTGAGAGGGACACCCAGTGTCAGCTGCCCCCCAGCAGTCCCTTTACGGGGGGCACAGGAATGCTTCTTCTCCATCCTCAGTGGGAGGACAGGCTCTGCTCGCAGGATGGCTGGCTGGCTGGCAGTCTGGCTTACCCCCCCCAGGCTATTTCTGTTCCCAGTGATCCAGCCCCCTCTGCCCCTGGCAGCTTCATCCCTTCCCAAAAGGTGGAGGTGGTTGGGCTTTGTCTGGGACAGGCCCATAGGAGCGTTCAGAGACACTCTGTGGTGGCTGAGTGTTTTGAGGGAGCTGCTCTCTGCAAAGAACTTCCCCCTGAGATCTCTAACCCCTCCCTCCTCCAGCTTCACTCCATCCCCCTTGTCCTGCCAGTCTCTGCCCTTGAACAAGCTGATTCCCCTCCTGTTCCTCTGCTCCCTTCAGGGATGGGAAGGCTGCAATGAGGTCCCCCCACAGCCTTCTCTTCTCCAGGCTGAACCAGCCCAGCTCCCTCAGCCTCTCTCCGTAGGGGAGCTGCTCCAGCCCTCTGAGCATCTCCGTGGCTCCTCTGACCCCTCTCCAACAGCCCCACATCTCTCTTGCACTGGGAGCCCCAGCTCTGGACACAGGACTCCAGCTGGGGCCTCACAGGGCAGAGCAGAGAGGGACAATCCCCTCCCTGTCCCTGCTGGTCAACCCTCTTCTGATGGAGCCCAGGATCCCGTCACCCTTCTGAGCTGCAGGAGCACACTGCTGGCTCGTGTGAAGCTTCTTATCCACCAGAAGATAAGCCTGTGCTTGCAGAGGCAGGGAGCAGTGGGGGAGCGTGTCCCAGGCTGCCCTGTGCGCTGGTGGATGCTGGATGCTCTCAGAGAGGTGGCTGGGGACTGGGTGCTGCTCTGGGTGTCTGGTTTGTAGCTTTGGCCCTGTGCTCTCACTGAGCAGCACTTCTGAGCCTGGGTGACAAAGAATTTCCTTTCTGGAGCTGTGCTTCCTGTGACCAAAGCAGCATACGCTGCTCTGCTTTCTGTGGGGTTCCTGGAGGCTCCCAGCTAACGTTGTTAAATAGCCTGAGCTTATTAAAATCATGCAGCACAGCCCCATTTTATAGTGCCAGTAATAAACCCCAGGTTGTGTCGGTTCTGGGGACCCTTGATAACACCCATGGCGCATGAATTGGGCTCTCATTCACCTTCTGCTTCACATATCACACGTGGGGAAGCGTGTGTCTCTGCAGGAGAAGGTAAATAGACCCTGAAACAGTCAATGTTCTCCAGGTTTAATCCTCGTCTCCTCGCTCAAAGTTCTTATTGACGGCGGAGCCGGGGCTGGGGCTGAGCCTGGGCTCTGCAGGGCAGGGGGACAGAAGCCATATTCAGTACTGCTGGGTTTGATCTGCCCTCTGGATTCAGCACTCCACTTGTAGCTGGAATTTGACCTCAGAGCCGCACGCTCTGAGGTTTGCAAAGGGGCAAGGAGCAGGACTGGGCAGAAAATACAGAGCAGGGACGGTGGGGAAACAGGGAAGGGCAGAAGGCAGACACGAGAGGGGATTGTCTCATGGGGGAACTCTTCATCTCTGTACCCATCTTAGCTTTTTCAGAGGGTCACGCTGCAGCCGCAGACACCACTCACCCAGGGGCTCTGCAAGAGGGTCAGCTCCACATCCTGACCTCAGGGTTGGTGGGGAGCTTCTTGCAATGATGGATGAAGCCCTGGCTCTGGGGTTCCTGTAAGTGGGGTGAAATTCTGGCTTTCCCTTGGAATTTAAACCGATACTTAGTTTTCACGGGCTGCTTCTTGGACTTGGCTTGGGCTTCCCTTGTTAAAAGCAGCAGTTGAGACAGCAGTAGCTGAACTTTCTGGCCTCATAGAAATCACACAAGTCCCTGAGCACCACATCTATACATCTCTTAAATGGGTCAGTCTCCCTAGCGCTGAATGCTGTTTCTGGTGATGTGCTTTTGGGTACCACAGCATCCCTTAATGCAGGAATTGGTGTTAGGTGCCATCTGAAATGCTTGTAATCGGTGACAATGCTGCAATGTCACCCCTGCTTGTTGGGTACCAGCAGCAGGTAGATAACCAAAGCTTTTCAGGCATGGTGCCACTGACATCGGGCGTGCCCTTCTCCATCCTCCAGGTCATGAGCTATTGGTATTTTGGGGTTATTTGCTTAGTCTTGGTGTATCTGACCTTGGCAGTGCTACAGGCTTGGGAGAGACTGGCTGGAAAAGGACCTGGGGGTGCTGGGTGACTGAACACGAGCCAGCAGTGTGCCCAGGTGGCCAAGAAGGCCAAGGGCATCCTGGCTTGTGTCAGAGCCAGCGTGGCCAGCAGGTCCAGGGCAGGGATTGTGCCCCTGGACTGGGCACTGGGGAGGCTGCACCTCGAGTGCTGGGTCCAGTTCTGGGCCCATCACTCCAAGAAGGACATGGAGGTCCTGGAGCATGTCCAGAGAAGGGCAACCAGGCTGGGGAAGGGGCTGGAGAGCAAATCCTCTGAGGAGCGGCTGAGGGAGCTGGGGGTGTTGAGGCTGGAGAAGAGGAGGCTGAGGGGAGACCTTCTCCCCACCTCCACTGCCCTGCCAGGAGGGTGCAGAGAGGTGGGCGATGGTCTCTTCAGCCAGGGGACAGGAGATGGGACAAGGGGGAATGGGCTGAAGCTGCCCCAGGGCAGGGTCAGCTCAGCTGGGAGGGAAAAGTTCTTCCCTGGCAGAGTTGTGGGGCTGTGGCACAGGCTGCCCAGGGAGGGGGCTGAGTCCCCAGCCCTGGGTGTGTTTAACAGCCGGGGAGATGAGGTACTGAGAGATCTGGGTCAGCACAGGACAGGGACGGCTGGACTCCATGGGCTCAAAGGGCTTTTCCAACCTGTGGATTCTGTGATTCACCACCCAGAGTTACCGGTGCAGAGCTGCTGTACTTGCCACAGCAGCAAGACTTGGACTGGGTAAATCTTTGAGCAGAGAGATGCTGGACTGGGAGGTGCTTGACTGTGCTGAGCGTGTTCCACACATACTTCTCAGGTTTTAATAGCTGATAGTTTGGAGCCACGATTCCTCCTTTAAGGACAAAGCCCTCTGCGTGCCAGCTTTGCGCCGCAGGCTGCCGTTCAAAGGAGCCTGGGTAGGTTTTCCAAGAACAAAAAAGAGATCCGTTTTTCCACATAAACCCCACGTTTGTTTTTGCTTTTCACTTCCCTGTAACCCTGAAGGAGTTCCATTGATTTTTCTTAGCTTTTCTGAAAGGGGGGGGGAGGGTAAAGAAACCCCACATGTGGATGAGAACCAAGCGTGAGAAGTTTCAGCATCAAGGAGTTTTCCTGTGTACGCTGATGGAGGAGGCTTGAACCCCTCTGTTTCGGTACTGTGCAGTGACCAGGTAATGAGTTGCATTTTTCTTTTCTTCTGCACAAATTCAGCAGGGCTTTGGTTGGTTCCTCACCCCTTTAGAGCAGTGTCAATCCATGTCCTGAGAGGGCTGCCATTCCCTGGAGCTGCAAGCAGGAACAGTGGGGAGGGATCCTGCTCCCACCCCAGATACAGATTTGAGCAAGGAGCAGTTTGAACTTTTAAGTACTGTGTGTTTTAAATGCAGTTGCACATTACACCACCTCATATCTATTATCCAGCCTGGAGTCCTGTTTCTTTGGGGGTCTTATGATGAGGTTCTCACCACCAGCCCAGGGCTCCTCGATGGCACTGGGCAGTCAGGCCTGGAGGGATGTCTGTCTCTGCCTCAGCTCCTGTTCCTGCTGTGGTTTATGTTCCTTGTGGCACTGGGTGCTGGTTAAAGCTCCACTTTTTGAAGACAGATGTGAAAGACACTGCGTGTTTCCCATCCATCACAGACTTGTAGGGGTTGGAAGGGACCTCCAGAGCCCATCAAGTCCAGCCCCCTGCCTTAGCAGGGTCCCTAGGACAGAATAGTTCCTTAGGTCAGACCATTTAATTCTCTCTTAATTTCTTTCATCTTTTACTGTGTTAATGGACCATTCAGAGATCATGTTCCCTTCCTCACATCCTTAGTTAGGACTTTGCTCCTCCAAACAGCCAGTTGTGTGTGGCTGTGGAGTAGATTCCTTCTCGCTGGCTGTGCTAGATGTGTTTGAAGCAAAGAGCCTGCCTGTGTGTAAGATGAGTTCGTTAGCCATGGGAAGGACTTGCCTCAGTTAAGGAGACCAGGGTTTGTCTCTGCTCAGCTTGCTCTTTGGTATTTTAGCTTCTCACTCCTCAATTGCGTCTGCATTTGGAAGAGGATATTAAGCATCCCTATGTTTTCATCCTGTTTCTGATCCCCCATCCTGGAATTCAGTGAACAAATAATGGGGTTTTGCTTTGTAGCAGCAGCAGATCTTTTTTTCTTTGGTATGTTTTAAGAATCCAGCATTGGATGATCAGTCCCAAACCAATCCCGGGTGGATGATCAGCCTGGCTGTGACGCCCACATGGTGCACACTGGATGAGTGCTTTGTTCGGTTCAAAACTGGTTTTAATGGTTTTAAATAAAAGCTCTCTCACTAATTTAATGAGAAAGGTCCTAAGGCTGCTTTGTAGCCTTCAAGAACCAGGGCTGAACTGGTCAGGGAGCTCGTGCTTTGGTTCTGAAGCGCATCACCAGGAGTCCTGCCACAGATAAAGCGGGTGATGTGACATGGATTTGCTGTCACCTTCCAAAGAGGAGGAACGAGCTGTTGGATTCCTGCCCTTCTAGAAATAACTCCAAGGGTGTCGTGCCGAGGGAGATGGCAAGCGTGCATGTTTTACCTCAGTGCCCAGAGCCCTGGATGCTCAGAGGGTCCCTGGGGACTGGGGCCATCGTAGGGGAGAGCAAGTCCCATCTGCAAACCTCCTCTCCTCTCCATAGGCACCCAGCAACTGTATCGATAACATCTGCTGCTCCAAGCGCGCCGAGTGCTGCCACATTACTTCTTTCCAGCATTCTTCTCCCGCGTAGTGTTCTTCCCAGTGCCAAGTATGTCGAGGCCATAAATACTTTAACACGCAGAAGATGTGTGGCAGGAGAAGTATGTCCTCTTGGACGGCTTTCCTCCTTCCCTGCTAGCCCTGTGAGACGGACCTCGGCAGGGGCCGGGCTCCCCCCGCCTCGTGTTGGAGAAGTGGGGGAATTTGGCCTGGTCCCTTGGGGGGAATTGGCGCAGTCCCTTGGGGGGGATTTGCCCTGGTCCCTCGAGGGGATCTGGTGTGGTCCCTTGGGGGGAATTGGCCTGGTCCCTCAAGGGGATTTGGCCTGTTCCCTTGAGGGGATCTGGTGTGGTCCCTTGGGGGGAATTAGCCTGGTCCCTCAGGGGGATTTGGCCTGGTCCCTCGAGGGGATCTGGTGTGGTCCCTTGGGGGGAATTAGCCTGGTCCCTTGGGGGGATTTGGTGCGGTCCCTTGGGGGGAATTGGCCTGGTCCCTCGGGGATCTGGTGTGGTCCCTTGGGGGGATTTGGCCTGGTCCCTTGGGGGGATTTGCCCTGGTCCCTCGAGGGGATCTGGTGTGGTCACTTGGTGGGAGTTGGCCTGGTCCCTCAGGGGGATTTGGCCTGGTCCCTTGGGGAGATTTGGCCTGGTCCCTCGAGGGGATCTGGTGTGGTCCCTCAGGGGGAATTAGCCTGGTCCCTTGGGGAGGATTTAGTGTGGTCCCTGGGGTAACCTTTCCACGTGGCCATCACACCTTGGCCACAGTTTGTTTCACTTGGAAGATGTAGCTGCTTTTATCAGGTCAGCGCTGCACGTTATACACAGCGTGGTGATCAATAATGCACATCCATGGGTCTAAATTAATCAGAAGTGTCATAAATAGAAGACAACATGTGAGACTTGGTGGCCTTCGCTGTATTTTGGTAAATCGTTACATACATTAACCTGTGGAAGTCAGGCCATAGGTATCCTGTGGCAGAAATAGGGAAGGAGAAGGAAGTAGGTGAGCGTTGCCAATACCTCGGATGCACTGGGAGCTGATGGGGAGCTCTCACCTCGTTTGCTGGATGTGTTTGGTATAGGGGGAACGGGATTTACTTGTGCTTGACTCCATGAGGTTTGATAAAAGCAAGGGGGGAGCCTTGGCGATGGGAAGGAATAACTGCTTGTATCAGCACAGGCTGGTGTGAGCTGTTGGAGAGGAGCTCTGTGGAGAAGGACCTGGGGGTCCTGGTAGGTGACAGGTTGGCCAGGAGCCAGTGGTGTGCCCCAGGGGCTGAGAGAGCCAGTGGGATCCTGGGGTGCATCAAGAGGAGTGTGACTAGCAGGTCGAAGGAGGGGATCCTCCCCCTCTGCTCTGCCCTGGTCAGGCCCCACCTGGAGTGTTGTGTCCAGTGCTGGGCTCCCTGGGACAAAACAGCCAGGGGTCTCCTGGAGAGAGTCCAGCTGAGGCTACGAAGGGGATGAAGGGCCTGGAGCATCTCCCCTGCGAGGAAAGGCTGAGTGAGCTGGGGCTGTTCAGCCTGGAGAGAAGCAGCCTGAGAGGGGATCTGATCAATGGGGATCAATAGCTGAAGGGTGGCACACAGGGGGACATGGGCAGCCTCTTCTCAGGGTCTGTGGGGACAGGACAAGGGCCGATGGCCTCAAGTTGGAGCACAGGGAGTTCCACCCCAATGTGGGGAAGAACTTCTTCCCAGTGAGGGTGAGGGAGCCCTGGGACAGGCTGCCCAGGGGGTGTGGAGTCTCCTTGTCTGGAGAGATTCCAGCCCTGACCTGTCCTAGGGACCCTGCTTTGGCAGGGGTTTGGATCCATGGGCTCTGGAGGTCCCTTCCAACCCCTACAGCTCTGTGATTCTGTGCTCAATCTGCTGAAGTTGCTGAGCTGAGCTGTGGGACCTGTGCTGTGAGGGCATCACACGGCTGGTTGAGCTGATCACTTTTCTTTGGTACAGAGCATTAACCTCGTGGCTGCTGACCTTAAAAGGATGGTTTGGGAAGCTAGAAAAGGAGAGTCTTGATGGGCCAAATCTTCCATCAAGTGGGAAGATGTATCACTGTGGTCAGAGAAATGTCTCTAGGTATACAGATACAGGTTTTTTAGCCCCAGCAAGGGATGGACGTGCTCTGATGGGAGGGTGATACATGTGTACCCATGCTGGCTCAACACAGGGAGCTGCAGACTGTGCAGATGTGCTCCTGTTGGTCAGCTCCATTTAGGTCAGGCTGTACACTGACTCTTTTTGCATCACTGTGGTGTGGTGTGATGTGATCTCTCCTGTTCCCTGTGGGTGTCAGACAGTGGCTGCACAGGTCCCTGAGTCGCAGCTCTTCCAGCAAGGTGATGGCTTGCTGTGCAATCACAAGATGGTTTGGGTTGGAAAAGTCCTTTTAAGATCATCAAGTCCAGCTGTTAACCTAGCACTGGCTGCCAAGTCCACCACAAAAGCCTTTTTTTGTTCCTTTATCTCCATAAGCCTCTCAAAACTGTGATGCTCCCCAGCCTGTCCCTGTGCTGGGGTGTTTGGGTCCCTATCCCTGAGCGAGGGGTACATGCAGGGTGCTACTCCACTCGGGCTCCCCATCAACTTGTCCACCTGATCCTTGAGACCCCTTTACAGCAGAAGGAAGGCACCATCTGCATCCCATGAGGCAGTTTGTTCGGTTCTCCTTTCTCAGTCAGAAGATCTGTGCTTGGTGCACAGAAGAATTCTGGAGATGATGCTCCAGTTCATAGTCAGGAACTTGAAGAGCATCATTGTGGGTCAAACTCTGTAACTTCAGAAGTTTCTAGAATGTTTTTGAAGAAGAAAGCTGGAGAGTTGTCTGATCCTTGACAAAATATGGATCCCCTGTGGCCCGGGAAATGATCTCCACCCCGTGAGCTGAAGCCCGGAGCTACACTTGTAGGAGACTTCCCCTCAATTCCCTGCCTCTGTTTTGGGGGAGGCAGGGAAGGGAAATGTGCTGCAGGCAAAGCATCCTTCTTTGCTTCTCTTTTTCTCCCAATAAATCAAGCAGTGTTCCCTGTGGCTCCAGCGAGCTCGAAAAAAGCCAGCAGCAGGTAGCTGTGACGCAGGTTTTGCACAGTCACCGCGCCGAACACACCTTAAGCTAACAGAGAGGGTGAAAGCTAGCAGTGTTTTGGGGCTGAATCTGTGTTTTTAGACGAGGCAGCACCTCTTTTTTTTTTAATATATATATATATATATATAAAAGCATGTTTATATCGACTGCTTAAGAAGTTTAGACTGGAGGGCTGTCTCCAGAAACTGCCCCCCCTCCCCTTTCGCCGAGTCCCATATGTTTGTCTTGGCAGGGTGCGGTGTCTGCTGGGCTGGTGCCGGGATATTAAATTGAGGGAACACAGAGCTCTTGGTGCTTTTCAATAGGGCTTCTATTTAGGTAGTGGCAGGAGAGAGCTGTCAGCAACCTGTGATTGTCCAGCGGGAGAGAAGGGAGAGAAGGAAGCGGGGTGCAGGGAGAGCCCTTGGAAGCGCTTCCCAAGTTCATCCGTGGCACGGTGGGAAGACAGCCTGGCCTGGGAGGTACTGGTTTCACTGCTGAGGCCTTTCACTGCGGTTCTGGCTCAGGGGGTGGTGGTGGTAGGTGAAATGAATGATGGTGTTAGCCAAAACCACTCGGATCAGTGTGAGTGGCTTTCTTGTTTGAACTTGCCACATGTGGAGGACCTTCCATGAGATGTTCTTGTGAGCTGAGTGAGCAATTGGTGACCCCAAGTGAGAACAGATTCAGGTATCCCAATTCAGGCACCATACCCTTTCTGCATTTCGTTTTTAGGGTACAAGTGGTGTTTGATTCCTTTAGTGGCTGTGTTGGAACCCAGGGCACTGGGAGTCCTTCTTGGGTGCCCTTAGAAAACACTAGTGGAAGGTGAAGCCTTGGCCTATGCTTCTGCAGTATATAGCACCATAGGAGAAGGATGCTCGTCCTCTCCCAGGTCACACAAAGCCCTCTTCTGCCTCTGCCACGTGCTCTGGAGACTGGAAGGGAAAAATCCAAGCCGAGATTTGGAGACACCTCCAGAGGAGGGGACTAATTCCTTTGGGCTTTGCAAGCTTGGACAATATGTCACCACTGACTTGATCCTTTTATCTGGCTGGCTGGTGCGTGTATCCTGCTTCTCTGCCTCTCCTCAGGAACGAGCATGTCTGCGGGCTTGGTGGCCTACTCGGCTGCCCCGGCTTCCGAGCAGATGGCAGTTGCCCCAGGCATGGCAGGAGGGCTTGTACGTAGCGTTGAGTGACGGGCAGGAGCCTCAGAGGTCCTGTCTTGTGTCGCACGAAGCAAGGTAAGAGACCCCTCCTCCATCTTTAAGGACACTGGAGGAAGCCCTTTGTGAGCAGTCTGTTGTAGTGGTCGTACACACTGGTGGAAGGGTGACATGTGTCATTTCACAGACCTCAGTATGCACAGGCCTGACATGCCATGCCTGGGGAGTCATCATCCGCTTGCTTACACTCGGAGGACACTCACAGGCTCTGGACTCTTGCTGTACCCTTCCTTGCAGGCACACCTGATCATGGTGCTTGCCCACACCAGTTGTCATCATTGCACTTAGATCTTCCTCCCCTGAGCTCGTCCATGATCCTCTGGAGCATGGTCTCTCCCGTGGAGCAGGGGGCTGCCTCTGTCAGGCAGTTTTCCCCTTTCCCACTGGATTCCTAGCTGTCTGCACCGTGGACAGTGACTGTGCCACACTTGGACGTGTCCCCAGCCCACACGTGCTCTGGGGAGGGCTCCGACCTTCTCATCTCTGCTTCCCTCCTAGGTGTCATCCAGTGGCATCCCCCACTTTTGTCACCCCACATGTGCAGCTCTGTGCTGCTGAAGGGCCCCAGGTTGGAACTTGTCCTAGGGGGAAGGTGACTTTGGCCTCCTCACTTCCCAATACTTACTGCTGATGGTTTTCTTGCTCGTTCCTTACTACAGGCTGTTAGTGCAGCCCCACACCACACAGCCAGCCTCCTGCTGCTTGCTAATCTGCTGCTTGTACTACTGACAGCCTCCTCCATCGAGAGATGCATGTCAAACCTTGACATGATATTAAATTTCCATTCTATTAAGCCTTTAATCTCCCTGGTTTCCAATCTTCTGGTAAGGATGCGGGACATGCTGTTCCTGAATCACTCTGTGGGACAGAAGGACGTGTGTGTGTCCGAAGCCGGGCGGGAGGCGCCTGTAATACAAATGCAGACTCTTGTGCAGAGGGATGTAGCAAAGCTCTATCGATCACGCATCGCTCGTCGTGCTGCCTAATCAGTTGTCGGCTGGATGGCCGATTTAAGATCATGGAGTCCAACCATCCCTGTCCTGTGCTGACCCACAGCCCCGTGGGGCTGGGAGCAGCCATGTCTCAGCGCGCAGAGGTCTCAGTGTTGTATTTTGGTGGTGTCTGAAGCAGCCTTCCATCCTCAGTTCTCCCCCACTCTGAGCTGGCTTAAGAGAAGTCGCTGCTAATTAATGCCCAGAGTGTTAAAAAAACTATTTCTTTGTAGCACAAGGGCACTAAGGACAGTTTGAAAATGTGATTTGTATTATTACCTTCTCAGCAGTAGATGAGTTTTGTGTGAGAAGAGCGCAGGGTTTCAAAGCACAGATGCCAGCTGAGATACAGGGCTGTGAAGCTGACCACTCTGGGGCAGTGCAATGCTCGAACCATGCCAGTCAGCAGCTCTGATATTTGGGGTGCACCACATCTAGTCATCATGGGAGAGTAAGGAGGTAAAAAACAGACCTTGGGGTAGAGGTGGGCAGTGGAGACCAGCATTTACTGACCACCTTACATTGAGGTGGCAGCCGGGATCGGGGAACCCTCTGGTTTAATTTGTAAAGTAAATGTGCTTGTGACTTTAACAGTGCACATGCCAATTAGGCTGGTGGCAAGCCTTAGCCACACCGGGCTTGGGGATGGGCGTAGCGTGACCGCTGCCTGGCTGCTGCACCCCCCTCGCTGTCAGGTATCAGAGGGTGGCCTTTTCACAGCACTCCAGGGGGCTGGGTGGCTCGCCTGCATTGCAAACCGCCCCGAACCCGGGCGGCTGACTTCCTAAAATAGTCGTGCAAATCCCACCCATGACGTTTAGTCTCATTCGGAAAGGAAACGTGCCCGTGCTTGCCGGGCCCCCCAGCTCCACACTGCATGCTCTGAAGGAGCAGCTCTTTCCTCTCTCCCAGCTCACACCCCACACACATTCATACAGAGTCACGTTCTCCCTGGAGCGCTGTTGGGTTTGGCTCAGTCAGAGGTTCCTTGGTTTAACCTGCCCTCAGGGGTTGTTTCCTCAAGGCGTCACATTGTACCAGAGTCCCTTGTCTGAGCCTTTCTGCATTTGCAGAGTGGGGAAAAAAAAAAACCTCAGCTGCTTTTCCAGGCTTTGTCAGTGGGTTTCCCAGTAAGGATTGCCCCATGGGCTGTCCCCAGGGAGCGCTCCGCTGTGGGCTTCCTCATGCCAGCCTGGGTTTGGCTGTGCTCCCGGTGACCTTTTGGTGCCAACTGAGGCAGGACTTGCTCCTGCCCTGGTTTAATGGGCCGGAAAGGTTTTCCCTGGGTTTGCTAGGCATCCTTAGTTCTGCACAGGGGGCATGGAATGAGCTGCTGGAATGAAAAGTGTTCATTGTCAGGAGTTGCCTAGCGGCAGCTGTAAAGGTTTGGGCAGCGAGGGGGGTCTGCCCCATGTTGGCCCTCAGGGATATGGGGATTTGCTGGCCTTTAAAAAGAGAAGGTCTGTGGGCAAGCAGAGAAGTGAATCCACTTCCCCAGCCTCAGCCAGGGCTGTGAGGGGCTGCAGATGGGTGGGTTTTCCGGCTCCTTTTCGCCTTTGGCAGGTGTGTGTGTGCCCCTTCTCCCATCTGAAGAGGAACGGGGACAGTTGTGGATAGACTCAGTGGACGCACACAGGTTTCCAACCGCATCCTTCAGCTGGTGGAAATGTTGAATGTCCTTAATTTAAGAGGAAAAGCAGTAAAATTAATGGCATTCCAAGCTTTCAGACTCTTGCCTTCCTGTATTGCTCCATAAATGTGCTTTTGTGGAAAAAAACCCTTTCCACTACATACTTCTTTCTTGAAAGTCGCCCTGTCTCCAAGCGAGCCTTTCGAAGGACAAGCTCCACACACCTTGCTGTGCTGGGAGGAGAATCCTGGGTCGGTGGGGAAAGCTTACAGCCAGGATTTACTCCCAGAAGCATTACCTGCTTGTGGCCATCTTTCTCCATTCCTTTGGGAAATCTCAAGTTGCTTTTTGGGGGAGTTTTTTTAGGGGAAAAAAACCCATCAGAACGGGAAGCAAGCTGGATTCTGCATCCCTGCTTGCCTGTAGGCGCTTAAAATGGAGCACAGCTGTCCCTGGTGATTCTGAGTCTCCTCTCCTAATAAAAGGAGAAGAAATTCTGCCTTAGAAGAAATCGCCTGCTGCTGTTTACAGCGTGTGTTGTAAAACAATGCTGCAGTGATTTTACTTTTTAACTCTTCTGGTTTTAGCTTTTAGCTCCTGGAGTGAGTCTGGAGAAGGGCAGCCAGGCTGGGGAAGGGGCTGGAGGGCAAATGCTCTGAGGAGCAGCTGAGGGAGCTGGGGGTGTTGAGCCTGGAGAAGAGGAGGCTGAGGGGAGACCTTCTCCCCACCTCCACTGCCCTGCCAGGAGGGTGCAGAGAGGTGGGCGATGGTCTCTTCAGCCAGGGCACAGGAGATGGGACGAGGGGCAGTGGCCTCAAACTGCCCCAGGGCAGGGTCAGCTCAGCTGGGAGGGAAAAGTTCTTCCCTGGCAGAGTTGTGGGGCTGTGGCACAGGCTGCCCAGGAGGGGACTGAGTCCCCAGCCCTGGGTGTGTTTAACAGCCGGGGAGATGAGGTACTGAGAGATCTGGGTCAGCACAGGACAGGGACAGTTGGACTCCATGGGCTTAAAGGGCTTTTCCACCCTAGTGAGTCTGGTGTCAGGCAGAGCCTGATGGTGTTTGTGGTGCTCAGGGTGAAGCAAAGCAAGGGCAGGTATCTCAGAAGTGGGGGCAAATTAGTTATCCAGAAGCACATGTAACAGATTCAGCATCCACACAGGGGATAGAAGATCACAGCCATGGGTGAAGCCAAATAGAAAGCAGCTGAGATGTGGGGGAGGGATTTGTCCAGCATCACATTTGGCCAGTTGACCATGGAACCGGGATTGCCCCGTCTCCACTGTAATTCTTCAGGGCTGGGGGAACACTGTTCTTCCAGGAAACACCTCGCTGCACGTGGCGAGTGGTCCGTGCGCGTGGTTGTGCAGCGTGGATGTGAAATTCAAATCTCTGCGGCGCCCAGAGAGGTTGCAGGTCACACTGGTGTTCAGATCTGGGCTCTGGCACTGGGTTTGCAGGAGGATGTTTCTGTCCAGGAGCCTCGTGTCAGTGGGGACCAGCTGAAAGCCCTTCAGCTCCGTTTGCAAACTGTGTGGACAAATCCTGTCCCACTTGTTCAGGATGATGGGCAGGAACCCCTCTGCGCCAGTCAGTCCCACTGAAATCGGTGAAGTTAGCTGATACCATGGAGACCACACAGAGGCAGAGACAGACCTTATGTCTGTGTAAATCATCACCTGTAAAAGCTGGTTTAGGAGACACCAAAAAAATAGGTGGGTATGAGCTCCAGTGGGACCCAGTTAGGACCCAGCAGGGGAAAGGGACAGGGCCTGATCCTGGGAGTGATGCTGGCTGTCCAGGTGGTCATGGTGCTTGGCTGGGGCTGCTCTGCTCAGCCAGGTGTGTTTGCTGGGAAGGCTTATCCTGAATAACCCATGCCTGTTGTCCCAGCAGTCAGGCTTGGTGATTATTGGTGGGGTTTGGTGGTTATTGGTGGATTTTGGTGGTTATTGGTGGTTATTGGCATCATTTGGTTTCCCTTGCAAAGTGTGTGATGAGCTCAGGTAAAAGTGGGTGAAATGGGGCATTTGCTTTGGGCACCATTCTTGTTAATGAGTAATTAGACTCTTATAATCACAGCAGTTTTGTCCTATGTTAATACAGCTGGGCCATGGGAGCCTGGGAGGTTTTGGAGGCTTCTGAGGAGCAGACAATGAGTTGTGGCTTCAGGGGGGTGGAATGTGTTAGGTCTGCCCAAGGGTTTTATGGAGAGCTGTGAAAATGGAAACTGTGCCTGCTGCCTGGAGATTATTCTCCAGTTCCTCCCCCAGCCAGGCACACCCATCCTCAAAAACCTCAGTGTGGCTTTTTCTTTGTGGATTGAACAAGAAGGAAAAGCATACACATCAGAGCTGGGGAGCGAAGCCAAGCTGCTGGGCTGCTTTCACCTCACAGGCACCAGCTGCTCAGAGAACGGGGTATTTAGCCAGCAGTGTGCTCTTGCAGCTCGGAAGGCCAGTGGGATCCTGGGCTCCATCAGAAGAGGGTTGACCAGCAGGGACAGGGAGGGGATTGTCCCTCTCTGCTCTGCCCTGTGAGGCCCCAGCTGGAGTCCTGTGTCCAGAGCTGGGGCCCCCAGTGCAAGAGAGATGTGGGGCTGTTGGAGAGGGGGCAGAGGAGCCACGGAGATGCTCAGAGGGCTGGAGCAGCTCCCCTACGGAGAGAGGCTGAGGGAGCTGGGCTGGTTCAGCCTGGAGAAGAGAAGGCTGTGGGGGGACCTCACTGCAGCCTTCCCATCCCTCAAGGGAGCAGAGGTACAGGAGGGGAATCAGCTTGTTCAAGGGCAGAGACTGGCAGGACAAGGGGGCTGGAGTGAAGCTGGAGGAGGGAAGGGTTAGAGGAGATCTTAGGGGGAAGTTGTTTGCAGAGAGAGTGGTGAGGGGCTGGAAGGGGCTGCCCAGAGAGGGGGTGGGTGCCCCATATCTGAGGGGGTGTGTTCAAGGCCAGGTTGGCTGGGGCCCTGGGCGACCTTGTGTAGCTCCAGGCCTGGAGGTTGGTGTCCCTTGCCTGTGGCAGGGGGTCGGAGCTCTGTGATCCTTGGGATCCCTTCCAACCCCTGCCATTCTATGATTCCACATCCATTTCTTCCCTATGTGATGTCTTGCTTTCGCTGCCTGGGCTGGAAGAAGCTTGGTCTTGCTGCCCTTAGATATGAGCAGGATTTTAAGTGGCCGTTTCCTGGAGTGTGTTCCCAGATTTCCTTCACCTTACTCACCATGATTTATTTTATGAGTGCCAGGGAAGATATGTTTTCCTGTTGAGCCTAAGTCTCTCTACAGGAGTGATTTACTCTGGGAGTTTAATTGCAATTGCCCCAATGAATCTGCCTGGTGTGCAGAGCAGCTTGTACGGGTGGAAGATGTAAAGAGAAAGGGGCCTGAGGAATTGTCCATAGCCACATTGTTACAGGGAGGAGCAGCGGGTGTTCATCAAATTAGGCTTCTGCTGGTTGTGAAGAAGGAAAACAAGGGGTTCAGGACATGCATGGGTCAGGGTGCAGGGTGAGCACTCAGCGTGCCAGCTTTGGCTGCAGCATAGCTGTGTGTGGAACAGAAATGGTCAACTCCTACATGGCTGTGGTCATAGGAGTGTGTTTGAAGGCGTAACCAGAGAATCGTAGGGGTGGGAAGGGCCCTCCAGAGCCCATGAGGTCCAACCCCCTGCCAAAGCAGGGTCCCTAGGACAGGTCAGGGCTGGAATCTCTCCAGAGAAGGAGACTCTACACCCCCTGGGCAGCCTGTCCCAGGGCTCCCTCACCCTCACCAGGAAAAAGTTCTTCCCCACATTGGGGTGGAACTTCCCAGGCTCCAACTTGAGGCCATCGGCCCTTGTCCTGTCCCCACAGACCCTGACAAGAGGCTGCCCATGTACCCCTGGGTGCCACCCTTCAGCTGTTGATCCCCATTGATCAGATCCCCTCTCAGGCTGCTTCTCTCCAGGCTGAACAGCCCCAGCTCACTCAGCCTTTCCTCGCAGGGAAGATGCTCCAGGCCCTTCATCCCCTTCGCAGCCTCCGCTGGACTCTCTCCAGGAGACCCCTGGCTGTTTTGTCCCAGGGAGCCCAGCACTGGACACAACACTCCATGGTATTTGCTTTTCAGTCGTGGGGCCAGGTCTCTGTGCTCTCAAATGACATGTTGGCATGTTTTCTCTCTTCCTCTCCAGGCTGGAATGATAAGGACCGATAAGGATGAATACTTCATTGAGCCTTTGGAAAGAGGAAAGCAGATGGAAGAGGAAAAGGGAAGAGTCCACATGGTGTACAGGCGCTCAGCAGTAGTGCAGCATCCCGCTGAAGTGCTCCCCGATGTGCACACTGAAGGTATGGTATGCCCATGGTTTACAGACCTGCTCAGGGTGCCTCTAGCCTGCTGTAGCTTTTCAGTGACACTGTTTTGGCTGAGCTGTTTGAAAAGAAAGCGATTAAATGTTTGCTGAACACGCTGTCGGTCGTACCCACGGTATCTCTGCCAAGAGCAGCACGTGTCTGCGTTCATTCTGGACAGCAGAGCTGGGACACGAAGTGTTCTCATCACAAAGTGTTGTGAAACCCTTGTGTGTTCCTTCCCTGGCCTTAGGGCAGAGTTTATACTTTGTTTAGGTGGAAAAAAGCCTGAGCTCTACCTCAGTTGGGAAAATGTCCTGGGCCTTGAGATGTTAATAGAAATACTGATACGGTTGAATGTTCTGGGTGTTCGTTAAGGCTCGCCTGTCCATACAGCTTCTGCTTCAAGTTTGGGTCCCATTTCTTCCTGAGTATTAGCTAAATTGTGTTAAGGACTGATAAAGTTTTCCTATTACTACTGGTTGCAGCTGATGGAGTTTGAAGGCAGTTGTCTTGATGGGATACATTTTGACATACCCAAGGATTCCTCTCCATCTTGAGGACATTTATTCTGTAGTTTAATCCATTTGCTTGTATGTTTCCCCCCCTTCAACATCATACCAACCCTTACAAGCCAGCACACTGCATAGTGAAGGCTGAGGTTTCTGACAGCATGGGCTGAGGATGAAAGAACGCTCCGTTCCCCCTCAGCACCCTGCCTTTCCTTTTAGCATCTCTCAGCTTCTCAAATCCCTGTTTGTACGCTGTGTTCACATGGGTTTGGAACTCGAAAGGGCTTGAGAAGAACAAAAACAGCTACATGCAATGCACAGAACTAGAGCTGGATGGAAATAATAAACAGAGAGGAATTGAGCAGCCCCTCATTGCCAGTCCTCACAGGCTGGAGTGCTTCAGAGTCCCTGAAAAGGCAGGTGGGAACCAACAGCCATTTCAAATAGGGTCCTGTTTGAATCTTCATAGAATCACAGAATCCCAGACTGGTCTGGGTTGGAAGGGACCCCAAGGAGCACAGAGCTCCAACCCCCTGCCACAGGCAGGGACACCAACCTCCAGGCCTGGAGCTACACAAGGTTGCCCAGGGCCCCAGCCAACCTGGCCTTGAACACCCCCAGACACGAGGCACCCACCCCCTCTCTGGGCAGCCCCTTCCAGCCCCTCACCACTCTCTGAGTCTTTCAGAAGCTGAGCCCATGCTGCCGGCTGCGGGCTGGCACAGCAGTGCCAGCAGGCTCGGGCACTAGCAGCAGTCTGAAGCATGCAGGCTCCCCCACCCTCCTTGTCTCCAAACTTTGCTTCTGGTACCCCAACAAGGTCATTCAGCTCTAGCTCAGGCATCTCTGCTGGGTGACTGAGTGAAGGGTGCTGACTGACTCAGCGGTTGCGGCAGCAGGCTCGGCATGGACAGTGCTTTGCCAGCGAACGCTGGCAGACTCGGGGCACCATTAGACACAGCATCTGCTTGACAGCAGACCTTCTGGGTGTGCTCCAGTGAACACAGCACCTCCTCCCTCCACAAACTCCCTTTGTGCTCACAGCCTTACTTTGTAGGAGCTTTGGATCTGTGGAAGCCTCAGCACGTTTCAGGTAGCTGCGCCGTGGGGAAGGTTTGCAGGAGCATCAGTAGCTGATCATCCAGGGTTATCTAAATCACAGTTTGTAATGGATGAAGATCAGGGAGACAATAGCCAGCTAAATGATGAGTCCTACCTCAGAATCTTAGAGTGGCACTTGGGATTTGGGCACTCCTTTGAGGGTTTTAATGTCTTCAGCATCTTCCCGGGTTCTTCTGTCCAAGGGAGCACTGAGGGGCAGCACCCACCTTTTTGTAACGTAGTTGGAATGTCACATGTCTGTAGCTGATTTCTTGTTAAGATGTTGAGACCAAAAGGCATCTTTCTTGTAGGTGCTTTATTCCATCCTTTGGCATGGGGATCCATTCCTGTGCTGCTGGGTGTTGTTGTTTTAGTGTTTGTCTGGAAGAAACCTGTAACAGAGAACCAGAAGGGTAGAGGTGATACCTCGAGGGCATTCAGGGAGAGAGGAGCATCGTGAACACAACCAGAACTCAGTCAAACATGGGCAAAGGGAATGTGCTACACCTCAAGTGCTGGGTCCAGTTCTGGGCCCAGTTCTGGGACCCTCACTCCAAGAAGGACCTGGAGGTGCTGGAGCGTGTCCAGAGAAGGGCAACCAGGCTGGGGAAGGGGCTGGAGGGCAGATCCTCTGAGGAGCAGCTGAGGGAGCTGGGGGTGTTGAGCCTGGAGAAGAGGAGGCTGAGGGGAGACCTTCTCCCCACCTCCACTGCCCTGCCAGGAGGGTGTAGAGAGGTGGGCGATGGTCTCTTCAGCCCGGGGACAGGAGATGGGAGGAGGGGGAATGGGCTCAAGCTGCCCCAGGGCAGGGTCAGCTCAGCTGGGAGGGAAAAGTTCTTCCCTGGCAGAGTTGTGGGGCTGTGGCCCAGGCTGCCCAGGGAGGGGGCTGAGTCCCCAGCCCTGGGTGTGTTTAACAGCCGGGGAGATGAGGTACTGAGAGATCTGGGTCAGCACAGGACAGGGACGGTTGGACTCCGTGGGCTTAAAGGGCTTTTCCAACCTGTGGATTCTGTGAGCTCTGTTCCTGTAATATCATTCCTTCCTAAAAATGTGTATTTTGGGTAAAACCCTATCTAACATGAAAGAACAGCCCCTGAAGATTAGAAAACGTTGCCTGTGGTTTTTGGCTGTGTAATCAGGCCCTGTCCTGGTTTTACTCATCACTTGGGTCACTTGCTGCTCTGTAAGGTCATTTCCAACATCCGGCAAGCGGCGCTTGCGCGTCCGTATCTGTGCCCCTTGAGCTAAAGCAAACATGTAACTCTTATCCAAGTTTGTCTTTGCAGAAGGTTTTTAACCTCCTTTCGAGTGCACATGATAAACAGAAACATTCCTCTTGGCTGTTGCCTTGCCAAACAGCTTGATGTGCTGGACACACAGCTGCTCCTTCCAGCTCCTTTTCGGTTTGAAAGCAGCTGGAGAACTTCTCCATGTCCCACGTGTAGGGACGGTGGCCGATCCTGGCACAGGTAACACCACTGTGGCTGCAGAGGTTGCAGCTACGGTCGGTGTCTGGCACAGTCTCCTTAGAGGGCTTCTGAAATGCTTTAGATGAGTTTTCTTCTGGAGGGGGAGCTCCATCGCTCTTGAGGTTTAAGGCAAGTCTGAAGGTCTCCACTTGCCATAGCACTGTGAAAACTGGGAGTCCTTCCCATCTTTCCTACCCTTTAAAGACACAAGGTAGGTGAAGGCTGGTTCCTTCTCAGGTGCAGCAATGCCTTCTCTTTCAGGCACCTTTCATTAGCGTTGATTAGGTCCAGTTGCTGATGCTCCAAGTTGGGTGAAGCCTCATCTCTGCCGTGCTGTTGTCCCTGTGATAGGCAGTGGGAGGTAGCCTTGTTAGGTGCTTCCTCCTTGGCTCAGGTTAGGCACAACAAAGGAGTAAGTTACGTTGCCTTCATCCCGATGTCTTCAAAGTACTTTTTAAGACCCAGGTACAATGAAGGTTAAATCAAACTGCTGAAGCTCATAGGGCTTGGCAAAATGTTTGGCCCAAGTGATGGATCAACGTCGCAGCCCTTCCAACTAAATAAAGGGCAAGCGTTACTCGTGCTTGCAGGGAACCTCTGCTACTTTTGACAGTTTAAAGCTTTTCCCTGCCTTTGGGTGCAGGAAATAGGACTGGCTGTTGTGGGGTTGGCAGCAGTGGAGCAGTCTGCTGCATTTAGATGCATGGAAACCTTTCTCCATCCTGCCTGCCCCTGCTCCCTGCCCCACATGCCCAGGCTGGAGGTAGAAATACAGAGTACAGTCTGCTGGCACTTTACAGGTCCATCCATGTATCTGGCTGATGTAGACAGGAATCCAGGTGACAGATGACTCAAGAAAGAGGACATTAAGATTAAAAAGTACTTCAAGTTGCCGTTGTTAGTGAAGCTAGTATGAAAACTGGGAAGCCTTGTGTAAACGCAACGGAATAGGACATGCTGCGTTGTGTCCTTGCTATGAGAAGCTGGTTTTGTAAGGTACTGTTGGGGTGAAAGCTTCTGGCTCTACAGAAGGAGGTTTTGGTCTGACAGGACAGCAGGTTTTCCTGTGGAATTTGGGAACATTTGGGAATTTGTTGGAGGTTTTTCAAACAGTTGGGCAGAATTGGCAGTGGAGTTTGATAGAACCTGAGGGTTGCAGCAGCCTCTGGCCATCCATTAATGCAGCAGCATAAGGGCAGAGCTCCTGGTGTGAGCTGTGGTGTGTGTCCATGTTGAATCCACCAAATGGTTGTTGTTAGACTGAAATGAGTGAGCTGCTCACAGAGTAACCCTGTTGTGAAGAGTTACTCCTTGAGCATCACCTGGGGCCGGTGCTGCATGGTTAAGGCTGCTGATGCGAAGCTGGTTCTGAAAACCTTTGAGGTCTTCGTGGTACTGTAGGAGCCATATGAAAAGCTCTGGGACTTGATACCCCTGATAACACAGGGAGTGGCCATTTGCAGGGTATCAGCAAGCATGTGCTGAGCCACAGCATCTGAGTGCTCCTGAGGGACACTCATCTGGGGAGTGGAGGCTGCTGGGCAAGTGTTACAGACTCACAGGGGTTCAAAGGGCCCTCCAGAACCCACGGGGTCCAAGCCCCTGCCAAAGCAGGGTCCCTAGGACAGGTCAGGGCTGGAATCTCTCCAGAGAAGGAGACTCCACACCCCCTGGGCAACCTGGCCCAGGCCTCCCTCACCAGGAAAAAGTTCTTCCCCAGATTGGGGCAGAACTTCCTGGGCTCCAACTTGAGGCCATCAGCCCTTGTCCTGTCCCCACAGACCCTGACAAGAGGCTGCCCATGTCCCCCTGTGTGCCACCCTTCAGCTATTGATCCCCATTGATCAGATCCCCTCTCAGGCTGCTTCTCTCCAGGCTGAACAGCCCCAGCTCACTCAGCCTTTCCTCGCAGGGGAGATGCTCCAGGCCCTTCATCCCCTTCGTAGCCTCCGCTGGACTCTCTCCAGGAGACCCCTGGCTGTTTTGTCCCAGGGAGCCCAGAACTGGACACAACATTCCAGGTGGGGCCTGACCAGGGCAGAGCAGAGGGGGAGGATCCCCTCTTTTGATGTGGAGCCCACGCTCATTTTGATGCCCCCAGGATCCCATTGAGTGTTGGTGCCCCATAAGAAGGGGGTAGCCTGGCTGCTGAGGCTTTTTGTTGTAAAGACACTGAAAGGTTGTTGTGAACCATCTGGGTTGAGCATCTGGTTCAGCACAGTCTGGGAATCCTGTCACAGGGCAGGATGGCCTCTGGAGTTCTTCATCCACATGTGATTGTCTCCCAATGGCTTTTTCCTATCGAGTTGCCCCGGGATGACTTTTCCCAAGCTCAACTTCCCCAGCAATTTCAGTCTCCATCCTGAAGACACGGAACAGCTGTGCTTCTCATTGTGGTTGAGCACTGCAGGTTCTCCACTCATGTGAGGAGCGGTATTCCCTGATAACAGCTGTTAGAGGGGAAGTGCTTTTCCTTAAGGGCAGTAAGAGACAGGGATCAAAAATCGATGTTGGGGTGCGGGTGCTGGGGCACCAAGAGTGAAGGGGTGATGTGGATGGAGCTGAACAAAGCTAGAAGAATGTCTTAGGCTGTTGTGTTAAAAGAGCTTTTAAGTATTTAAGTTGTCAGCAACAAAACCAGCTTTTCCCTTGGGACCAGAAAGAAATGCTCCCCAGGCAAGGCTGGGCTGAAGGGGTTTGCAAGGATACTGATGATATCATTCTGCCTGGATGGGATGAAAAGAACCTGGTCTCCTTTGTTAATGAGCTAACAAACATCAGGAGATGTATGGTCATTAACCTTATGCCTTGAAAGCCTTCAGCAACCAGCAGAAGCAGGCACAGAAGTGTGGATTCAGAACCAGGAGGTTCTCTTTGGACATTCGGCCAGGTCAGGCTCTGGAGTGTGGTGAAATTAAATCCAAACTGTGTTCCTCAGGAATGGGAAAGGCTGAGCCAAGTCTCCAGTCGGTGAGAACCCGGCCAAGGCAGGGTTTGGGTCGTACTCTGCTAGAGCAGATCACAGCATCACAGAGCTGTAGGGGTTGGAAGGGACCTCCAGACCCCATCAGGTCCAACCCCCTGCCCAAGCAGGGTCCCTAGGACAGGCCAGGGCTGGAATCTCTCCAGAGAAGGAGACTCCACACCCCCTGGGCAGCCTGGCCCAGGGCTCCCTCACCCTCACCGGGAAGAAGTTCTTCCCCAGATCAGGGTGGAACTTCCTGGGCTCCAAAAGCTCACCCAGAGTTGGATTTATCTTTCCTCCCATTCCTTCATTGGTTATTTCTTTCCATGCTCCTTCTTTTCATGTGGCATAACAAGGACGCCCAGCCCTACGCCTGGTTGTTACACCGCACAGTAAGGTACTCAGGGTTTTCTCCTCATCTCCCCCTTCATTCCCATGGTGGTATTTCAGTGTTTGTTTTAAGGACGACCTCTTCACCCCGAGGGCACTGGAGATTAAAGCAGTTGTGTAATTACTTCCGAGCAATGGGAAACAAGGAGCAGGAGCCTTTATCTTCCCCCTTCCTTTCAGGATTTTCATTTTCCCTAAAGACCCAGAGTGTTTGTGTGGCCGATGGGGTTGCCATGGCGCTGGGCTCCAGTGTCTTTGTCCCAGGTGGGAAACATGTAGGAGGAAGAAATGATTTGGGAATTGTTCCTGGTTGCCTGGGAATGAAACCCTGGGCTAGAAGGTAGAGGAATAGGAAGACTATTACCCGCTCTGGAGAGCTCCCTCCGCACTTCCCAGGGCACATTAGGGTTCCTTAGAGACGTAGTCATGCCAGGAGGTGCCTGAACTCTCTCAGCAGCTTTTCTCATGACCTGTGTTCAGATGGAGGGTGCTGCATGGGGCACCAGGAATGGCGGGACGGGTGGGACTCATTTCCATGGAGACCCTATGCTGGGCGCTGTGACATCCTGTCAGGATAAGGCAGTCCTCCATGCCTTGCTTTGGTGGCAGCAGCCTGTGTGTGTACTCCCCTAAAGACATCCCACCTCTTCATCCACAGCTGCCAGAGCTTTGGCTTTTAAATCAGCCACCTTCTGTAAAATTGGGGGTTAATAGAGTTTGTTGGGGTTCCTGACTGAGTGAGGGCTTGCAGGGCTGGGGGGGTCTGTTTTGTTTCAGGTAGCAGTTTGCTTAATCAAGCATGTCCAGAGAAGGGCAACCAGGCTGGGGAAGGGGCTGGAGGGCAAATCCTCTGAGGAGCAGCTGAGGGAGCTGGGGGTGTTGAGCCTGGAGAAGAGGAGGCTGAGGGGAGACCTTCTCCCCACCTCCACTGCCCTGCCAGGAGGGTGCAGAGAGGTGGGCGATGGTCTCTTCAGCCAGGGAACAGAAGATGGGAGGAGGGGGAATGGCCTCAAGCTGCCCCAGGGCAGGGTCAGCTCAGCTGGGAGGGAAAAGTTCTTCCCTGGCAGAGTTGTGGGGCTGTGGCACAGGCTGCCCAGGGAGGGGGCTGAGTCCCCAGCCCTGGGTGTGTTTAACAGCCGGGGAGATGAGGTACTGAGAGATCTGGGTCAGCACAGGACAGGGATGGTTGGACTCCAGGAGCTTAAAGGGCTTTTCCAACCTGGTGATGCTGTGATTCTTTCTGTGAAAGGTAGTCAGCAAAGGGCTTCTCCAGCGGGAGCAGCACGGCGTGGCACAGAGGAAAGGGACATTTGGGCGTGGGTGTATTTACAGGGCATGGGAAAAAAGAGAAGGGATGAAGGAGAAGTGGGAGGACAAGTAATGAGAAAGCGATGGAGCTGTGGCAGTGGTAGCAGATGAGTAATATCTTTGAGTGCAGTGGAATTACAGCCCTCTCTGAGGGCTGGTGTGTCTGCACTGGAGACAGAGGTGTGCTGTCAGCTTGGTTAGGCACAACCTGAACTAGATTTACCCTCCCATGCTCACGTATCGGTATCTGTCAGTATTGCTGTGGAATCAACCAATTCCCCCACAATACAACCAGGGAGCGGGTGCTGTAATGTGTACTGTGGGGTGGTGCAGAGCCAGCGCTGTGTTGGTCTCAAACCAAATGCACACTGGTGACCATGGCCCGGGCCACGTCCCCTCCCTGTGCTGAGGACCAGCCCGTGGTTGGGCTTAGATCCCTTTCTGTGCCCTCAGAGTTCATGGCTGGCCTTGGCTCGCTCCTTCTCGAGTGGAGCTTGGGATTCATGTTGTGTTTTAACAGTGTCTTTGGTTAGTAGTTCCTGTCTCTCCTCTTCTTTTCATGATCCCTGTCACCAGCGACGTACAGGGAGCCTAGACAGCTGGGATGGAGCTGACTTTGCAAAGTGGTTTTCCTCCCAGTTCAAGTCAACCCTGTGTCATGTATTTAGAATCATAGAATGGAATCAATAGAACGGTTTTGGTTGGAAAAGACCTTCAAGATCATTGAGTCCCCCCATCTGTCCAGCCCTACCAGGCCCAACACCAGACCATGTCCCCAAGTACAACATCTGATCCTCTTTTAACCCCCCCAGGGATGGTGCCTCACCCCCCTCCCTGGGCAGCCTGGGCCAGGATCTGACAGCCCTTCCATACAGACATTTCTCCTGATGTCCAACCCAACCTTCCCCTGGTGCAGCTTTGGGCTGTTTCCACCAATGTGCTGGGTGGTTGTTCAGCGACTGGTTGCCAGAGCCCCATGGTGAACAAGCTCATGACATTTGCTTTTAAGAAAGAAACTAGAGCAGGAATGGATCACCAGGAGCTAGAAAGTGACTGCTGCAGCCTGTGTGTGCCGGGGAGGTTGTGCTTCCCTCCCGCCGATGGGAGCAGGGACATCCAGCTGTTTAAGTCGTCTTTGACTCCTGGCAATAACAAAGGAAAATTGTTCTTAAATAAAACCAAGGAGAAAGGGCTTGGATCCAGCCACAGGCATCCAATGCCAGAGTAGTAAAACACACCAAAATCTGTATGAAGGGAAAATTGCACCAAAAAATGGAGAATGATTGGTACATAGAGCTCCCTGCCATGCCAGGGCTTCTGCAGCCCCCAGTAAAACCACTCTATGCCCCCCAGTTACACTGGGGGATGATAATGTTCAACAAATAGTGGTGATAACAGACAGCAGAGGTCTTGGAATAGTCTCTGGGCAGCTGTGTCTGCGTGAAGGGAGCCTGTTCCACTGACAGATGATAGTCTTGAAGTGCTCTCCAAAGAGGTGATGGCACGCCAAGGTAAGGACCAGCCCATTCAGTGTCCTGTGTAACGGTGGTGTGTCTGAGGAGCATCACTGGACTCTGACAGATAAGGGGATGTTAAACCCTGCACATGGCATGTCCATTGTGGCAGATGTGCTGTGTCTTCTTTGCCCCTGTACTGGGCACTGGTGAGGCTGCACCTTGAGTGCTGAGTCCAGTTCTGGGCCCCTCACTCCAAGAAGGACCTGGAGGTGCTGGAGCGTGTCCAGAGAAGGGCAACCAGGCTGGGGAAGGGGCTGGAGGGCAAATCCTCTGAGGAGCAGCTGAGGGAGCTGGGGGTGTTGAGCCTGGAGAAGAGGAGGCTGAGGGGAGACCTTCTCCCCACCTCCACTGCCCTGCCAGGAGGGTGCAGAGAGGTGGACGATGGTCTCTTCAACCAGGGGACAGGAGAGGGGACGAGGGGAAATGGGCTCAAGCTGCCCCAGGGCAGGGTCAGCTCAGCTGGGAGGGAAAAGTGCTTCCCTGGCAGAGCTGTGGGGCTGTGGCACAGGCTGCCCAGGGAGGGGGCTGAGTCCCCAGCCCTGGGTGTGTTTAACAGCCGGGGAGATGAGGTACTGAGAGATGTGGGTCAGCACAGGACAGGGACGGTTGGACTCCCTGGGCTTAAAGGGCTTTTCCAACCTGGTGAGTCTGGGATTCTGTGATTCTCCCTCGCTGTCGGTTGGTGGGACATGTCAGCTCTGAGTAGCCACCTCCCTGGAGATGGTGCTTTCCAGAGCAGGCTGATTCCCAAGGCGAGACCCATAGTGTCAGCTGAACATTCAGGGAGAGGTGGGAGGCGAGGAGGAGCTTCGAAAGGATAATGCTAATGTAGGTAAACAAACAGTACCTGAAGTGCTGGGCAGCCTGGGAGCGTGGTAGCAGATGTGTAGCAGCTCATGTTTACCACTGTATTCAACAAGAAGGATGCACAGGAGATGGTTAGAAATGCCCTGAAGTCATCTGGGAGAGGTAGTGACTGGAGCAGAGTGGTGGTACCCAGCAGTGGGATGGTTCCTGCTGCGGGCTCCAGCAGCCACCGGCCCTGCCCCAGCCCCTCTGGCTCAGGGCAGAGGAAAAGGCACTAATCAGAATCAGGAGAGCTGCCTTATTGAGATTAAGGGATGCCAGGTGGAGGTCAGGAACACCAGGAAGTTAATCCTCCCCCAGCTTGAGGGGGCTGATGGTTGCTTATGGGTTGTACATGCACATTGTGCAAGTGGAGCACTGGAGCGGGACACTGGAATGGGACATTGGAACGGGACACTGGAATGGGATACTAGGAAAGCACCCAGAGACTCACAGTAAGAAACAAAGACTTTCTTAGCAGTCTCTCTTAATTGACTCTCTTAACCTGTGTCTTTGGTGGGAAAGTGAATTACAGGGTCACAGTTTGTACCATAACACAAAATGGTCATTTTCATACCCTGTGGCCGTTGCTGGATTTTCTTCCCCTGAATTTTACATGGTTTTGGCATTTTTCCCACGTTGTGAGACATCTGGTTCTGATGGTTTGGCTGCTGGGTGTATTTTTAGTAAGACTGCAGAAGTGCAGAAACAGGTAAGAACCCAAACTGAGGGGGAGCTGGATAGCTTAATTCACAGGATCACAGATTCACCAGGGTGGAAAAGCCCTTTAAGCCCATCGAGTCCAACTGTCCCTGTCCTGTGCTGACCCAGATCTCTCAGTACCTCATCTAATTTGGTTTATATTGTTGAAAATTCCTGGGTATGGTGTGGTCCTCCCTGGCTTATGATAGAGAAGAAGGAAAATTGATCTTGTGTACGTGGAGTGAGCAATGTGGATGATCGTGGGTGGTACAGGCTCTTGGTGGTGCGTGTCCCCTGCAAGGGTCACAGAATCACAGGGGTTGGAAGGGACCTCTAGAGCCCATTGGGTCCATCCCCCTGCCAAAGCAGGGTCCCTAGGACAGGTCACACAGGTCGGCATCCAGACGGGGCTGGAATCTCTCCAGAGAAGGAGACTTCACACCCCCTGGGCAGCCTGTCCCAGGGCTCCCTCACCCTTACTGAGAGGGTCCCGTGGGGTTTCCACACAAAGACCCTTGCAGGGCTCCTGTATTGCACTGAGACATCCCAAGAGTTCCCCACATGCTTCTGTTGGTCCAGCGAAAGTGCTGTACAGATGGTCAGCAAGAGTCAACTTCTTTGCCTTAGGTGGGACAAGGTGGAGCAGGTGGAGCTGGTAGGAACCCCCATGGAAATGACTAATGTGAGAACATCATCCTCGTGGTAAACTCTGCTTCCAAAGGGCTGAGCTTCCTCAGAGCCCTTTCTGGGTTAGAGCAGCACGTAAATCCTTCCTTCCCAATCGCAGTAGTAAGGCACCGCATTGTAACAGCCTGACCCAGCTGTTGTTTGCTCTGAAAACAGCAGGGGTTTTATGCCAAAACGCCTTGCCTAATAATTCTTTGGAGCATTCTAAATAAGATGGCCAAGATGGTTGGGATTCTGGAGGTTATTAAAAGCCACACGAGTCTGAGTCTGCAGTTTGGGCTGAGGTGCTCTCAAAGGGCAGCTGGCTGCTCCCACCATGGTGACAGGGAGAGCCTGACCTTGGGGAAACCTGGGTGTAGCAGCTGCTGAGTGTCCTGTGGTTTGGGAAGAAAACCCAGGGAGGGATGAAGAGCTCTGATGGCTCCTACCTTCAGGAGTAGCCAAGGAAAGCTTTTTGTTGGTGTGTCTTCCCTTGTGGGATGATTGGCAGCACCTTTTCTGAAGCATTCCCTGGAAAAGTCTGAGGATGTGTGTGTGTGGAGGAGAGGTGTGAGTAACAGCCCGGTGCCTCCCTGCTCCCTCCTTTGGAGTCATAACGTTCTGCTTGGAGCAAGCAGGAGAGGTTGGGAGTGACGTGCCATCGTGCCAGAGAGCAGAGTGTTAAGTGACACCTGAGATTCAAAGTGCAAAGTCCTGCCCTTGGGTTGGGACAGTCCTGGCTGCCAGCACAGGCTGAGGTGATGTGAGGGAGAGCAGCCCTGCAGGAAAGGGCTTGGGGACATGAGCCACCAATGCACATCTGCAGCCCAGGAGCCCAACCCCATCCTGGGCTGCATCCCCAGAAGCGTGGCCAGCAGATGCAGAGAGGGGATTCTGCCCCTCTGCTTTGCTATGGGGAGACCTCACCTGCAGTGCTGGATCCAGCTCTGGAGCCCTCAGCACAAGAAGGAATATCTCCAGAGAAGGAGATACCTGCTTTAGGCTCCTGTTCCTGCTCACTGAAGGTCAGCTTGCCACATTTCTGGGAAGTTCCACTGGTTCCTCCAGAGCAAGAGCAGTTTGAAGCATTTCTGATGCTTGAATTTGACCTGTGGCAAGAGCTGGTTTGACATCCCTGAAAATACCTTCGAGTGGCAGGGGAATTGGTTATGCTCTGCAACTTATGAATGAAAACCGGTGGCTGTCAGGGCAGATTATGTAACCAGCAGCATCATGGATTTGGGGGGTTTCTGGCAAAAGCCCTGCATTTCTTTTTTAAGGTCTGTGGCAGTGGCAGAATCCCAGTTCACAAAATAACCTGTTACTTCTATGGTTTGAAACACTCAGCTTCACTCATTGTCTTAAACCCTACCAGCCCTCAGACCTGCTCCCCACCCCACAGCGGGGGCTCAGCTCAGGCTCCCCCTAGCCAGCTGAGTGTTCCTTTTAGTGAATTATTGGAGACATTTGGGTCTGCACTCTGGTATTTCAACGGTATTTCTCAACTTGCTTTCACTGGGCTGACCCATGATTTATTTCAAGTCCCTTTTCTTAATCAGCTTGCAGAGTTCTCCCTGCCAAGAATAACTAACGATGTATTTTCACTGCTTCCAGCGCTTGGAAGGGTCCGAGTGTCTGATGCCCAGAACACTTGATGGAGAAGGAAAAAAAGACACCTTCCTTTAGTTAAGGGTTGGGAGGTGAGATAAGTCAATTAAAAGGATCTGCTGTTTGAGCGAGGAGCGGTTCAGTTCACCTAATGCCGTGCGACATTCCGGAGGCTGATTAACCGCAGACTTAATTGGACAAAGGCTGATGGAGTTCTGGCCTCTGTGGATCTGCTGCGTTGGCTTTTTTCTGTCAAACAGGCTTTTTTAGGCTCTCTGGCCAGACAGGCTCAGTGCTCAGCGTTGTTTTTTCACATCTGAAGTTTGTCAGGCTGCTTGGAAAAATAGGACAATGAAAGACATCTGGGCATCCCATCCACTCTCTGTGTGGAAACATCTGCATGGGTATTAGGAACCTCTTAGTAGCCCTGTGGTGAGCAGATGCTCTCTCTTTCCGTCTCCAGGCTAATTTATAATTACTAGTAGTGAAAGAAATGCAACAGGCTCTAAAACCCAGCTATTCTTGACCAGGCATTTTAATAACCGCATGCTTAGGGTGCTGTAAGTTTTGTTCCTGTGTAAAGAACACTAAATGATGACTAAGTGATTCTGTGTGACTCTGAACCTGTGGGGTGGGGAAGCAATGGAGAAAAGCCAGCTGTGTCTCCTTGGGGTTACTCCTTGTCTGTAGGGTTTAAGAAGTGAAGAGCAGGTTGATTTGCAGCTGTTGGTCAGATGTAATGCTCCTTGGAAACCTGAGTGCTGGGCCTCAAACTGCCCTTCCTCTGTTTTTAAAGCCTAAAGAAATCAGTGGTAATGGAGAAAAATCCCTGCTCTGCCTTTCACAGAATCACAGTGTCATAGGGGTGGGAAGGGCCCTCCAGAGCCCATCGAGTCCAACCCCCTGCCAAAGCAGTCCCTAGGACAGGTCACACAGGTCGGTGTCCAGACAGGGCTGGAATCTCTCCAGAGAAGGAGGCTCAACAACCTTCCCTCGCTCCGTACGGGAGAGCTGTTGACTTATGGCAGCTACAGGTTGTTTGTGGTTACCTGATGCAGGTTGGCTCGAGCTGTGGCACGGGCTCCACATGCTGCAACCTGGAGTGACAGGAGCTCTTGGGTTTGGTGATGGGTCTGTGACAGCAGCTGGGAGCCGACATAAGGGATGACATAAGGGGGCCTTCTGCCTCTGTTTGCACCATAGGTCAGAGAGCTGTGAAGTTTTACCCCGTTGGTGTAAATCACAGGGACCTTTGGGCCCTCGTGTCCCTTGTGTCACCAGAGCATCCTGCACCAGTCACCGTCGATGCCATCAGCTCCTTGCCTGTGGTCAGACTGGAGCGGCCAGCACAGGTGGGACTGGAGCAGCTACTGCCCACTCTGGGATTCAGTGGTCCTGGGTGCCTGCTGCTGTGTCAGGGGGGTGAGAGAGAGCAGGAGAAGTGGGATTTTACCCAGTGACCTGTCTATAGATGTAAAAATGAAGAGCACCTGCTGGGTGACTGGGAGGTCTGGTGGCCTCAGCAGTGCTGAGGGTTCAGGGGCATTCTCCTTGGGCCAGAAGTGTTTGCCTCTTCCTCCAGAGATGCCTCTTCCTCCAGAGATGGGGCTGACCTTTCCTTTCCTCTTTCTACACACGGTAAGTGAAGGAGTCTCCTGACCTCTTTTGAACTGCTGCTAAGGTAAATGACAGGGCTGTGGTGCTGGGGAAACTGAGGCAGAAGCTCCCCAGAGGGACAGAGGGCTGGGTGGCTGGAAAGAGAGGCAGCTGTTTTACTGGGCCGATTGCTCCCTCCACAAGGAAAAGGCTTCTCTACTTGCCCCCTTAGCAAGTCTGTCCTCTTCTTGGGCTCTTGCATGTCTTAACAAAGGAAACTCCACTCTCCTCTTCCCTTGGAAGAGCAGAGTTGGACAGCAGGAGCTGCCATGAAGCCTTGTAGTCCCTGGGGACAGATTAAGCTGCTCTCAGCACTTTCTCTGAGAGTTTCTTGGGGATGAGTGTAACATTTACAGCTTTGGGGGGAGGGATTTTCCAAGACATAGCAAATCCCTGCCCCACCTAGAAGTGGGTAAGCTGATGCCAGGGTTAGGAAGAGACAGCCAGAGGCTGAGCTTAAAGCCAATGGCAGGACAAGGGGGATGGAGTGAAGCTGGAGGAGGGAAGGGTTAGAGGAGATCTTAGGGGAAAGTTCTTTGCAGAGAGAGTGGTGAGGGGCTGGAAGGGGCTGCCCAGAGAGGGGGTGGGTGCCCCGTGTCTGGGGGTGTTCAAGGCCAGGTTGGCTGGGGCCCTGGGCAACCTTGTGTAGCTCCAGGCCTGGAGGTTGGTGTCCCTGCCTGTGGCAGGGGTTTGGAGCTCTGTGCTCCTTGGGGTCCCTCCCAACCCAGACCAGTCTGGGATTCTGTGATTCTATGATTCTAATCTTCCCCATCCCGAGCCCCTCCTCTGTCAGCTGCCATGGCAAGACCTCACTTGGGGATTTATTACCTGCTTTTCACTTCCAAAGCAGAGTGATCACTTTGCTCCAGTTGGGTCAGCAAAGCCTTTTGCTGTCCCACTTCCTCAGGCTCGTGCAGCTGGGCGCGTTGCGGCACCGCAGCCCCTTCTTGCTCTGCAGCACTGGAGGAGAAGGGCTCCGCTCGGATTTTTGCCATTATCTTGGCTGGTATCATGCTACATGGGCTGTTTGGACATAGCTTGGGATGGGGGACATTTGTTGCTCTTGGAGCTCTGACTTCCAGCTCCTTCATGGAGAACAAAAAAAGGCAGGAAGCTGAGTTCAGCAGCACCAAGTTCATAGTTGGAGCTTTTCCTTTCTGTTTCTGCCAGGGGAATTTGGGGAAATGGCTGGAATTCCGAGGGGCTCGTTATCTGGGACTAACACTGTGATGCTTTTTTTGGAAATGGGGATTATTTGCTGTCCTGCTGCTCCTACGCCTCTGCTGGGTCAGTCGCTTCTCTTGCCTCATCGTTTCAAACAGCTTTTCCTCCAGGTTTGATCGCTACTCTTACGTTACTCCGGCTGCCATCCTCCTCTGGGGACCTGGCCAGCTTAACCACACTGTCAACTCTGAATCCAGAGTAGGGATAAAATCACCTTTGTGCTAACTGAACAGAGTTGAAGTCTGCAATTTTGGGATGAAATTAGATGAAATCTTTAAAAAACAGGAGCAGGAATTCGTGTGGGCCCGGCTGTCAGCCACACTCTTTTATGTGAGGTGTTTCTCCACATCAAGTACTCCAGTTTCATGTCAGAAAACTGGTGTCCTGTAACTTAAAATGTAAGTTTTGCTTAAAATCATTAAATTTCCCACTTATGTTTATGAGTGTGCTTAACAGATGGGGAGACTGTGTCCAGTGCTGGGCTCCCTGGGACAAAACAGCCAGGGGTCTCCTGGAGAGAGTCCAGCGGAGGCTGCGAAGGGGATGAAGGGCCTGGAGCATCTCCCCTGTGAGGAAAGGCTGAGTGAGCTGGGGCTGTTCAGCCTGGAGAGAAGCAGCCTGAGAGGGGATCTGATCAATGGGGATCAACAGCTGAAGGGTGGCACACAGGGGACATGGGCAGCCTCTTCTCCGGGTCTGTGGGGACAGGACAAGGGCCGATGGCCTCAAGTTGGAGCCTGAGAAGTTCCACTCCAATGTGGGGAAGAACTTCTTCCCGGTGAGGGTGAGGGAGCCCTGGGCCAGGCTGCCCAGGGGGTGTGGAGTCTCCTTCTGTGGAGAGATTCCAGCCCTGACCTGTCCTAGGGACCCTGCTTTGGCAGGGGCTTGGACCCCATGGGCTCTGGAGGTCCCTTCCACCCCTGTGATTCTGTGACTGTTCTGGGGAGACCTCACCTGCAGTGCTGGGTCCAGCTCAGCACAAGAAGGGTGTGGACCACTTGGAGCAGGTCCAGAGGAGGCTACAGAAATGATCCAGGGGCTGGAGCAGCTCTGCAGTGAAGCCTGGCTGAGAGAGGTGGGCGGGTTTAGCCTGGAGAAGAAAAGACTCCGGGGAGAGTTCTGAGTGCCTTCTAGTCCCTGGAGGGACCTACAGGAAAACTGGGAAAGAACTGTTCCCGAGGGCATGGATTGATAGGATGAGGGCAATGGTTTAAACTAGGGCAGGGCAGGGTTAGGTGAGACCTGAGGAAGGAGTTCTTCCCTCTGAGGGTGGTGAGCCACTGGCCCAGGGTGCCCAGAGAGGTGGTGGAGGCCCCATCCCTGGAGACATTCAAGGTCAGGCTTGATGAGGCTCTGAGGAACCTGCTCTAGTGAAGTTGTCCCTGCTCACTGCAGGGTGGGACTGGATGGCCTTGGAAGGTCCTTTCCCACCTCATGCAGTCTGGGAATCTGTTGTGGTGCTGATCACAGCACAAATATTGAGAACCCTTGCACTGCTGGGGACGTACAGAAGTCCCTCCTCAGCCCAGCCCAAGCTCCGTGCCAGGCTGAGCGGGCTGCCTGCTGGGCAGGGTTCCTCTTTTAGCCAGACACGCCTCCCTGCCCCAGTAATCCCGTATCCAAGGGAGCCGTGCTCCATCCCCATGGCCAGTGCAGTCGGCTCTGCCGGCACTGGGAGGCTTAAGGCAGATCAAGGGGCCAGCAGAGCGTAATTGCTGGTGACAGTAGGGATCGAGCTGCCCAGTAAAGATCCTGGCTGCAGCTGGGATCATCTGGGAGTAGGGATGAGCATGGGCTGTGCCATGCTCCTGCAATGGTACCAGGTGCCACGTGTGGGGAACCAGCTCCCTTCACAGCACTGGAAGCGAAGCAGCCATATGGAAACACAGCTCTCCCTTTGTCCAGGCGACACCAACAGCCATCGTGGTACTGAGGGACAGGCAGAGCAGAGGCTGGAGGAGCCACGCTGAGGAGAGAACATCGTATGTAAGGGCAAAGGGCAAGGGAAGCCTGGGCCAAGAGTTCTGTGAAGCTTTTGTCACTGAGAATCGGTTCGTTTGCTTCTTTCCACTTTTCCTCTTTCCCCTCCCTGCATGTCGTTCATCTCCTTACAAATGCAGCTTCCTGTCTTTATTTCCTGGGAGGGATTTTTGCTCCTGTTGCTGACTTCTGTCTCGTTTTTTTCCTCTCCCCCCACTTTTGGGGTGAGGGGAGAGAGCAGCTGCACAGTGCTCAGCTGCCAGCTGGGGCACACCCTCCCAAATCCTCTGAGGATTGGCTGAGGGAGCTGGGGGTATTCAGCCTGGAGAAGGGGAGGCTGAGGGGAGACCTTCACTGCCCTGCCAGGAGGGTGCAGAGAGGTGGGCGATGGTCTCTTCAGCCAGGGGACAGGAGATGGGACGAGGGGGAATGGGCTCAAGCTGCCCCAGGGCAGGGTCAGCTCAGCTGGGAGGGAAAAGTTCTTCCCTGGCAGAGTTGTGGGGCTGTGGCACAGGCTGCCCAGGGAGGGGGCTGAGTCCCCAGCCCTGGGTGTGTTTAACAGCCGGGGAGATGAGGTACTGAGAGATCTGGGTCAGCACAGGACAGGGATGGTTGGACTTGATGAGCTTAAAGGGCTTTTGCAACCTGGTGATTTGGTGATGCTGTGATTCTGTGGCTCTGTGATGCCTTCTTCCTTGATGAATCCGGGGATGTCAATACTCAGGTGGATGTAGTGATGCATGAAGATGTGAGTTCTTCTAGGGGTATTAGTGCTGAGTTCTGCTGTTTCTGGAGAGTATCTGATTTGGGAGTCGCATGCTTTGCCCCCGTACTGGCTGGGAACATGGGCACCCACGGGCTGATGCTCAGAGCTGTAGCAGCACGGGGAACCCTCGTGTGCCGACATGCTCCATCCCAGCAGAGCAGCTGTCCAGGAGCACAGGACAAACCACTGATGACTTTCTTCGTCCTACCTGCCAACTGGACAGCAGAGCCACTGCAGATGCCTTTGTCCCTGGTTCTGGGCATTGATAGAGCCAATGGTTTTGAACATGGGACTTTTTCCCTGGTGGGTTTTCACCTCTCGTTACCATTGTGTGTAAAGGGCCGGCTTGGTGACCAATCCTGGCGTAACCTCCCGGCTCTGGGCTGCGCTGGTTTGCACTGGAGGGGCAGTGATGAAGCCATTTGTCTGCAGTCATGGCATGAGCTCATGTCATGCTGATAGGCTGATGTTTAACTGAACAGCTTAGTGCTGTGTAAGCGAAGGAGGAACGGCTGTGCTTGTTTAGGTGTGTGTAATACATGACCCACGAGCTTCTGCTGCGTAGCTGGTGCTTGCACGTACCCACCAGTGTAAGATAGTGGTCAGGTCTCTTGAAGAGCCAGACCCCAATATTCAGGTCTCCCTGCTCAGGGTCATCATCATCATAATTTCCTGATAGAATGTTCTCATGGTACAGGACAAACCCTCAGTTTATTACTGACCAGGGGCCTAAATGCAGCACGCTCGCTGATCAGTGGAGAGAAACAGATCTCCTTATCACTCAGTGGCTGATGGATGGTATCCTAGTTGGTGGTAGAGAGTCCCAGAGTGGGCAATGACCATTGCTCTCTGTATGCCCCTCTTGCCCATCTCCATGTTCAACTCTTGTTCTCCAAACTTGCTTTTCCAACCTTGTCATTCTGTAATATATATATATCTCCAAGAATATATATATATATATTTATCCAAGAAAAGCTAACTAGGTGACCTGATAATAGTTTATTAGTAATTGAGACTTTTGATAGTGGTCTTGTGGGGTTTTTTTAATTAACAATTATAAATATCAGAACTAATAGCTAAAAATCGGAGTGACAACTTGAAAATAGAGTGCATCTTTTGGATTATCAAGACAGTAAAAAATAACTTTTATATATATATATATCTCCTTATGGCCCCTGGCACAAAGGGAAGCCATGCTGAGCAAGGCACGCGGCGCTGATCCGACTGCGGGCTGACTTGGCTGGTGTGGCCCGCGAAGCCAGGCAGTTGTCACCTGGCCGTGGGCAATGCCTTGCTGCAGCTAAAGCCCAGCTAAAAATAAGGTCAAGAGCAGATGAGCCAGGGCAAGGCCACACTAAGCCAGCACAGAGCTGTGATGGGTATTAGCGGTGCCGTGGCAAGGTGCCCATGTGTTCTGCAGGCTCTATGGGTGGTTGGTAGGAGTTGCTCCTCCTTGTTGCAGCAGGGGATGTGGAGAGCATCCCTCCTGTGCTCTGAGGCTTCTCGCTGTCAAAGCAGGACCCAGCAGGCCTCCAGCAAAGACTGGCAGTGTGTTCAAGGTGAGCTCAGTTTGGTCCTGAGACTCACTCATCATCTCAGCCACTAGACCCGGGGGACATCAGCGACTGCTGGTTGAAGTTCCCCTGCCCTGTGGCACCTTCTGCCCATCTTCTTGGGACCCTGTTGAGCACCTTGTGTGTGTCTTTGGGTATTTCTTGGGGCAGAGCAGTCACAGCCCCTTCTTCTTAAAGCTACAAAACCTATAGGAGGAGTTCCCAGCACGTGTAACCACCGAAACAGTTTAGCTCACGTGGGGACTATGGAAGGGAAGTCTTTAGAGGGGTGATCCCTTTAGAGGAACAATCCCATCAGTGTGCTTTGGTGTCCAGGTGACATGGGCCTCATTCTCTTCTGAAAACAAGCCCTGTCCTTCA
Source organism: Gallinula chloropus (assembly GCF_964237585.1). Classification (NCBI taxonomy): domain Eukaryota; kingdom Metazoa; phylum Chordata; class Aves; order Gruiformes; family Rallidae; genus Gallinula; species Gallinula chloropus. Next base: position 22,050,041 of record NC_140092.1, on the reverse strand, counting down.
AAGTTGGTGTCCCTCTAACGTGTGCCTCCTGCTTGCTGCCCATCAGCCAGACCTACTCTGGCTCCAGATGTTCAAGGCTGTAAATGTATTGGGTAACCTGGACATCCCATTACTTATGATGGTGCAGTGCTGGTAACACCACTCACCCAGGGTGGGTTCTGAGCTGGTTCTCCTCTTGCAAGTCTTAGAACCTTAGAACCAGTGATGTTTCCACTGCTTACATCCTCCTAAGACCCAGAGCACAGCAAGGTCAGAGACCAGTCGAAAAGCAAATCAGCCGAAGGCAGCGCTGGTGCCAGGGGAACTGTCACCGTGCCGAGTGTGAGCTGGCACTGGCATGCTTGTCCTCCCCAGCATTGGGAACCCTGGGATGGAGCGGTGTTGCTCTCGTGCTCTTTGTGTGACCAGTTTCTGCTCCTGGGATGGAAGGAGAGCGGTTAGTAGCTGCCCAAGTTCAGGCGTGTTTAATTACAGCTTCCTAATTGCCTGGAAGTTCCAGGCTTGTTCTGAGTGTGCTGCTGCCTGGGCCGGATAACCAGGAATGAAGGGCCTGGAGCATCTCCCCTGCGAGGAAAGGCTGAGTGAGCTGGGGCTGTTCAGCCTGGAGAGAAGCAGCCTGAGAGGGGATCTGATCAATGGGGATCAATAGCTGAAGGGTGGCACACAGGGGGACATGGGCAGCCTCTTCTCCGGGTCTGTGGGGACAGGACAGGGGCCGATGGCCTCAAGTTGGAGCCCAGGAAGTTCCACCCCAATCTGGGGAAGAACTTCTTCCTGGTGAGGGTGAGGGAGCCCTTGGACAGACTGCCCAGGGGGTGTGGAGTCTCCTTCTGTGGAGAGATTCCAGCCCTGACTTGTCCTAGGGACCCTGCTTTGGCAGGGGGTTGGACCTCATGGGCTCTGGAGGTCCCTTCCAACCCCAGTGACTCTGTGGATCTGTGACAAGGGTGAATGCTTAGCTTCATGGGACTTCTCTTTCTTGTGATTTGAAGGACCTAATAAATCAAAGCACACAAGTTTCAGCACACCCCAGAACCTAATGAGAACATCCTGTCATAATATTATCCACTCGCCGGCCTGGGTGGTTTCTCTTGCGATTGCTGATCCCTCCTACCAGCAGCGCCACAAAATATTCCCATGTAATCAGTACCCGGGGAAAGAGGTTGGAAGTCAGCTGGAGCTGTTTGGAGCTAGTGTTTGACCTACATGATCCTTGTGTCCTTCCCTGGCTTTTCAAAACCCAGGCTTAAAATAAGGCTCAGCAGGGAATAAACCCGGAGCCCTCGCAGGCCTGTTGGGGTGTGGATGCTGAGTTTTGTTATCACGAAGCATCCTGCTGTGTTTCCCATCCTGACTTCTGTGTCAGGAGCTCTGCAGAAGCCAACAGGGATCCTCATGTTCCTGCTGAAGTGTGGGAGCCAGCTGCCCAAACATCTGGCTGCCTGCTTCCGGGAGCTTCTGTTGCTGCATCTGAGGGGCTGGGTCTTAAGAGGCATCAGCACCTCGGCTTCTTCTGTGATGTAGCATAGGACAGGAATGGTTGGACTTGATGATCTTAGAGGGCTTTTCCAACCTTGGGATCCTGTGATTCTCCTTGGAGGAGAGCTGGTAAGGAGCAAACCACGCTGGCAGCAGAGCGAGTCATGGAGCTGTCGGGAATCCCTGGCAGGACTTGAAACTGTTCTGGAGCTGCCTGGGCTGCACACAAAGGAGAGGTGAGTTTGTGTATGGCCAGCTGCTGAGGGCCTTTGGCAGGCTGGTCTGTGTGGAGCATGGATAACATCTGGGTAACGTCATGTTCCTCAGCTTTCAGAGGCTTGAGGCTGCAGAAGAGCTTTCTCCTGACAGCGGTTCTGTCTCTTGAGGACTGGGCTGCTCAGGAGAGCGAGGAGGACCACAGTGTTAGGGACAGGGTTACGGTGGTGACTCAGAAACCTTCAACATCAGACTCTGAAAGAATCACAGACTCACAAAATTGTAGGGGTTGGAAGGGACCTTGAGAGATCATCAGGTCCAACCCCCAAAAGAGGTGGCAATCAGAACTTGGAACAGGGGGATTTCTGGGAGATGCTGGGGGAAATGGGGAGACAGGAGGCAGGCTTCCCGGGGCTGCAGCAGGGCTCTGCTTTTGGAGCACACCCAGCTGGGTTCCCAGAGAGGCTCTGTAGATACACCCATGCTTGAGAAGAAACCTCCCAGCCGATTCCAGCAGTGTGGATTCAGGTCCCCAGAGGTGGCACAAGGTGAGGTGAGCAGCTGGGGCTTTCAACAGAACACAATGACAGCACATGGAGAGATTTCCTTCTGCAGGCACAAAGCTGCTCCTGCCTTTTCCCCACAGAGGAGCTCCAGATGTTCTTTGCTCTCCCCTTTTTCCCTGGACAATGCTAGGCAGGCTCTGATGTGTGCCAGGGGAAAAGAGTGGGGGGAAACCACACGTGTGCATGAGGTGCTGGATGTTTTGTACCCATAGTCATCTCCCTTGGCGAAGGAGCACAGGCTCACCTGGCAGGTAAGAGCCCTGTATGAAGGGGGCAGGTGACCAGCAGAATAAAAAAGGAAGAGATAATGAACTGACTAATTCCAGAATGAGATTAGGAAGGATCAGCCTGTCTAGTGCAGATCTGCAGACAAACAGAAGGGTTTCCTCTGCGCATAACAGAGAGTATTGCCATGGGGCGATGGCTGCCCCCGCCGTGGTGGTTCACTGTGCCCTCCCTGCTGCTGAGCAGGCTTTGTAGATTAATGTGCAGAGAGCCTTTGTCTTCAGGTGATTAATTTAAGTCACTCCATTCAGCAAAAGCCTCGCTAGGATCAGTTCCTGCTCACGAGAAGGGGGTGGGTTCTTTGGTTTGTGTCACAGTGACTTAAAGCTGGAGGAGGGAAGGGTTAGAGGAGATCTTAGGGGGAAGTTCTTTGCAGAGAGAGTGGTGAGGGGCTGGAAGGGGCTGCCCAGAGAGGGGGTGGGTGCCCTGTGTCTGGGGGTGTTCAAGGCCAGGTTGGCTGGGGCCCTGGGCAACCTTGTGTAGCTCCAGGCCTGGAGGTTGGTGTCCCTGCCTGTGGCAGGGGGTTGGAGCACTGTGATCCCTGGGGTCCCTCCCAACCCAGACCAGTCTGGGGTTCTATGATTTGATGATTCTATGACTTGCTCTGTAGGAGAGATTAATGAGGAGGATTGCTTTCTGCGTCACCCCCAGTACCAGTGTGAGGTCGGGGTGCCCACAGGCACTCCCATGGCGTTCACCTCACACATCTGCCTCCCCCCAAACTGTTCTTCTGGAAACCACCCACGTGTTCCACCGCTGGCAGATGGGACACTCCCTGCTGCTCCGTAGAGCGATACCAGCTTCAGGCACCTCAGGTTTCCCTGAGCCCTGGATTAACACACGGAATTCCTGATGTGTCTTCCTTTGAATGCCACATGGCCTTAGGTTAAACAATGAGGTTCAAGAGGGCCAAGGGCAGAGTCCTTCACATGGGACACAACATGGGTGACTGCAGGCTGAACAGGAGCCACCAGTGTGCCCAGGTGGCCAAGAAGGCCCACGGCATCCTGGCTTGTGTCAGAGCCAGCATGGCCAGCAGGTTTGGGGCAGCATGGGAGAAAGGAGAGGGACATTCTGGGTTGGCAAGGGAAGGATTTGGCCTAAATCTCCTTAAGGATCAATGTTCCACTTGAAAGAACCACCAACCATGTAACGAATGATGGAACCACATCACTGACTGGTTGAGTGGCTTCTTTCATTGGGTATCCAGTAATCCCCCCACACCCGGGACCATCTCGTCGGAGTTCCTGGCCTGTTTTATCCGAAGAAGAGGTGACTGTGCAGGTGAGGACGTCCTGCAGGAGGATGTTTCTGAAGCAAAGCAGTGCAGATGCTTATGTCTGACTGTCTCTTACAGGGTCTCTCCTTGGCGGGCTCGGAGACCTGGGTTCCCTGTATGGCCACGTAGAGCAGCAGCTGAACGAGACCCTGAGGCGCCGCAGGCACGCTGGAGATGATGACTACAACATCGAGGTGCTGCTGGGCGTGGACGACTCCGTTGTCCGATTCCATGGCAAGGAACACGTTCAAAACTACCTCCTCACCCTCATGAACATCGTGAGTACCACCCATAGCACTCCAGCCCTTGTTTTGGAAGGTGAAAGGCTTCTGTGAAGAAACTGGGAGACTGTGCCTGGTACCACTCCAGATCTGCTGCTGATGGTTCTCTCTCTTCTCAAGATGTCCCTTTAATTGATCTTTGTTGCAGTAGTGTTCTAGGGCATGTTCTAGGGGCGTTCCAGGAATTTGGAAATGCTTGGGAAACAGTGGGGGAAACGTCAGCTTGGTGCATTTCAAACAATGCTGAGCTTCTTGTGGCACAGCTTGGATGGCAAACTGGGGTAAAGGACAGACACACAAAGCACAGGAGTGTCCTGAGCATTTAACAACTCTTGGGAAGAGAGCAAACCTCCTGGTTGAGTCTGTTCCTTCGCTGTGCTGGCAGCATCTGTATTCATAGAGAAGCTGCAGCGGAGATTCTCTGTGTCCAGTTATGGGCTACTGTGTCCAGTTATGGGCCCCTCACCAAAAGAAGGACGTGGAGGTCCTGGAGCATGTCCAAAGAAGGGCAGCCAGGCTGGGGAAGGGGCTGGAGAGCAAATCCTCTGAGAAGCGGCTGAGGCAGCTGGGGGTGTTCAGCTTGGAGAAGAGGAGGCTGAGGGGAGACCTTCTCCCCACCTCCACTGCCCTGCCAGGAGGATGCAGAGAGGTGGGCGATGGTCTCTTCAGCTAGGGGACAGGAGATGGGACGAGGGAGAATGGCCTCAAGCTGCCTCAGGGCAGGGTCAGCTCAGCTGGCAGGGAAAAGTTCTTCCCTGGCAGAGTTGTGGGGCTGTGGCACAGGCTGGCCAGGGAGGGGGCTGAGTCCCCAGCCCTGGGTGTGTTTAACAGCCGGGGAGATGAGGTCCTGAGAGATCTGGGTCAGCACAGGACAGGGACGGTTGGACTCCCTGGGCTTAAAGGGCTTTTCCAACTTTGTGATTCTGTGTCCCAGTCACAGCCAGCCCTTCCAGTCCAGCAGCTGCACGCTGAAGGGACCAGCTACACCAGCAGCCCAGGGACACCATGATAATGGAGGAGGCTTTGCTAGGCCAGCAGTTGGTCCCCTGCCGAGTCAGTGGGGACCTCAGCCCCCCTCAGCAGCGTGCACATTGTCTCAGGTATCAGCAGTGGGGTTCTCTTTCTAATCTTTCCTTTCTTACCTCAGGTGAATGAAATCTACCACGACGAATCCCTGGGCGTTCACATCAACGTCGTGCTGGTCCGGATGATCATGTTGGGTTACGCAAAGGTAAGAAGCTTCCAAACCCTCTGCTTCCATCATCTTTCTGGCTGCCATCCCTGAGAATCCCACAAAGGGCTCTGGGAACAGGCTCCTACCTAACAGCTAGTTCCCAAGCACTGCTTTCCCTGCTCAGTTTGTGCCCTCGTACCTGAGCCTGGCCATGTGTGTCCCTTTTGGGTCATGGTGGCCTTTTGAGAATGTGTTTACAGGGCCATCTTAGGCTTGCAGCCTGAATTCTTGCCCTTGCAAGTTCTTGAAAAATCACACCAGTTTAGCAGAAGCAATCATCTTGGTAGTCCATCACATGTTGTCCATCCCCCGAGCAGCCCGTTAGTGTAACCATCCCCCTTTCTCATTTTGGGTGCTCTCCTTGGGGCACAGCATGTTCCTCTGTGTTTTACCCTGAGCGGTACTTGTCCTGCTCCATTGATCTTGCTGGTTAAACACACTTGGAGACCTTTGAAAGAAATCCTCTTGGAATTATTGAGGACAAGAGGAAAGCACCCCAATGTCACAGAAGAAATGGCAATGGCCTTGTTCAATCCTAACACCCGGCTGGGGGTTCCTCCTGCATGCTGCAGGCTGTTCTTGTCATCAAGGGTGTCAATGCTCCTTAAACTTCAAAAAAAGCCCCCAAAGCTGTCTGGTTACACATGCATGGTCACTATGAACATGCATGTTTAATCATAGGAAGGAAGGATGTCATGCCTTAGAGTGGGAGGGTATGAGGAGGAGAGACATGGGCACCCAGCTGGTGCTCCAAGAAAATCAAAACTTGTCTGGATTTCCTGCCTTGGGGAGCTCCTGGCTCTGATGTGTTGCTCTTTCAGTCCATTAGCTTGATCGAACGGGGGAACCCCTCGAGAAGCTTGGAGAACGTTTGCCACTGGGCCTATCAGCAGCAGAAGTCAGACCCCAATCACTCTGAGCACCACGATCATGCCATCTTCTTAACCAGGCAAGATTTTGGGCCCGCTGGTATGCAAGGTAATGCAGCTGACCTGGAGCAAAACACTCTGGATTGGGTGTTTCTGCCAGAAAAAGAGGAAAAACTGAAAATTGCATTGTTCTGTGACCCTGAGGCAACAAGGGACATAGGCCTTGACTCAGGAAATCCTTAGGCAAGTGTTGGGTTTTAAAGATGTACTGAAACCTGGTCCAGGTGGGGATGGTGTGTGTGCTCCTGGTAGTGTCCAGCAGCTGGTTGTGGCTTCAGGGAGTTCCCATATGGGACTGCCCACATGCTGGGCAGAGAAGGGCCTTCCTCCCTTTCCTCCTCACACTCTGCAGCAGCAGGCAGGCCTTGCCAGGGCCGTCCTTGCTGCTCGTACCCAACTGCAGCAGATTAAGTTGCTTACCTGTCACTCAGCATTGGTGAGGCCACACCTCAAGTGCTGGGTCCAGTTCTGGGCCCCTGACTCTGAGAAGGACCTGGAGGTGCTGGAGCGTGTCCAGAGAAGGGCAACCAGGCTGGGGAAGGGGCTGGAGGGCAAATCCTCTGAGGAGCAGCTGAGGGAGCTGGGGGTGTTCAGCCAGAAGCAGAGGCTGAGAGGTACGATGACGGTACTAGCACGAAAATAGCCCAGCCTGTGGCTTTGCCTTTTGGTGGAACAGGAATCTTGGGTGGTTTTGGTGCTCAGAGTGCCTCAGAGACCCAACACAGCTGCCTGTGCATGCAGTCCCGCTGTGTCGGGGACATGTACTCTGTTTGGCAGTAATTGCAAAGCCAGAGAAAAAACTGAGTCACAAGACAGTGCCCCTGGGTTCTGCACGGGGGGAGTTTACTGAGGGGGGTGGGTCTTGTTTAAAATAGATGTAAAGGGTAGGGGAATTGGACGTGTTGGACACAGGGGGACATGGGCAGCCTCTTCTCAGGGTCTGTGGGGACAGGACAAGGGCCAATGGCCTCAAGTTGGAGCACAGGGAGTTCCACCCCAATCTGGGGAAGAACTTCTTCCCGGTGAGGGTGACGGAGCCCTGGGACAGGCTGCCCAGGGGGTGTGGAGTCTCCTTCTCTAGAGAGATTCCAGCCCTGACCTGTCCTAGGGACCCTGCTTTGGCAGGGGCTTGGACCCCATGGGCTCTGGAGGGCCCTTCCCACCCCTACAAGTCTTTGATTCTGTGATTTCTCTCCACAGGCTACGCTCCTGTCACTGGCATGTGTCACCCAGTCCGAAGCTGCACCCTCAACCACGAGGATGGGTTTTCATCAGCTTTTGTTGTTGCTCATGAAACCGGCCACGTGTAAGTGGAACCTGCACAGTTACACTGCCAATACAGAACCTCACCTCCTGCTCGCTGCCAGGGGTTCAGTCCTAACAGCTCCCTGAGAGCTGCCCTGGTTCCTGTTCCATCCTCTGGGGTTGCATCTGTTGGGGAAGGAAGGAAGATATAAGTAGGAAAGGGGAAAAGAAATGGGGAAGGAAAGGAAAAGGGAAATGAGAAAGGAAAGGGGAAATGGAAAAGGAAATGGGGAAGGAACGGAAAGGGGAAATGGGGAAGGGAAGGAAAGGAAAGGGGAATGGGGAAATGGGAAAGAGGGAAGGTGAAAGAAAAAGGTAAATGGGAAGGGAAAGGGGGAAGGGGAAAGGAAGGGGGGAAGGGGAAATGAAAGGGGGAAGGGGAAAGGAAAGGAGAAAGGGAGAAAGAAAGGGGGAAGGGGAAAGGAAAGGAGAAAGGGAGAAAGAAAGGAGAAAGGGGGAAAGAAAGGAGAAAGGGGGGAAGAAAGGAGAAAGGTGAAAAGAAAGGGGAAATGGGAAAGGAATGGGGGAAGGGAAAGGGGGAAGATATTTCCTCTAGGTCTAGGAAGAGGTCAGTATGAAACCGGGAGGGTGCAGGCAGTGGTGACAGTAGCTTGTCAAGCATCCTGAACTTCTTTCTTCTCATGGACTGAAAGTGCCAGTTGGTTGGTTTTGGCACCTCTTCCAGAAACACGAAGCTGGGAGCAGCTGCTTAGGCCAAGCTCAAGCACCAGGGATCTGAGTGCTGCCTCCCTGCAGTCACTGGGAGGAGTTATCCCAGCTGGAGATGAGCGGGGCACTAAGCTGTACCAGGCTGCACATGGAGATGTGACCATGGTAGTAGCTCTTTGGAGACACAACGCAGAACTTCTCTCTGCTCTGTGGGCAATAAGTGCTCTTCATAAATGGGTGCCCAGGCAGTAGCAGTTCTCCCTAACGAGCAGAGTTGTTGTTTTCCTTTATCTGAAGCATAAGGAGTCATCTCATTTATCCATTCCTGGTCATGACAAAGAGTTTTCAGAGAGTCCTTGCGTTGGGGCATCGGAGGAGATCAGTTTGAAGACAGGGGATAGCTCTGGAGCATGGAGGATGATTTCATTTTGCATGAATATCTTTTCTTTTCAGCTCTTTCACCAGCAGAAGGGCAGATGCTGCCTGGCTCTGACAGTGACTCTTTGTTACAGGCTGGGGATGGAGCATGATGGGCAAGGGAACAGATGTGGGGATGAGACGGCGATGGGCAGCGTTATGGCTCCCTTGGTGCAGGCCGCCTTCCATCGCTACCACTGGTCCAGGTGCAGCGGCCAGGAGCTGAAGAGATACATCCAGTAAGGACCAGTCCGCGTGCGGCGGTGGCAGCTTTACTGTGGGAGGGGAGAGGAGGGGAGAGGAGAGGAGGTATGAGTGTCACAGTGGGACCCTCAACTGCGGAAGCCCTTCCCAGTGGTACAGCGGTCTCGGAGGTCCTGAGGAGTGGGAGCCTGGGGGTGGCCTGCTCTGCTTCCCAACAGCATTGAGCCTTCCTCAGAGGCATCCTGGTAGGCTGCTCCATGCCTCTGTGACCGGCTGTAACCCAGGGAATGTCGCTTCCTCACACAGGGCTGTGCTTGAAGCTGTTGCATCCTCGGAGCCAAGGGGGCAGGAGTCTCTCTGGCTGGTTTTCTGTCAGGGAGCAGGTGTTTTACCAAGGTCTTTGGTTTCCCTGGGAGTTCTGCTGTGAAAGCAGCAGGGTGAAGCCCGAAACTCCAAAAAGGAACTAGCAAAAGTTGTGGGAGAGAAGGGGGATGAAGGCACCTGTAAGGAGCAGAGGAGAGCAGCTCTCTGTACCTCCCTCCATCTATGTGCCTCTTCATCCCCTTGTTCCTCAGGCTCCCTTTTCCATGTCAAAGAGCTGGATTTGCTGGTCAGAACTGGGTGAGAAATTCAGGAACTGTCCCACATCCCCTGCATAGGAATCCCTGTTCATGACATAAAGCCTAAAACAGTAATTAATTGAGATGTAGAGCTCCCAAGTGAGATATCCCAGCACTGGAGCAGCAGTCCAGGAGCATCACTACTCCAGACTCTGATGTCTTAACAGGAATGGGAAAAAAAGCAAGCCCTATTCCTGCCCTTTGGAGAGGCAGGGCTTCATCCCCACGATTGCAGTTGGTGTCAGGTACGGGGGGGCACTTCTCAGCCTGCCTCCTGTCTGAAAGCTCCATGAAGTCCATGGAAGGACTCCCTCTGACTGCAGCAGGCTCCAGGTCAGCCTTACGTTAGGAACCATCCTCTGGCTCGAAGTCTGTTTAGATGTTGTCCTTCAGCACCGAGAGCAGAGGAGTGTTTGTTTTCTACCTCTGGCAACAGAAAACTCAAGTGCTAATTTAAAGCTGTGTTACTGGGATGGAGAAAGGCTGGAGATGCCTCCCCATGGTCCCTGGAAAACACAGGGCATTCCAATAGGACCTTCCCACCCAGTGCTCAGTCACGTTCCTGTGTGGTAGGACTGGGGCAAGCAGAAGCTGCATAAGCCAGACATCCAACAGGTTGGAGGGAAGGAGTACAGCCATACAGAGAATGAGTCCTTTGACCTTGCTGAGCCAGAGAAAAACCCTATCAAATCTCATTGCATCATGCAAATAATTAGAGGGCTGGAGCAGCTCCCCTATGGAGAGAGGCTGAGGGAGCTGGGCTGGTTCAGCCTGGAGAAGAGAAGTCTGTGGGGGGACCTCATTGCAGCCTCCCCATCCCTGAAGGGAGCAGAGGAACAGGAGGGGAATCAGCTTGTTCAAGGGCAGAGACTGGCAGGACAAGGGGGATGGAGTGAAGCTGGAGGAGGGAAGGGTTAGAGGAGATCTCAGGGGGAAGTTCTGTGCAGAGAGAGTAGTGAGGGGCTGGAAGGGGCTGCCCAGAGAGGGGGTGGGTGCCCCGTCCCTGGGGGTGTTGAAGGCCAGGTTGGCTGGGGCCCTGGGCAACCTTGTGTAGCTCCAGGCCTGGAGGTTGGTGCCCCTGCCTGTGGCAGGGGTTTGGAGCTCTGTGCTCCTTGGGGTCCCTCCCAACCCAGACCAGTCTGGGATTCGATGATTCTCATTATCTTTTTTCCCTGTCTCTCTTCCAACAGCTCCTATGACTGTCTTCTTGACGACCCTTTTGAGCACGACTGGCCCAAGCTCCCTGAGCTGCCAGGCATCAATTACTCCATGGACGAGCAGTGCCGCTTCGATTTCGGCGTCGGCTACAAGATGTGCACAGCGGTACGGCCCTGGCAGCCATCTCTGTCAGTGGGGGGCCTTAGGAACAAGCTGCAGTAGCTCACTTGCTCTAATTGGAGAGCAATTAAACGGAGCTGTAATGAGGAGAGAGAGGTTTATGAGTGAAACCCGGTCATCCAGGTCATTTGATTTAAGGGTCAAGGGGTGGTGGCCTGGTCCTCATGACGCTGGCTTGTGGTAGTGATCCTACAACGGGAGGAAGAAGGGGAAAACCTCCTTTTCCTCCCAGCTGTGGGGTCTCCCCCTTTCGTCCTCTCACCAGCACAAGACACAGGGACACAGGGAACAAGCACTGCTGTCTCCTTTCTGAGGATACCCTGCCCTCTCCTTTCTATACGCCCTGTACTCACTGGTGGCCATGGGGGTGAGATGAGTTAGGGCCATGGAGATGATCAGAGGTCTGGAGCAGCTCCCCTACGGAGAGAGGCTGAGGGAGCTGGGCTGGTTCAGCCTGGAGAAGAGAAGGCTGTGGGGGGACCTCATTGCAGCCTTCCCATCCCCGAAGGGAGCAGAGGAACAGGAGGGGAATCAGCTTGTTCAAGGGTAGAGACTGGCAGGACAAGGAGGCTGGAGTGAAGCTGGAGGAGGGAAGGGTTAGAGGAGATCTTAGGGGGGAGTTCTTTGCAGAGAGAGTGGTGAGGGGCTGGAAGGGGCTGCCCAGAGAGGGGGTGGGTGCCCCGTGTCTGGGGGTGTTCAAGGCCAGGTTGGCTGGGGCCCTGGGCAACCTTGTGTAGCTCCAGGCCTGGAGGTTGGTGTCCCTGCCAGTGGTAGGGGGTTGGAGCTCTGTGATCCCTGGGGTCCCTTCCAACCCAGACCAGTCTGAGGTTCTATGAGTTCACCAGATGGGTCGAATCCACACTGGACAGTGGTAATAACATAATGCTGCCTTTCATCTCATGTTCTGCATTTCAGTTCCGAACCTTTGACCCCTGCAAGCAGCTGTGGTGCAGCCATCCGGACAACCCCTATTTCTGTAAGACCAAGAAGGGACCCCCGCTTGACGGGACAGAGTGCGCCCCTGGGAAAGTGAGTTTGGGGTTGAGGGGCACAGGGGGAAGCAGGGAATTGCTCAGCCTTCCCTGGGCGGAGGGAGGGAGCTATGCTTTCCCTCCACGAACCACACAAGGTTTGCCATGGTACCCAGAAAGCCCCCACTGAGGTGTGACCCCTTCTCAGCCTCTTCCCTGGCCTTTCTGTTATGTTTCATGGACTCAAGTCTCATCTGCAAAGTGCCAGGAAGTATCTTCAGGACTCCGTGGCTGGTGGTGATGCTGTTACTGGTTCTGCTTCTTAGCACTTGTGGTCCAGACATCCCACCGCTTTCTGCTTGTGTGGCCTTGAGATCAGCCCTTTCTCCCTTTTACTGTCCCCAGTGGGGTGTCCTGCTGTTAACTCGGTTTTAACTATAAAATTATACTCAAATAAGTGTTAGTTTAGCAAATCCTGTGTGTTCTGAGATAGAGAAGAGCCACTCACACCATCTGAGCATGCCCAGGGCAGCAGCAGAGCAGCCCACTGCCCTGCACCCAGACCCTCTGCATTAGTGGGGTACAGGACCAGCATGAGGAGGGGAATAAAAGGTGGAGGTGGGGGGGGAGCATCCAATCCTCATTCAGGGATCAGGCTGCTTTGGGGGATCAGGTACTTTTGGGCCCAGAGCACATGGATCCCTCACCCTTTGGTCCTGGGAAGGTCTCTGCCCACCCTTTGTCCTCTATGAGATGTCCCTTCTCAGCCCTGTGGGCTCACTTTTTCTGCAATTACCCCAACTTCTCCTGCAGTTACCCCAACTTTTCCCATAGTTACCCCAACTTTACCTCCAGTTACCCCAACTCTTCCCACAGTAACCCCAACTTTTCCCAGTTACCCCAACTTTTCCTGCAGTTACCCCAATTTTTCCCCCAGTTACCCCTCTGGGCTGGGTGCTGTTTCTGCTCTCACCCCTCTTCCCTGCCTGGTTTCCCAGTGGTGCTACAAAGGTCACTGCATGTGGAAGAATGTGAACCAGCTGAAGCAGGACGGCAACTGGGGCCCCTGGACAAAATTCGGCTCCTGCTCACGGACCTGCGGGACTGGAGTTCGCTTTCGAACCCGCCAGTGCAACAACCCCATGTAGGTCCTGTGGGCAACTGGGAGGCGTTACCGGTGACGGTGGAAATGGGACTGGAGATAGGGCTTTTGTGGGGAGCCAGCATCCTGTTTGGAGAATCCCAGGAATTTCCAGGGGAAAGCCAGGCTGTGGGAAACCATCCCAGGGATTTAGCTGATGTGTAAGAAAGCAAAGAGGATCTAGTGTGTGAGCTCAGGAAGCAGCGGGATGCACTTAGATAACCTCAAACTGTAAATTGTCCATCAGCAGCACACGTGTGCACGTGCTGCCTCTGCATTTTGGCACGTGCCTTGGGCAGCCCAAAGTGGTGCCACCAGCATGGGCCTGTGTGGTGTGCCCCACTCTCTCCATTCCCATCACTTAACACCCCATACTGCAAAACTGTCTCTTAGAGTGTAAAATTCCATCTAAGATAGGGGACAAACAAGCCCCTGGAGTTCATCTCCAGCAGGTTTAGTATCTCCTGCCTTGTCCTCTCTTCCCAGGCCTGTTAACGGAGGCGAAGACTGTGCTGGGGTGAACTTTGAGTTCCAGCTTTGCAATACAGAGGAGTGCCCGAAGCACTTTGAGGACTTCAGAGCGCAGCAGTGTCAGCACCGCAACTCCCACTTCGAGTTCCAGAGCAGCAAACACCACTGGCTGCCCTACGAGCACCCCGACCGTGAGTCCTGCTCTTTGCCTTCACCACAGGTCACTCCCAGCACCTCCCCCAGCCGGTGAGGCTCTTGTTCCTCCTTTCCTTTCCCAGAAGGAAAGAAGAGGGGATGTGTGAGACAGAATCCCAGACTCACCAGGTTGGAAAAGCCCTTTAAGCCCATGGAGTCCAACCGTCCCTGTCCTGTGCTGACCCCCATCTCTCAGTACCTCATCTCCCCGGCTGTTAAACACACCCAGGGCTGGGGACTCAGCCCCCTCCCTGGGCAGCCTGTGCCACAGCCCCACAACTCTGCCAGGGAAGAACTTTTCCCTCCCAGCTGAGCTGACCCTGCCCTGGGGCAGCTTGAGCCCATTCCCCCTCGTCCCATCTCCTGTCCCCTGGCTGAAGAGACCATCGCCCACCTCTCTGCACCCTCCTGGCAGGGCAGTGGAGGTGGGGAGAAGGTCTCCCCTCAGCCTCCTCTTCTCCAGGCTGAACACTTCCATCTCCCTCAGCTGCTCCTCAGAGGATTTGCCCTCCAGCCCCTTCCCCAGCCTGGTTGCCCTTCTCTGGACTCGCTGAAGGATCTCCATGTCCTTCTTATGGTGGGGAGCCCAGAACTGGACACAGTACTTAAGGTGTGGATGAGATGGCTGTTGCATCCCCAAACCAGCAGGCTTCCCCCCACTCCCCCTCCTCTTAGGGACAATGTGGTGCAGCCGGGAGCCCGAGGCCCCTGCCATGTGTTGGTGGGTGCCCATGGCGTTCAGGGCTCTGTGCTGCCAAGCTCCAGCACTCAGCTCTCAGGTCTAAGTGTGGAAAGCTGCCGGCTTCCTCAGGAAAAGCTCTTCCCAGCCCTTCCCCCAGACAGCTGTATGACCTGTGAGCAAAGGGTCAGCGCTCGATGGCAACTGCTCAAAGCAGTAACAGTGGTTTCCTGTCAGTTTTCTACACAAAAAGCCCTTCTGGGTGTTTTCCCACTCTTTTATAGGTGCAGCTGCTGGGGCCTGATCCTCTCAGTCCTTGGTACTGATACCAATCCAACCCGGGCATTACCTTGAGTGACAAGGGTGGTTTCGAGCACAGAGAGATTCCCACTTGGCTGCAGGGTGTTGGGAGCTGCTGCTGGTTCTTCATAGGAGTTGGACTTGATGATCCCTATGGGTCCCTTCCAACTCAGGATATTCTGGGATTCTTGGTGTCTCCTGTGATACCCTGTGTGCAGGGGGCTGAGACAGCAGCTGGGACATAAGTGTTCAGCTGCTGTTTTCCAAAAACCAGAAGGATAAAGGGAGTGAGAGACCTGAATCCTCTGTGTGTTTTCTGCCTCTCTGTGGTTTTGTAAAACCCCCTTGGGCTGAGAGTGAAAGCTGCTGAGAGCCCAATCCACGGAGCCTCTTTGGAAAGGAACCCATGTCTCTGAGAATCACAGAGCTGTAGGGTTTGGAAGGGCCCTCCAGAGCCCATGGGGTCCAAGCCCCTGCCAAAGCAGGGTCCCTAGGACAGGTCAGGGCTGGAATCTCTCCACAGAAGGAGACTCCACACCCCCTGGGCAGCCTGGCCCAGGGCTCCCTCACCCTCACTGGGAAGAAGTTCTTCCCCAGATTGGGGTAGAACTTCCCGGGCTCCAACTTGAGGCCACCAGCCCCTGTCCTGTCCCCACAGACCCTGAGAAGAGGCTGCCCATGTCCCCCTGTGTCCCACCCTTCAGCTATTGATCCCCATTGATCAGATCCCCTCTCAGGCTGCTTCTCTGAAGCCTGAACAGCCTTGAGAATAAAAGAGATCAGTATTCCCAGAATTCCCATTAAAGAGACCATAATTCCCAGGAAAGCAATATCAGTTGGGTTTCCTTTCCCCCACTACTGTTGATAAAGGTCCTGTCACTCTGTCAGACGCTCTTCACCCCTTCCATGGGGTATTTTCCTGAAGCCCATCTGAACCACCCTTTATTTCTGCAGTCTCTTCTCTTTCCTTGCCACGCAGCTAACAAGAGGTGTCACCTCTACTGCCAATCCAAGGAAACCGGAGACGTCGCCTACATGAAGCAGCTGGCGCACGACGGGACTCGCTGCTCCTACAAAGATCCCTACAGCATCTGCGTCCGCGGGGAGTGCGTGGTGAGTCCCAGCTTCCTGGGGCTGCTCTCCAGCCCGAGCCAGAAGGCCATCCACCAGCTCTCTCAGCAGCACAGAGACAAGACTCCACATGTCTCCCTGCATGAAATCTTTGCCTTGAGCTGTTCCTCATAAGATTTGGGGTCAATCGGAGCGCCGGCACGGATGCTGGAGTGGAAACACCCAACCTCTTTTCAGCTGAGCCTTTTGCTGAGCCTTTTTTGCACTTAGTTTTGAGTATGGTAAAGAATCCTGTGGTATTTTTCTTCCTTTCCCACCCTTCTTGAAGGGTGGTGAATGTAAAGCAAGGATCCTGTGCTGGTTTTCCCAGAAAAACCACTACAGCACCGGATTTCTGAGTAATTTGCATTTCAGTATAATAGATGGGTGTTGGGTGGTAATTCCCAGCAGCAAAGTCACACTGGGGTCCCAGTGCAGCTAAAACTGGCAAGGGGTGACAAAGCCATCCCTTGGGTTTAATTCTTTGTCCTTTTTCTTACCCTTCCTCCCACAGAAAGTAGGGTGCGACAAGGAAATCGGCTCCAACAAGGTGGAAGATAAGTGTGGTGTCTGCGGCGGGGATAACTCCCACTGCCGAACCGTGAAGGGGACCTTCACCCGCACCCCCAAAAAACTCGGTAGGAACAGCATTTCCACCCCTCTGGCTGTGGTTTCTGTTGTCCATGGCTTTTCCTTCGTGCTTGCTGCTTCTGTGGAATGCAGCCTGTGCCAGGGAGCAGAGCACAGGGAGCAGAGCTCTATGCAGGGAGCAGGGCACAGGGACCAGATCTCTATGCCAGGGAGGAGAGTACAGGGAGCAGAGCTCTATGCCAGGGAGTAGGGCACAGGGAGCAGAGCTTTATGCCAGGGAGCAGGGCACAGGGAGCAGAGCTCTATGCAGGGAGCAGGGCACAGGGAGCAGAGCTCTATGCAGGGAGCAGGGCACAGGGAGCAGAGCTCTATGCAGGGAGCAGGGCACAGGGAGCAGAGCTCTGTGCTGGGGAGCAGGGCACAGGGAGCAGAGCTCTATGCAGGGAGCAAGGCACAGGGAGCAGAGCTCTATGCAGGGAGCAGGGCACAGGGACCAGAGCTCTGTGCTGGGGAGCAGGGCACAGGGAGCAGAGCTCTATGCAGGGAGCAGGGCACAGGGAGCAGAGCTCTGTGCTGGGGAGCAGGGCATAGGGAGCAGAGCTCTATGCCAGGGAGCAGGGCAAAAGGAGCAGAGCTCTGCGCTGGGGAGCAGGGTGTAGGTTGTAACCTCACAGGTGACAAGGATTCAGTCCCTGAGGAAGGAAGGATGCCCTGCTAAAGCCCAGCTCTTCTTGCTGAAGCAGAGGGCTGAAGGAGACCCTGTTTCTCTCCTGTTAAAGATCAGGCTCCTCACCTGGGTTTCCTCCTGACACCAAGGTCAGGGCATGGGTGGGAGTGTGGATTTCCATGCATGTAAATGGGCATGTGAATCCTCCTGTGGAACTGGGGGGTGATGATGCTTCCTCACAAATTCCAGTGCTTTATTCAAGTAAACAAATGAAGGATAAACACAGGTGAATCCTGAACTGAAGGTGGAAATGTTTGGTCAGGAATCCCAGCCTCACCAGGTTGGAAAAGCCCTCTAAGCCCATGGTGTCCAACCGTCCCTGTCCTGTGCTGA
Organism: Gallinula chloropus; assembly: GCF_964237585.1. NCBI lineage: Eukaryota > Metazoa > Chordata > Aves > Gruiformes > Rallidae > Gallinula > Gallinula chloropus. Next base: position 22,032,701 of record NC_140092.1, on the reverse strand, counting down.
CCCAGATCTCTCAGTACCCCATCTCCCCGGCTGTTAAACACACCCAGGGCTGGGGACTCAGCCCCCTCCCTGGGCAGCCTGTGCCACAGCCCCACAACTCTGCCAGGAAAGAACTCTTCCCTCCCAGCTGAGCTGACCCTGCCCTGGGGCAGCTTGAGCCCATTCCCTCACTTCTCCAGGCCTTGCCGTGGTGTGACTGAAATCCAGCGGAGCAGCAGCCTGGTTAAACCTTCCCTGCTGCTCTTTGGGATATTTTGCAGCCCATTTCATCTCAGTAAGGACTCAGGCTCTCCTCAGACTTCTTCAGAGATCTCTGTTTCATCAGTTATTGTTGAGCTGGGGCACAATTCCCGTGTACAATTTGCTTGAGGATATTTTGTATTTTACACTTTTCCTGCATTGCTTATTTTTAACCTCCCCACCAGTCCCAGGAAGCATCTCCTGTCTGATAGGGAGTGGGAATTTTGGGAATACCTGCCTGTTAAAGCTGAGTGGTTTGGGAGAGGCAGGGTGCAGGTAATGGGAATATCTGCACTCGCAGAGTAGGGCTGAAGGCTGCCAAAGATTTGGGCAGTGAGGAGACAAAGATGGGTAAATAAAGTGGGGAAAATACTCAGCCAAACATGCTTAGTGATTTTTACAGTAACTTTTCCAATTGGAATAGTTTACTGGTCATAATCTTCAGACTGGAGCGGAGAGCCTGTGTGAAAGGGATGCTCCCCTGGGCACGGAGCAACACAAGACCCCTTCAGACGTGGGGAGTGAGGGGCTTGAGGCTGTGACGTGGGGCTTGGATAGAAACTCAAGTGTTCCTGGAGCTGGCAGCCACCTCGCTGTTCCTAAAACTTTAGCTTAAAAAGGTCCTTTAAAAAAATTAGCAGAACTAATTCCTAATTAAGGCTGCTTGAGAGCATTTCTGATGTTTCCACTAAGAGAAAGATTGGAAATCAGGGGCAGGGAGGATATCCATGTCACAGCTTTGGTTCTTGCCCAGTAGGAGCTTTCTCTGATGAGCCTGGTTCCTGCTGCCCCTAACGCTGGTTCGCAGCTCCAAGCCCACAGTCTTTGCCCAGGCTTTGCTGTCCTCCCTGGGAGATGCACAGGGCCAACGAGGGGCCAGAAAGACACTTGATGTGCTGCTGACCCCAGGAGCGCATTGTGGCTCAGGATTTCTGCCACCAGGAACCACAGATGGGGTGATGGCATGAGACAGAGTGTCTGTCTGGGAAGCACGACCGTTCATTAACAGCTGGTGGGGCTGCTCATACCCAGATGTATCTGGAAGGGATAGAAGGGCTTATGAAATGTCAGTTGTTTTGCAGTGACTTGGGCAATCTGGTCGTTAAAAAGACTAATTGACCTCTTCCAACAGGGAAACCCTTAAGCAAGAGGTGCCAAAAAGAACTCAAGTTTCTGGAAAATGAAATCTGCAAGTATCCCACTTAAAAAAAACCACCTCCCTGGCTCTTACTGGGCTGACTTTCATTGGCTGCCGGAGCTCGCTAGATGTGTCTGGTCACCCTTTGAAACCCATTTGAACCCAGCACATAACTGGTGCTTTAAACTCGTGACGACCATCTGGCTGAGGAAGGTAGCTGATAAAACCCTGGGACCTGGCTCCTGTAGCACTAATTCCAGGCCTTCTGTTTAAGGGAGGGCAAGAGGAGCGTTTACACTGCCCAAAGGAGCTCGCAATGTTTCCCTCTCTGAAACCAAGGAGGCTAAAAATACTCTGGGTAAGTCTGAAGAGCTTGCAGGAAGAGGGGCATCCATGGCAAGCCTGGAGTTGGTGCTGCAGTTCTCCTCTCCATCCGGCAGATAACAGCAAATCAAGCCAAAGCTTTGTGTTTCCTATGCTCCAGAGGCGACTGGTGAGAGGATTGGCACGGGCTGTTTGCACAGTCGCTCCCCAGCCTGGTCCCCAGTTCTGCAGGCTCAGAGCAATGCTTTGAATTTGCAGGCAGACTGCTGGTGCCTTCGTTAGCGCCAGAGTCCCCAGGATGACACAGAATTGCTCCCACACCACATGTCTTGTGTCAGCAATGAGCAAATGATGGGGGTCTTGTCACCTCAGCAGGGTTTCTGGAGCAGGGCTGGGTTCCAGCCTTGGAGCTGGGAAGGGCGATGGGATCCTGGGCTCCATCAGCAGAGGGGTGGCAGCAGGGACAGGGAGGGGATTGTCCCTCTCTGCTCTGCCCTGTGAGGCCCCAGCTGGAGTCCTGTGTCCAGAGCTGGGGCCCCCAGTGCAAGAGAGATATGGGGCTGTTGGAGAGGAGTCAGAGGAGCCATGGAGATGATCAGAGGGGCTGGAGCAGCTCCCCTACAGAGAGAGGCTGAGGGAGCTGGGCTGGTTCAGCCTGGAGAAGAGAAGGCTGTGGGGGACCCTCATTGCAGCCTTCCCATCCCTGAAGGGAGCAGAGGAACAGGAGGGGAATCAGCTTGTTCAAGGGCAGAGACTGGCAGGACAAGGGGGATGGAGTGAAGATGGAGGGAAGGGTTAGAGGAGATCTTAGGAGGAAGTTGTTTGCAGAGAGAGTGGTGAGGGGCTGGAAGGGGCTGCCCAGAGAGGGGGTGGGTGCCCCGTGTCTGGGGGTGTTGAAGGCCAGGTTGGCTGGGGCCCTGGGCAGCCTTGTGTAGCTCCAGGCCTGGAGGTTGGTGTCCCTGCCTGTGGCAGGGGTTTGGAGCTCTGTGCTCCTTGGGGTCCCTTCCAACCCATGCCATTCTGTGATTCCTCAGGACTGCATTGCCAAGGACAGGACAGAAAGAACTTAGCTGCTAAAAAAAGGGATCTACAGGGAATTATTGTAATTAGACCTGCAGTTGTTAAAGAGAAAACACTAGAAATGTGCAGAAGCTGTGCACTCATCATGATGCTCTTGTTGAAAACACTACTAGCAGTACCTGCTGGCAGGTCCCCGGGAGGAACTGCAGTCTTCCTAATGACAGTACTTAGTGCTGCACTAATTACCTGTGGTTTGGAGGGACGAATCATGGGGATGTAAAATAAGAATAATTTTCTTTGGCAACAGTTTTCTGATCCCTGCAGTAGAGAGTTGAATTCAGGCCCAGTGACTCCAGCAGCAGCAATTTAATTGATATGTTTCAGGTTCCCAGCTGTAAATAGCTTGGGCTATGCCTCTGCCGACACACAGCGGCAACGGCGTCTGCGCTGCACCCACCTTGCCTTGGCCCTCTCAGAAGCCAGCAGACATGCCTGAGGCATTGACACCAAATGGGACAGCCAGTAAACTCCAATTTAACAGCTTGGCTGAGGAGTGACTAGGAAAAAAACACGAGGAGGACTTGTTTTCCCCCTCACCTGCCAAGGAGCATAGGAAACCTGGCTTTGCCTGGATTGTTAATCCATACGGCCTGTGGCTCTGTAGCTAGTCAAGGGACAAATAGATTTGTAAGCTGTTTCTCTTCTCTCCCCAAAGAGAAGCAGCACAGGAGGTCCTGTCAAACCCCTTACAAACTATTTGCTCACATTTCCTTCTGCTGCTGCTCGGCTGAGGATGGATGCCCTCTCCTGCAAGTGGAAGCTGGATCACGTAGCGCGCTCCTAACCATGGCTATTCCTTTTTCTTTCCACCTCCTCTCTCCCCATTGACCGCCACACATGCCAAAGGGTACCTTAAGATGTTTGACATCCCTCCTGGTGCTCGACATGTGTTTATCCAAGAAGACGAGGCTTCTCCTCACTTTCTTGGTAAGTGTTTCTCTCCTGGGGTCTGGCTTTGCGGCATGCTGAGAAGCACGGGGCACCCACGCAGAAGAGCCTGAGAAATAGCCAAAACCAAGCATTTGGGTAAATGAGGTCCCAATTCCCTGTGAAGGACAGAGTCCTACAGCAGAACCTCAGTAAACAAACCTTGACTTCTCATTGGACCTTCCTCAAAATGTTAAACCCATCCCAACTTGCAGGCCTCCTAAGGAGAGGTTGTCATTGCATGCCTTTCAATGGGTGCTGCTGGGGTGAAACGCTCTATGAATCAAATTCAGGGTCTTTAATTAATTGCCCCAATTAGCTGTGGATCGTATGGAAGAGCTGTTTCACTGGAAAGAAGATTGGAGAACTTGTGATGTGTTTATAGTCCATTTCATTGCAGGTTTTTCTCACATGGGACAGTTCATTCTGTTGCCCATCAGTTTGTATCTCGCTGCTTTCTGCTTCCTAACACTTAAGGGATTTGGGGATCATGGGAGAGGAGGGGAGGAGATCTTCATGGATTTTAGCTGCCTTTTAATCAGCTCCTCACAGGCCAAAGCAGCGCCTGAGGTATGGACCCTTTGGGGAGAGTTGGAATAGAAAAGAAAGGGGGGAAATAAAAGACACTGACAGTCCAACAGCTGAAACAAAGGGGGAAACTTGGGGGGGTTTAAGTCCAGGATTTTCCTTTTGGACCAAGTGTAGCCTGATAGCAACTTCCAGAGAAGCACAGCTCTGCTTTGGTAGCTACTCACTGAGTACCACAGAGCTCAGGAGGCGTGTGGAGGTTTCTGCACAGTTTTTTTTGCTGTGGTTTATGGCACAGAAGAGAATCCCAGCCTCACCAGGTTGGAAAAGCCCTTTAAGCCCATGGAGTCCAACCATTCCTGTCCTGTGCTGACCCAGATCTCTCAGTACCTCATCTCCCCGGCTGTTAAACACACCCAGGGCTGGGGACTCAGCCCCCTCCCTGGGCAGCCTGTGCCACAGCCCCACAACTCTGCCAGGGAAGAACTTTTCCCTCACATCTAACTAGAAAAAGTGAGTCTGTCTTTCAGACTCCTAACGTGTTGGCTTCCAGTTGGTAACACCAGTGACCCCACACCGTGTGACTCGTTCGGTGTGGTGCAGGGACCCAAAACCAGGTAGTTTCCCAGGGGCTCAAACACCTTTTGGTTCTTTGCCTGTGGATTTTAGCATCTGGTCCATATGTATGTACGCAGAAGGAACTGAAACACAAGATGGAAAAGTTGCTGTTTCCATTATCTGAGGAAAATAAGAGGTGTCTGTCAGGCTGGTGAGCGCTCCCAGTAATGCTGGGGTTGGCCTTACACAGATAAGGTGGTGCTGAGGGTTTGCCCCAAGTTCCTTGGGAAGGAGCTAGAATGGGAGAGGTGCTCATGATGTAGGCATAGGCTTTGGTCTGGTCTAGGTCCCTGAGTGGATAAGGAGGTGCAGAATTGAAGTAAATATGTGAAGGCATCTTGGCATCACACCAGAATGTGGAGGCTGCCCGAGCTGGAGCACTCTCTGGTGTGTTGGGTTTTTTGTGAAAGACCTTCTAGAATTCTCCAGTTGCTTTGCCTGTGCACCCACCCCGATTGCCGAGGCCCTGACGGGAGGCATGGCTGGCACTGTTTCCAATCCTTCCAGCAATTAAGAACCAGGCTACAGGACACTATATCCTCAATGGGAAAGGGGAGGAGGCCAGATCCCGATCCTTCATCGACCTGGGCGTGGAGTGGGAGTACAGCATCGAGGACGACATAGAAACTCTGCACACTGATGGGCCCCTGCACGACGCGGTGGTGGTGCTGGTAGGTTACAGGTCGAGCAGGGGGATGGTGGTGGGTTTGTCTCCTGTAAAAACACACAGCCAGCATGGGGCTTGTGTGAATAAACACCGCTGGGTAACCCCTCCCTGAAAGACACACACCATCGAGATGGGTGATAGCCCAAAGCCCGTTTCTCCTTAGCTGTTACCTGGTCTTGTGAGCTGCTGCCTGTTCTTGCAGCGGTGAGATGTCAATCAGAAGCCCATTATTGCTTTGTGGGACATCAGTAGGACGTTCCCAGTGGCCCAAGAAAGGACAGTGCATGTCAAACCATGTCTGAAACCAACCTGGCTCTTTAGCCAAGTGAATGATGTGGCCACGCCATCCCAGAGGGTGGTGGCCTCAAAATGCACCTTGGGTGAAGTGGATCTGTGTTGGTCTGATGTTAGCTCTAACTGAAGGCAAAACCCAGTATTTCCTCCAGTGAGTTAACTACCATTTCCCCAAATCATAGGGGTGAGAAGGGACCTCCAGAGTCCAAAGCAGGACCCTAGGACAGGTCGCATAGGTCGGTGTCCAGACGGGGCTGGAATATCTCCAGAGAATGAGTCTCCACACCCCCTGGGCAGCCTGTCCCAGGGCTCCCTCACCCTTACTATGAAAAGACACCGACCTCAGAGCCAGCCTTCAGTTTCCTTACTTTGCAAAGGAGTAAATAATAGCTCTGCTTTATGACTGCTGTTTGCATCTGGTTATTGATAGATCATTCCTCGGGAGAATGACACGCGGTCCAGCCTGACATACAAATACATCATTCATGAGGATTCAGTGCCAACCATCAACAGCAACAACGTCCTACAAGAAGAAGTAGATACTTTTGAGTGGGCGTTGAAGAGTTGGTCACAGTGCTCCAAGCCCTGTGGTGGAGGTAAACAGCTGACATAGCACCTGAGGGATTGTCAGAAGTGGAAGAGCATAAGTTGGGGGGAGAAGTGAAAGCTTTAGAGATCCTGGCCTTCCTTTTATTTCTCTTTTAAAAGTGGCTTGTTATTTTGGGTGTCCAAGCTTAAAATATTCTTAAGTGCCTGATTATTCAAAAGCCTGGGAAGAAGTCCAGTTTAAGTGTTTAAATTCAGTTCCCAAAGCCACTTTCATAGGAAAATAGAATGTGTAAAGTTGGAAGGGACCTTCAGAGGTCACCTAGTCCAACCCCTAGTAAAGATATTAAACAGCACCAGTCCCAGCACAGACCCCTGAGGAACATGGCTTGTCACCGTCTTCCATCTGGACTTGGAGCCATTGACCACCACCCTCGATGTGACCACTCAGCCCATTCCTTATCCACTGAACAGCCCACCCATCTAATCCATATCTCTCCAGCTTAGAGAGAAGGCTGTTGGGGGAGATCATGTCAGAGGCCATGCAGAAATCCAGCTCTGCCCTTGTCCATGGATGGAGTCACCCCATTGTAGAAAGCTACTGCATTGGCCAGGCAGGGCTTGCCCGTAGTAAAGCCATGCTGGCTGTCAGGAATCAGCTCCCTGCTCTCCATGTGCCTCAGCAGAGCTGCTGGGAGGATCTGTCCCATCATCTTCCCAGGCACAGAGGTGAGGCTAACGGGGCAGCAGTTCCCAAGGCAGTTCCCAGTTGGAAATGGCCGTGATGTTTCCTCTTTGCAAGCTCAGACTCAGAGTGCTGGTGTGACTTAGGGGTTGTGCTTTGCTCTTATGCAACGAGTGGGGCGAGCTGATGACAAACTGCAACTCCGAGGTGCAGCAGTCGAGCTGGTGACATCATTGTGGCAGCGAAACCACTGCCATGGGACTTGGGTTGATTCTCAGGGCAGCTGGTGGAGGTAACTTCTCCCCTCTCCATAACACAGAGCGTAGACTAAGGTGGTGTAACCATCCCTTCTGGCCTTAAGAGCCTATCTCAGTGCTGTGTTAGAGCATCCGTGGGGTTCAGTGCCCAGCAGCCAGTTGTGAGCAAGTTTAAATACTGGGAACCAGGGGTTAAAACTCTCTTCCAACCAAAACTCGTGCCAGGGACTTGCTTTTCCTGATTTTCCTTCTGAAACATTCCCAGGGTTCCAGTACACCAAATACGGGTGCCGCAGGAAGAGCGATAACAAAATGGTCCATCGCAGCTTCTGTGAAGCCAGCAAGAAGCCCAAGCCCATCCGGAGGATGTGCAACCTTCAGGAGTGCACGCAGCCCCTGTGAGTGTGCCTCCTGTCTCCATATACGCGATAGCTCCGCCTGGTGGGCACGGAAGTTAACCCAAGCCACGTCTGGGAGGGTGCTGACAGCTTGCTAGGCCCAAGTTCCTGCGCTGTGGTTGGGTTCTGCCTGTGTAGGAGGGGTGGTAGATCCGGCAGAGCGGTTCCATCACAGAGCTGGTGCATGCCAAGCACTGCCTGGCCCCAGGATGGAGAATGGGTGGAAGTGGTGATGGAGTGTTCCTCCTCTTTTCCTCCCCAGCTGGGCAGCAGATGAGTGGGAATACTGCACAAAAACCTGTGGGAACTCAGGCTACCAGATCCGGACTGTGCGATGCATCCAGCCCCTCCACGACGGCGCAAACCGCTCTGTCCACTTCAAGTACTGTAGCGGAGATCGGCCCGAGAGCCGCCGGCCCTGCAACCGAGTACCCTGCCCTGCGCCCTGGAAGGCTGGGCCCTGGTCTGAGGTAGGCAGGCTTCAGTCACGAGTAGGCAGCGTGCCTTTGCTCACATCTCATGTGTCCAAAGTCACAGCTGGGAAAGCTCTGGGCTGTAATGGAGAGTTTTCCCAAGCCTGTGAGGCTGCAGCAGAATCCCAGCATCCCAAGGTTGGAAAAGCCCTTTAAGCCCATGGAGTCCAAACTGTCCCTGTCCTGTGCTGACCCAGATCTCTCAGTACCTCATCTCCCCGGCTGTTAAACACACCCAGGGCTGGGGACTCAGCCCCCTCCCTGGGCAGCCTGTGCCACAGCCCCACAACTCTGCCAGGGAAGAACTTTTCCCTCCCAGCTGAGCTGACCCTGCCCTGGGGCAGCTTGAGCCCATTCCCCCTCGTCCCATCTCCTGTCCCCTGGCTGAAGAGACCATCGCCCACCTCTCTGCACCCTCCTGGCAGGGCAGTGGAGGTGGGGAGAAGGTCTCCCCTCAGCCTCCCCTTCTCCAGGCTGAACACCCTCAGCTCCCTCAGCCGCTCCTCAGAGGATTTGCCCTCCAGCCCCTTCCCCACACTGGTTGCCCTTCTCTGGACACGCTCCAGCACCTCCAGGTCCTTCATATGGTGGGGAGCCCAGAACTGGATCCAGCACTCAAGGTGCAGCCTCCTCACTGCCCAGTCCCAGGGGCATAATCCCCTTCCCAGATCTACTGACCACACGATTTTTCATACAAGCCAGGATGCCATTGGCTTTCTTGGCCACCTGGGCAGGTGACGACGTCCAGCTTTGTGGACTCCTCTAGCTCTTCCAGAAGCTGGCAAGGGAAATAGTCACACATCAGATACATGATACAGCCAAACTAATGTTGAATTTTTCCTTGTTTGTCTCCAAGTTGTCCCTTCCCTGCTTCCACAGGCAGCATAACAGTTTCCCCAGCTTGGCTGGTTTGGAATCAGAGAGCTGCTACTTCCTTACAGGGACTCAGGACCAAGCAGCTGACATGGTAAACGCCAAGTGTTCTCTGCCCTCTGTGTTCTCTTTATGTTACATAGTCAAGATGAAGTATCAGCCATGGGAAGAATAACTAGCAAGATTCATTACACGCTCTAAAAATGAATTTAACTGTACAGGAGGCAGGAGAACATCTCCCTGCTCTGCACATTCCCCCTAGCCTGACCCCAACGCCAACCTTGGGCTGCTTTAGAGCTGGGAGATCTTGGTGGGTGTGGAAGCTGAACATCCTTGTGCCTGTTCCACAGTGCTCTGTGACCTGCGGGGAGGGGACGGAGACCCGGCAGATCGTGTGCCGCGCTGGCGACCGGTGCGACGGAGACAAGCCGGAGTCAGTGAGGGTGTGTAAACTCGCTCCCTGTAACGGTAAGAGAACACCCTAAAACCACAGGGGTAGAGGAGGGGAACGCTTCCTCACCAGGTAGCACGGTGATGGGCAGAGATGCTGGACGTGGGATTTCATCCTGGAGTGATGAAGCCTGCAGGGAAAAACCACAGACCTGTGTTCAGTGGTCAGTGGAAGCTGAACTGCTGTGACTTTCCTGTGTTAAACCATGGGAACACAGATGGTGTTAGGTGGGAAGGGACCTTCAGAGGCCATCTCAAACTATGGGAAGAGTTTTCATCCTGCGCTTCAAGCGCCACCTCAGCAGCCCCGTGCTTTAAGCATCACAGAATCCCAAGGCTGGAAAATACCTTTAAGATCATGGAGTCCAACTGTTCCTGTCCTATGCTGACCCATATCCCTATCACTTGGGCTTTTCTTGACCAGCTGCTGTCAAATGGCACCTTTCAGAACCGAGCTGGTCACAATCTTTATGTTTTCTTGGCATGAGATAGGACTGAGTCTCTCTGGCCATAAGTGACCCTCAGAGCCAAGCACTGCTCAGCCCTGGGCCCCACTGATGTGGGGTGTAAGCCATAGCTGGCCTCCTACAGCCCTTCAGAGCTGGAGTAGAGGCCAACCGCTCCATACTTGCTGTGGCTTCCATGTTCTGGGTGTTTGATACACACCCCTGGCAAAGGAAGGGTTTCACGTGCAGGGAGGTACATCACCTAACAAGAGAGGGCTCAGAAACACAGCACCACAGCTATTAAAACAGCGTTAATGAGTGGCCTTGGTGCTGCAGAGCTCTAGCACGTGGTGAGCTTTGGGGAAGCACTCTGAAACAACATCCAGCTGAGTCCCTGAGAGCTTTGAGAAAGCCATGGGGTGCCCCACGCTCGCTCCTCAGCCTCCTCACATCCAGCTCCAACCTGTCAGACTCAGCCATCAGTCTTGGTTTGGGGGAACACAGCCAAAATCTCAGTACTTACGTAGAGAAGGTCTCTGGGCCTGGTCACACTTTGCGTCACTTTGAAGCCTGCGGAGCCTCGGTCGCTGCATGGGCACCAGGCCTGTGGGCTTGGGGGTGGCAGAGGAGTGACCCCTGTGTGCAGGGTTGGTGGGTGCAGTGGTCAGTGGTCATGGACATTGGCTGTAGGTGGGATTTCCTCTCCGCTGTGCAGCCTATGAGCGCTCCTCTTCCCTTGCACATGCATCTGGGTACAGGGGGAGAGCTGCCAGTGCTTGTGCTGTACGTCTGGGCAGAGCCAAGGCTCATAGCATGGAAAAATGAGGACACCTCCCATAGATATGTGACTTAAGCTGTCCCATGGCTCTGGGGTGAGACAGGAGTGGGAGGCAGGGCTTTATCTGGCAGGTACATAGCAATAATTTGAGCAGCAGATGCGTTTCTGTGGTTGTGTCGGGCTCACAGACTCACAGAGTGGTGGGGGTTGGAGAGACCTCTGGAGATCCCCCAGTCCCACCCCTGCCAGAGCAGGGTCCCCTCCAGCTGGCTGCACAGGACAGTGCCCAGGATCACGGGGCTGGGATGTCTCCAGAGATGGAGACTCCCCAACCTCTCTAGGCAGCCTGGCCCAGGGCTCTCCAGCAAAGAAGTTCCTCCTCAGGGTTAGATGGGACTTCCTCTGCTCCAGTTTGTGTCCACGGCCCCTTGTCCTGTCCCTGGGCACCACTGAACACAGACTGACCTGTCCTCCTGAGCCCACCCCTCAAGGGTTTCTCAGCACTGAGAAGATCCCCCTCAGGCTTCTCTTCTCCAGGCTCAACAGACCCAAGTCCCTCAGACTCTCTGCCAGAGAGATGTTCTGGTCCCCTCAGCATCTCCACAGCCCTTTGCTGTCCCCTCTTCAGGAGCTCCCTGTACTTTCTGACCTGGGGAGCTCAGCACCACACACACTATTCCCAGTGAAGCCTCCCCAGCGCAGAGGGCCAGGAGAACCCCAAGATTTTGTGGTACAGGGACAAAAAGATGAGCTCCACCCAAGAACCTGTACAGAGGAGACCCTTGGGAAGCCTTTCAATGAACTCTGCCCGCTTTGCGACACATGGCACAGAGGGAAGAGGGAAGCACGTGCTGTTTGACATCCCAAAACACCAGCTTCCCCAGCAGCTGCACTCAGTCAGCGATGCCCCTGGTGATGCCTCCTCAGTGCCGAAAGCTGAGGGGAAAAACTTGACCCTTAGATTCCAGTAGCTTCATCTTCTAACACTTGCCTAAGGGAGCCGATACGCTGTCTTGTGTCTTCTACTCTTTAGTTCCCCTGAAGCAAGTGCTGAGCTGTGAGAAGGAGGAGTTTTACCGCCAGCAGCAGCGGAAGGATGCGAGCGCTTCCACGCCGCGTAGGAAATGGGTCACTAGGGTGTGCAGAGCTAACCTAAAAAGTAAAAAAAAGGGACTATGTGAGTATGCAGCTCCCAGACTGCACCTACGGCACCTCCTGCGAGTAGATAAGCACAGAACCAAATCTTTGCACCATCACCTGAGTGGGGAAATCGAAACCCTCACGAACCAGGATCCCAACAGTTACCAGGGAGGGAAAAGGGCTGAGTAAGAGAAGGGCAAAAATAAACCAAAGAGCTTGGTGCTCTGTTTTTCTTGGTTCATCACGTTAGGTGATGCTGTTTCACATCCTGACGGAAGTCCCAGTGGTGTAACCAGCCAGCTCCCACAATTTTCCAGCTCAGATGTTGCATTCCCACAGAGGTGGAAGCGTTCTGCAGATGGTGCAAAGATTTGCGTGTCCAGTATGAGCTTCTTCTAGTCTAGATGGATTCTAAATGTGACCCTTGAGCTTCCCGTGCTGAGTTCCTGCTGGAAATAGCCTCACAGTGCCTTCCTGGGGTGCGTGTGTTCCCAGCAACGCTGTGGATTTAATGTGAGGTTTGCTGAGAGCTGACAAACATGTGGCCAAGGAAGCCCTTGGCTTGGGAGCGAGGAAAATCCTCGTCATTCCCTATTTAGGAAGAATCCCAACCCCCACAGAGGTCCCCATGTGTCACTTTACTGGGTTTGGTGGGACTGAGCTGATGGATGCTGATGGAGAGGTCGGGCTGCACTTGGCTGCCTCCCGTTGACAGGTGGTGAGGCACCACGTGTGCACAGGGAAGAAAACACCACGATATGGGAAGCTAATTAAATTTCCAGAGGTTAATAAGCGGCATTACGTGCCGTCTGCTGGTCGTGACTGTGTGGACTGTGTAGTTGCTTGCTGTGGGTGGAGGACTGGACATGGAACAGACCTCCTCAGTGGCTTTTCATGGTATAATTTGGCATACAGGTGGTTAAGTGAAGCCCATCGATGCCGTTTCCAGCCAGCCATGAGATCTCAGGAAAGTTCTGCTGGTGGAAACTGCTTGCTGGTGTGTCCCCAAAGTGCTGGAGTGTTCCTGGATGCCCCATGCTGCAGCCCCTCACTGGGTTTATGTCTGGTGCAGGGTTATGTGTTTGTCAGTTCCCAGTCTGACTCCAGGGTGCTGCCGTAGCAACCGATTCAGGAGACTCAAGGGGGAACAAAGATGCCCCAAACATGTTTCTTGAGAGTCCCAGTTGTGGGGCTGAGCCCAGCATGGCAGAGAGACAGGTCAGGCTGGAACACAGCATTGAAGCACGTGGTCTGTGCTGGAGGGTCCCTGTAGCTGTCTGTGGGGAGGGGGTTACTGCATTATGGATGTGTTGAGGTGAAAATGATGAGAAGCTTATGTGGAAAGCGCTGACCCTGACGCAAGGCTGGACAAGGTGGCCTTCCAAGGTGTCCTTCTGCCTTGCTCTGTTGGGTGTTGGTGCTGCCAAGGCATGGGATACGCCAGACTGTGCAGATAAGGAACTGCACCAGCGAGCAGCAGGCTGGGTGAGATAATTAAGGAAGTATTCAATCTCCTCGTTACCAAATCTGCAAATAGTGCAGCTGCTTGCAGATGCCTGGAGCCAGCTTCCCAGCTTCTTCCATGCCTTGGCGTGGCTCTGTTCAGATACTCACCACGAATTTGACAGCTTGTGTGAAACAAGAGTGAAGTGTTAATTGAAACTCACGTTCCTGAACAGAGGACCCTGCACCTCCCTGTACCCAGGGACCTTGTCCCAGAGGGAGTCAGTGTGACAGGCTGCAAAGTGAGGAACAGAAACACTCGACAGTGCCACCTGCTCATGGGTGTTACAGGTGCTCGGTGTTCACCCCAGTCCTGGTGACGCTAAAGCTTCACCTCTGGGCGCCCAACTTAGCTCATTGCTAAAGCCTCTGTTCTCCTTCCAACTCCCTGCTTTGCTCCTTGGCTCTCTGCTGGTTTAGTCCGACGGTGCAGCAGCCGTCCGGTGTGTGCTCAAAGGAGCGATGGCGTTTTGGGGAGCTCTGACAGATCTTTGACCTCTCCAAGATCTTTTCTCTGACTGAAGGGAATGCCACATGCTTCACTTGGAGGTGTCTTACTGACGTGTCTGTGAGCAGCTTTCTGTTGGTTCTCCAGTTACCGTTAGGCGACTGAAAGACTCGGCTTTAGCCAAACACAGCTTGATCCAGCTCTGTCACAGTTTATTTTAGGAGATCTCAGAGGGCATCGTTAGGAGAGATTGCTTGGGGTTTCACTCCTTCAAGGGTTGGGTTCATCGTTTTTCCAGGGGTAGATTGACACTGTTCTCAGGCTGGAAGCAAGGGTGGGTTTTTGGGGTGGGTGGAACTGCACCCAGCCTGCTATGTGGGAGCTCTGGGAGGTTAGCCCTGGGAATTGTTGTGTGTGGCCCTCCGCAAACGTAACTCACCTTCCCACAGCTCTTCACAGCTGGTGTGTGCAGAAGGTAATGTTTTCCAGGTGACCCCCCCATATCTTTGGTTCCCACCAAGGGTTATGTTTCAGGGTGGTGGTGGGTTCTGTCAGGGATGAAGCATCTCAGGCTCTGCCTGTTTGGTGTCGCCCATCATCCATGACATGTGGGCAGATGCTTGTCAGTGCCTGTCGAAACGCTGGCCAGGCCTTTCCGTGCTCTTCACCGGGTTGACAAGGTGTCTCTGTCTTGCAGATGAGCCCTGTATGGGAGACAAGTCCATCTTCTGTCAGATGGAAGTGCTTGCGCGGTACTGCTCCATCCCTGGCTACAACAAGCTGTGCTGTGAGTCCTGCAGCAAGCGCAGCAGCACCCTCCCACCGCCCTTCCTCACCGAAGCCGCCAAAACTGCAGAGGAAACGATGCTTGATGTGCCACGGGCTTTGATGGCACCAACACCTGCAGTGCCCCACCATGCACAGCTCCTGCCCGGGAGAAGCTCTCTGGACAGGCTTCCTTCTGCGGAGGAGGATATGGATACACTCGTCTCCCCATCCAACACCAAGCCCAGAGGTGGTGAGACTGCACAGTGGAGAGCTTCTCAGGCAAGGAAGACTTCTAGGCGGTTGGCTTTGCTACACCAGTCGCCCACCAACAGCAGCAGCCTCAGGCCCCCTAACGCGCTTGGGTTGGCAGTGGCGGGTCCTGTGCTGCCAGCCAGTAACACCACAGCAGCTCCTCCTCCTCCCAGAACCTCACGGAAGAGCGAGAAGCACGTGGAGAAGAGATGGCCCTTGAGGTCCTCCCCAGTGCAGAGATGAGCGCGAATGTCTTGTGGAGGATCGCCCTTGGGAGAGGCTTTGGTTGGCTCTTTGGGTTCCGTTTCCTGACTTCTGGACGCGATGGTGCATGCTGCTCTCCGCGAGCAGGACGCTGCAGGTCATCCACTCGCTGTCCTTGTAAATACAAAGAACAAGAAGTGCTGGTTCACTTTCTAGTCGCTCCCGTCCTCCTCCCGTGCCGCGTTACCTGGCTGGCTGGAGCATGTCGGAGGAAAGCACCAAAGAGTATTCCCCACAGCGAGCAGGAGCTGCTGCGGGCATCGTTGAGCGCTCGTACAGCAGTGCGGCCCTGACCTCAGCGCTCCCCTCGGGGCTTTTTGGTTTGAAACACCCTCACATGTAGAGGATGCCCCACTGCAAGAGGCACCAAATGTTTACACTACACCAAACACTTTGGTGAGGGGACAGTCGACTCCCTGAGACTTGTATCGCTAATTTATCTCGGAACGGATGCTGTACGAGTGGCTGTTGTGTACATACTGTATAGTGCAGAAAACCAGTATTATTATTATTAATTAATATTGTTATTTTTAAGAGCTCCGTGCAGTCAGACAACCGTTTACCTTTGGTGCACCCCGGACACTTGCTAAGGTGCCTGCCATCGCCTTCTGCCTTACTCACGTTCCCAGAGCCGGTCTGTTAACAGCACGGTGATGAAAGGAGGAGTTCTGTTTCATGCGAGCTGACACCAGGAAAGGGGGTTCAGTGGGGGGTTTCTTGGGGGGGTATCAGCGATACAATGCTTTCTTTTGAAATGGGGGAAAGGAAAAAGGAGGAATGGTCAAGCTGAAGGTGTGGGTCTCCTCACAGCCTCTACAGTAGGCTTAGAAACCGCAGCGTAATTCCAGTCACGGGTTGGGAGAAGGAATTTTGGTGCCTGTGAAGCGAGTGCTGAGCCCCACCACCCACACAGAGGAGGAGCAGCGTGTCCCTTACGTGTCCCTTTGCCAATGAGTCAGCCCAGTGTAGGAAACCACGTACGTTCTGTAGGTACCACCACGGCCTGGAGCAGTGTGAGATCCGCTTTCCAGGCCATCCCATTGTTATTTCCAGAGCTGAAACAGACCTACAGAGGTAGAGCAGGCGCTGGGAAGAAACAGCTGTGGCAAGACTTAAAATACCCATCACTTTCTTTTCCTGCTGGAAGCATTCATTTCAAAGGGAGAGAGGTATTTATTGTTCAGCACCTCCAAATCTCCATGACAGCCCCAGGGCACCTGACTGCAATCACCTACTCGTAATTTATGTCCATAACCATCTTCTTCACAGTCCGCTCTCTCCTGCGCATTGCTGTAAAGTACTTGTATATAGGATGGAGGACTAAAGATATTTATTAAAAGTTGATTTCTGGATAGTATTTTATGTACTAAATCTTTACCCTGAGGGCAGTGGTCTGTTCTTTGTGCCAAGATACCATAGAGAGGTGTAATTAGGTACCTGTACATGCTGTGTCATACAGAGAGAACAGAAATCTAAGCAAACTAAACTACTGTAGAGTAATTGTTGTTCTTATTCTTTAAAACAAACAAAACCAACAACAACAACAAGCCTTCTGACAGTTTTTTTATTACTTAATCGAGGCATCTGGAATTTCTAAACCAGTTATTAAAGTTTCATGGGCAATTTTTGCTTCCCCCTAAATAAAACATCCCAGTGATGGAGCCATGGAAAGACCAGTGAATGCGTAACCCCAAAGTGCTCTGAAGGAGATCGGGACCCCAGAGACAGGGGGCTGGGAACACTTGTAGTGACGGTGTGGAGTCCCTGGGAATGAAGGGGTGAAAACAGTTGTCAGAAGAGTTTGAAAGTAAATGAGACCGTATTTGGGTTACTCCTGTTGGGGAAGTGTGGGGTTGCAGCTCACATCTCGCAGCGTGATCCGGCCCACGGAAGTATTGACCCCTCTGGGAAAGTGCTGCTGCCTTTTCGCGAGGCTTTCGATGGTCCGAAGAGTTCAGAAGGTGAGACGGACAATCCGCAAGCCTCAGACAGACAGGGTGTGTTTCTTTCCTTAAAATTCCCCAGAAGTTCCATTCCGTTTCCTCCCTCTCTCCCTCTTTTCCATATACACAGAATGGATGTAGATAATCCTTATCCCCTCTTGGTTTCTTTCCTCCCCAGTGAACTTCTCCTCCTGCCAAGTGCACACTCGTGATCCCATTTGTAGTACTGGGGAGCAAGAATCAATAAACCCTTTACAGTGACAAGTCTCCCCCGGTCTGATTCCCAGGGGGGTCGGGCCTTTTCCCTCCCAGTGTCCATCTCTTGCCAGGTGAGGAAGGGCCGTTCCTCACCGGCTTGGAGGAACCTTGTTTGAATTAAATATTCCATGGACACTTTTTAAATCTTGGGGTTTCAATATTTACCTTTCTGGTTTGGGGCTGGGGGCAACTTGGGGGCTGGGGACAGCTCCTCTTGGTCTCCTGGGCAACGCTGACATTTCCCACGTGGCGGCACATGGTTGGCTGCCCCCTTGCAGCGTCACCCCTCAAGACTATGATGTCATCACGTGTCACACTCACCCCCACTATAAATTGGGGCGTCGCGGCCGTGGGCCTGGCAGAAGCTGACTATCAGCAGGAGCCATGGCCAGACGCCACCGCAGCCGGAGCAGCCCCAGCCGCCAGCGGAGACCCCGCTCCAGGCGCAGGAGTACCCGGAGAAGGCGGAGGCAGAGCCGCAGGCCTAGACGCACAGGTAGGGGACGGAAAGAGGGGCCCGTCCCCAGGCGCCGTGGGACGTCCCTGGGCTGCGGGCGGTGGGCGGCCGAAGGGCGGCCGGGCAGCAGGGAGCGGGGCAGGGGACTCACAGGCTCCCTTTCTCCCCAGGGCACCGCTCCGCCCTACGCCGCCGTGCCCCCAGGAGGAGGATGAGGCGGCGCAGGAGGAGGAGGTCACTGTAAGCGCACCGGCCGCACCCTCCCGCGCAGGACCCTTCCAGCCGTCGAGGCACCTGCGCTGTGGAGGCGGCACGTGGTCCCCAGGAAGCGGGGGCCGCCTGCCCCAGGACAGCACAGCCTGCCAATAAACACAACATGGCTCCCCTATCACTGTGTCTGAGCTGGGGCTGAGGGGCCTGGGCTGCGCTGAGCTGCGCTCTCAGGGAGGAGGGGAGAAGCTTTGCTCTCGGGGAGGGGGTCTTTGGGAGAAACCCGCCACACCGAGCTCTGGCCCGGAGTCAGGAGGGGAGGACAAGGACCAACGTGGTGTCACCACAATGACCACAATGATGATGATGGTGGCAGGGAGCGACCTCCAGGCTGCTGGGGCCTTGAGAGCATCTGCGGAGGCCTTCGGGCCCAGCTCCCACTCTGCCTTAGGCCTGGCCCAGGAGTCCTGGGTCAGGTTTAGGGCTAAGGAGGAGCCCAGACCGCGCTTTGTGGAGTTGGACTGGGTGCAGTGGCTGCATGGGGTGGGGCTGGGATCAGGCTCATTGTTTCGGGTCACCCCCATGAGAGGCAGAGCCTGACCCTAGGTGTGCTGGCTCAGACAGGAGCCCAAGTGTGGCGTGTCAGGGGCTTGAAACCCGGCTCGTGGGGCCAGTCCTGGGGCTGGGAACAGAGACTGGAGTCTCACCCCTGTTATTCGCAGAGGCGAGGGGTCTAATGTTGCAGTTTTGTGTAGCTGGGTGCTGGGAGAGAAGGGGGCAGCTGCAGAGATGGTGCCTGCAAGAAGCAGCCAGAAGCTCTCTGCAGGTCCCAGAGAGTAAACATCGGCCAATTCAAGGCCGGAGTCGCTGCTGCCCAAGGCCGAGCCCATCAGTGATGGTCACAGCACCTCTGGGAATCACAGTGAGGAGAAGAAACTGCAAGCAGCAGCTTTGTGCCCCCAGAGAACGGAGTGAGAAGATGTAGGAAGCTGTGCAGGCACCAAGGGCAGGGAAGAAGGTGGGGCGGGGAAGAATAAGGCACTCTGAGTGTTGGAGAGAGAGATTCCCCTGCAGCCCATGGAGAAGACCGTGGTGGAGCGGGTCAGGTGTTCCCTCGCAGCCCGTGGGTAAGGATGGGGAGCAGAGACATCTACAGCCTGTGGAAAGCCCAACCCATACGGCAGCAGGTTTGCTGGGGACTTGTGACCCTATGGGGCACCAGGCTGGAGCAGTCAGGGCCCGAAGGTCATAACCCCATGGAAGGAGCCGTGCTGAGGCACTGGGTGAGGAGATGCCTCCCGGTAGGGAGTACAAACACTGCAGAAGGTCATGGAGGACTGTCTGCCATGGCGGGGCGGGGGGGGCCACAGCACCACATGTGCACCAGGTGTGTGGGCTGCAGGTGAAAGGAGGGTATCCTCCCCCTCTGCTCTGCCCTGGTCAGGCCCCACCTGGAGTGTTGTGTCCAGTGCTGGGCTCCCTGGGACAAAACAGCCAGGGATCTCCTGGAGAGAGTCCAGCGGAGGCTACAAAGGGGATGAAGGGCCTGGAGCATCTCCCCTGCGAGGAAAGGCTGAGTGAGCTGGGGCTGTTCAGCCTGGAGAGAAGCAGCCTGAGAGGGGATCTGATCAATGGGGATCAATAGCTGAAGGGTGGCACACAGGGGGACATGGGCAGCCTCTTCTCAGGGTCTGTGGGGACAGGACAAGGGCCGTTGGCCTCAAGTTGGAGCCCGGGAAGTTCCACCCCAATGTGGGGAAGAACTTCTTCCTGGTGAGGGAGCCCTGGGACAGGCTGCCCAGGGGGTGTGGAGTCTCCTTCTCTGGAGAGATTCCAGCCCTGACCTGTCCTAGGGACCCTGCTTTTACTGTGTTGAATTAAATGAAGTGATTAAATTTCCACTTCTGTAGTTGGGGCCATCCTTCTGCAGCTGCCTGTGTGACTTTTACGGTTGTTTTTACCTCCTGTTCTGTCTTGACGTTGCGTTGGGGGGGGGGGGGCACATGCACACCCTGGGGAGAGGGACACCCCCTCTTTGAACTGCTGGTAAATGATAGACACCTTTTTCCCCCCTGCAGTTGAGGGTGAGACGTGCTGGGTGCCGCTTTCTTCAGGGAAGTAAAGGTTTCCTATGAAGGCATCCCCACTGTGTATGAATTCCCAGCTCGCTAGGACCAACCTTGCACATTAAGGATGTTCCCTTGTAAGTTATGGGTGCTGGGACAGGAGGAAACGGGCTCCAGTTGTGCCAGGGGAGGGTTAGAGTGGATGTCAGGAAAAACTCCTTCCCGGAGAGGGTTGTCAGGCATTGGACAGGCTGCCCACGGAAGTGGTGGGGTCTCCCTCCCAAAAGCCGGGTAGATGTGGTGCTGAGGAACGTGGGTTAGTGGTGGGTGGCAGGTTGGGGTGGTGGTTGTACTGGGTAGTCTAAAGGGTCCCTTCCAACCAAGACAGTTGATGATTCCGTGATTAGCAAAGAGGGGAGGAGACCTTCTCACCGCCTCCACTGCCCTGCCAGGAGGGTGCAGAGAGGTGGGCGATGGTCTCTTCAGCCAGGGGACAGGAGATGGGACGAGGGGGAATGGGCTCAAGCTGCCCCAGGGCAGGGTCAGCTCAGCTGGGAGGGAAAAGTTCTTCCCTGGCAGAGTTGTGGGGCTGTGGCACAGGCTGCCCAGGGAGGGGGCTGAGTCCCCAGCCCTGGGTGTGTTTAACAGCCGGGGAGATGAGGTACTGAGAGATCTGGGTCAGCACAGGACAGGGATGATTGGACTCCATGGGCTTAAAGGGCTTTTCCAACCTGGTGAGTCTGGGATTCTGGGAACTGGCTGGCTTCAGAGGCAGGAAACAAGGACTTGGGAGCTCCATAACTGCTCCATCATTGGCCTCCTTTCCCCCGTTATCTCTCTCTCTAGATACATACATCCTAACAAGACATACTTAACTGCTTCTCCTGAGGTTGAAACTCTGTACAAACATTGATGCAGTGATGTAGCCTAAGAGACAATTAATGAATGCAGAGACAGAGTGTATCTTGCTTTCAGCTAAAAAGGATTCTGAACTCTTTGTGTGGGAATGTGGGTTTGAGACGCTGGAGAAAACCACCAAGAGCCTGTGCTGAGGGAGAGGAAGACGTCCAGCCTTCATCCCTGAAGCCCCCCAGAAGAGGCCCGAGTGTCGTTTCCCCGTCCCCGCCCTCCTCCCCCTCCCCCTCCCCCCCCCAGCTGAGAAGGAAACCAGCTGACTGAAGCCCCCATCTCCCAGTCCCTGCCCCCCTGTGCTGTGAGCGGGGGAAGAAGGGAGTGAAATCCTGACTAGAGTCTGCAAAGAAGGGAGTGGTGGGGGCAAAGTGTTTTAAGATCTGGTTGCGTTTGGTTTAAGATCAGGTCACGCTCCTGACTCTGGTTTCACTGTCCTTTTTAGTGTAGTGTAATAAATTAGGTAGTTTCTCTCTTCTTCACTTTGTGTTGAGTCTGTTTTGCCCATGTCATTGCTGACAGGATGACCTCTCCCTGTCCTTATTTTAACTCCTGAGCCTCTTAATATATATTTTCTCTCCTGTCCAACTAAGAAGGGGAATAATAGACAGACTTTGGTGGGCTTCTGGCCTCCAGCCAGGGTAAAACCACCACAGGAGATGGCTCCCCGATAGAGAGGACTCACGCAGGGGAAGCTCGTGGATACGACTCTCTCATGGGTGGCACACTTCTCATTACCTGACTCTGCTGTCACTGGGGTGTAGTTGTAGTGGAATATTCCACTAAATATTCCACTGGGGCAGTTTAAATCTTGGGGTTTCAATATCTACCTTGCTGGTTTGGGGCTGGGGGCAACTTGGGGGCTGGGGACAGCTCCTCTTGGTCTCCAGGGCAACGCTGACATTTCCCACGTGGCGGCACATGGTTGGCTGCCCCCTTGCAGCGTCACCCCTCAAGACTATGATGTCATCACGTGTCACACTCACCCCCACTATAAATTGGGGCGTCGCGGCCGTGGGCCTGGCAGAAGCTGACTATCAGCAGGAGCCATGGCCAGACGCCACCGCAGCCGGAGCAGCCCCAGCCGCCAGCGGAGACCCCGCTCCAGGCGCAGGAGTACCCGGAGAAGGCGGAGGCAGAGCCGCAGGCCTAGACGCACAGGTAGGGGACGGAAAGAGGGGCCCGTCCCCAGGCGCCGTGGGACGTCCCTGGGCTGCGGGCGGTGGGCGGCCGAAGGGCGGCCGGGCAGCAGGGAGCGGGGCAGGGGACTCACAGGCTCCCTTTCTCCCCAGGGCACCGCTCCGCCCTACGCCGCCGTGCCCCCAGGAGGAGGATGAGGCGGCGCAGGAGGAGGAGGTCACTGTAAGCGCACCGGCCGCACCCTCCCGCGCAGGACCCTTCCAGCCGTCGAGGCACCTGCGCTGTGGAGGCGGCACGTGGTCCCCAGGAAGCGGGGGCCGCCTGCCCCAGGACAGCACAGCCTGCCAATAAACACAACATGGCTCCCCTATCACTGTGTCTGAGCTGGGGCTGAGGGGCCTGGGCTGCGCTGAGCTGCGCTCTCAGGGAGGAGGGGAGAAGCTTTGCTCTCGGGGAGGGGGTCTTTGGGAGAAACCCGCCACACCGAGCTCTGGCCCGGAGTCAGGAGGGGAGGACAAGGACCAACGTGGTGTCACCACAATGACCACAATGATGATGATGGTGGCAGGGAGCGACCTCCAGGCTGCTGGGGCCTTGAGAGCATCTGCGGAGGCCTTCGGGCCCAGCTCCCACTCTGCCTTAGGCCTGGCCCAGGAGTCCTGGGTCAGGTTTAGGGCTAAGGAGGAGCCCAGACCGCGCTTTGTGGAGTTGGACTGGGTGCAGTGGCTGCATGGGGTGGGGCTGGGATCAGGCTCATTGTTTCGGGTCACCCCCATGAGAGGCAGAGCCTGACCCTAGGTGTGCTGGCTCAGACAGGAGCCCAAGTGTGGCGTGTCAGGGGCTTGAAACCCGGCTCGTGGGGCCAGTCCTGGGGCTGGGAACAGAGACTGGAGTCTCACCCCTGTTATTCGCAGAGGCGAGGGGTCTAATGTTGCAGTTTTGTGTAGCTGGGTGCTGGGAGAGAAGGGGGCAGCTGCAGAGATGGTGCCTGCAAGAAGCAGCCAGAAGCTCTCTGCAGGTCCCAGAGAGTAAACATCGGCCAATTCAAGGCCGGAGTCGCTGCTGCCCAAGGCCGAGCCCATCAGTGATGGTCACAGCACCTCTGGGAATCACAGTGAGGAGAAGAAACTGCAAGCAGCAGCTTTGTGCCCCCAGAGAACGGAGTGAGAAGATGTAGGAAGCTGTGCAGGCACCAAGGGCAGGGAAGAAGGTGGGGCGGGGAAGAATAAGGCACTCTGAGTGTTGGAGAGAGAGATTCCCCTGCAGCCCATGGAGAAGACCGTGGTGGAGCGGGTCAGGTGTTCCCTCGCAGCCCGTGGGTAAGGATGGGGAGCAGAGACATCTACAGCCTGTGGAAAGCCCAACCCATACGGCAGCAGGTTTGCTGGGGACTTGTGACCCTATGGGGCACCAGGCTGGAGCAGTCAGGGCCCGAAGGTCATAACCCCATGGAAGGAGCCGTGCTGAGGCACTGGGTGAGGAGATGCCTCCCGGTAGGGAGTACAAACACTGCAGAAGGTCATGGAGGACTGTCTGCCATGGCGGGGCGGGGGGGGCCACAGCACCACATGTGCACCAGGTGTGTTGGCTGCAGGTGAAAGGAGGGTATCCTCCCCCTCTGCTCTGCCCTGGTCAGGCCCCACCTGGAGTGTTGTGTCCAGTGCTGGGCTCCCTGGGACAAAACAGCCAGGGATCTCCTGGAGAGAGTCCAGCGGAGGCTACAAAGGGGATGAAGGGCCTGGAGCATCTCCCCTGCGAGGAAAGGCTGAGTGAGCTGGGGCTGTTCAGCCTGGAGAGAAGCAGCCTGAGAGGGGATCTGATCAATGGGGATCAATAGCTGAAGGGTGGCACACAGGGGGACATGGGCAGCCTCTTCTCAGGGTCTGTGGGGACAGGACAAGGGCCGTTGGCCTCAAGTTGGAGCCCGGGAAGTTCCACCCCAATGTGGGGAAGAACTTCTTCCTGGTGAGGGAGCCCTGGGACAGGCTGCCCAGGGGGTGTGGAGTCTCCTTCTCTGGAGAGATTCCAGCCCTGACCTGTCCTAGGGACCCTGCTTTTACTGTGTTGAATTAAATGAAGTGATTAAATTTCCACTTCTGTAGTTGGGGCCATCCTTCTGCAGCTGCCTGTGTGACTTTTACGGTTGTTTTTACCTCCTGTTCTGTCTTGACGTTGCGTTGGGGGGGGGGGGGCACATGCACACCCTGGGGAGAGGGACACCCCCTCTTTGAACTGCTGGTAAATGATAGACACCTTTTTCCCCCCTGCAGTTGAGGGTGAGACGTGCTGGGTGCCGCTTTCTTCAGGGAAGTAAAGGTTTCCTATGAAGGCATCCCCACTGTGTATGAATTCCCAGCTCGCTAGGACCGACCTTGCACATTAAGGATGTTCCCTTGTAAGTTATGGGTGCTGGGACAGGAGGAAACGGGCTCCAGTTGTGCCAGGGGAGGGTTAGAGTGGATGTCAGGAAAAACTCCTTCCCGGAGAGGGTTGTCAGGCATTGGACAGGCTGCCCACGGAAGTGGTGGGGTCTCCCTCCCAAAAGCCGGGTAGATGTGGTGCTGAGGAACGTGGGTTAGTGGTGGGTGGCAGGTTGGGGTGGTGGTTGTACTGGGTAGTCTAAAGGGTCCCTTCCAACCAAGACAGTTGATGATTCCGTGATTAGCAAAGAGGGGAGGAGACCTTCTCACCGCCTCCACTGCCCTGCCAGGAGGGTGCAGAGAGGTGGGCGATGGTCTCTTCAGCCAGGGGACAGGAGATGGGACGAGGGGGAATGGGCTCAAGCTGCCCCAGGGCAGGGTCAGCTCAGCTGGGAGGGAAAAGTTCTTCCCTGGCAGAGTTGTGGGGCTGTGGCACAGGCTGCCCAGGGAGGGGGCTGAGTCCCCAGCCCTGGGTGTGTTTAACAGCCGGGGAGATGAGGTACTGAGAGATCTGGGTCAGCACAGGACAGGGATGATTGGACTCCATGGGCTTAAAGGGCTTTTCCAACCTGGTGAGTCTGGGATTCTGGGAACTGGCTGGCTTCAGAGGCAGGAAACAAGGACTTGGGAGCTCCATAACTGCTCCATCATTGGCCTCCTTTCCCCCGTTATCTCTCTCTCTAGATACATACATCCTAACAAGACATACTTAACTGCTTCTCCTGAGGTTGAAACTCTGTACAAACATTGATGCAGTGATGTAGCCTAAGAGACAATTAATGAATGCAGAGACAGAGTGTATCTTGCTTTCAGCTAAAAAGGATTCTGAACTCTTTGTGTGGGAATGTGGGTTTGAGACGCTGGAGAAAACCACCAAGAGCCTGTGCTGAGGGAGAGGAAGACGTCCAGCCTTCATCCCTGAAGCCCCCCAGAAGAGGCCCGAGTGTCGTTTCCCCGTCCCCGCCCTCCTCCCCCTCCCCCTCCCCCCCCCAGCTGAGAAGGAAACCAGCTGACTGAAGCCCCCATCTCCCAGTCCCTGCCCCCCTGTGCTGTGAGCGGGGGAAGAAGGGAGTGAAATCCTGACTAGAGTCTGCAAAGAAGGGAGTGGTGGGGGCAAAGTGTTTTAAGATCTGGTTGCGTTTGGTTTAAGATCAGGTCACGCTCCTGACTCTGGTTTCACTGTCCTTTTTAGTGTAGTGTAATAAATTAGGTAGTTTCTCTCTTCTTCACTTTGTGTTGAGTCTGTTTTGCCCATGTCATTGCTGACAGGATGACCTCTCCCTGTCCTTATTTTAACTCCTGAGCCTCTTAATATATATTTTCTCTCCTGTCCAACTAAGAAGGGGAATAATAGACAGACTTTGGTGGGCTTCTGGCCTCCAGCCAGGGTAAAACCACCACAGGAGATGGCTCCCCGATAGAGAGGACTCACGCAGGGGAAGCTCGTGGATACGACTCTCTCATGGGTGGCACACTTCTCATTACCTGACTCTGCTGTCACTGGGGTGTAGTTGTAGTGGAATATTCCACTAAATATTCCACTGGGGCAGTTTAAATCTTGGGGTTTCAATATCTACCTTGCTGGTTTGGGGCTGGGGGCAACTTGGGGGCTGGGGACAGCTCCTCTTGGTCTCCAGGGCAACGCTGACATTTCCCACGTGGCGGCACATGGTTGGCTGCCCCCTTGCAGCGTCACCCCTCAAGACTATGATGTCATCACGTGTCACACTCACCCCCACTATAAATTGGGGCGTCACGGCCGTGGGCCTGGCAGAAGCTGACTATCAGCCGGAGCCATGGCCAGACGCCACCGCAGCCGGAGCAGCCCCAGCCGCCAGCGGAGACCCCGCTCCAGGCGCAGGAGTACCCGGAGAAGGCGGAGGCAGAGCCGCAGGCCTAGACGCACAGGTAGGGGACGGAAAGAGGGGCCCGTCCCCAGGCGCCGTGGGACGTCCCTGGGCTGCGGGCGGTGGGCGGCCGAAGGGCGGCCGGGCAGCAGGGAGCGGGGCAGGGGACTCACAGGCTCCCTTTCTCCCCAGGGCACCGCTCCGCCCTACGCCGCCGTGCCCCCAGGAGGAGGATGAGGCGGCGCAGGAGGAGGAGGTCACTGTAAGCGCACCGGCCGCACCCTCCCGCGCAGGACCCTTCCAGCCGTCGAGGCACCTGCGCAGTGGAGGCGGCACGTGGTCCCCAGGAAGCGGGGGCCGCCTGCCCCAGGACAGCACAGCCTGCCAATAAACACAACATGGCTCCCCTATCACTGTGTCTGAGCTGGGGCTGAGGGGCCTGGGCTGCGCTGAGCTGCGCTCTCAGGGAGGAGGGGAGAAGCTTTGCTCTCGGGGAGGGGGTCTTTGGGAGAAACCCGCCACACCGAGCTCTGGCCCGGAGTCAGGAGGGGAGGACAAGGACCAACGTGGTGTCACCACAATGACCACAATGATGATGATGGTGGCAGGGAGCGACCTCCAGGCTGCTGGGGCCTTGAGAGCATCTGCGGAGGCCTTCGGGCCCAGCTCCCACTCTGCCTTAGGCCTGGCCCAGGAGTCCTGGGTCAGGTTTAGGGCTAAGGAGGAGCCCAGACCGCGCTTTGTGGAGTTGGACTGGGTGCAGTGGCTGCATGGGGTGGGGCTGGGATCAGGCTCATTGTTTCGGGTCACCCCCATGAGAGGCAGAGCCTGACCCTAGGTGTGCTGGCTCAGACAGGAGCCCAAGTGTGGCGTGTCAGGGGCTTGAAACCCGGCTCGTGGGGCCAGTCCTGGGGCTGGGAACAGAGACTGGAGTCTCACCCCTGTTATTCGCAGAGGCGAGGGGTCTAATGTTGCAGTTTTGTGTAGCTGGGTGCTGGGAGAGAAGGGGGCAGCTGCAGAGATGGTGCCTGCAAGAAGCAGCCAGAAGCTCTCTGCAGGTCCCAGAGAGTAAACATCGGCCAATTCAAGGCCGGAGTCGCTGCTGCCCAAGGCCGAGCCCATCAGTGATGGTCACAGCACCTCTGGGTATCACAGTGAGGAGAAGAAACTGCAAGCAGCAGCTTTGTGCCCCCAGAGAACGGAGTGAGAAGATGTAGGAAGCTGTGCAGGCACCAAGGGCAGGGAAGAAGGTGGGGCGGGGAAGAATAAGGCACTCTGAGTGTTGGAGAGAGAGATTCCCCTGCAGCCCATGGAGAAGACCGTGGTGGAGCGGGTCAGGTGTTCCCTCGCAGCCCGTGGGTAAGGATGGGGAGCAGAGACATCTACAGCCTGTGGAAAGCCCAACCCATACGGCAGCAGGTTTGCTGGGGACTTGTGACCCTATGGGGCACCAGGCTGGAGCAGTCAGGGCCCGAAGGTCATAACCCCATGGAAGGAGCCGTGCTGAGGCACTGGGTGAGGAGATGCCTCCCGGTAGGGAGTACAAACACTGCAGAAGGTCATGGAGGACTGTCTGCCATGGCGGGGCGGGGGGGGCACAGCACCACATGTGCACCAGGTGTGTTGGCTGCAGGTGAAAGGAGGGTATCCTCCCCCTCTGCTCTGCCCTGGTCAGGCCCCACCTGGAGTGTTGTGTCCAGTGCTGGGCTCCCTGGGACAAAACAGCCAGGGATCTCCTGGAGAGAGTCCAGCGGAGGCTACAAAGGGGATGAAGGGCCTGGAGCATCTCCCCTGCGAGGAAAGGCTGAGTGAGCTGGGGCTGTTCAGCCTGGAGAGAAGCAGCCTGAGAGGGGATCTGATCAATGGGGATCAATAGCTGAAGGGTGGCACACAGGGGGACATGGGCAGCCTCTTCTCAGGGTCTGTGGGGACAGGACAAGGGCCGATGGCCTCAAGTTGGAGCCCGGGAAGTTCCACCCCAATGTGGGGAAGAACTTCTTCCTGGTGAGGGAGCCCTGGGACAGGCTGCCCAGGGGGTGTGGAGTCTCCTTCTCTGGAGAGATTCCAGCCCTGACCTGTCCTAGGGACCCTGCTTTTACTGTGTTGAATTAAATGAAGTGATTAAATTTCCACTTCTGTAGTTGGGTCCATCCTTCTGCAGCTGCCTGTGTGACTTTTACGGTTGTTTTTACCTCCTGTTCTGTCTTGACGTTGCGTTGGGGGGGGGGGGGGCACATGCACACCCTGGGGAGAGGGACACCCCCTCTTTGAACTGCTGGTAAATGATAGACACCTTTTTCCCCCCTGCAGTTGAGGGTGAGACGTGCTGGGTGCCGCTTTCTTCAGGGAAGTAAAGGTTTCCTATGAAGGCATCCCCACTGTGTATGAATTCCCAGCTCGCTAGGACCGACCTTGCACATTAAGGATGTTCCCTTGTAAGTTATGGGTGCTGGGACAGGAGGAAACGGGCTCCAGTTGTGCCAGGGGAGGGTTAGAGTGGATGTCAGGAAAAACTCCTTCCCGGAGAGGGTTGTCAGGCATTGGACAGGCTGCCCAGGGAAGTGGTGGGGTCTCCCTCCCAAAAGCCAGGTAGATGTGGTGCTGAGGAACGTGGGTTAGTGGTGGGTGGCAGGTTGGGGTGGTGGTTGGACTGGGTAGTCTAAAGGGTCCCTTCCAACCAAGACAGTTGATGATTCCGTGATTAGCAAAGAGGGGAGGAGACCTTCTCACCGCCTCCACTGCCCTGCCAGGAGGGTGCAGAGAGGTGGGCGATGGTCTCTTCAGCCAGGGGACAGGAGATGGGACGAGGGGGAATGGGCTCAAGCTGCCCCAGGGCAGGGTCAGCTCAGCTGGGAGGGAAAAGTTCTTCCCTGGCAGAGTTGTGGGGCTGTGGCACAGGCTGCCCAGGGAGGGGGCTGAGTCCCCAGCCCTGGGTGTGTTTAACAGCCGGGGAGATGAGGTACTGAGAGATCTGGGTCAGCACAGGACAGGAACGGTTGGAGTCCATGGGCTTAAAGGGCTTTTCCAACCTGGTGAGTCTGGGATTCTGGGAACTGGTTGGCTTCAGAGGCAGGAAACAAGGACTTGGGAGCTCCATAACTGCTCCATCATTGGCCTCCTTTCCCCCGTTATCTCTCTCTCTAGATACATACATCCTAACAAGACATACTTAACTGCTTCTCCTGAGGTTGAAACTCTGTACAAACATTGATGCAGTGATGTAGCCTAAGAGACAATTAATGAATGCAGAGACAGAGTGTATCTTGCTTTCAGCTAAAAAGGATTCTGAACTCTTTGTGTGGGAATGTGGGTTTGAGACGCTGGAGAAAACCACCAAGAGCCTGTGCTGAGGGAGAGGAAGACGTCCAGCCTTCATCCCTGAAGCCCCCCAGAAGAGGCCCGAGTGTCGTTTCCCCGTCCCCGCCCTCCTCCCCCTCCCCCTCCCCCCCCCAGCTGAGAAGGAAACCAGCTGACTGAAGCCCCCATCTCCCAGTCCCTGCCCCCCTGTGCTGTGAGCGGGGGAAGAAGGGAGTGAAATCCTGACTAGAGTCTGCAAAGAAGGGAGTGGTGGGGGCAAAGTGTTTTAAGATCTGGTTGCGTTTGGTTTAAGATCAGGTCACGCTCCTGACTCTGGTTTCACTGTCCTTTTTAGTGTAGTGTAATAAATTAGGTAGTTTCTCTCTTCTTCACTTTGTGTTGAGTCTGTTTTGCCCATGTCATTGCTGACAGGATGATCTCTCCCTGTCCTTATTTTGACTCCTGAGCCTCTTAATATATATTTTCTCTCCTGTCCAACTAAGAAGGGGAATAATAGACAGACTTTGGTGGGCTTCTGGCCTCCAGCCAGGGTAAAACCACCACAGGAGATGGCTCCCCGATAGAGAGGACTCACGCAGGGGAAGCTCGTGGATACGACTCTCTCATGGGTGGCACACTTCTCATTACCTGACTCTGCTGTCACTGGGGTGTAGTTGTAGTGGAATATTCCACTAAATATTCCACTGAGGCAGTTTAAATCTTGGGGTTTCAATATCTACCTTGCTGGTTTGGGGCTGGGGGCAACTTGGGGGCTGGGGACAGCTCCTCTTGGTCTCCAGGGCAACGCTGACATTTCCCACGTGGCGGCACATGGTTGGCTGCCCCCTTGCAGCGTCACCCCTCAAGACTATGATGTCATCACGTGTCACACTCACCCCCACTATAAATTGGGGCGTCGCGGCCGTGGGCCTGGCAGAAGCTGAGTATCAGCCGGAGCCATGGCCAGACGCCACCGCAGCCGGAGCAGCCCCAGCCGCCAGCGGAGACCCCGCTCCAGGCGCAGGAGTACCCGGAGAAGGCGGAGGCAGAGCCGCAGGCCTAGACGCACAGGTAGGGGACGGAAAGAGGGGCCCGTCCCCAGGCGCCGTGGGACGTCCCTGGGCTGCGGGCGGTGGGCGGCCGAAGGGCGGCCGGGCAGCAGGGAGCAGGGCAGGGGACTCACAGGCTCCCTTTCTCCCCAGGGCACCGCTCCGCCCTACGCCGCCGTGCCCCCAGGAGGAGGATGAGGCGGCGCAGGAGGAGGAGGTCACTGTAAGCGCACCGTCCGCACCCTCCCGCGCAGGACCCTTCCAGCCGTCGAGGCACCTGCGCAGTGGAGGCGGCACGTGGTCCCCAGGAAGCGGGGGCCGCCTGCCCCAGGACAGCACAGCCTGCCAATAAACACAACATGGCTCCCCTATCACTGTGTCTGAGCTGGGGCTGAGGGGCCTGGGCTGCGCTGAGCTGCGCTCTCAGGGAGGAGGGGAGAAGCTTTGCTCTCGGGGAGGGGGTCTTTGGGAGAAACCCGCCACACCGAGCTCTGGCCCGGAGTCAGGAGGGGAGGACAAGGACCAACGTGGTGTCACCACAATGACCACAATGATGATGATGGTGGCAGGGAGCGACCTCCAGGCTGCTGGGGCCTTGAGAGCATCTGCGGAGGCCTTCGGGCCCGGCTCCCACTCTGCCTTAGGCCTGGCCCAGGAGTCCTGGGTCAGGTTTAGGCCTACGGAGGAGCCCAGACCGCGCTTTGTGGAGTTGGACTGGGTGCAGTGGCTGCATGGGGTGGGATCAGGCTCATGGTTTCGGGTCACCCCCATGAGAGGCAGAGACTGACCCTACGTGCACTGGCTCGGACAGGAGCCCAAGTGTGGCGTGTCAGGGGCTGGGGACAGCTCCTCTTGGTCTCCTGGGGATAGCTGGCGCTTGGCAAAGGGGCAGTTTTACCCGGTAAAGCGAATGATTAGAGGTCTTGGGGCCGAAACGATCTCAACCTATTCTCAAACTTTCAATGGGTAAGGGGGCCGGCTCGCTGGCGTGGAGCCGCGCCGTGGAATGCGAGCGCTCAGTGGGCCACTTTTGGTAAGCAGAACTGGCGCTGCGGGATGAAACGAGGTGGTGGCACATGGTTGGCTGCCCCCTTGCAGCGTCACCCCTCAAGATTCTGATGTCATCATGTGTCACACTCACCCCCACTATAAATTGGGGCGTCGCGGCCGTGGGGCTGCCAGAAGCTGAGTATCAGCCGGAGCCATGGCCAGGCGCCGCCGCAGCCGGAGCAGCCCCAGCCGCCAGCGGAGACCCCGCTCCAGGCGCAGGAGTACCCGGAGAAGGCGGAGGCAGAGCCGCAGGCCTAGACGCACAGGTAGGGGACGGAAAGAGGGGCCCGTCCCCAGGCGCCGTGGGACGTCCCTGGGCTGCGGGCGGTGGGCGGCCGAAGGGCGGCCGGGCAGCAGGGAGCGGGGCAGGGGACTCACAGGCTCCCTTTCTCCCCAGGGCACCGCTCCGCCCTACGCCGCCGTGCCCCCAGGAGGAGGATGAGGCGGCGCAGGAGGAGGAGGGCACTGTAAGCGCACCGTCCGCACCCTCCCGCGCAGGACCCTTCCAGCCGTCGAGGCACCTGCACAGTGGAGGCGGCACGTGGTCCCCAGGAAGCGGGGGCCGCCTGCCCCAGGACAGCACAGCCTGCCAATAAACACAACATGGCTCCCCTATCACTGTGTCTGAGCTGGGGCTGAGGGGCCTGGGCTGCGCTGAGCTGCGCTCTCAGGGAGGAGGGGAGAAGCTTTGCTCTCGGGGAGGGGGTCTTTGGGAGAAACCCGCCACACCGAGCTCTGGCCCGGAGTCAGGAGGGGAGGACAAGGACCAACGTGGTGTCACCACAATGACCACAATGATGATGATGGTGGCAGGGAGCGACCTCCAGGCTGCTGAGGCCTTGAGAGCATCTGCGGAGGCCTTCGGGCCCGGCTCCCACTCTGCCTTAGGCCTGGCCCAGGAGTCCTGGGTCAGGTTTAGGCCTACGGAGGAGCCCAGACCGCGCTTTGTGGAGTTGGACTGGGTGCAGTGGCTGCATGGGGTGGGATCAGGCTCATGGTTTCGGGTCACCCCCATGAGAGGCAGAGACTGACCCTACGTGCACTGGCTCGGACAGGAGCCCAAGTGTGGCGTGTCAGGGGCTGGGGACAGCTCCTCTTGGTCTCCTGGGGATAGCTGGCGCTTGGCAAAGGGGCAGTTTTACCCGGTAAAGCGAATGATTAGAGGTCTTGGGGCCGAAACGATCTCAACCTATTCTCAAACTTTCAATGGGTAAGGGGGCCGGCTCGCTGGCGTGGAGCCGCGCCGTGGAATGCGAGCGCTCAGTGGGCCACTTTTGGTAAGCAGAACTGGCGCTGCGGGATGAAACGAGGTGGTGGCACATGGTTGGCTGCCCCCTTTCAGCGTCACCCCTCAAGATTCTGATGTCATCATGTGTCACACTCACCCCCACTATAAATTGGGGCGTCGCGGCCGTGGGGCTGCCAGAAGCTGAGTATCAGCCGGAGCCATGGCCAGGCGCCGCCGCAGCCGGAGCAGCCCCAGCCGCCAGCGGAGACCCCGCTCCAGGCGCAGGAGTACCCGGAGAAGGCGGAGGCAGAGCCGCAGGCCTAGACGCACAGGTAGGGGACGGAAAGAGGGGCCCGTCCCCAGGCGCCGTGGGACGTCCCTGGGCTGCGGGCGGTGGGCGGCCGAAGGGCGGCCGGGCAGCAGGGAGCGGGGCAGGGGACTCACAGGCTCCCTTTCTCCCCAGGGCACCGCTCCGCCCTACGCCGCCGTGCCCCCAGGAGGAGGATGAGGCGGCGCAGGAGGAGGAGGTCACTGTAAGCGCACCGTCCGCACCCTCCCGCGCAGGACCCTTCCAGCCGTCGAGGCACCTGCGCAGTGGAGGCGGCACGTGGTCCCCAGGAAGCGGGGGCCGCCTGCCCCAGGACAGCACAGCCTGCCAATAAACACAACATGGCTCCCCTATCACTGTGTCTGAGCTGGGGCTGAGGGGCCTGGGCTGCGCTGAGCTGCGCTCTCAGGGAGGAGGGGAGAAGCCTTGCTCTCGGGGAGGGGGTCTTTGGGAGAAACCCGCCACACCGAGCTCTGGCCCGGAGTCAGTTGGGGAGGACAAGGACCAACGTGGTGTCACCACAATGACCACAATGATGATGATGGTGGCAGGGAGCGACCTCCAGGCTGCTGAGGCCTTGAGAGCATCTGCGGAGGCCTTCGGGCCCGGCTCCCACTCTGCCTTAGGCCTGGCCCAGGAGTCCTGGGTCAGGTTTAGGCCTACGGAGGAGCCCAGACCGCGCTTTGTGGAGTTGGACTGGGTGCAGTGGCTGCATGGGGTGGGATCAGGCTCATGGTTTCGGGTCACCCCCATGAGAGGCAGAGACTGACCCTACGTGCACTGGCTCGGACAGGAGCCCAAGTGTGGCGTGTCAGGGGCTGGGGACAGCTCCTCTTGGTCTCCTGGGGATAGCTGGCGCTTGGCAAAGGGGCAGTTTTACCCGGTAAAGCGAATGATTAGAGGTCTTGGGGCCGAAACGATCTCAACCTATTCTCAAACTTTCAATGGGTAAGGGGGCCGGCTCGCTGGCGTGGAGCCGCGCCGTGGAATGCGAGCGCTCAGTGGGCCACTTTTGGTAAGCAGAACTGGCGCTGCGGGATGAAACGAGGTGGTGGCACATGGTTGGCTGCCCCCTTGCAGCGTCACCCCTCAAGATTCTGATGTCATCATGTGTCACACTCACCCCCACTATAAATTGGGGCGTCGCGGCCGTGGGGCTGCCAGAAGCTGAGTATCAGCCGGAGCCATGGCCAGGCGCCGCCGCAGCCGGAGCAGCCCCAGCCGCCAGCGGAGACCCCGCTCCAGGCGCAGGAGTACCCGGAGAAGGCGGAGGCAGAGCCGCAGGCCTAGACGCACAGGTAGGGGACGGAAAGAGGGGCCCGTCCCCAGGCGCCGTGGGACGTCCCTGGGCTGCGGGCGGTGGGCGGCCGAAGGGCGGCCGGGCAGCAGGGAGCGGGGCAGGGGACTCACAGGCTCCCTTTCTCCCCAGGGCACCGCTCCGCCCTACGCCGCCGTGCCTCCAGGAGGAGGATGAGGCGGCGCAGGAGGAGGAGGGCACTGTAAGCGCACCGTCCGCAACCTCCCGCGCAGGACCCTTCCAGCCGTCGAGGCACCTGCGCAGTGGAGGCGGCACGTGGTCCCCAGGAAGCGGGGGCCGCCTGCCCCAGGACAGCACAGCCTGCCAATAAACACAACATGGCTCCCCTATCACTGTGTCTGAGCTGGGGCTGAGGGGCCTGGGCTGCGCTGAGCTGCGCTCTCAGGGAGGAGGGGAGAAGCTTTGCTCTCGGGGAGGGGGTCTTTGGGAGAAACCCGCCACACCGAGCTCTGGCCCGGAGTCAGGAGGGGAGGACAAGGACCAACGTGGTGTCACCACAATGACCACAATGATGATGATGGTGGCAGGGAGCGACCTCCAGGCTGCTGGGGCCTTGAGAGCATCTGCGGAGGCCTTCGGGCCCGGCTCCCACTCTGCCTTAGGCCTGGCCCAGGAGTCCTGGGTCAGGTTTAGGCCTACGGAGGAGCCCAGACCGCGCTTTGTGGAGTTGGACTGGGTGCAGTGGCTGCATGGGGTGGGATCAGGCTCATGGTTTCGGGTCACCCCCATGAGAGGCAGAGACTGACCCTACGTGCACTGGCTCGGACAGGAGCCCAAGTGTGGCGTGTCAGGGGCTGGGGACAGCTCCTCTTGGTCTCCTGGGGATAGCTGGCGCTTGGCAAAGGGGCAGTTTTACCCGGTAAAGCGAATGATTAGAGGTCTTGGGGCCGAAACGATCTCAACCTATTCTCAAACTTTCAATGGGTAAGGGGGCCGGCTCGCTGGCGTGGAGCCGCGCCGTGGAATGCGAGCGCTCAGTGGGCCACTTTTGGTAAGCAGAACTGGCGCTGCGGGATGAAACGAGGTGGTGGCACATGGTTGGCTGCCCCCTTGCAGCGTCACCCCTCAAGATTCTGATGTCATCATGTGTCACACTCACCCCCACTATAAATTGGGGCGTCGCGGCCGTGGGGCTGCCAGAAGCTGAGTATCAGCCGGAGCCATGGCCAGGCGCCGCCGCAGCCGGAGCAGCCCCAGCCGCCAGCGGAGACCCCGCTCCAGGCGCAGGAGTACCCGGAGAAGGCGGAGGCAGAGCCGCAGGCCTAGACGCACAGGTAGGGGACGGAAAGAGGGGCCCGTCCCCAGGCGCCGTGGGACGTCCCTGGGCTGCGGGCGGTGGGCGGCCGAAGGGCGGCCGGGCAGCAGGGAGCGGGGCAGGGGACTCACAGGCTCCCTTTCTCCCCAGGGCACCGCTCCGCCCTACGCCGCCGTGCCCCCAGGAGGAGGATGAGGCGGCGCAGGAGGAGGAGGGCACTGTAAGCGCACCGTCCGCACCCTCCCGCGCAGGACCCTTCCAGCCATCGAGGCACCTGCGCAGTGGAGGCGGCACGTGGTCCCCAGGAAGCGGGGGCCGCCTGCCCCAGGACAGCACAGCCTGCCAATAAACACAACATGGCTCCCCTATCACTGTGTCTGAGCTGGGGCTGAGGGGCCTGGGCTGCGCTGAGCTGCGCTCTCAGGGAGGAGGGGAGAAGCTTTGCTCTCGGGGAGGGGGTCTTTGGGAGAAACCCGCCACACCGAGCTCTGGCCCGGAGTCAGGAGGGGAGGACAAGGACCAACGTGGTGTCACCACAATGACCACAATGATGATGATGGTGGCAGGGAGCGACCTCCAGGCTGCTGGGGCCTTGAGAGCATCTGCGGAGGCCTTCGGGCCCGGCTCCCACTCTGCCTTAGGCCTGGCCCAGGAGTCCTGGGTCAGGTTTAGGCCTACGGAGGAGCCCAGACCGCGCTTTGTGGAGTTGGACTGGGTGCAGTGGCTGCATGGGGTGGGATCAGGCTCATGGTTTCGGGTCACCCCCATGAGAGGCAGAGACTGACCCTACGTGCACTGGCTCGGACAGGAGCCCAAGTGTGGCGTGTCAGGGGCTGGGGACAGCTCCTCTTGGTCTCCTGGGGATAGCTGGCGCTTGGCAAAGGGGCAGTTTTACCCGGTAAAGCGAATGATTAGAGGTCTTGGGGCCGAAACGATCTCAACCTATTCTCAAACTTTCAATGGGTAAGGGGGCCGGCTCGCTGGCGTGGAGCCGCGCCGTGGAATGCGAGCGCTCAGTGGGCCACTTTTGGTAAGCAGAACTGGCGCTGCGGGATGAAACGAGGTGGTGGCACATGGTTGGCTGCCCCCTTGCAGCGTCACCCCTCAAGATTCTGATGTCATCATGTGTCACACTCACCCCCACTATAAATTGGGGCGTCGCGGCCGTGGGGCTGCCAGAAGCTGAGTATCAGCCGGAGCCATGGCCAGGCGCCGCCGCAGCCGGAGCAGCCCCAGCCGCCAGCGGAGACCCCGCTCCAGGCGCAGGAGTACCCGGAGAAGGCGGAGGCAGAGCCGCAGGCCTAGACGCACAGGTAGGGGACGGAAAGAGGGGCCCGTCCCCAGGCGCCGTGGGACGTCCCTGGGCTGCGGGCGGTGGGCGGCCGAAGGGCGGCCGGGCAGCAGGGAGCGGGGCAGGGGACTCACAGGCTCCCTTTCTCCCCAGGGCACCGCTCCGCCCTACGCCGCCGTGCCCCCAGGAGGAGGATGAGGCGGCGCAGGAGGAGGAGGGCACTGTAAGCGCACCGTCCGCACCCTCCCGCGCAGGACCCTTCCAGCCATCGAGGCACCTGCGCAGTGGAGGCGGCACGTGGTCCCCAGGAAGCGGGGGCCGCCTGCCCCAGGACAGCACAGCCTGCCAATAAACACAACATGGCTCCCCTATCACTGTGTCTGAGCTGGGGCTGAGGGGCCTGGGCTGCGCTGAGCTGCGCTCTCAGGGAGGAGGGGAGAAGCTTTGCTCTCGGGGAGGGGGTCTTTGGGAGAAACCCGCCACACCGAGCTCTGGCCCGGAGTCAGGAGGGGAGGACAAGGACCAACGTGGTGTCACCACAATGACCACAATGATGATGATGGTGGCAGGGAGCGACCTCCAGGCTGCTGGGGCCTTGAGAGCATCTGCGGAGGCCTTCGGGCCCGGCTCCCACTCTGCCTTAGGCCTGGCCCAGGAGTCCTGGGTCAGGTTTAGGCCTACGGAGGAGCCCAGACCGCGCTTTGTGGAGTTGGACTGGGTGCAGTGGCTGCATGGGGTGGGATCAGGCTCATGGTTTCGGGTCACCCCCATGAGAGGCAGAGACTGACCCTACGTGCACTGGCTCGGACAGGAGCCCAAGTGTGGCGTGTCAGGGGCTGGGGACAGCTCCTCTTGGTCTCCTGGGGATAGCTGGCGCTTGGCAAAGGGGCAGTTTTACCCGGTAAAGCGAATGATTAGAGGTCTTGGGGCCGAAACGATCTCAACCTATTCTCAAACTTTCAATGGGTAAGGGGGCCGGCTCGCTGGCGTGGAGCCGCGCCGTGGAATGCGAGCGCTCAGTGGGCCACTTTTGGTAAGCAGAACTGGCGCTGCGGGATGAAACGAGGTGGTGGCACATGGTTGGCTGCCCCCTTGCAGCGTCACCCCTCAAGATTCTGATGTCATCATGTGTCACACTCACCCCCACTATAAATTGGGGCGTCGCGGCCGTGGGGTTGCCAGAAGCTGAGTATCAGCCGGAGCCATGGCCAGGCGCCGCCGCAGCCGGAGCAGCCCCAGCCGCCAGCGGAGACCCCGCTCCAGGCGCAGGAGTACCCGGAGAAGGCGGAGGCAGAGCCGCAGGCCTAGACGCACAGGTAGGGGACGGAAAGAGGGGCCCGTCCCCAGGCGCCGTGGGACGTCCCTGGGCTGCGGGCGGTGGGCGGCCGAAGGGCGGCCGGGCAGCAGGGAGCGGGGCAGGGGACTCACAGGCTCCCTTTCTCCCCAGGGCACTGCTCCGCCCTACGCCGCCGTGCCCCCAGGAGGAGGATGAGGCGGCGCAGGAGGAGGAGGGCACTGTAAGCGCACCGTCCGCACCCTCCCGCGCAGGACCCTTCCAGCCATCGAGGCACCTGCGCAGTGGAGGCGGCACGTGGTCCCCAGGAAGCGGGGGCCGCCTGCCCCAGGACAGCACAGCCTGCCAATAAACACAACATGGCTCCCCTATCACTGTGTCTGAGCTGGGGCTGAGGGGCCTGGGCTGCGCTGAGCTGCGCTCTCAGGGAGGAGGGGAGAAGCTTTGCTCTCGGGGAGGGGGTCTTTGGGAGAAACCCGCCACACCGAGCTCTGGCCCGGAGTCAGGAGGGGAGGACAAGGACCAACGTGGTGTCACCACAATGACCACAATGATGATGATGGTGGCAGGGAGCGACCTCCAGGCTGCTGGGGCCTTGAGAGCATCTGCGGAGGCCTTCGGGCCCGGCTCCCACTCTGCCTTAGGCCTGGCCCAGGAGTCCTGGGTCAGGTTTAGGCCTACGGAGGAGCCCAGACCGCGCTTTGTGGAGTTGGACTGGGTGCAGTGGCTGCATGGGGTGGGATCAGGCTCATGGTTTCGGGTCACCCCCATGAGAGGCAGAGACTGACCCTACGTGCACTGGCTCGGACAGGAGCCCAAGTGTGGCGTGTCAGGGGCTGGGGACAGCTCCTCTTGGTCTCCTGGGGATAGCTGGCGCTTGGCAAAGGGGCAGTTTTACCCGGTAAAGCGAATGATTAGAGGTCTTGGGGCCGAAACGATCTCAACCTATTCTCAAACTTTCAATGGGTAAGGGGGCCGGCTCGCTGGCGTGGAGCCGCGCCGTGGAATGCGAGCGCTCAGTGGGCCACTTTTGGTAAGCAGAACTGGCGCTGCGGGATGAAACGAGGTGGTGGCACATGGTTGGCTGCCCCCTTGCAGCGTCACCCCTCAAGATTCTGATGTCATCATGTGTCACACTCACCCCCACTATAAATTGGGGCGTCGCGGCCGTGGGGCTGCCAGAAGCTGAGTATCAGCCGGAGCCATGGCCAGGCGCCGCCGCAGCCGGAGCAGCCCCAGCCGCCAGCGGAGACCCCGCTCCAGGCGCAGGAGTACCCGGAGAAGGCGGAGGCAGAGCCGCAGGCCTAGACGCACAGGTAGGGGACGGAAAGAGGGGCCCGTCCCCAGGCGCCGTGGGACGTCCCTGGGCTGCGGGCGGTGGGCGGCCGAAGGGTGGCCGGGCAGCAGGGAGCGGGGCAGGGGACTCACAGGCTCCCTTTCTCCCCAGGGCACCGCTCCGCCCTACGCCGCCGTGCCCCCAGGAGGAGGATGAGGCGGCGCAGGAGGAGGAGGGCACTGTAAGCGCACCGTCCGCACCCTCCCGCGCAGGACCCTTCCAGCCGTCGAGGCACCTGCACAGTGGAGGCGGCACGTGGTCCCCAGGAAGCGGGGGCCGCCTGCCCCAGGACAGCACAGCCTGCCAATAAACACAACATGGCTCCCCTATCACTGTGTCTGAGCTGGGGCTGAGGGGCCTGGGCTGCGCTGAGCTGCGCTCTCAGGGAGGAGGGGAGAAGCTTTGCTCTCGGGGAGGGGGTCTTTGGGAGAAACCCGCCACACCGAGCTCTGGCCCGGAGTCAGGAGGGGAGGACAAGGACCAACGTGGTGTCACCACAATGACCACAATGATGATGATGGTGGCAGGGAGCGACCTCCAGGCTGCTGGGGCCTTGAGAGCATCTGCGGAGGCCTTCGGGCCCGGCTCCCACTCTGCCTTAGGCCTGGCCCAGGAGTCCTGGGTCAGGTTTAGGCCTACGGAGGAGCCCAGACCGCGCTTTGTGGAGTTGGACTGGGTGCAGTGGCTGCATGGGGTGGGATCAGGCTCATGGTTTCGGGTCACCCCCATGAGAGGCAGAGACTGACCCTACGTGCACTGGCTCGGACAGGAGCCCAAGTGTGGCGTGTCAGGGGCTGGGGACAGCTCCTCTTGGTCTCCTGGGGATAGCTGGCGCTTGGCAAAGGGGCAGTTTTACCCGGTAAAGCGAATGATTAGAGGTCTTGGGGCCGAAACGATCTCAACCTATTCTCAAACTTTCAATGGGTAAGGGGGCCGGCTCGCTGGCGTGGAGCCGCGCCGTGGAATGCGAGCACTCAGTGGGCCACTTTTGGTAAGCAGAACTGGCGCTGCGGGATGAAACGAGGTGGTGGCACATGGTTGGCTGCCCCCTTGCAGCGTCACCCCTCAAGATTCTGATGTCATCATGTGTCACACTCACCCCCACTATAAATTGGGGCGTCGCGGCCGTGGGGTTGCCAGAAGCTGAGTATCAGCCGGAGCCATGGCCAGGCGCCGCCGCAGCCGGAGCAGCCCCAGCCGCCAGCGGAGACCCCGCTCCAGGCGCAGGAGTACCCGGAGAAGGCGGAGGCAGAGCCGCAGGCCTAGACGCACAGGTAGGGGATGGAAAGAGGGGCCCGTCCCCAGGCGCCGTGGGACGTCCCTGGGCTGCGGGCGGTGGGCGGCCGAAGGGCGGCCGGGCAGCAGGGAGCGGGGCAGGGGACTCACAGGCTCCCTTTCTCCCCAGGGCACCGCTCCGCCCTACGCCGCCGTGCCCCCAGGAGGAGGATGAGGCGGCGCAGGAGGAGGAGGGCACTGTAAGCGCACCGTCCGCACCCTCCCGCGCAGGACCCTTCCAGCCGTCGAGGCACCTGCGCAGTGGAGGCGGCACGTGGTCCCCAGGAAGCGGGGGCCGCCTGCCCCAGGACAGCACAGCCTGCCAATAAACACAACGTGGCTCCCCTATCACTGTGTCTGAGCTGGGGCTGAGGGGCCTGGGCTGCGCTGAGCTGCGCTCTCAGGGAGGAGGGGAGAAGCTTTGCTCTCGGGGAGGGGGTCTTTGGGAGAAACCCGCCACACCGAGCTCTGGCCCGGAGTCAGGAGGGGAGGACAAGGACCAACGTGGTGTCACCACAATGACCACAATGATGATGATGGTGGCAGGGAGCGACCTCCAGGCTGCTGGGGCCTTGAGAGCATCTGCGGAGGCCTTCGGGCCCAGCTCCCACTCTGCCTTAGGCCTGGCCCAGGAGTCCTGGGTCAGGTTTAGGCCTACGGAGGAGCCCAGACCGCGCTTTGTGGAGTTGGACTGGGTGCAGTGGCTGCATGGGGTGGGGCTGGGATCAGGCTCATGGTTTCGGGTCACCCCCATGAGAGGCAGAGCCTGACCCTAGGTGTGCTGGCTCAGACAGGAGCCCAAGTGTGGCGTGTCAGGGGCTTGAAACCCGGCTCGTGGGGCCAGTCCTGGGGCTGGGAACAGAGACTGGAGTCTCACCCCTGTTATTCGCAGAGGCGAGGGGTCTAATGTTGCAGTTTTGTGTAGCTGGGTGCTGGGAGAGAAGGGGGCAGCTGCAGAGATGGTGCCTGCAAGAAGCAGCCAGAAGCTCTCTGCAGGTCCCAGAGTGTAAACATCGGCCAATTCAAGGCCGGAGTCGCTGCTGCCCAAGGCCGAGCCCATCAGTGTTGGTCACAGCACCTCTGGGTATCACAGTGAGGAGAAGAAACTGCAAGCAGCAGCTTTGTGCCCCCAGAGAACGGAGTGAGATGATGTAGGAAGCTGTGCATGGACTGTGGTGGTTTGGCCCTGGCTAGAGGCCAAATGCCCAGTAAGCCGCTCGCTCTCTCCCCTTTTCAGCCAAAAAGGATAGAAAATAGATATTGGGAGTCTTTGGACTTAGAACCATAGAATCACAGAATCCCAGACTGGTCTGGGTTGGAAGAGACCCCAAGGATCATAGAGCTCCAACCCCCTGCCACAGGCAGGGACACCAAACTCCAGGCCTGGAGCTACACAAGGCTGCCCAGGGCCCCAGCCAACCTGGCCTTGAACACCTCCAGGGACGGGGCATCCACCACTTCTCTGGGCAGCCTGTTCCAGCACCTCACCACTCTCTCTGCAAAGAACTTCCCCCTAATATCTAATCTAAACCTTCCCTCCTTTAGCTTTAGTCCATTCCCCCTTGTCCTGCCATTATCTGCTCTTTTAAAAAGTTGAATCCCCTCCTGCTTATAAGCTCCCTTCAGGGATGGGAAGGCTGCAATGAGGTCCCCCCACAGCCTTCTCTTCTCCAGGCTGAACCAGCCCAGCTGCCTCAGCCTCTCTTTGTAGGGCAGGTGCTCCAGCCCTCTAATCATCCTTGTGGCCCTCCTCTGAGCCCTCTCCAACAGTTCCACATCCTTCTTGTATTTGGGGCCCCAGATCTGGACACAGTACTCCAGAGGGGTACTCCACAGTACTCTCACGAGGGCAGAGTAGAGAGGGACAATCACCTCCCTGTCCCTGCTGCCACCCCTCTTCTGATGGAGCCCAAGATACCATTGGCCTTGTGAGCTGCAAGAGCACACTGCTGGCTCATGTTAAGTTTCTCATCCACCACAATCCCCAAGTCCTTCTCAGCAGGGCTACTCTCAAGAAGCTCTTCTCCCAGTCTGTATCTGTGTCTGG
The DNA here is from genome assembly GCF_964237585.1 of Gallinula chloropus. Taxonomy (NCBI): domain Eukaryota; kingdom Metazoa; phylum Chordata; class Aves; order Gruiformes; family Rallidae; genus Gallinula; species Gallinula chloropus. Next base: position 21,989,586 of record NC_140092.1, on the reverse strand, counting down.
GATTCTTCTGGCCCAAGTGCAACACCTGACACTTGGTAGTGTTGAACCTCATTAGGTTCCCCCGGGCCCATCTTTCCAGCCTGTCAAGATCCCTCCGGATGGCTTCCTTTCCTTCTGGGGTGTCGACCACACCACTCCGATTGGTGTCATCTGCAAACTTGCTGAGGGTGCACTCAATTCCATCATTGATGTCATTGATAAAGATGGTAAAGAGCACCAGTCCCAAGACGGACCCCTGGGGGACACCGCTTGTCACCGGCCTCCACCTGGACATAGACCCATTGACCACCACCCTTTGGCTACGGTCTGTTAACCAGTTTCTTATCCACTGGATGGTCCACCCATCAAATCCACATCTCTCCAATTTAGAGATAAGGATGTGGTGGGGGACTGTGTCAAAGGCCTTGCACAAATCCAGGTAGATGACATTGGTCGCCTTCCCTTTATCTACCCATGCTGTCACTCCATCATAGAAGGTCACCAGATTGGTGAGGCACGACTTGACATAAGGACAGAGGGATCACTCTCCAATTAGTGCGATGGGCAAAACAGACTCAGCACAGGATAAAAGAAAGAAAAGTCATTTATTACTACTACAACTACACACCCAGTGAACCACAGTCAGGTAATGAAAAGCAAAGCCAGGTCTTAAAGCACCTTCCTCCCACCCCTGCCTTCTTAGCAGACTTAAATTTCATCACGATTTTACTCCCTTCCTCCCCCCAACAAGGCACGGGGAGGGGCAGGGAATGGGCAGTGGGGTTCCGGTCGACTCCTCACAAGCTGCTTTCCTTCCCCAGATCTTAACACTTCTACTTCCCCCCACCCCTCGCCTCTTCACACACTTGACTTTAACCACAAATTCACTCCCTTCATCCCCCCGCAACGCAGCGCAGGGAGGGGCAGGGAATGGGGAATGGGGGGTTTTCAGTCCGTTCCTCCTGCGTTGTCTTCCGTCTCAGCTGGCGGGTGATTCCCCACACACAAACACTTTCCCTGCTGCACCGTGGGGTCCCACCCATGGCAGACAGTCCTCCATGACCACCTGCAGCGTTAGTCCTCCCTATCGGGGAGGCATCTCCTCACCCAATGCCTCAGCACGGCTCCTTCCATGGGGTGCTGACCTTCGGGCCCTGACTGCTCCAGCCTGGTGCCCCATGAGGACTCTCTCTACAACACCCAGAGTGCCTTATTCTTCCTCCTCTCCTCCTTTCCCTGGCCTTGGTGCCTGTTGCAGTTTTGTGTAGCTGTGCTGCTGAGATGGCTTTTGCAAGCAGCAGCTACAGCTCGCTGCAAGACCCAGACACTAAACATCGGCCCATTCAAGGCCAAAATTGCTGCTGACCAGGGCTGAGCCAATCGGAGATGGTCAGATCGCCTCTGGGAATCACATAGAGGAGAAAAAAACCTGCAGGCAGATGCATTTTGCCACCGGAGAAGGGAGTGAGATGATACAACAAGCTGCGCAGACACCAAGGCCAGGCCCGAAGGGGAAAGGTGGGGTAAAGAATGAGGCGCTGGAAAGAGATTCCCCTGCAGCTCGTGGAGAAACTCATGGTGGAGCAGGTGTCCCCTCGCAGCCCTTGGATGAGGACGGGGAGCAGAGACATCTACAGCCTGTGAAGAGATTGATCCACGCCTCAGCAGGTTTGCCGGGGGGCTGGTGACATTGCGGGGGACCAGGCCGGGGGAGTCTGGGCCCGGAGGTCAGCACCCATGGAAGGGAGTCCTGCTGAGAGGCCTGTGGTTGCACTCGCAACCACCAGTCCTGCTGAGAGGCTGAGGCCTGTGTGTTGCAGTGTTGTGAGGCTGTGCTGCTGAGAGGGTTTCTTTAAGCAGCAGCTGCAGTTTTCTGCCAGCCTAAACTATAAACAACCAGCAATTCAAGGCCAAAGTCGCGGCCCGAGAGACAGTCGAGCGCCTCTGAGAATCACAGAGAGGAGAAAACAACCCGACAGCAGCTGCATTTTGCCACCGGAGAAGGAGCGAGAAGAGGTAACGAGCTGTGCAGACAGCAAGGCCGCAGGAGGAGGCGGCCCAGGTGCCGGAGAGAAAGATGCCCCTGCAGCCCCTGGAGAGACCCATGGGAAAGGCCCGGACCCCACCTGCAGCCCGTGGAGGGGCTCCACGCTGGATGGAGCAGCTGGAGACAGAGAGGAGATGCTGTGACCCTACGTTGGAACAAGCCCCTGCCAGCACTCGCAGCCATGAGGAGAATCAGAGACACAGAGATGAGCGAGAGAGATTTTTGTGTCAAACAGGTTTGCTGGGGGAGGCTTGGAATCCTGTGGAGGACTGGGACTGAGAGACACTGTGATGAACAGCTAAAGCCCTGTGGGAAAGGATTCACGTTGGAGAAGTTTATGGAGGACTGTGTCCTGTGGGTGAGACCCCACGGTGCAGCAGGGGGAGGGCATGGAATGAATTCCCCCCCAACCCTGGCTGAGAGGAAAATCAGCTGACTGAAGCCCCCATCTCCCAGTCCCTGCCCCCCTGTGCTGTGAGCGGGGGAAGAAGGGAGCGAAATCCTGACAAGAGTCTGCAAAGAAGGGAGTGGTGGGGGCAAAGTTCTTTGTAGTGTAGTGTAATAAATTAGGTAGTTTCTCTCTTCTTCACTTTGTGTTGAGTCTGTTTTGCCCATGTCATTGCTGACAGGATGATCTCTCCCTGTCCTTATTTTGACTCCTGAGCCTCTTAATATATATTTTCTCTCCTGTCCAACTAAGAAGGGGAATAATAGACAGACTTTGGTGGGCTTCTGGCCTCCAGCCAGGGTAAAACCACCACAGGAGATGGCTCCCCGATAGAGAGGACTCACGCAGGGGAAGCTCGTGGATACGACTCTCTCATGGGTGGCACACTTCTCATTACCTGACTCTGCTGTCACTGGGGTGTAGTTGTAGTGGAATATTCCACTAAATATTCCACTGGGGCAGTTTAAATCTTGGGGTTTCAATATTTACCTTGCTGGTTTAGGGCTGGGGGCAACTTGGGGGCTGGGGACAGCTCCTCTTGGTCTCCTGGGCAACGCTGACATTTCCCACGTGGCGGCACATGGTTGGCTGCCCCCTTGCAGCGTCACCCCTCAAGACTATGATGTCATCACGTGTCACACTCACCCCCACTATAAATTGGGGCGTCGCGGCCGTGGGCCTGGCAGAAGCTGACTATCAGCAGGAGCCATGGCCAGACGCCACCGCAGCCGGAGCAGCCCCAGCCGCCAGCGGAGACCCCGCTCCAGGCGCAGGAGTACCCGGAGAAGGCGGAGGCAGAGCCGCAGGCCTAGACGCACAGGTAGGGGACGGAAAGAGGGGCCCGTCCCCAGGCGCCGTGGGACGTCCCTGGGCTGCGGGCGGTGGGCGGCCGAAGGGCGGCCGGGCAGCAGGGAGCGGGGCAGGGGACTCACAGGCTCCCTTTCTCCCCAGGGCACCGCTCCGCCCTACGCCGCCGTGCCCCCAGGAGGAGGATGAGGCGGCGCAGGAGGAGGAGGTCACTGTAAGCGCACCGTCTGCACCCTCCCGCGCAGGACCCTTCCAGCCGTCGAGGCACCTGCGCAGTGGAGGCGGCACGTGGTCCCCAGGAAGCGGGGGCCGCCTGCCCCAGGACAGCACAGCCTGCCAATAAACACAACATGGCTCCCCTATCACTGTGTCTGAGCTGGGGCTGAGGGGCCTGGGCTGCGCTGAGCTGCGCTCTCAGGGAGGAGGGAAGAAGCTTTGCTCTCGGGGAGGGGGTCTTTGGGAGAAACCCGCCACACCGAGCTCTGGCCCGGAGTCAGGAGGGGAGGACAAGGACCAACGTGGTGTCACCACAATGACCACAATGATGATGATGGTGGCAGGGAGCGACCTCCAGGCTGCTGGGGCCTTGAGAGCATCTGCGGAGGCCTTCGGGCCCAGCTCCCACTCTGCCTTAGGCCTGGCCCAGGAGTCCTGGGTCAGGTTTAGGGCTAAGGAGGAGCCCAGACCGCGCTTTGTGGAGTTGGACTGGGTGCAGTGGCTGCATGGGGTGGGGCTGGGATCAGGCTCATGGTTTCGGGTCACCCCCATGAGAGGCAGAGCCTGACCCTAGGTGTGCTGGCTCAGACAGGAGCCCAAGTGTGGCGTGTCAGGGGCTTGAAACCCGGCTCGTGGGGCCAGTCCTGGGGCTGGGAACAGAGACTGGAGTCTCACCCCTGTTATTCGCAGAGGCGAGGGGTCTAATGTTGCAGTTTTGTGTAGCTGGGTGCTGGGAGAGAAGGGGGCAGCTGCAGAGATGGTGCCTGCAAGAAGCAGCCAGAAGCTCTCTGCAGGTCCCAGAGTGTAAACATCGGCCAATTCAAGGCCGGAGTCGCTGCTGCCCAAGGCCGAGCCCATCAGTGTTGGTCACAGCACCTCTGGGTATCACAGTGAGGAGAAGAAACTGCAAGCAGCAGCTTTGTGCCCCCAGAGAACGGAGTGAGATGATGTAGGAAGCTGTGCATGGACTGTGGTGGTTTGGCCCTGGCTAGAGGCCAAATGCCCAGTAAGCCGCTCGCTCTCTCCCCTTTTCAGCCAAAAAGGATAGAAAATAGATATTGGGAGTCTTTGGACTTAGAACCATAGAATCACAGAATCCCAGACTGGTCTGGGTTGGAAGAGACCCCAAGGATCATAGAGCTCCAACCCCCTGCCACAGGCAGGGACACCAAACTCCAGGCCTGGAGCTACACAAGGCTGCCCAGGGCCCCAGCCAACCTGGCCTTGAACACCTCCAGGGACGGGGCATCCACCACTTCTCTGGGCAGCCTGTTCCAGCACCTCACCACTCTCTCTGCAAAGAACTTCCCCCTAATATCTAATCTAAACCTTCCCTCCTTTAGCTTTAGTCCATTCCCCCTTGTCCTGCCATTATCTGCTCTTTTAAAAAGTTGAATCCCCTCCTGCTTATAAGCTCCCTTCAGGGATGGGAAGGCTGCAATGAGGTCCCCCCACAGCCTTCTCTTCTCCAGGCTGAACCAGCCCAGCTGCCTCAGCCTCTCTTTGTAGGGCAGGTGCTCCAGCCCTCTAATCATCCTTGTGGCCCTCCTCTGAACCCTCTCCAACAGTTCCACATCCTTCTTGTATTTGGGGCCCCAGATCTGGACACAGTACTCCAGAGGGGTACTCCACAGTACTCTCACGAGGGCAGAGTAGAGAGGGACAATCACCTCCCTGTCCCTGCTGCCACCCCTCTTCTGATGGAGCCCAAGATACCATTGGCCTTGTGAGCTGCAAGAGCACACTGCTGGCTCATGTTAAGTTTCTCATCCACCACAATCCCCAAGTCCTTCTCAGCAGGGCTACTCTCAAGAAGCTCTTCTCCCAGTCTGTATCTGTGTCTGGGATTCTTCTGGCCCAAGTGCAACACCTGACACTTGGCAGTGTTGAACCTCATTAGGTTCCCCCGGGCCCATCTTTCCAGCCTGTCAAGATCCCTCCGGATGGCTTCCTTTCCTTCTGGGGTGTCGACCACACCACTCAGATTGGTGTCATCTGCAAACTTGCTGAGGGTGCACTCAATTCCATCATTGATGTCATTGATAAAGATGGTAAAGAGCACCAGTCCCAAGACAGACCCCTCGGAGACACCGCTTGTCACCGGCCTCCACCTGGACATAGACCCATTGACCACCACCCTTTGGCTACGGTCTGTTAACCAGTTTCTTATCCACTGGATGGTCCACCCATCAAATCCACATCTCTCCAATTTAGAGATAAGGATGTGGTGGGGGACTGTGTCAAAGGCCTTGCACAAATCCAGGTAGATGACATTGGTCGCCTTCCCTTTATCTACCCATGCTGTCACTCCATCATAGAAGGTCACCAGATTGGTGAGGCACGACTTGACATAAGGACAGAGGGATCACTCTCCAATTAGTGCGATGGGCAAAACAGACTCAGCACAGGATAAAAGAAAGAAAAGTAATTTATTACTACTACAACTACACACCCAGTGAACCACAGTCAGGTAATGAAAAGCAAAGCCAGGTCTTAAAGCACCTTCCTCCCACCCCTGCCTTCTTAGCAGACTTAAATTTCATCACGATTTTACTCCCTTCCTCCCCCCAACAAGGCACGGGGAGGGGCAGGGAATGGGCAGTGGGGTTCCGGTCGACTCCTCACAAGCTGCTTTCCTTCCCCAGATCTTAACACTTCTACTTCCCCCCACCCCTCGCCTCTTCACACACTTGACTTTAACCACAAATTCACTCCCTTCATCCCCCCGCAACGCAGCGCAGGGAGGGGCAGGGAATGGGGAATGGGGGGTTTTCAGTCCGTTCCTCCTGCGTTGTCTTCCGTCTCAGCTGGCGGGTGATTCCCCACACACAAACACTTTCCCTGCTGCACCGTGGGGTCCCACCCATGGCAGACAGTCCTCCATGACCACCTGCAGCGTTAGTCCTCCCTATCGGGGAGGCATCTCCTCACCCAATGCCTCAGCACGGCTCCTTCCATGGGGTGCTGACCTTCGGGCCCTGACTGCTCCAGCCTGGTGCCCCATGGGGACTCTCTCTACAACACCCAGAGTGCCTTATTCTTCCTCCTCTCCTCCTTTCCCTGGCCTTGGTGCCTGTTGCAGTTTTGTGTAGCTGTGCTGCTGAGATGGCTTTTGCAAGCAGCAGCTACAGCTCGCTGCAAGACCCAGACACTAAACATCGGCCCATTCAAGGCCAAAATTGCTGCTGACCAGGGCTGAGCCAATCGGAGATGGTCAGATCGCCTCTGGGAATCACATAGAGGAGAAAAAAACCTGCAGGCAGATGCATTTTGCCACCGGAGAAGGGAGTGAGATGATACAACAAGCTGCGCAGACACCAAGGCCAGGCCCGAAGGGGAAAGGTGGGGTAAAGAATGAGGCGCTGGAAAGAGATTCCCCTGCAGCTCGTGGAGAAACTCATGGTGGAGCAGGTGTCCCCTCGCAGCCCTTGGATGAGGACGGGGAGCAGAGACATCTACAGCCTGTGAAGAGATTGATCCACGCCTCAGCAGGTTTGCCGGGGGGCTGGTGACATTGCGGGGGACCAGGCCGGGGGAGTCTGGGCCCGGAGGTCAGCACCCATGGAAGGGAGTCCTGCTGAGAGGCCTGTGGTTGCACTCGCAACCACCAGTCCTGCTGAGAGGCTGAGGCCTGTGTGTTGCAGTGTTGTGAGGCTGTGCTGCTGAGAGGGTTTCTTTAAGCAGCAGCTGCAGTTTTCTGCCAGCCTAAACTATAAACAACCAGCAATTCAAGGCCAAAGTCGCGGCCCGAGAGACAGTCGAGCGCCTCTGAGAATCACAGAGAGGAGAAAACAACCCGACAGCAGCTGCATTTTGCCACCGGAGAAGGAGCGAGAAGAGGTAACGAGCTGTGCAGACAGCAAGGCCGCAGGAGGAGGCGGCCCAGGTGCCGGAGAGAAAGATGCCCCTGCAGCCCCTGGAGAGACCCATGGGAAAGGCCCGGACCCCACCTGCAGCCCGTGGAGGGGCTCCACGCTGGATGGAGCAGCTGGAGACAGAGAGGAGATGCTGTGACCCTACGTTGGAACAAGCCCCTGCCAGCACTCGCAGCCATGAGGAGAATCAGAGACACAGAGATGAGCGAGAGAGATTTTTGTGTCAAACAGGTTTGCTGGGGGAGGCTTGGAATCCTGTGGAGGACTGGGACTGAGAGACACTGTGATGAACAGCTAAAGCCCTGTGGGAAAGGATTCACGTTGGAGAAGTTTATGGAGGACTGTGTCCTGTGGGTGAGACCCCACGGTGCAGCAGGGGGAGGGCATGGAATGAATTCCCCCCCAACCCTGGCTGAGAGGAAAATCAGCTGACTGAAGCCCCCATCTCCCAGTCCCTGCCCCCCTGTGCTGTGAGCGGGGGAAGAAGGGAGCGAAATCCTGACAAGAGTCTGCAAAGAAGGGAGTGGTGGGGGCAAAGTTCTTTGTAGTGTAGTGTAATAAATTAGGTAGTTTCTCTCTTCTTCACTTTGTGTTGAGTCTGTTTTGCCCATGTCATTGCTGACAGGATGATCTCTCCCTGTCCTTATTTTGACTCCTGAGCCTCTTAATATATATTTTCTCTCCTGTCCAACTAAGAAGGGGAATAATAGACAGACTTTGGTGGGCTTCTGGCCTCCAGCCAGGGTAAAACCACCACAGGAGATGGCTCCCCGATAGAGAGGACTCACGCAGGGGAAGCTCGTGGATACGACTCTCTCATGGGTGGCACACTTCTCATTACCTGACTCTGCTGTCACTGGGGTGTAGTTGTAGTGGAATATTCCACTAAATATTCCACTGGGGCAGTTTAAATCTTGGGGTTTCAATATTTACCTTGCTGGTTTAGGGCTGGGGGCAACTTGGGGGCTGGGGACAGCTCCTCTTGGTCTCCTGGGCAACGCTGACATTTCCCACGTGGCGGCACATGGTTGGCTGCCCCCTTGCAGCGTCACCCCTCAAGACTATGATGTCATCACGTGTCACACTCACCCCCACTATAAATTGGGGCGTCGCGGCCGTGGGCCTGGCAGAAGCTGACTATCAGCAGGAGCCATGGCCAGACGCCACCGCAGCCGGAGCAGCCCCAGCCGCCAGCGGAGACCCCGCTCCAGGCGCAGGAGTACCCGGAGAAGGCGGAGGCAGAGCCGCAGGCCTAGACGCACAGGTAGGGGACGGAAAGAGGGGCCCGTCCCCAGGCGCCGTGGGACGTCCCTGGGCTGCGGGCGGTGGGCGGCCGAAGGGCGGCCGGGCAGCAGGGAGCGGGGCAGGGGACTCACAGGCTCCCTTTCTCCCCAGGGCACCGCTCCGCCCTACGCCGCCGTGCCCCCAGGAGGAGGATGAGGCGGCGCAGGAGGAGGAGGGCACTGTAAGCGCACCGTCTGCACCCTCCCGCGCAGGACCCTTCCAGCCGTCGAGGCACCTGCGCAGTGGAGGCGGCACGTGGTCCCCAGGAAGCGGGGGCCGCCTGCCCCAGGACAGCACAGCCTGCCAATAAACACAACATGGCTCCCCTATCACTGTGTCTGAGCTGGGGCTGAGGGGCCTGGGCTGCGCTGAGCTGCGCTCTCAGGGAGGAGGGAAGAAGCTTTGCTCTCGGGGAGGGGGTCTTTGGGAGAAACCCGCCACACCGAGCTCTGGCCCGGAGTCAGGAGGGGAGGACAAGGACCAACGTGGTGTCACCACAATGACCACAATGATGATGATGGTGGCAGGGAGCGACCTCCAGGCTGCTGGGGCCTTGAGAGCATCTGCGGAGGCCTTCGGGCCCAGCTCCCACTCTGCCTTAGGCCTGGCCCAGGAGTCCTGGGTCAGGTTTAGGGCTAAGGAGGAGCCCAGACCGCGCTTTGTGGAGTTGGACTGGGTGCAGTGGCTGCATGGGGTGGGGCTGGGATCAGGCTCATGGTTTCGGGTCACCCCCATGAGAGGCAGAGCCTGACCCTAGGTGTGCTGGCTCAGACAGGAGCCCAAGTGTGGCGTGTCAGGGGCTTGAAACCCGGCTCGTGGGGCCAGTCCTGGGGCTGGGAACAGAGACTGGAGTCTCACCCCTGTTATTCGCAGAGGCGAGGGGTCTAATGTTGCAGTTTTGTGTAGCTGGGTGCTGGGAGAGAAGGGGGCAGCTGCAGAGATGGTGCCTGCAAGAAGCAGCCAGAAGCTCTCTGCAGGTCCCAGAGAGTACACATCGGCCAATTCAAGGCCGGAGTCGCTGCTGCCCAAGGCCGAGCCCATCAGTGTTGGTCACAGCACCTCTGGGTATCACAGTGAGGAGAAGAAACTGCAAGCAGCAGCTTTGTGCCCCCAGAGAACGGAGTGAGATGATGTAGGAAGCTGTGCATGGACTGTGGTGGTTTGGCCCTGGCTAGAGGCCAAATGCCCAGTAAGCCGCTCGCTCTCTCCCCTTTTCAGCCAAAAAGGATAGAAAATAGATATTGGGAGTCTTTGGACTTAGAACCATAGAATCACAGAATCCCAGACTGGTCTGGGTTGGAAGAGACCCCAAGGATCATAGAGCTCCAACCCCCTGCCACAGGCAGGGACACCAAACTCCAGGCCTGGAGCTACACAAGGCTGCCCAGGGCCCCAGCCAACCTGGCCTTGAACACCTCCAGGGACGGGGCATCCACCACTTCTCTGGGCAGCCTGTTCCAGCACCTCACCACTCTCTCTGCAAAGAACTTCCCCCTAATATCTAATCTAAACCTTCCCTCCTTTAGCTTTAGTCCATTCCCCCTTGTCCTGCCATTATCTGCTCTTTTAAAAAGTTGAATCCCCTCCTGCTTATAAGCTCCCTTCAGGGATGGGAAGGCTGCAATGAGGTCCCCCCACAGCCTTCTCTTCTCCAGGCTGAACCAGCCCAGCTGCCTCAGCCTCTCTTTGTAGGGCAGGTGCTCCAGCCCTCTAATCATCCTTGTGGCCCTCCTCTGAGCCCTCTCCAACAGTTCCACATCCTTCTTGTATTTGGGGCCCCAGATCTGGACACAGTACTCCAGAGGGGTACTCCACAGTACTCTCACGAGGGCAGAGTAGAGAGGGACAATCACCTCCCTGTCCCTGCTGCCACCCCTCTTCTGATGGAGCCCAAGATACCATTGGCCTTGTGAGCTGCAAGAGCACACTGCTGGCTCATGTTAAGTTTCTCATCCACCACAATCCCCAAGTCCTTCTCAGCAGGGCTACTCTCAAGAAGCTCTTCTCCCAGTCTGTATCTGTGTCTGGGATTCTTCTGGCCCAAGTGCAACACCTGACACTTGGTAGTGTTGAACCTCATTAGGTTCCCCCGGGCCCATCTTTCCAGCCTGTCAAGATCCCTCCGGATGGCTTCCTTTCCTTCTGGGGTGTCGACCACACCACTCCGATTGGTGTCATCTGCAAACTTGCTGAGGGTGCACTCAATTCCATCATTGATGTCATTGATAAAGATGGTAAAGAGCACCAGTCCCAAGACGGACCCCTGGGGGACACCGCTTGTCACCGGCCTCCACCTGGACATAGACCCATTGACCACCACCCTTTGGCTACGGTCTGTTAACCAGTTTCTTATCCACTGGATGGTCCACCCATCAAATCCACATCTCTCCAATTTAGAGATAAGGATGTGGTGGGGGACTGTGTCAAAGGCCTTGCACAAATCCAGGTAGATGACATTGGTCGCCTTCCCTTTATCTACCCATGCTGTCACTCCATCATAGAAGGTCACCAGATTGGTGAGGCACGACTTGACATAAGGACAGAGGGATCACTCTCCAATTAGTGCGATGGGCAAAACAGACTCAGCACAGGATAAAAGAAAGAAAAGTCATTTATTACTACTACAACTACACACCCAGTGAACCACAGTCAGGTAATGAAAAGCAAAGCCAGGTCTTAAAGCACCTTCCTCCCACCCCTGCCTTCTTAGCAGACTTAAATTTCATCACGATTTTACTCCCTTCCTCCCCCCAACAAGGCACGGGGAGGGGCAGGGAATGGGCAGTGGGGTTCCGGTCGACTCCTCACAAGCTGCTTTCCTTCCCCAGATCTTAACACTTCTACTTCCCCCCACCCCTCGCCTCTTCACACACTTGACTTTAACCACAAATTCACTCCCTTCATCCCCCCGCAACGCAGCGCAGGGAGGGGCAGGGAATGGGGAATGGGGGGTTTTCAGTCCGTTCCTCCTGCGTTGTCTTCCGTCTCAGCTGGCGGGTGATTCCCCACACACAAACACTTTCCCTGCTGCACCGTGGGGTCCCACCCATGGCAGACAGTCCTCCATGACCACCTGCAGCGTTAGTCCTCCCTATCGGGGAGGCATCTCCTCACCCAATGCCTCAGCACGGCTCCTTCCATGGGGTGCTGACCTTCGGGCCCTGACTGCTCCAGCCTGGTGCCCCATGAGGACTCTCTCTACAACACCCAGAGTGCCTTATTCTTCCTCCTCTCCTCCTTTCCCTGGCCTTGGTGCCTGTTGCAGTTTTGTGTAGCTGTGCTGCTGAGATGGCTTTTGCAAGCAGCAGCTACAGCTCGCTGCAAGACCCAGACACTAAACATCGGCCCATTCAAGGCCAAAATTGCTGCTGACCAGGGCTGAGCCAATCGGAGATGGTCAGATCGCCTCTGGGAATCACATAGAGGAGAAAAAAACCTGCAGGCAGATGCATTTTGCCACCGGAGAAGGGAGTGAGATGATACAACAAGCTGCGCAGACACCAAGGCCAGGCCCGAAGGGGAAAGGTGGGGTAAAGAATGAGGCGCTGGAAAGAGATTCCCCTGCAGCTCGTGGAGAAACTCATGGTGGAGCAGGTGTCCCCTCGCAGCCCTTGGATGAGGACGGGGAGCAGAGACATCTACAGCCTGTGAAGAGATTGATCCACGCCTCAGCAGGTTTGCCGGGGGGCTGGTGACATTGCGGGGGACCAGGCCGGGGGAGTCTGGGCCCGGAGGTCAGCACCCATGGAAGGGAGTCCTGCTGAGAGGCCTGTGGTTGCACTCGCAACCACCAGTCCTGCTGAGAGGCTGAGGCCTGTGTGTTGCAGTGTTGTGAGGCTGTGCTGCTGAGAGGGTTTCTTTAAGCAGCAGCTGCAGTTTTCTGCCAGCCTAAACTATAAACAACCAGCAATTCAAGGCCAAAGTCGCGGCCCGAGAGACAGTCGAGCGCCTCTGAGAATCACAGAGAGGAGAAAACAACCCGACAGCAGCTGCATTTTGCCACCGGAGAAGGAGCGAGAAGAGGTAACGAGCTGTGCAGACAGCAAGGCCGCAGGAGGAGGCGGCCCAGGTGCCGGAGAGAAAGATGCCCCTGCAGCCCCTGGAGAGACCCATGGGAAAGGCCCGGACCCCACCTGCAGCCCGTGGAGGGGCTCCACGCTGGATGGAGCAGCTGGAGACAGAGAGGAGATGCTGTGACCCTACGTTGGAACAAGCCCCTGCCAGCACTCGCAGCCATGAGGAGAATCAGAGACACAGAGATGAGCGAGAGAGAGTTTTGTGTCGGAACAGGTTTGCTGGGGGAGGCTTGGAATCCTGTGGAGGACTGGAACTGAGAGACACTGTGATGAACAGCTAAAGCCCTGTGGGAAAGGATTCACGTTGGAGAAGTTTATGGAGGACTGTGTCCTGTGGGTGAGACCCCACGGTGCAGCAGGGGGAGGGCATGGAATGAATTCCCCCCCAACCCTGGCTGAGAGGAAAATCAGCTGACTGAAGCCCCCATCTCCCAGTCCCTGCCCCCCTGTGCTGTGAGCGGGGGAAGAAGGGAGCGAAATCCTGACTAGAGTCTGCAAAGAAGGGAGGGGTGGGGGCAAAGTTCTTTGTAGTGTAGTGTAATAAATTAGGTAGTTTCTCTCTTCTTCACTCTGTGTTGAGTCTGTTTTGCCCATGTCATTGCTGACAGGATGATCTCTCCCTGTCCTTATTTTGACTCCTGAGCCTCTTAATATATATTTTCTCTCCTGTCCAACTAAGAAGGGGAATAATAGACAGACTTTGGTGGGCTTCTGGCCTCCAGCCAGGGTAAAACCACCACAGGAGATGGCTCCCCGATAGAGAGGACTCACGCAGGGGAAGCTCGTGGATACGACTCTCTCATGGGTGGCACACTTCTCATTACCTGACTCTGCTGTCACTGGGGTGTAATTGTAGTGGAATATTCCACTGGGGCAGTTTAAATCTTGGGGTTTCAATATTTACCTTGCTGTTTTGGGGCTGGGGGCAACTTGGGGGCTGGGGACAGCTCCTCTTGGTCTCCTGGGCAACGCTGACATTTCCCACGTGGCGGCACATGGTTGGCTGCCCCCTTGCAGCGTCACCCCTCAAGACTATGATGTCATCACGTGTCACACTCACCCCCACTATAAATTGGGGCGTCGCGGCCGTGGGCCTGGCAGAAGCTGACTATCAGCAGGAGCCATGGCCAGACGCCACCGCAGCCGGAGCAGCCCCAGCCGCCAGCGGAGACCCCGCTCCAGGCGCAGGAGTACCCGGAGAAGGCGGAGGCAGAGCCGCAGGCCTAGACGCACAGGTAGGGGACGGAAAGAGGGGCCCGTCCCCAGGCGCCGTGGGACGTCCCTGGGCTGCGGGCGGTGGGCGACGGAAGGGCGGCCGGGCAGCAGGGAGCGGGGCAGGGGACTCACAGGCTCCCTTTCTCCCCAGGGCACCGCTCCGCCCTACGCCGCCGTGCCCCCAGGAGGAGGATGAGGCGGCGCAGGAGGAGGAGGTCACTGTAAGCGCACCGTCCGCACCCTCCCGCGCAGGACCCTTCCAGCCGTCGAGGCACCTGCGCAGTGGAGGCGGCACGTGGTCCCCAGGAAGCGGGGGCCGCCTGCCCCAGGACAGCACAGCCTGCCAATAAACACAACATGGCTCCCCTATCACTGTGTCTGAGCTGGGGCTGAGGGGCCTGGGCTGCTACAGATCCACACACTCATTATCACTTCTAGGAAAAGGCAGGGTTTTGCAGATTAGCTCCTGGAAGACCTTTACATTGACTCCTCCCAGATAGAGGACGCTCAGGGACACTCAGGGCTCTGCTGGAGGGCTTCAGGGACAAAGGCTAGAGAGCTAGATAGAGATAACAGGGGAAAGGAGGCCAATGATGGAGCAGTTATGGAGCTCCCAAGTCCTTGTTTCCTGCCTCTGAAGCCAGCCAGTTCCCAGAATCCCAGACTCACCAGGTTGGAAAAGCCCTTTAAGCCCATGGACTCCAACCATTCCTGTCCTGTGCTGACCCAGATCTCTCAGGACCTCATCTCCCCGGCTGTTAAACACACCCAGGGCTGGGGACTCAGCCCCCTCCCTGGGCAGCCTGTGCCACAGCCCCACAACTCTGCCAGGGAAGAACTTTTCCCTCCCAGCTGAGCTGACCCTGCCCTGGGGCAGTTTGAGCCCATTCCCCCTCCTCCCATCTCCTGTCCCCTGGCTGAAGAGACCATCGCCCACCTCTCTGCACCCTCCTGGCAGGGCAGTGGAGGCGGTGAGAAGGTCTCCTCACCTCTTTGCGAATCACAGAATCATCAACTGTCTTGGTTGGAAGGGACCCTTTAGACTACCCAGTCCAACCACCACCCCAACCTGCCACCCACCACTAACCCATGTCCCTCAGCACCACATCTACCCGGCTTTTGGGAGGTAGACCCCACCACTTCCCTGGGCAGCCTGTCCAATGCCTGACAACCCTCTCCGGGAAGGAGTTTTTCCTGACATCCACTCTAACCCTCCCCTGGCACAACTGGAGCCCGTTTCCTCCTGTCCCAGCACCCATAACTTACAAGGGAACATCCTTAATGTGCAAGGTTGGTCCTAGCGAGCTGGGAATTCATACACAGTGGGGATGCCTTCATAGGAAACCTTTACTTCCCTGAAGAAAGCGGCACCCAGCACGTCTCACCCTCAACTGCAGGGGGGAAAAAGGTGTCTATCGTTTACCAGCAGTTCAAAGAGGGGGTGTCCCTCTCCCCAGGGTGTGCATGTGCCCCCCCCCCCCCCCCCCCCCAACGCAACGTCAAGACAGAACAGGAGGTAAAAACAACAGTAAAAGTCACACAGGCAGCTGCAGAAGGATGGACCCAACTACAGAAGTGGAAATTTAATCACTTCATTTAATTCAACACAGTAAAAGCAGGGTCCCTAGGACAGGTCAGGGCTGGAACCTCTCCAGAGAACGAGACTCCACACCCCCTGGGCAGCCTGTCCCAGGGCTCCCTCACCCTCACCGGGAAGAAGTTCTTCCCCACATTGGGGTGGAACTTCCCGGGCTCCAACTTGAGGCCATCGGCCCTTGTCCTGTCCCCACAGACCCTGAGAAGAGGCTGCCCATGTCCCCCTGTGTGCCACCCTTCAGCTATTGATCCCCATTGATCAGATCCCCTCTCAGGCTGCTTCTCTCCAGGCTGAACAGCCCCAGCTCACTCAGCCTTTCCTCGCAGGGGAGATGCTCCAGGCCCTTCATCCCCTTCGCAGCCTCCGCTGGACTCTCTCCAGGAGACCCCTGGCTGTTTTGTCCCAGGGAGCCCAGCATTGGACACAACACTCCAGGTGGGGCCTGACCAGGGCAGAGCAGAGGGAGAGGATCCCCTCCTTTCACCTGCAGCCCACGCTCCTTTTGATGCCCCCAGGATCCCATTTGCCTTCCTACCCACCAGGGTACACTGCTGGCTCATGGCACCACTACACATTTAGTGTCACCACTGTAAAGGTGTAAACACACACTGTGGTCAGCCTGCTTTTGGGAGCACAGGAAGCAGAAGTCACCTCTGCTGACTTTAAAACCCCACAATCAGGTACCTGGTCTGAGTTCATTTCTAGAAACTACACATGATCTCAGTGCACACAGAATCACAGCATCACAGATTCACAGAATCATAGGGGTTGGAAGGGACCTCAAGAGATCATCAGGTCCAACCCCCTGCCAAAGCACACAAGTGTTTGTAAACTGCAGTACAAGGCAGGCAGGGCAGAGACCACTGATTTGGAGCTGATAAAGGGAAAAATATGATGGGAAACAAAGATTTGGTTTCTTATTTCTGCTTTGAAGGGCTCCTGAGTTAGCGGAGACCAAACCCTTCCTTATGCTTTATGGCCCGAAGCAGCTTTTTCTTTAGTATTGTTTGGCTGCTGTACCTGGGGAGGTTCAGAGCGTGGCTGCAGGTATTGGCAGAGATATAGACCTCATCTGGATTCTTCTCTTGAGGATCTACGATCTGAAACATAAAATGCTCCAGCCCATAGCCAGGGATTTGATCAGATCCTGATACAAATGCTGAAGGAACGGGGACAAAAGAGAACAAAAAGGAAGTTAGCAGATTAAAATAATCACAGATTCACAGAGTCACAGGGGTTGGAAAGGACCTCCAGAGCTCACTGAGTCCAACCCCCTGCCAAAGCAGGGTCCCTAGGACAGGTCGCACAGAGATGGGGCTGGAATCTCTCCAGAGAAGGAGACTCCACACCCCCCTGGGCAGGCTGTCCCAGGGCTCCCTCACCAGGAAGAATTCTTCCACTTAAATAAATTAAAACAACCCCAAACCCTTAGATGATATTATCAGAGGATGAAAAGCATGAGCGAAAATTAGTGTAAAAAATAGGGCTGTTTCCACCAGCTCATTGTTTTGCTTTGTTGAATTTGTACCTGAATAAGTGTCTCTTGGGGAGCCATGGGGATTGTAAACCCTCTTCTACTTACACAGACTCTGTGCATGAGAAAGGCCAGGCTTGACCTCCTGCATTAGAAAGGGATGAGCTAGCTTCTGCCAGCCTTTGAGAAAGCTCAACTGCTCACGTCACCACATCCTGCTCCCACCAGTGGGGCCTCTGACCAACAACCCAGAACTACAACAGTCAGGGATCGAGTAATTGCCAGGTTCAGGGGGGGTCAGATGCACTGAGGCAAGGCTCAGGGGATGTGAGGAGCGTCAGAGCCCTGTCTCTGCAACTCTGTCTTGCCTCTTTGGAGCTTTCACTAGAAAATGTGTATAGGGGAGGAGAGGAGAATGGGTAAGGGGAGAGAAGAATAGGCAGGGGAGAGGAGAACTGCAGTATTTTTCATGTGGAGGCACCTAAAACGTGTTGGGGGCGGTGGGGAAGGAAGGGCTAGGGAAAGTTTAAAATGCCTGATACATTACCAAGAAAGTTCTTCTTTTTTTCTTCT
The DNA here is from genome assembly GCF_964237585.1 of Gallinula chloropus. Lineage (NCBI taxonomy): Eukaryota > Metazoa > Chordata > Aves > Gruiformes > Rallidae > Gallinula > Gallinula chloropus. Next base: position 21,971,995 of record NC_140092.1, on the reverse strand, counting down.
GACAGTTTGTGAAAAACAGCCCAAAAATCCTTGATGGTCCGATCTAACTTGGTGTAGTACCAATACCTTGTGTTCTGCCAGAGATACAAATACAACAGGCTGGTTAACCCTTGAATTCCTGTTTCTATTGAAAGCAACAACAATTTATCCCATCAGTTTTATAAGCCCTTTTGCAGATATTCAAATCCTCTTAAACCCCTGGAATCCGCTTGTCCATTTTAAAGATTCACATGACAATCCTTGAACCACAGCTTTTTAGCCCCCACTTTGTTCCTGCACCTGACCTAGATCAAGTCTCAAACCACCATCACAACAAGAGAAGGAAAGTCCCTTGAGCTCATTTTTCTGTTCATGAGCTACACAGGCAGCAGCAGGAGGAGTTCATGCTCAGCACACAAAGCAGAAGAACACTGTACAAATACCCAATACCTTTTCCATAAGATGCCAGTCATATTTGTTGCATCCCTGGAGAACAACCTGGAGCTCTTTAGGGAGAAACATCTTCCACTGCTTAGTTGGGCAGCCTCTTAAGAACCCTTGCATGAAGTCCTCGAACGGCTCACGCACCGATTCATTGAACTTGTGATTCAGGTACAAGTCGACGTATTCTCTCCTGCAAGGACCAGATATCAGGGGGATGGAGTGAGGCTGGAGGAGGGAAGGGTTAGAGGAGATCTCAGGGGGAAGTTCTTTGCAGAGAGAGTGGTGAGGGGCTGGAAGAGGCTGCCCAGAGAGGGGGTGGGTGCCCCGTCCCTGGGGGTGTTGAAGGCCAGGTTGGCTGGGGCCCTGGGCAGCCTTGTGTAGCTCCAGGCCTGGAGGTTGGTGTCCCTGCCTGTGGCAGGGGGTTGGAGCTCTGTGCTCCTTGGGGTGCCTCCCAACCCAGACCAGTCTGGGATTCAATGATATTTTGGACCAAACAGATCCTTCATTAAGGGGAGAATTAACAGGGAGCTTCATTCCTTTGGGATTTGTTTCGTGGTGTGGTGCTTGTCCGGTGTAAATGCTATACAGAGTGATGTCAGGCCAGAGTCCCTGTACTAAAGTGACACGTCACATGGATCAACTGCTCCTTCCTCTGTCACACACAAGAGAGAGTCTATATACAGACCTGATCTGGAAAAGTTCTGCCCATAGACAGCCCCGTAGGGAGCTGTGTCAGCTGGATTTCCCTGAAAACACTGTTCTGGGCTAACTGTAAGGACTTGCCCCGCTAAAGCCAAGCAGCTCTGGCCATGCAGATGCCAGGATGTCCAAGGATGGATTCCCTTCTCATCCACAGCCTGCACAGACAGCCCATGTCTGGCACACACAGAGAACCAGAACACACAACCTACTGGGCCAAGACCAGCAGCCCAACGCTGATGAACTTCAATAGAGAATCACAGGGGTGGGAAGGGCCCTCCAGAGCCCATGGGGTCTGACTCCCTGCCAAAGCAGGGTCCCTAGGACAGGTCAGGGCTGAAATCTCTCCAGACAAGGAGACTCCACACCCCCTGGGCAGCCTGTCCCAAGGCTCCCTCACCCTCACCGGGAAGAAGTTCTTCCCCACATTAGTACAGAACTTCTATGCTCCAGTTCCCATATGCTGCAAGAGCAGATGGGGATGGGCACAGGCATGGCATTTTGTACACTCAAAACAAGACAATGGGATAAGAAAACCAAACCTGACCTGTTTTCCTTAGTGACAGGAATGTTGGCACCACCTTCTTTAAGTTCAACAACCACCACAGAATCTCCTTCTTCCATTACCTAGGCAAAGAAACAAAAGCATTGGATGTTGTATCTCTGTATGACATACATATGGGTCAGGCAGGGCCTGACACAGCACTCACACTATTCTGAGTTCACAGACAGGTTCTGTCACACACAGGCGGGACAATGTTGTGCTGGAGCACACCGGTGTCCTGTCTGAATGGAGAGCTGCTGGGGAGAAGGACCTGGGGGTGCTGGGTGACTGAGCAGGAGCCAGCAGTGTGCCCGGGTGGCCAAGAAGGCCAAGGGCATCCTGGCTTGTGTCAGAGCCAGCGTGGCCAGCAGGTCTGGGGAGGGGATTGTGCCCCTGGGCTGGGCACTGGGGAGGCTGCACCTCGAGTGCTGGGTCCAGTTCTGGGCCCCTGACTCCAAGAAGGACCTGGAGGTGCTGGAGCGTGTCCAGAGAAGGGCAACCAGGCTGGGGAAGGGGCTGGAGGGCAAATCCTCTGAGGAGCAGCTGAGGGAGCTGGGGATGTTGAGCCTGGAGAAGAGGAGGCTGAGGGGAGACCTCATCGCTCTCTACAGCTCCCTAAAAGGGGGGTGCAGTGAGGTGGGGTTGGTCACCTCTCCCTGGCAGCCAGTGACAGGATGAGGGGAATCGGCCCAAAGCTGCGTCAGGGGAAGGTTGGGTTGGACATCAGGAGAAATGTCTGTATGGAAGGGCTGTCAGATCCTGGCCCAGGCTGCCCAGGGAGGGGTTGAGGCACCATCCCTGGGGAAGTTAAAAGAAGCAGATGTCGTACTTGGGGATGTGCTCTGGTGTTGGGCCTGGTGGGGCTGGACAGATGGGGGGACTCAATGATCTTGAAGGTCTTTTCCAACCAAAACAGTTCTATGGTTCTAATGGCACAACAATGTCTCACCGTGAAGTCCATGTCCAGGCTCTCAAGGTAATGATCACATTCTGCATTCAAAATTCCCTGAAGATGCCTTGTGCAAAGGGGAAAAGACAGGAGACTAAGCAACTGTTCAAGCCACTTTCAAACCCCACTGAAACACATCCCTGGACAGGCAGTATTTGAATACACAGCCGTACAGAACACCCACACTCACACAGACCTTCACACACAGAATCATCAAATCCCAGACTGGTCTGGGTTGGGAGGGATCCCAAGGAGCACAGAGCTCCAACCCCCTGCCACAGGCAGGGACACCAACCTCCAGGCCTGGAGCTACACAAGGCTGCCCAGGGCCCCAGCCAACCTGGCCTTCAACACCCCCAGACACGGGGCACCCACCCCCTCTCTGGGCAGCCCCTTCCAGCCCCTCACCACTCTCTCTGCAAACAACTTCCCCTGAAATCTCCTCTAACCCTTCCCTCCTCCAGCTTCACTCCATCCCCCTTGTCCTGCCAGTCTCTGCCCTTGAACAAGCTGATTCCCCTCCTGTTCCTTTGCTCCCTTCAGGGATGGGAAGGCTGCAATGAGGTCCCCCCACAGCCTTCTCTTCTCCAGGCTGAACCAGCCCAGCTCCCTCAGCCTCTCTCCATAGGGGAGCTGCTCCAGCCCTCTGAGCATCTCCGTGGCTCCTCTGCCCCCTCTCCAACAGCCCCACATCTCTCTTGCACTGGGGGCCCCAGCTCTGGACACAGGACTCCAGCTGGGGCCTCACAGGGCAGAGCAGAGAGGGACAATCCCCTCCCTGTCCCTGCTGCCATCCCATGAAAAGCTGGACTTCAGGGACCTAGAAGCTCAGCTTTATGCTGGTGGCAGCAGCACTTCTCCCTGCTCTATCTGCCTGAAACCTCCTTTCCCAGCGTGGGGGGACCGTGCATGTGGGCTCCCAGGTTTGGCACTACTGCAGCAGGTGGTAACACTCTGCTTGTGCACAGCAGCAATTAGAGGAAAAAAAACCCCCACCCCACAACCCAACAGTAGTAGCTGGGTGCTCCCAAATCCAAACTACAGCTCAAAGTGTTCTTAACTATATAACCACAGTGTGGGCTTAAGCTCATGAGGAGCAGAAATCTGAGCCCAAGCCAGGGGCTTGGCTTTCGTTTTGGCAATGCCAGCCTCTGAGAGCAACATCTGTGCCCCAGGCAAGGACTGTCCTGCAGACCTGCAGCTCTGAGCAGCCCTGCAATGGCCAACACAGCTGCCGCAGGCATCCTGGGTCAGGCCTCAGAGGTAGAATAGGATCATAGGATGGGTTAGGTGTGAAGGGACCTTCAGAGGCCACCCAGTCCCACCCTGCAGTGAGCAGGGACATCTTCACTAGAGCAGGGTGCTCAGAGCCCCATCCAGCCTGACCTTGAATGTCTCCAGGGATGGGGCCTCCACCACCTCTCTGGGCACCCTGGGCCAGGGTCTCACCACCCTCAGAGGGAAGAACTTCTTCCTCAGCTGTCACCTAACCCTGCCCTGCTCTAGTTTAAACCCATCACCTCTCATCCTATAGAATAACAGAATCCCAGACCAGTTTGGGTCGGAAGGGACCTCAAAGCCCATCTAGTCCTGCTCCCTGGGACATCCTCCCCCAGGCCAGGCTCCCCCAAACCCCATCCAACCCTTGAGCCCTGCCAGGGATCCCGGGGCAGCCCCGGCTCTCTGGGCACCCAGTGCCAGGACCTCCCCCCTCTTCTGGAAGGATTTCCGCCTCCCACCCCCTCTCCATCCCCCTCCTGCAGCTGAAGGCCCTTCCCCTGTGCCTGGCCCTCCATACCAGCCCCTCTCGAGCTCTCCGGGAGACCCTCGAGGGCCGGGAAGGGGCTCGGAGCTCTCCCCGATGCCAGTGCGCACAGCAAAGGCCGGGCCGGGCTCTTACCGGACCTCGCCTGGGCACAGCTCCTCCAGGTCTTCCATGGCGGGCTGCAGCCCCAGCAGCTTCTTGTAGAGAGCGGCGGGGAAGGGGAGCGGCGCGGTGCAGCCGTTGTACAGCGCCATGCCGCACAGCGTCCCGGCCCGCAAGAAGGCGTCCCCCTGGGCCGGGGCCTGCCGGGAAACAGGCGCCAAGGGAGGGTCGGGGGGTGGGGGGTTAAGGAAGGAGAAGCGGCCGGTGAGCGGCCTCTCCCCAGCGCCCCGGGGCTGCCGGCGGGCCGGCCCCTTACCCGTGTGGGGAACCAGGCGAGGCCGTTGGCGACGTGGCGGAAGGGCCCGGTGCCGGGCTGGCTGAGCGTCCTGGCGGCCAGGCTGAAGAGCTCCTGGGACGGGCCGCCTTGGTCCTCGCCCGCTTCGCCCACGAACACCACCTGCGGGTCCCGTCCCCCCCCCAACAGCCGTCAGCGCCGCGGCACCGCTGAGCCCGCCCCGCGGCCCGGCCCGGCCCGGCCCCGCCGGAAGCGGCGGCGGAGCGGCCATGCTGCGCGGCGCCGGGGCCGTGCTGCGGCGGGCGGCCAGCGGGCAGAGCCCAGGCCAGGGCTCGGGAGCCGGCGCCCCGCAGCCGCTGGAGCCGTGGCTGCTGCGCTTCCTGGTGTGCCCGCTCTCCAAGCGGCCGCTGAGGTGAGGGGAGGGGAGAGGAGGGGAGGGGGGAACCGGGGCTGGGCCCTCCTCCTCCTCCGCGGCGGAGGGAGAGCGGCCCTCGCAGCCCGCCCGGGGCCTGACCCAGCTCACTCGCTGCCTTCCGGGTCGGGTTTTTACCTTCCCTTCCAGGTACGAGGCAGCGACCAACGAGCTCATTAACGACGAGCTGGGCATCGCCTACCCCATCATCGACGGCATCCCCACCATGATCCCGGAGGCGGCCAGGAGCACCCAGAAGCGGCCCCCAGCTGAGGTCCCGGAGCAGCCCTGAGGGCCTCGCAGGGGCCATGCTGCCCTCCCTGCCCACCCTGACCGTCCTCGTCCCCCTCCTCTCCCTGGCAGGCTTGTTTTACTCGGCCAGCGTGGATGAGACCTTCCCCCAGGGCTGCACCAGCACCCACAGCTTATGTTTCTACAGCCTCCTCCTCCCCATCACCATCCCTGTTTATGTGTTCTTCCATCTCTGGACCTGGATGGGGATTAAGCTCTTTAGGCACAACTAGCATGATGCACTTGCTAACCCCTGGGCTTCCCTAGAACGATGCAGCCTGACCTCATCAGGGATGGCAGCTTTGAGAACTTTTCCTCCTGGCTCTGGTGCCTGCTGGCACTTTCCTAGCAGGATCCAGAACCCTACGAAGCAGTACCTGGAATCCTACTGCCACCACTTTCCTAACAATACCTGGAACCCTACGGCTTTGCCACCTCCTGTAACGGCTGTAATTTAATCTGAAGAGGAGGAATAACAAGCAGCACTAATTCCTTCCAGTGCACCCCTTCAGGAGTGTTGTGTGTTTGCAGTGGCACTAATTAAAGGTTCTAGGTGGTGATTGTGTTTCTCTGCAGAACTGTACCCTGACTGAAAGAATTGATCTTAACTAATAAGCAGTGACAGGGTGCAGTGATGAGAATCTCTCCTTGATGCAGAGCTTTGCTCCCAACTGGTGTGTGTGTGTTGAGATGGCTTTGCCTTGCTGGCAGAAGGACATAAAGGAGGCTGATGTTTAATAACACAACTTGAATTAAATGATGATGCCCTGTCTGTGTGTCTGGTAGCTACTTGCCTTTTTTTTCCCCCACAAAGAAAAAGACAGAAATAACAGCACTGCAGAAAAGATGTGCTTTTTGGGGGGTTGTGGGAGTGGCCTCCAACATATTCCAGTGGAATTGCTGGTTTATGTCCCTGTACTAGTGGTTACTGTGTCGGAGTGCCCAGGTTTGGGAGCCAGGCTGGGTCACCTTTGTTTGAGGCATCTCCTGAGGGGTTAGAGGAAAAGTAACTCCAGTGGAACCCAGGACTTGGGAGCCAAGTCGGCACCTACAGATGCTCTTTTCACAGAAACCCAGAACTCCCTGAGCTGGGAGGGCCCCCTCAGGCCCATCAGTCCCACTCCTGGCTCCACACAGCCCAGCCCAGGCAGCGCAGGGCACTGAGCGCAGCGGCCAGACGCTTCTTGCCCTCAGCCCAGCTCGGGGCTGGGACCCCTTCCCTGGGGAGCCTGTGCCAGCGCCCGACCCCCCTCTCAGCACAGAACCTCTTCCTGACACCCAGCCTGACCCTCCCCTGGCAGCTTCACGCCGTCCCCTCGGGTTCCAGCCCTGGGCCCCAGAGAGAGGAGAGAGATCGGCGCTGCCCCTTCGCTCCCCTCGGCAGGAAGCCACAGACCGGGGTGAGGTCTCCCCTCAGCCTCCTCTTCTCCAGCCTGGGCAACCCCAGGGCCTTCAGCCTCTCCTGGGGAGCCTTCCCCTCCAGACCTTCCCCATCCTCACTGCCTCCTCTGGGCACTCTCCAGTAGCTCCATGTCCCAAACCTGCCCCCCTGGTGAGGAAAATCCCCTCAAGGTGAGGGCAATCCCTCCCTGGCCCGGTCGTGCTGTGCTGGATGCACCCCAGGGTGCAGTTGGCCCTCCTGCCTGCCTGGGCATGCTGCCAGCTCAGGGGTAACTCACTGCTGACCCAGATCCCCAAACCCCTCTCAGCACAGCCAGCCTCCAGCGCCTGCTCCCCCAGGCTCGGTGTGCAGCCAGGGTTGCCCCTTCCCAGGGGTGGGATCCAGCACTTGCCACACAGCCACAAAGCTCCTCCCTTGCTGGCCTCTCAGGCTGGCTCCCCAGCCACCAGGTTTCCATGTACAGTGAACCAGCCTGGAGTCCTTTGAGTCACCCAGCAGCAATCATAACCGGAACCTGCCACTTCCCAGTTCCCTGAGCAATCCTATTCCATTACCTCAGAGGCCATAGCACCTCCAATTGCATTTAACACCAACAAAACTTGATGGCTGCCTGGAATTCAAACTGTCAAACTCCACTCTCCAGCTTTACTCTGCTTTCCCCAGAGAAAAGTGTCTTAACAATGATTTGATGAGTAGCTGCTGCATTAACACGCCCAGGGAGTACTGACACCCTCCCACCAACACAGAAAACCAGCAAACACTGGGGCAAGATGCTCACAGCTAAGAAATAATGTGGTTTGGGATCTTACCTTCAACTTCATCTTGAAATGCTGGGTCGGTGCATAATTTAAATGGGCCCATATGTCTTCCAGAAGGAACTCTCTTCTGACCGGGAAACACCAGTGTGGCTCTGAGCCTGCCTGAAGATTGAAGCAGCAGCGTGTTAGCAGCACATTTCTCTCTTCTAAAATGTAAAAGTTTGGTCACACTTACAGAATTGAAGGTGCTGGAACGAATCCGGGAGGCTTCCATAGAATGAAGCTTCATCTTTTCAAAGAGGTTAAAGATGCAGGGGTACTTGCATGGGTCGCACTGGGAATGACAAGGAAAAGGGGGGAAAAGGGAAAAGACATGCTGATTTTTCTCCTACAAAACCAGAGCTCAGGAACACAGGTCCAGCCTGAACCACCGGGCTGTGCCCTGTCCTGCCTCTCTGAGACGTGTCGTGGACACCACACACGCTTCCCAAAAGTGGCTTCCCCATGCTTGGGTGAGTGGGAAAGCCTGACAGAGAGGCACCCACAGGCAGTGCCTCAGTCAGAGCACCCCAGGAATAAAGCAGAGAGACAGAGAGCACGATTTAAATACCATCTTCTGTAATTCAGCTAAACCTACACAGGCAGTAAAAATCTCAGCATTCCAGAGTCCCCAGGTTGGAAAAGCCCTTTAAGCTCCTGGAGTCCAACCGTCCCTGTCCTGTGCTGACCCAGATCTCTCAGTACCTCATCTCCCCGGCTGTTAAACACACCCAGGGCTGGGGACTCAGCCCCCTCCCTGGGCAGCCTGTGCCACAGCCCCACAACTCTGCCAGGGAAGAACTTTTCCCTCCCAGCTGAGCTGACCCTGCCCTGGGGCAGCTTGAGCCCATTCCCCCTCATCCCATCTCCTGTCCCCTGGCTGAAGAGACCATCGCCCACCTCTCTGCACCCTCCTGGCAAGTTGGATGGGGCCCTGGGCAACCTTGTGTAGCTCCAGGCCTGGAGGTTGGTGTCCCTGCCTGTGGCAGGGGGTTGGAGCTCTGTGTTCCTTGGGGTCCCTCCCAACCCAGACCATTCTAAGATTCTGTGAAAATGCACTGTCTTTGGGATGGGCTGGAGTCTAGAGTTGATTTCCATATCTATCAACTCCTTTAAAGAACACAGAAGGGGAAAAAATGTTTTGCACTGCTGGTGGGATTTTATACTTACATGACTATGGAACAGTCTCAAATCCATTTCTCCTTTAGTCAGGTAGAAGTCATCTTGTTGTACTCTGAAACCAGTTCTGGCATTCACCTGCATCAACACATGCAACATGACATCTGTCAGCAGATCTAGTGAGCAGTGGGGCTGTGCCACAGGACAGGCCTAAGGAGTAACGGGGCAGTGCCTGGGAAAGAATTCCAAGCCCCAGCATGGGAGCGGAAGGCTGGAAACACTGCAGGTAGCCCAGCCCTCAGCAGTGAGGAGTCAGGAAGAAACTAGCAGGAAAACCATTTACAGTGAAGAGCCCTGACCCAGCCCAAGCCCCCAAGGCCCAAGCCCCCATTCTCATCCAGAAGGATATTCCCTTCAGAACATAATTTAACTACTCTTCCCGATTCACGCTAAGAGCTTGAGCACTTGACTCTCCTAAACTTGGGGCATCTCAGCCCAAGGAAGGGTGGCTGGCAGGGAGGATGCAGCTCTTCATGCCTTTCCTCCCCTCGTTTGTGTGCAGCTAAAGATGCTTTAATTCGATCATCCCAGAAAATTCCTCAGGGAACAGGCTCGTAAAGCCCCTCCTGGCCGTTGTGACGTGCCAAGCAGGTGGGTTGTCTTCTAAACACTGCTGAGTTGAGGGGCCACACTAGAGGGAAGGGGCATGGGCATGACATCCACAGCTCTGCCCGCATCAAGGCGAGTGCTCCTCGCACCACCGAAAGCATCCCCCTCCCTGCCAAGGTCTAAGCCACACTCCAGCTCTTCATTTCTAGAGAGGGTCAGCCATGCACAGCTCAAGAGCAGGACCCCTTCCAAGCTCTGGCACCAGAGAGCCAACCAGATTCCCAAAGAAACAGCAAATGACCAGGCCCCACGTTCTCTTGTAAGAAGGAAACCCAGAGAAATCCAACAAGTAAAAAGAAAGAATTAAATGCTCAAACTCACAGAATCCCAGATTCACCAGGGTTGGAAAAGCTCTCTAAGCCCATTGAGTCCAACCATCCCTGTCCTGTGCTGACCCAGATCTCTCAGGACCTCATCTCCCCGGCTGTTAAACACACCCAGGGCTGGGGACTCAGCCCCCTCCCTGGGCAGCCTGTGCCACAGCCCCACAGCTCTGCCAGGGAAGAACTTTTCCCTCCCAGCTGAGCTGACCTTGCCCTGAGGCAGCTTGAGCCCATTCCCCCTCATCCCATCTCCTGTCCCCTGGCTGAAGACACTGACGTGTCCCACATCCAAACACCCCACCTGGTAAAGAAGCTGCAGAACGTCCAGAGTCACCATTTCAGGGGGTTGTGGGTTGGAGGGGTATCCTTGCCAACCACTTATCGCTTCGTCAAAGACATTCTGGGCAGCCCCCTGATACAGAATGACCAGTTTCTGGAAATCTGATGTTTCTAGATTTGACCACAGGCATTCTGTAAAGAGACAAGGGCTACAGTAGCATCCATAGCAGGTAATGGGCAACTCATGGCAATTTGTGGTTCAAGCCATGTTTTCTCCTTTTATCAAATGAGATAAATAACCACAACAAAACATAGCAAAACCCAACAAAGCCCCTTAATTTTGCACTGCAGAAACGAGTAAATCTTTGACAGAGAGGATTTTGACCCTCGTGTGTGCGTGGCTCTGTAGTCCCCATGTTTCTACTCCTCCTGAAAGCATTTGTTCCAAGCTGGACTTTGGCACAAATTATATCACAGAATCCCAGACTGGTCCAGGTTGGGAGGGACCCCAAGGAGCACAGAGCTCCAACCCCCTGCCACAGCCAGGGACACCAACCTCCAGGCCTGGAGCTACACAAGGCTGCCCAGGGCCCCAGCCAACCTGGCCTTCAACACCCCCAATGACTGGGCACCCACCCCCTCTCTGGGCAGCCCCTTCCAGCCCCTCACCACTCTCTCTGCAAAGAACTTCCCCCTAAGATCTCCTCTAACCCTTCCCTCCTCCAGCTTCACTCCAGCCCCCTTGTCCTACCAGTCTCTGCCCTTGAACAAGCTGATTGCCCTCCTGTTCCTCTGCTCCCTTCAGGGATGGGAAGGCTGCACTGAGGTCCCCCCACAGCCTTCTCTTCTCCAGGCTGAACCAGCCCAGCTCCCTCAGCCTCTCTCCGTAGGGGAGCTGCTCCAGCCCTCTGAGCATCTCCGTGGCTCCTCTGGCCCCTCTCCAACAGCCCCACATCTCTCTTGCACTGGGGGCCCCAGCTCTGGACACAGGACTCCAGCTGGGGCCTCACAGGGCAAAGCAGAGAGGGACAATCCCCTCCCTGTCCCTGCTGCCACCCCTCTGCTGATGGAGCCCAGGATCCCATCGCCCTTCCGAGCTGCAGGAGCCACTGCTGGCTCATGGGAAGTGTCTCACCCACCAGAACCCCCAGGTCCTGCTCAGCGGGGCTGCTCCCCAGGAGCTCTTCTCCCAGCCTGTATATGCCCAGCCCAAATGCAAGACCTGACACTTGGCAGTGTTGAACCTCACTAGGTTCACCTGGTCCCACCTTTCCAGCCTGTCAGTATCCCTCTGGATGGCTCCTTTCCTTCTATTGCATCAGCCACACCACTCAGCTTGGTGTCACCCGCAATATCAGCGACACTAACCCTTGCTCCACAGCCAGCAAGGACTGAGCATTGAAATCATTAAGCTCTATCATCATAAAAACCCTACCAAGGGTTTGCAGGTCCTCTGGCTTGAGCCTCATGACAGCTCGTGCCAGCAACCTGAGAGAACGGTGAGAGCTGTCATCATCTCCCTGCAGAAGGAAAGGCAGGACCACGTAGACTCTGAAATTCTCAGGGGAGGGAAGAGAGGAAGACAACGATGGAGGTAAGTTCTCAATCGCCCTTTGCACCTTCAGAGGGGGGAAAAAAAGAAGAAAATAAAGAGAGAAGGGTAAAAATGCAATTAGATATATTGCCAAAAACATCTATGTGCCAGGCTGGCACAGAAACTCCCATGTTTCACACAGAAATCCAGAGCTCCTCACTATCTCCACAGTGAGAATCTTTCTATGGACACGTTACCTCCTGGAAGACTTTTGACTTCTGGCTGATAGCCTCATAAAAACGGTGCACTTCTGATACATCCACACCCAAGGCTTCTCTGGAGGTTTGGAAATGTTTGTCTCTATGGCAAAGGAAGAAAAACAAGATAACCAGACCCACAAAAATGACGTGTTCTTTATTATGGACTGAATAGCCAAGCATCCTCACGTCAGGAAAGGAGCACTCCAAGGGCTGGAGCAGCTCTCCTGTGAAGCCAGGCTGAGAGAGTTGGGCTGGTTCAGCCTGGAGAAGAGAAGGCTCTGGGGAGATCTTACAGCACCTTCCAGTCCCTGAAGGGCCCTACAAGAACCTGGGGAGGGACTTTTTAGAAGGGCCTGGAGTGACAGGACAAGGAGGAATGGGTTTAAATTGGAGGGGGGAGATTTAGATTGGATATTAGGAGGAAATTCTTCCCTCTGAGGGCGGTGAGGCCCTGGCACAGGGTGCCCAGGGAGGTGGTGGCTGCCCCCTCCCTGGAGGTGTCCAAGGCCGGGTTGGATGGGGCCTTGAGCAGCCTGGGCTGGTGAGAGGTGTCCCTGCCATGGCAGGGGGTGGGACTGGATGGGCTTTGAGGTCCCTTCCAGCCCTGACCAGTCTGTGGTTCCATGAAAAACTTGGAAAGTTCAGCCCTGACTCCAGTGGATGTATTTTCATCTGCTCTAAGGGGATATTCTCACTGTGCTACAGCCTGAGGGACACTCTGCCCGTCCCGTGTGCTGTTAGCAGCAGGCTTTCTGCATTCCACCCAAAACCCACGTGCACTTCAGTGCTGGGAGGAGCAAATACAGATCCTCTGGAAGCTGTAATGTTGCCTAAAGAGATCATCATCATCACCATCATGCCTCAGACAGCACGACGAGGCAGCCTGCTGGAGCATAAGCAATTTCCAGTAGCACTGGGAGATCAAAATACCAACTTCAGCTTGGGCTTTGAAAAAATACAGGCTGACTTTCTGCAACACCACAGCATCACAGAGTCACCAGGTTGGAAAAGCCCTTTGAGCCCATGGAGTCCAACCGTCCCTGTCCTGTGCTGACCCAGATCTCTCAGTACCTCATCTCCCCGGCTGTTAAACACACCCAGGGCTGGGGACTCAGCCCCCTCCCTGGGCAGCCTGTGCCACAGCCCCACAACTCTGCCAGGGAAGAACTTTTCCCTCCCAGCTGAGCTGACCCTGCCCTGGGGCAGCTTGAGCCCATTCCCCCTCATCCCATCTCCTGTCCCCTGGCTGAAGAGACCATCACTCACCTCTCTGCACCCTCCTGGCAGGGCAGGGGAGGTGGGGAGAAGGTCTCCCCTCAGCCTCCTCTTCTCCAGGCTCAACACCCCCAGCTCCCTCAGCTGCTCCTCAGAGGATTTGCCCTCCAGCCCCTTCCCCAGCCTGGCTGCCCTTCTCTGGACACACTCCAGCACCTCCAGGTCCTTCTTGGAGTGAGGGGCCCAGAACTGGACCCAGCACTCGAGGTGCAGCCTCCCCAGTGCCCAGCCCAGGGGCACAATCCCCTCCCCAGACCTGCTGGCCACGCTGGCTCTGACACAAGCCAGGATGCCCTTGGCCTTCTTGGCCACCCGGGCACACTGCTGGCTCCTGTTCAGTCACCCAGCACCCCCAGGTCCTTCTCCCCAGCAGCTCTCCAGCCGCTCTGCCCCAGCCTGTAGCCCTGCTTGGGGTTGTTGTGTCCCATGTGCAGCACTCTACACCAGGCACAACGTGCACTGAAACAGCCCATTCACACAGGGACCGTAGTATTCCATGGCATCCAAGCACACTACCTTTTCTCCAGGAAGCTCCCATTGATGCAAGCCTCAGATGAGAAGATCAATCTGATATCCCTGGCAGTGAGAAAGAAACCAAAGAGTCAAGTGTTTCAACAGGAGGAGCAGCTTTGGGTGTGTAAATCTGGAAGAAGGAAAGCTGTGGGTACAAGTGTGTCAGCCCCAGGCCACGCAAACCTTGTCTCAGCACCACTCCATCTCAGAAGACACTGTACCTGAGGAGCCAGCCATCTTTGGCAAGACACCTCTGCCCCCCTGGGCTTTGGGAGGGACCCTGCTCAGGCGCCCCGTGCCAGGCCATGTGGCTCACTGGTGAGTGTTGTGATGGAGAGAGATGTCTTCTCCAGACAGGTTGGAGAGGCACCATGGCATGGGAGGGAGGAGGAACCCTCTCCACAGGTGGGGTCCTTGTAGCACATGGAGGGAAAATCCCTCAGGGTATCCATTTGGTGTCTGAAGGGTGTTAGACTTGCCCACTGCCCCTACTCCTGGCTCTGTTCCCAGGAAAACATCTATTTTATGAAGCTGTTTGCTGCTGAGCCCTTCCTACTGAAATCTGGAAAGAGCATCCCCCTCCCTCTCTCTCTCTCTCACTCTCCCAACAACCCCTTTCCATAGGATCCAAACCATACTAAGAGTACTCAAGGAAACACTGGGATCCAAATTAGCTCCAAATCAGCAGCTGAAGTCAGACTTGCCCAAAGGAAGCCCCTTCCCGCTGGATCTGAGTAAGAACCTGAAGCAGCTGTACCCCCAAGACACACGTGGGGGCTCCCCACAGTAGTACCTGCTTACTCAGGCATCAGTCCTTACAGTATTCTCCAAAGAGTCATTTTTTGAGCAAATCCCATATTGGAGGGGGAGAAAGCTCCCCAAACACAACCCAGCAGGTTTCTGACTCACTTTTTTATCCTTTCCCAGTGTGGTGAATTGGAACTCCACACACCCACGTCCCCACTCGGCACAGTGGCAGTCCCAGTTGGGTAGGAACTCTGTGTGAAACGCATGAAAGTATCAGAGAGGTTGTGGGAGAAGCAGATGGGATTGGGGGTTTACAGGCCAATCATTCCAAAAGCTCACCACCAACAAATTAACAGTCATCCAGTGCCACCATTAACTAACCACAGAACAGAGAATGGGATAGGGATGGTATAGGACACGACAGACTGGGCTGGGCTGGAAGGGACCCCAAAGAGCACAGAGCTCCAACCCCCTGCCACAGGCAGGGCCACCAACCTCCAGGCCTGGAGCTACACAAGGTTGCCCAGGGCCCCAGCCAACCTGGCCTTCAACACCCCCAGACACGGGGCACCCACCCCCTCTCTGGGCAGCCCCTTCCAGCCCCTCACCACTCTCTCTGCAAACAACTTCCCCCTAAGATCTCCTCTAACCCTTCCCTCCTCCAGCTTCACTCCATCCCCCTTGTCCTGCCAGTCTCTGCCCTTGAACAAGCTGATTCCCCTCCTGTTCCTCTGCTCCCTTCAGGGATGGGAAGGCTGCAATGAGGTCCCCCCACAGCCTTCTCTTCTCCAGGCTGAACCAGCCCAGCTCCCTCAGCCTCTCTCCGTAGGGGAGCTGCTCCAGCCCTCTGAGCATCTCTGTGGCTCCTCTGCCCCCTCTCCAACAGCCCCACATCTCTCTTGCACATATAATTACAATACAAATCAGGTTCTGGGTCTACATGGAAAGAACTGATATGAGACTGGTATGAACTGGGAGCAATAAAACACAGGATGGGAAATCCCACAGGATGGGAAATCCAGCAGCAACATGCACCATGGTGAAAGGATACACCACGATCACATAGGCACATACCTGTTTCTTCTTCCAAAGGACAATACTTCGGTTCCCTTGTGCCATAATTTCAACCACATTTGCTGGCTTCCCTGGGAAAGAACACAAAGATTTTCAGAAGAACGTTTGAGGAGATGGCCGTTATTGTCTTCAGGGGTAAGCAAATGGATCATAGAATCATCGAATCCCAGACTGGTCTGGGTTGGGAGGGACCCCAAGGAGCACAGAGCTCCAACCCCCTGCCACAGGCAGGGACACCAATCTCCAGGCCTGGAGCTACACAAGGTTGCCCAGGGCCCCAGCCAACCTGGCCTTCAACACCCCCAGACACGGGGCACCCACCCCCTCTCTGGGCAGCCCCTTCCAGCCCCTCACTACTCTCTCTGCAAAGAACTTCCCCCTGAGATCTCCTCTAACCCTTCCCTCCTCCAGCTTCACTCCATCCCCCTTGTCCTGTGGAACAGTAGATAAGAAAACCACTCCTATGGCAACGGTCTGCAGAAGGGTTGATTCTATGGGGCCGTTACCCATGATGATAAATCAAGCAGCAAAGGGAATGATCTGGAATCTGTGGGGATGACCAGGGCACAAGGCAGCATGCCACCCCCTCGGTGTGAACGTGAGGCCGAGAAAGCAGACATCCCCCTGGAAGGAGTGGCTGCAGACTGCACTCCCCATTACCCCATCTGGGCTTTGCAGGCTTCTCTGGCAGATCCATGGGGAGTGGGATCAAGTGGTTGGTATTTCTCTTGTCTCCCAGCTGTCCTTCTTCAGCAGAGCCAAACAAATAGACTGTCTCCAAGGAGGGGACATAGGCCAGGGTGTGGTGCCTGTTCAGGAATGGAGAATGGGACTTAGTAAGACACTGCTGCCTGGGCTGGTCAGAGTCAACCATACAGAATCCCAAGGTTGGAAGAGCCCCTTAAACTCATCGAGTCCAACTGTCCCTGTCCTGTGCTGACCCAGATCTCTCAGTACCTCATCTCCCCGGCTGTTAAACACACCCAGGGCTGGGGACTCAGCCCTCTCCCTGGGCAACCAGTTCCAGGCACAGCACAGATAACGGTCTCTGAAAGTCCTCACCACCCAGCTACACCAACCCTTGAGCCAAAGTCCTAGCACCTTTCTTTGTGCGAACCTTCAGTGGTGAAGAAGCATCTGGACCCAAATTTCCTACGCCACCCTGGAAAGTTTGTGCCTCATCCTGATCCCACCCACAAAAATAAAGCACCGTGCCCTGCGAGCTTCACACCACTTTGCTTCCAAAAGCTGCTGAGCCCAATGTGGAGCTCAGGAGTGCCACCAGGAGAGGTTTCCTGTCCTTATTCGAGGAGGGCAGGATGAAGTCGGGTCATTGTCACCACTCTCTGGCTCTAAGGACCTGTCTGCTTATCGCAGTGGGTGGGAATTCAGCAACTTCTTTGAAAGCTTTTTGAAAGTCTTTCACCCTTCAGCACCCAGAACACCTTTTGTTTCTTCAAAGAGCCAAAAAAGAAGTAACCCAAGGGCTTCTGGGGGCTTTTGGAGCCCTCTCCCCCTGCTCCCCACCATGGGCTGAGGGTTCTGCTAGCCTGAGGCTGTGGCAGGAGGGTGGCTCCCACATGAAGATGCTCTGACAGTGCCGACCTACCAGAATACAGGGATTTGAACATTTTGGTGGGTCCCTCAAAGATTTAACACCTTCCTCCCCAAGAGCTTGAACCTAAAGGCACGTTATCATTTCTCACCTGCCACAGGCAACCTGTGAAACTCTGGCTCCCCACAACTCAGCCACCACACGAGGCCTGAGTTCGCTCCGGGTGGAGTTGTGACCGAGCTGGCCATCCCTTCCCGCTCCAAAGGTGCACACCAACCCCTCCTTGAAGATGGAGAAGCAAAGAACAGTATGGCTGTGTTATTAAGGGCGCTCAGACAGACACAGCCACGACCAAGCGATGGCCAGACCCAGTACACCACACATGACTTGGCTTAAAAGGTCCCTGGTCCATGCAGAGCTGGAGGTCACTACCTTGGACATCATACACTGCCTGCTGTCCAAATCATCTCACTCCTGGGAATAACTCCCAGTTGCTTAAGAACTTCACTTGCACGTGTAAATTAGCTGTGGTTCCCATTTTTGGAGGTGAACCTGACCCCACTTCGCCCTGGGATTCCATCTCCCTGAAGAAGTGTGATGGGAATCCAAGCAGAGGCCAGTTTTCCCACTAGCCCTGCGAGCATCCCTTGAAGACCATCCTCAGGTTTGGGTGGAAGCAAGCGCTGCCATCCCCAGTGCTCCGCATTGGCTTTCAGCTGGGTGTCCTGTCCCGTGGGGTGAGGTCTCAGATGGTGGCTTCCAGGCTCACCTTGGAGAGGACAGCAGTATGATCAGCCCCACATGAGACAAACACAGCCTTCCAGTGCTCCAGAGCTCCAACGTACGATGGGCAGTCCCTGGCTGGGGGGAAGACAGCACCACTTAAGTGAGAGAGGACTGGTGGGGTCCCACACAAAGAAAGATCCAGGAAATGGGTTTTTGGCAATTTTCAGTCCTCTCCTACAGCGAGCCCACCATCCTTCCTTACCTTCTGTGTCTCCGAGTCCCAGCTGCCCAAAATTGTTCCTCCCCCAGGAGTAGACAGCCCCAGAGAGCGACACGGCGGCGCTGTGAGCTCCTCCGGCAGCGATCCGGGCAAGCGGGATGCCCCTCAGTCCTTCCACCAGCCGTGCTTGGGGGGCAAGCGGGGTTTGGCTGCCCACTCCGAGCTGTCCGTGGGTATTCTGGCCCCAGCTGAAGAGCTTGCCTCCTTCAAGGGCAGGACAGAAGGACACAGCTCAGCCCCGCTGCTGCCCTCCAGCCTGTGGGAGCTGGAGCAGGCAGCGGGGCTGCTTCCAGAAAGAAACAGCTCCATGGTGAGACCGTGTCCCGTAGCCAAACCTCCCTCCCCGCCTGCTTCTGTGCCCAACCCAACCCTGACTCAGCACAGCAAGAACCAAGTGTGGCAGTTTTGGGTGGCAGGGTTCTGGTGGAGGAGGGGGCTGCAGGGTGGCTGCTGCAAGGAGCAGCCAGAAGCTCTGCAGGCCCCGCAGAGCCAACACCAGCTGGCTCCAGGCCGGAGTCGCTGCTGCCCAAGGCTGAGCCCATCAGTGATGGTCACAGCACCTCTGGGAGTCACAGTGAGGAGGAACAAAACCCCCAGGAGCCGCTTTCTGCCCCAGAGAAGGGAGTGAGAAGGTGTGAGGAGCTGTGCAGGCACCAAGGGCAGGGAAGGGGGGAGGAGGCGCCCCAGGTGCCAGAGAGAAAGATGCCCCTGAGCCCCTGGGGAAACCCATGGTGGAGCGGGTGTCCCCCCACAGCCCATGGACAAGGATGGGGTGCTGGGAGGGAAGGGCAGCAGCCCAATAACCTTTGTGCTCCCTGCCCACACTGCTCCTTACTCCCTAATTGCGTCACCAACTACTGGGAGGAGCTCAGACTTGCTCCCCAGAGCATGCCTGCCATATGGCTGCCCCCATTTGGAGGGGAAAGGTACTTGAAGGAGGTTACCTCTGGACAGAGCCACGGCGTGATGGTCTCCACAGGCTATCTGAACGATGTCTTCACTGCCCAGTTCTTTCACCAGCCTGCAAAAAACGAGGGCAGGGGGGGAACCAAATCAAAATAGATGCTGTGCCACAAGAGAAAGAGAGGGGGGAAGATCCTCTGCTCAGCCAGCCCTAGCACATTTAGCAGGAGCTATGTGGGAAAAATAGAGGTCCCCTCTAAGCTGATTCACCCTGCCCTCATGCCAGCCCTACTCGCTGATGGATTTGGCTGTGCTCACACTGGGGCAAGCAGGAAGAGAATCGGGCTCAGCCCTGGGCAAGGTAACAGCAAGCCTGGCTTCTGTCTGCCATGTCTAGCCAGTGGTTACCCTCACTGCTCCATCAGAAGGTGGCAAAGTCCAGATGTGCTCGGGTCCTTCACCCACAGCTTTCCCAAGTCACATGCAGTTCCCACACCATTTGCATCATTTTGGTACCACATTCAGGAGAAACCTGCCTTGTGAGCACCTCAGAGCTCAGTGTTGCCCTCAAAAACCAGGGCACTTCTTGCTGGGGTAGAAGTTTGGGGCAGTAGGAATGATTCTGGTCGCATGTGCACATTGGGAACACAGCTCAGTCTCTTTGGATGCTCCCTTTGGGCAACACTTTGTGAGCATTACCATTCAGACCCTCCCCAGCCCAGGGAAAGCTTCATACCTCATGGTAGAGCCCTCAGCTGAAGCTGTGGCCCAGTGTTCAGACAGCTGCCCGTTGGGGGAGAGGACGAGCGTGTGCGTTGCGTCATGGTTTGAACATGTCACCTTCTCAGCCCTCTGCGGTGGCTGCGTGTGCTCTGCAGAGCAAACACAGGCAGGGACACTGA
Source organism: Gallinula chloropus (assembly GCF_964237585.1). Taxonomy (NCBI): domain Eukaryota; kingdom Metazoa; phylum Chordata; class Aves; order Gruiformes; family Rallidae; genus Gallinula; species Gallinula chloropus. The sequence continues at coordinate 21,952,157 of NC_140092.1, read as the reverse complement.
GGCTGTGGGTGTCCTAACCACCTCGGGGCCCTCACAGAGATCTCTGCTTCCACCCAGAGCTTCTGCTCCTCAGGAAGATGCGAGATCTTGTAGATGCCCGATTGTCTCAGCCTCTCGGGGCTTCAGCATCACAGAATCACTGAGTCTTTACGGCTGGAAAAGACCACTAAGAGAGTCACAGGGGTGGGAAGGGACCCCCAGAGCCCATGGAGTCCAACTCCCTGCCAAAGCAGGGTCCCTAGGGCTGGAATCTCTCCAGAGAAAGAGACTCCACACCCCCTGGGCAGCCTGTCCCAGGGCTCCCTCACCCTCACCGGCAAGAAGTTCTTCCCCAGATTGGGGCAGAACTTCCCGGGCTCCAACTTGAGGCCATTGGCCCTTGTCCTGTCCCCACAGACCCTTCATCCCCTTCATAGCCCTCCAATGATCAAGTCCAGCACCACCATGCCAACTACACCACGTCCTGGAGTGCCGGGGCTGCACATCTCTTCTGAACACAGATAAGTCCCACCCACTGCTGGTTTTCCTGCCAAGTGACCCCTCTGGCTATCATTAAAGGCCATTTCTCAGCATCTCAGTGCCACCAGCTCCCAGGACAGCCAGCAAAACATCAGCAGAAGCACGCTCCGTTACCTTTGCAGAGCTCTGGAGAGCATCCCAGGGAGGAAAGGCCCTTCCTGAGGTACCTGACTGCCCCAGGTGCATCCCAGCCTTGGGGACAGGGTGCCTTGAAGTCAGATGTTTTACAAGAGAAGTGCTGATGGAGAACACACATCTCCCGTTCAGGGCAGAAGGAAATCCCTCCTTGCCTGCATCTGAGAGGCTGCCCCTGAGGCACCGAGTTCCTGGTGGGCAGCCCTGCTATACAGCACCCATGTCTGAGAGCCAAGGCACCCAAGTGTGAGAGGTGCTCACCAGCAAAACACTCCCCAATTTACCTAACGCCTCCCAGGACCCGCTGCCCACCCTCCTCACACCTCCCAGGCTCCATCACAGCACGAGAGAGGAAGAGTCACGTCCACCCCCATCAGCAGGTTCATCTCCACAGACCCATCCCTGCCCATGCGAGGGACTAGAGAGTCCCAGCCCCTGGCCTTGGGGGGGAGTCGTCAGGGGTCTCACGCCCTGGCCCTGGGGTGGAAAGCCTCAGCCCCCAACCCCGGGGGAGAGGTCGTCAGGGGTCTCAACCTCTGGCCCCGGGGATGGGGGTGTGCCTCGGCCCCTGGCCCAGGGTGAAGGTCTCAGCCTCCGGCCGCGGCAGGGGGTGGGGTTGTCTCAGTCCCCGGCCGCGGCAGGGTAGGGGGATGTCTCAGCCCCGTCCCCCAGCCCCGCTCCCGCCGGCCCGTACCTTCCGTGCCCCGCGGCCGCCCCGAGGGGCCGCTCCCCCGACCCCGCCGCTGCTGCCGCCGCTTCCCCGGGGCCATGCTCCGCTCGCCGGCTGCCCGACAGCTCCACAGTGCCGGGAGGAGCCCCGGGACCGCCCCGGCCCGGCGGGGAAACGGAAACCGAAACTCGGCGGGTTCGGGCGGGGCCGGTCCATGGGACCGCCCGTGTCAGCCTGAGCCCGGCGCTGGCGGGGCCGGGCTGCGGGGAGCGCCGGGGAGGGGGAAGGAGGAGCGAGGGGGAAGGATGCCGGGGTTTACTGGGGGACAAAGGCACCCGGCTGGTTCCTTAGGGAGCGGCCGCTGCGCCCGTCCTTTACCGGCTGCAAGCACAGAGCTCGCTCGGCTGCTGCCGGTACCCCGAGGGGATGGGCTGACCCGGGCTGGGTGCCCCCAAAAGCCGCCTCGCCCCCCCAGCACTGCTCTGTGTGTGTGTATGTCCTAGCTGCTCTGTCATCCCCAAAACACGCTCAGCCCCGCCCCCCCCCCGAGCCGCTCCGCCCCCCCAGAGCCGCTCTGCCCCCCCCAGCTGCTGTCACCCCCCCCGAGCCGCTCCGCCCCCCCCAAGTCACTCTGCCCCTGCCCCGAGCCGCTTCATCACCCGCTCAGAGCCGCTCCGTTTCCCCCCCCAAAACGTTCTGTCACCCCCCCACCGAGATGCTCTGTTCCCCCCCCCCCTCAGCATGGCAGGGAGAGGAGAGAGAACGAGAGGCTGCGGGGCGAGATAAGGGCAGGAGAGACGGGGCAGCGGCTGCCGGCGGGGCAAACCAGGCTCAGCACGGACTGAAATGCAGCTCATTAGCTGCCCAATCAAACGGAGCCGGTAATGAGAGACAACCCCAAATCTGACCCACCTGCCCCCACCCCTCTCTTCATCCCAGGCTCGGCTTTATTCCCCGTTTCTCTCCTCCTCTGACTGGACCAGGGGGATGGGGTCGGGGTCCAGGTCCATCTCCTCAGGCTGCAGGTCCTGCCAGGACCTTGCTCCAGCGTGGGGCCCTTCCCACCGGGTCACAGCATCCTTCAGGTGCCTCCACCCGCTCCAGCATGGGGTTCTCCAGGGGCTGAGGGAAATCCCTGCTCCATCATCGTCCTCCCTGGGTTGCAGGGACACAGCCTGCCTCACCAGGGGCTTCTCCAGGGGCTGAGGGGAATCCCTGCTCTGTGCCTGGGGCTCCTCCTGCCTTTCCTTCTGCTCTGACCTGGGGGCTACAGAGTTTCTCCCACCTCCTCACTCCTCCCTGGCAGTAAAAATAATCCCCAAACCCCTACAGCTCAGTTGTTTTTTTTCCTCCCCAGAGGCCCTGTGACCATCACTGATACAGATGGCTCAGCCGTGGCCCCCAGGCTGCCCCACCTCCCATGTGTCCTCACTGGAGGGATGCACGAGGACCACCTTGGTGATGAAAAACTGCATTCCCAACAGCTTCTGCTAATGAATTAAATGAATCCATTAAAGAAAAGTTTGTGCTGCTGAGTGCTGAGCGTGGGGTGTGGGGGAACATCCTGCAAAGGGCCTGAGAAGCATCGCTAGGGATTTATGCTGGCATCCACTGGAATGAATTCATTACTGAGACACCAGGAAGCATTTCATGCAAATATTTGAATGGAGCAGCCCATGGTGAGCAAAAAGGCACAGAGAGGCCGCTGGGGAGGAGGGAAAAGGGTTTGGAGGAGCCCTGGGAACAAAGAAAAGTGGAGAGAAGCTGGGGAAAGTGGAGCGGAGTGAATGTGGGGCGCTAAGGGATCGGCTTGTCCCCAGGGAGGACCAACCTCACCCATCTTTCCCATCCACTTCCCTCCTCAGTCCACATCTCCTTGCATGTAGGTGCTGAGATCCCAGCCAAAGCATGGGCTCGGGGGACACTAGAGGTCCTTCTGCACCCACGAACAGCCCAACGCCTCCTCCTGGGAGAAAACTGAGCAGAGGCAAAGGGCTGGCCTCCTGCCTGGCACGGGAATGGAGGGATGGAGGGAAGGAAACCTGCTGCTGTTCTCCTTCCTGCCTGGAGCTGCTCTTTCCCTCCTGCCAAGTGATGTCAGGTGGGAAAGGCTGGCTCTGATTGTTGCAAGGTTGCTCAATCACCCTGTGGGTCTGTGCTCAGGGGATACTGGGGCTCCCAAGAGTCGGCCCAAGAGGAGTTGGGGGGGCTGTGGGGCATGTGCCTGAGAACTGGCAGGAGGCAGGAGAAAGAGGTGAACTGCACAGAGTGATTTTCATAGTTCAAACTGGGCTGAACAGACTGGCTGTTTCACCCCTTTCAGGGCTTCTATAGTGCCTTAACCATACAAAACCCCATCAACAGCAAAAAAACCAACCTCAAAAGCCAAATAAAACCCTGCACATGAAGCACATCAAGCGTGGTGTGGCAGACCCCTCCCAGGACAGCAGCACAGCACATGGCCAGGGCAAGGGGAGCGGAGAAAGCCAAGGATGTGTGAGCAGATGCCATGATGTCCCTGGAGGAACATCCTACATGGGTCCCCAGGGAGCTGAGGAAGCAGCAGCAGCTCGCTCCCACCCACAATGCTGGCAGCTGAGCAGCCACAAGCAGGTCGGTCCTTCCAGAGCAGATGTGGGAGCGTGGGGAACTCGCAGCCCCTCTTGGAGTCTTGGCCGGCCCACAGCACCCGGCTGCTCTGCGTGGGAGGGGACATGGTGACCCGGGGCCACCCAGCAAGGCTCAGCATGCCCGTTTTGCAGTGAGGGAGGCTGACTGCCTCCATCCTTCCCCATCCCAGAGTGGCCAAGCAGCGCCCAGCACACAGCACCCGGTAGTACCAGGGCTGAGCATCGCCACAGCCCCGGGGTGCCTCATAGGAGAGTGAGCTGGTGGGGAGGGACTGGGCACAAGGGCAGGGAAGAGCTCCCTAGGCCAGGGGTTCAGCCTGGAGAAGAGGAGGCTGAGGGGAGACCTTCTCCACACCTCCACTGCCCTGCCAGGAGGGTGCAGAGAGGTGGGCGATGGTCTCTTCAGTCAGGGGACAGGAGATGGGACAAGGGGGAATGGGCTCAAGCTGCCCCAGGGCAGGGTCAGCTCAGCTGGGAGGGAAAAGTTCTTCCCTGGCAGAGTTGTGGGGCTGTGGCACAGGCTGCCCAGGGAGGGGGCTGAGTCCCCAGCCCTGGGTGTGTTTAACAGCCGGGGAGATGAGGTACTGAGAGATCTGGGTCAGCACAGGACAGGGACAGTTGGACTCCAGGGGCTTAAAGGGCTTTTCCACCCTGGTGACTCTGTGATGCTGTGAGGGGTTCTGCAGCACCACCATGCTTTGGGGTGCAGCACTTGGGCACAGTCCTGACAGCGCTGCCCAAAGAAGGGTCCCAGTTCCCATGATGGCAACAGCCTCCTGCCCTCACCCCCCTGGACACCCCTCAGCAGCCATCACGGGGTGGGTGCCGTGAGCCACAGAAGCCCCGAAGTTGGAATAAACCACAGAACCACCGAATCCCGGGCTGGTCAGGGCTGGAAGGCACCTCAAAGCCCATCCATTCCCACCCGCTGCCATGGGCAGGGACAGCCTCCCCCAAGCCCCATCCAACCCGTCCTTGGACACCCAGGGACGCGCCGGCGGGACCGGCCGCACCGCGCTGCCCGTCTCGCTCCGTCCCCAGGGCAGCCGAGCCCAGGGGATGCCTGAGCGAAGCGGGGAGGGCCGGCGGAGCGGGGGCGGGGGGCGGCCGTGACGGGGCCGCCGGGGAGGGGTTTCCCCCTCCGCGGCTTAAGCGGCTGCGGAGGCCGGGCGAGGCCGTGCCGCCATGCCGCCCTTATTGGTGCTCCTGCTGCTGGCGGCGCTGGCTCCGGCCTCGGCGGGGACGGGGGGAGCGGGGGGCTGCGGGCCCTGCGAGCCGGCGCGCTGCCCGGCGCTGCCGTCGCGGGGCTGCCCGCTGGGCCGGGTGCGGGACGGCTGCGGGTGCTGCTGGCAGTGCGGCCGCGGCGAGGGCGAGGCCTGCGGGGGCTTCGCGGGGGGACGCTGCGCCCCCGGCCTGGAGTGCGTGAAGAGCCGGCAGCGCCGCAAGGCCAAGGGCGGCCCGGGGCCGGGACCCCTCCCCGCCGCCTCCGCCGCGGTGCCGCCCGGCGTCTGCCTCTGCAAGAGCCGCTACCCGGTGTGCGGCAGCGACGGGCTCACCTACGGCAGCGGCTGCCAGCTCCGCGCAGCCAGCCTGCGCGCACAGAGCCGCGGAGAGCCCGCCATCAGCCAGCGCAGCAAGGGAGCCTGCGAGCAAGGTGCGGGGCTGCGGGGGACGGCGAGGGTTGCCGGGACTCCGGGGCTGCGGGGGACGGCGAGGGTTGCCGGGACTCCGGGGCTGCGGGGGCCGGCGAGGGTTGCCGGGGGCTCTGGGAGCTGCGCGACCGGCGGGGCTGCCAGGGCTCCGGGGGCTGTGGGATCGGCGGGGCTGCCAGGGCTCCGGGGGGCTGCCAGGGCTCTGGGGCTCCGAAGGGTTCCAGGGCTTCTGGACTCCGGGGGTGGCGGGACCGCGGGACCGGCGGGGCTTCTGGTTTCGGAAGCTCCGGGGCCGGTGCGGCCGCGGAGATGCGGGACCGGGGGGCTGCGGGGCTTCTGGAGCCGGTGGGGCAGCGGGGGCTGCGGGGGTTCTGGGCTGCGGGGCGGCGGGCGGTGCCGAGTCGCTCCGGGAGGCCGGGCGCGGAGCTGTCCGGCCGCGCTGGCTGAGCGCCCGGTGCCAAAGGCGGTCCCGAGCGCTCCTCGCATGGACGGATCCCGCCGGGATGCCTGTTGGTAAAGTCAGGGTGATTTCAAACCCGCCTTAAATGGGCCCGAGAGCTCCCAGCCGGGCGATGCCGCCTAAACTTGGAGCAAGACCTTAGACCGGCCCCGGAGATGCAGCAGGGAAACGGAGCCGCACTCGCTCGGCTGCCGGCTGTGCCCGAGCTGCGCTGCTCCCCGGAGCTTGGAAGTTGGGATGCTGAGACACGGGACGAGCTGGCTGAGCGGGCTGAGCTATCTACCAGAGGTTTTGGGAGAGCAGCGTCGCAGCCAGTGAGTAAAGGAAAGGGTTAAATGGATGGGAAAGGCGCTGAAGTTCAGAGCCCGAGTGCCCCGGCTTGGCTTTGCTTCGATGTGAGAACAGGCAGCGGCTGTTCCCTGGGCTGCACACGGGGCTCTTTGCACCTGCAGCGTTTCTGACCAGGAACTCAGTTCATCCCAAGCTTTTGCTTATGGATGAATCCCAGACTCACCAGGTTGGAAAAGCCCTTTAAGCCCATGTAGTCCAACCGTCCCTGTCCTGTGCTGACCCAGATCTCTCAGTACCTCATCTCCCCGGCTGTTAAACACACCCAGGGCTGGGGACTCAGCCCCCTCCCTGGGCAGCCTGTGCCACAGCCCCACAACTCTGCCAGGGAAGAACTTTTCCCTCCCAGCTGAGCTGACCCTGCCCTGGGGCAGCTTGAGCCCATTCCCCCTCGTCCCATCTCCTGTCCCCTGGCTGAAGAGACCATCGCCCACCTCTCTGCACCCTCCTGGCAGGGCAGTGGAGGTGGGGAGAAGGTCAGTGATGCTCAGGAAGAAAAATAGTTCCATGGCAGAGCCTGGACCTGACATCCCAGTGAGCAGTTAGGAGCGAGTGGGTGGTGCTGGGAGGGGGGCTGGGATGTAGCACACCAGCCAGCCGCAGAGCATCCCAAGGACAATACTGCTGCGTCAATGCCGTTGTGGTGGAGCCATGTTTTTGTAAACACAGCATGTGCAGGGTCACAACCTCCACCTCCTCCTTCTCTTCCTTCCCATAGCCCAGGCCAAGAATGGCTCCCATGTTTCTGAAGCCCCTGAGGAAAGCCTGAAGCCCAGGTGAGGGCTGCGTTCTGCCTTTGATCTGGCCCATTAAACACCCTGCGTGGCTTTTCAGAGACCTGCAAACCTCCTCTTTCTGGAGGGCAAATCCTCTGAGGAGCAGCTGAGGGAGCTGGGGGTGTTCAGCCTGGAGAAGAGGAGGCTGAGGAGAGTGACTTGCTCTAGTGAGGATGTCCCTGCTCACTGCAGGGCTGGGACCAGATGGCCTTGGGAGGTCCCTCCCAACCCAGTGTGTTCTGTGGGTCTATGAAACCAACCCCATGGGGGGGTCACTCACATCCCGCTGCCCAGTGGAATGGGGGAGAGAAAAAGGTAAAACTCATGGGATAAGAGTGAGTCAGTTTAAGGGGATGGAAAAGGACGATAAAGATGATGATGACAGAATACACAAACCAGCCAAACCAGCAGCATCTTACCAGCGTTGCTCTCACACCGTCCCCAGCACAGCACCAGCTGCTCAGGAGAAGATTAACTCAATCCCAGCCAAACCCAGCACGTTTGGGGCTGCATTTCATTCCCCTTCTCTGGCTGTGCCTCCCTCTCTCCCTCTGTCCTGGGGTGTACCAGGTATCTGAAGGCTCTGAAGGAGACAGACCTGCTGAGAGGGGACGTGCTGTGGATTTGTGGTGAGTGAAGCCACCTGGAAATGAAGCCCTCAGTGAAGTAAGGCTGAGCACACACAGGAGATGTGTTGCTTTCCCACCACAGATCTACTTCCAAGGGGATGGAGGGTCATAAAAAATGAAAGCTGCCCAGCTGCACATCCAGTTGAGCTTCCCTGGATTCATCTTGGTGCCACTGTGGGGTTTTCCATGCTGGTTCTTGCTTGCCAAGCTGTGCTGCCCACTGAGTGGGAAGAGACTCAGGTGTTCTTTGTTGTTCAGAGCAAAAGGAAAGAGCTGATCCTTGGCCCTGCATAATTGGCCCTGACCCTGTCCTTGGGATCCTCTCCCTGCTGCTTGTTTCCCAGACCTCTCGGATGTGATACCTTTTCCTGCATGGCTTCATCTTGCTGTACAAAGGACACAGGCATTTCCCTTACAGCCAAAACTTCCTGCTGGAGGGGGAAGGAAGAGGCAGCTGAGAGGAGTTGGGGAGGATGGAAATGACCTGTCCTATGGTGCAGGTATCCAGCCATCCTGGACATGGGCAGAACTCTTGAAGACAGGCTCCCCACTTGGTTCCCAGCTCTGGGGGGAGCAGGCAGTGATGCCATGGGGTTGGAGCCACTGTCTGTATCCCAACTCTACCCTCATGGCCCATCAGCCTCTCTGTAACTACTCCCAGAGCCAAGGCCAGGCAGGATATGGACACTGTGAAGTTCTCCAGCTGCTTTCCAGTGCTGCCTTTGAGGGGATTGGACCTTCACTCCCTGCCCCTGAGCAGGAATTGCTGCGCCCAGGTCTGCTGCCAGCTCTCCAGGCAGAGCAAGCCTGGGCACCGAGCAGAAGTGGGGCAGGTACAGGCAGTGGGGGTGTCACCTCCGGGGCTCCCCTTGGCAGGAGGGGATGCTGCCATCACCCAGGGGTGTTCAGAAGAGCATCTTGCAGAGTTGGTGGCTTCAGTGATTTTGGCTGCAATCCATTTTGCTGGGACCTGGGGCAGGAGGAGCGTGGTGCCTGCTGCCAGGCAGAGCCAGCTGGCAGAAGGAATCTGGGCTGCGAGGCTCAGCTCCAGCCAAGCAGAGGAACAACCTCAGAGCACCTCTTGCCTGGGGAATTTTTGGCACAATAAGCTCTCCAAGCTGAAGAAATACCAGGCACAGACTTGTTGCCTACTCAGAGCAAGGAGGGACGGATCCCCCTGCATCTCCCTGATCATTAATACCCGCTTGTCGCAACGTATCGTGATGCAGGACGTACTCCTGATGCTGCCCAGCACAGCCCGAAGCTGTATGATGCTTTGATGTTTCTGATACTCCTTCTAGCAGGGATGGGGTCTCCAGGTTATTTTGGCATCATCAGTTGAGGCTTCACCTTTCTTCCGTGCTCACTGCTGCCTTGGGAGGAGCTGAGCTCCTGTTCTCACCCCAAACTCAGTGTATTTGCCCAGGAAGGGGGCTGAGTCACCTTCCCTGGATGTGTTTAAAGAAAGGGTAGATGATCTGGGTCAGCACAGGACAGGGATGGTTGGACTTGATGGGCTTTTCCAACCTGGGGGTACTGTGATTCTGTATCCCAGAGCAGCCCTTGGTCAGAGGGCTTTGTGCCAGGGGGTCCTTTTGGATGGAGCCCGGTGTGGGGGTGAGATGTGTTGAGTGGGGTTCCTGCCGATCCAGCACCTGGTGCGTTGGGATTTTCAGAGTTCCCAGGGCTGAAGCTTTGAGTATGTGTTTTTAAAAGTCATCCATAGCTTTGGGTTTTTCCACTCTCAGAGGACAGGCTGTAAACTCCTCCTTGAAGTGCACTGAGGTATTTGAAAAGGTTTTTGGTTCACTGGAGCTCGAGTTTTTATGGTCACCCTGCCATGGTCTCGTTAGGGAAGCTGCTTAATGTATTACCCAGCAGCTCAGTATTACCCAGCTTTGGAGAGACTGTGTCCTGGGGACCCTGCTTGGACAGGGGGGTTGGACTCAATGAGCTCTGTGAGAGCACCAGTATGCTGGGCTCTACATGAACCCCGCCGCTGCCCAAGAGCATCCCACATCTCGCTTGTGCTTTCATTCTGGAGCATCAAAGCATATCCCGAATCGCTGGGGGCTCTGCAATCCAACACATCAGCAAATTCCTCCCTGGGTTTGTTATTTCTGGTGCTGGAAAGGCAGGGTGTTTACAAAAAATGCAGTTAATCTTTGTGGGGCTGAGGTTGGTTGAGGTTCACCCTAAACAGGCCATTACCCTGTAACAGGGCTAATCAGAGTGGACTTTTCAAAGCCCCACTGGCTTTGCAGTGCATAAATACTGCTGGCAGGCCTGTGTTCTGTGTCTCCCCCTGCAAGCTTTTCACATTCTTTCCAGGCTTTCACTCCTAGTCCTCCCTACGGTGCTGGTTTTCCTAGTAGAGCTCAGCCAAGGTCACAGGAAGGGAAGAGGGGAGGTGATGGTCTGGAGAAGATTCTTGATAGAGCTTTTTTTCTGGGAGGTGCAGGACAAAACAAGCCCAAGCCAAAACCACATCAGATCAGGTGGGGAGGCACCAAGTGTGTTTGCAGGAATCAGCTGCCTGTCTGATGCCTCATGCAGCCACTGTCTCTAAGAGGGTGTGAGGGAAACTGGGGGGGAAGGGAGGGAAAAGAAACCCCCCAAAACCCCAAACCTTGTGGGCTGGGATAAGGATAGGACAGCAGAGAGATGTTATAATAATAACAGGGCTTTATAGCAATATGAAACTGGCGATGCACCATGCAGGGTCTCACCAAACCATACAGCTCAGAGCCATCCCAAAACCAGACCATGCCCAAACCTGCACATCCTGGAGCTGCCTCCTCCTCCCCACCACCAGCCCCCTTTATGCTGAGCATGATGTGATTGGCATGGGATACCCCCTTTGGACAGTTTGGGTCACCTGTCAGGGCTGTGACCTCTCCCAGCTCCCTGGGTGCCCCCCCCCTTCTCGTTAGCAGGGCAATATGAACAACTGAACAGTCCCTGACTGCTGGGCAGCAACTGAACCATCCCTGTGTTACCAGCACTGCTCCCATCCCAGCCCCAAACACGGCACTGCTAGGAAGGAATTAACTCCATCCTGACCAAATGCAGGACAGGGAGGTGGGGAAAAAGGGCAGGACAGGGGGAGGAGGCAGGAGAGGGGTTGGCTTGTGTCTGTCCTCTAGCAAGAGCGGCACTGTGTCTGCTCCAAGGGCTTGCCCTGGCCCTGTCTGGCAGTTCCTGGGGTAAGGGTGCTTATAAACCATTGTGCTGAGGACATGGGAGTCCTTAGTCTCTTTGAGGCCAGGTTAAAGGAGGGGGGAGAAGTTCCTTCAGGAAGAGGTAAAGAAGGATGCTTGTACATCTCCTTGAACGCAGCAGGTAGCGTTGGGAATGGGGAAGGAGAGATGCTGCTTGTGCTTCCTGCCTCGCAGAGTGCTGCCCTGGGAGGGAGCAGCTGAGGGCATGCCTTATAAAGTCATTTTGAAGGGAAAAATAACTTTCCCAGCAGAAAGTATTTCCAGACTGGCAAGAGCTTGTGAGGGTGAGCTACATCCAACCTTTGCTTTGGTTTGCTGCCTTGGAGGGGTGCTGGCAGGCTGTGCCTCACCCCAGGCCGTGGGGATGATGCAGTGCTCAGGAGGGGCTGGCTGGCAACCAGGCTAGAACCCCTGCCAGAATCATGACAGAATTGTAGGGGTTGGAAGGGAGCTCAGGAGATTGTGGAGGCCAGCTTCAGCTTCAGAGAGCCCTGATCAGAAGTACCCCTGCACCAGGGCATACCCCACAGCGCTTAACACCTGGGTGTGTTTTGCTTTTAGTGACGTGCCTCTAGCCCCCTTTAGTTAAAAAGTTGTTGTTCTGCTCGCTGGGGTGTGATTTTGGGGAGGTTTTGAGGTGAGATGAGCAAGGACCAGCTGTCCCGGAGCTGTGATAGACCATCCCAGCCTCAGTGAGGGGTGGGCGGGCTGGGCGATGCCAATTCTCTGCCCAGATCTCTGCAGCTGAGCAGGGAAAAAAGAAGGTGTCAGGAGGAGACTCCAAGCGATAGCCCCGTGGAGGCAGCTGCAGACTCGCTGCTGTGGCTGAGAAGCAACTCCTTAAACTGGGAGCTGCTCTCTGGCTGCTGCTTTTGACATAACACAGGCTGTCAGGTCCCTGTGATCTGCAGCAGAAACAAGCCCTGTGCTTACGGGCAGCGCTCCTGGGGTGTTGCTCGCTGGCTCCGTCATAAGCCCCTTTCCTGGGGCCAGGGAAAGAGCCATCTGTCTGAGGAACAATGGGCAGAGCGGGGAGGAAATGCCTGAAGAGCCTGTGGAGAGCTGCTGAGCTCCATCAACAGCCCACGCTGTCCTCTTGGCCCAGGAGTTCCTGCACAGTTGGGGCAGAATCCATCAGGGAGCATCCAGGCCCTGCAGAGCCCCAAGATTGGTCACTGGTGGGGAGGAAAGGCCCCTCAGCTGTGTTTTAAGTGTCTGCTGCCCGTGGAGGGGGGGGTCTCTAGTCTTGGAGACCACCAAGGGCAGCCCACGGGTTCCCAGCACGAAGGCGGCGGATGGAGAAACGCTCCCCATGGCAGGCGGTGCTGCTGGTGGAGCAGCGAGGCCCCTGGGATGCGGGGTGTAGGATGAAGGCTGGGGAGATCCTTACTGGGATCCTTGCTGTGTACTGGGCGTGCTGGTTTCCAGTCTCCTTGCTCCCTTGATGGGGACCCCCAAAGCAAGGAGGGAGGGAATGCCCTCACGTCCTCTCAGGCAGCCAGGCCCCTCCTGCCGTGGCAGGGCCTGTGCCCGGCTGGCTCGGGGACGGCAGCAGGCCTGGTGGCGGCCATGTTGGCCACAGGGGCCCAGCTGCTGCTGTAGCCTGTCACGTTTGAGTGGAAACATGCTGACTTCCTGGCCTTTCTCACGTATTTTTAGCAGGGGAGACTCCCTGCTCCAGGGTTTCTGCTGGCTGGATCCAAGTCACATATCCCCAGACACCGGGCTGGCTCTTCCCATGACACCGCTGGCTCTCTGGGGATGTGCATCCCCCTCCCAGCCCCGGGCTGTGCCCCATGGTGGCAGAGGCCTGTGAAGGCTCCTGGTTCATTTTGCAGCCTCAGAGCCTCACGTTCCTCCTGGTTACATCCCCAAGCTGGAGCTGGGGGCTGCCCCATGATGGCCAGGCTCTCATTGAGCTCTCCAGGCAGGACTTGAAGCTGTGCAGGCCATTCCCCATTCCAGGAAGAAGATAACCCATTTCTCCTCACCCAGGAGATGGGTAGAAATTCCCTCTCTCTTTTCCCACACCATAAGAACCCTGGTGTGACCCATCTCTGGCAGGACAAGCAAACATCGGTGGGCAGAAGGGGGTCTGTGCTCTGGATTCAGGGAGGAGCACAGCGGTGGCAGCTGAGAGCAAGATGCTATGGGCAGGGGATGTAGGGGTGTCCAAATGCTGCCAGGGATGAACAGTGCTGGATCCTAGAAGAGCATAACAGCACCTTAAAAGGCACCTTAAAATCCACCCAGCTTTTAACATACAGTTCAGGATCTCTCCTTTTCTGCCGTGGGAGGTAGTAGTGATTTGGTGGCAGCTTGTGTTTCTCCAGCCTTATGGAGAACCCTGACAAGTGATGATAAAGAGGAGGTTGTACAGGGAGAGGCTTAGCCCTGCCCTTGGGGACAGGACCCCAGCTCTGCCTCTTGGGGGACAACCCCTGGGGAGGGGTATTTGCATGGCTGGTGCAGAAGGTGTCAGTACATCAGCTGGAGTCCCTGTGGAGGAATATGGGGCAGGCTCAGCAGCCCGAGGACATCCAGGACACACCAGAGCTGTGAAGTGCCCAGTGGTTCAAGGGACACCTGAAAAAGAAGAGAGGGCTTTGCTGGGACAAGAAGGGGAGCGGAGTGCGTGACCTAAAGTGGACCCATCATGGGGACAGTAACCCCCTGGGCTGCTGCTGTGCTGGGGGGCACACTGGGGGTCCAGCACCATGGATCACCCCCCCATACCTCACCATGGTTGTACAACCTCCAGCTGAGCACATTCAGGACCCGTGAAGGTGCATCAGCACCCAAATCTGCCCCTTTTGTAAGGGCTTGGGATGATCTGTGGTCTGGGAGCCAGCAGCCCCAGGGGTCTCGCTCAGGCTGGCTCAAGGGTGACTTGTTCCCACAGGAAATGCCTTCTCTAAGGAGAACCTAACGGGAGCTTTGGTCTCCTGTCACTGCATCTTGGGAGCAGAAGGAAAAGCTGCTGTGATTTTCAAGCTCTGAGGAAGGGGAAATAAACCCTGTGTGCTCCTTGAGGAGGAGCATTCACACCCCCCCACACCAGGGAATTAATAGCTGCGTGTTGCACAAGAGAGGGGTGGAACAGAAGAGGCCATTCTTGCTTCCTGGGATACGGTTACGTCTTCCATATTTCCCAGCCTTAGGGGTAAACAGCTCCAGCCCGAGCTGCAAAACAGCTCTGTGCCCTCCTGGCTTTGGAAACAACTCTTGTTTCTGCAGGGAGCAGAGCTCTTTGGGGAAAGCAGAGCTCGGGTCCCTTCCCAGACCTGGCCCAAGGAGAGCTCTGCCCCTCTCACACCAGCCTCCTGCGGCTGAGTACTGCGCAGGCAGAGCAGGAGTGGTGCTGGGTTCTGTGAGCCAGCTGCCAGCTGCTGGGGAGAAGGATGGTGCAAAGCTGGCTGAGCTCCCTGTGGCATGTGAGGGAGAGTGGGACACATCCTGTCTCCTCCGGGGTCACAGACTCATAGGGGTGGGAAGGGACCTCCAGAGCCCCTTGGGTCCAACCCCCTGCCAAAGCAGGGTCCCTAGGACAGGTCGCACAGGTCGGCGTCCAGATGGGGCTGGAATCTCTCCAGAGAAGGAGACTCCACACACCCCCTGGGCAGCCTGTTAAAAGGACCTCCTGGGTCTTTTCCTCCCTGCCAGCAGTGTCGGTGATGTGTACAGTGGCTTCACACCGAGCAAAGGCAGCAGTTTGTGAAGTTTTGTGTAGTTCCTCAGGGCACAGAATGCAGATGTCCCATGTCCCACCTCTGTGGTGCAAGCAGATGGACGGATGGTCCAAACTGCCTAGCTCTTGAGGGTCCATCTGGGGCAGGCACCCCTCAGCCTGGACAGCTGAAGGGGGGATGCGTGCATAGGTCTGGAGAGAGGAGCACTGTGAGGTGGGATCAGTCCAGCCCTGGAGAGAGGAGGCTGCGAGGTGGTATCAGTCCAGCCCTGCTCTAGGCAGGGCCTGCCAGAAGTGACTGGTAAAAGGCTTTGTGGTCCCACGGTGCTGAAAGCACGTCTGCCTTTCTGCAGGGCCCTCCATTGTGACCCCTCCGAAGGACATCTGGAATGTGACAGGAGCACAGATCTATCTGAGCTGTGAAGTCATTGGCATCCCAACACCTGTCCTCATCTGGAACAAGGTAAGGGCCCTGCTAGGAGAGCCTGGGAGGCAGCTGGACTGGCCAAGGGAGCACGAGCCCCACAGCAGATCCCTCCTCAGCAGCACACGTCTGATCAGCACACCCGTCTGCAGCGTTCTGTCCACCCCCAAACATCTGGCTTAGCTTGGTCCTTCTCCAAACTCCACAGATCCTGAGGCAGAACAGGCTTTGTGCTTCCCTCAGTAGCACCAGGTATCCAGAGCACGCAGGGAATGGCCCTTGACCTGCTGTGCCCCTGACTGGAGTGGCCAGACACGGCTCACCCAGACCAGGCACAGGAGCCGTACGGGGCCATTCCCTCCGGTAGCTGGGATGGGGGTGGGTTTGGCAGCACATCGGTAGCAGCTGGGTCAGGGCGGGGGCCAGGCTGGAGCAGTAGGGCTGAGTGCTCCTACAGCCTCTTCACACACCCTGGGGTTGTGGACACTTGGGAGGGCTCTTAATTAAGTTGAAACAACACCAGATGAATACCAGAGTGAATAAAATCCTGGGCTGGCCCAGGGATCGCTCTCCTCCGAGGCAGCAAGGCACACGTGGAGCAGGCTGCTGGCTGAGCAGCAGGACGTGGGCGTGCTGACACAGGCAGAGGCCTGAACTGGGAGTGCCACCCAATCTGGTGATAAGAAGGGCTGAGCACTGCTTACCCCTGCCCTGCTCTGGGCACGGGCACGCAGCGCCGCAGCATGGCCTCTCCCCAGGACAAGGGTCAGCTCTGGTGGTGTCCCCCAGGCCTGAGCCCAAAGGCAGCTGCTCCAGCCTGCTGAACTGGGGCCCCTCATGGCTACCGAATCCTCCTTGTTTGGCATGGGCATTGTTCAGTGGGCTAAATGCCCCCGTGGGAACATGCACACGAGTCCAGTGCTGCTCCATCCATTCCTGCCTGCAAGGACAGAGAAGGCTGTGGGGGGACCTCATTGCAGCCTTCCCATCCCTGAAGGGAGCAGAGGAACAGGAGGGGAATCAGCTTGTTCAAGGGCAGAGACTGGCAGGACAAGGGGGATGGAGTGAGGCTGGAGGAGGGAAGGGTTAGAGGAGATCTCAGGGTGAAGTTCTTTGCAGAGAGAGAGGTGAGGGGCTGGTAGGGGCTGCCCAGAGAGGGGGTGGGTGCCCCATGTCTGGGGGTGTTGAAGGCCAGGTTGGCTGGGGCCCTGGGCAGCCTTGTGTAGCTCCAGGCCTGGAGGTTGGTGTCCCTGGCTGTGGCAGGGGGTTGGAGCTCTGTGCTCCTTGGGGTCCCTTCCAACCCACACCAGTCTGGGATTCGATGATTCTATGATGGCACAGGGACAGCACAGACACTGAGGCATTGGGGCAGCTGGACACAGCCCTGGAGAAACCCCACTTCTGCACACACCTTCATGTAAAACCAGTGTTGATCTTGTCTGTGTGCAGGTAGGGTCCTAACAGCTGGAGCTCACCCCTTTTCTCCCCTTCTGTTTAGATAATTCGGGGACACTTTGGTATCCAGAGGATGGAGCTTCTGCCTGGGGACCGGGAGAACTTGGCTATCCAGACCCGAGGGGGCCCTGAGAAACACGAAGTGACTGGCTGGGTGCTCGTAAGTCCTCAGTGGATGCAGAGAGCTGCACAAGCAACGAGCCCATAGTACAGCAGACACGTGGCAACAGGAGGGCAGTGGGAGGAAAACCACCCACAGGAATCAGATGTGAGGGGCAGGGGTGGCTGCTGGCCCCCCGTCCCACCCAGTGCAGCTTCTCACCTCTGTCTAGCACGCAGCGCTTCTGTGATCAGAGAAGGCCAAGCTTAGATCTCCTTTCTGGGCATCACCACTTCCCTGCTGCCACCAGTGGGAAGGAGACGCTCTCTGTGCCCAGGAAGGAATCAGCAGAGGGAAGGTGTCCCTAAGACACTCTCAGCTGAGGAGCCCTTACCCATCTGGCACAACTGTCCCTTCCACCTCATTCTGCCTGAGGAAAGCCCAGTGCAGAAGCCATCAGCTCTCACCACGCAGCACTCCTGTGCTGCAGGAGCAGAGGCAGGCTCCTCAGTGATGGTCACACAGCAGAAAGGAGGAGCAGGATGGCCAGAGGGAGCTGCTGTGCAGTCCAGGAAGGGAGATGCAAGTATGAGGGCTCCCAGCTTGTGTGGGGGAGCACAGCTCAGGGTGCTGGGTCCTGCACCACTTGCAGAAGCAAGAGGAAAGGGCCAGCGACTGGCTGGTTGCAGCAGCATGTTGGGGCAGGCTCCTTCCTCTTCCCTCCCCTTACCAAGCACACAGAGGGCAGACACATCTCCAAACTAAGGAAACAGTAAAAGGAGGGAGCATCACAGCACATGGAGCCTGTCCTGGCAGAGGGAAAGCTAGGCTGACCCACAGGAGTGGGTGCTTGTCCCAAACCTTAGGGAGAGGGCACCACAACCTGAACCAGACTGTTCAGAGCAGAGGAACCCATGCAGCCAGCGTAACTCTGGAAGGCTTAACTACTACTTCATTACAACTCAGGCAACACACAAGTTACGTGAGGTACCTTAAGCAGGAGTAAGCTCTGCCTACTCACAGGATACTTACTGGGGGATGTGTGTGGGGGTGTTTCTTTCCCTAGATATCTCCTCTGAGCAAAGAGGATGCTGGAGAGTACGAGTGTCACGCATCGAATGCCAAAGGAGAGGCAACAGCTTCTGCCAAAATCCATGTCGTGGAGACCCTGCACGACATCGCCCTGACCAAAGGTAGGGAGTGGGGTTGGACAGCTCCTTCCCTCTAGAGTTTACTGGGGCACTTGATACACAAGGACCACCTCTGCTTAATGCTTTATGGAAAAGAAATGCATGCTAGACATACCATTTTAAGAGAAACATTTCCAGCAAACCTCTGGTTCTGGAGCTCTCAGGGGACCCCCGAGGACTGTGAGGTACTGGAGATTAAGATACCAGATTTTAAACACCTTTTGGGGTTTTACAATGCAACTTTCAGGTGTTATTCAGTGATGTTTGTACTCCCAGTATCCTCAGGACACTTCCAAACCTGCCCCTCTTCCCTGGGAGCAGCATTGGCACAACCAGCCCTAAGACAAAGGAGGAACCTCGAGCACTTCAGTCCCTGCACCTCCTGTTCTCCCCCGTCCCACCACCAGCCCAGTCCCTGCCCTTCTCTCTGCACGCCGGAGTGCTGAACCCCAAACCCAGGAGGCTGCCACTTGCCTTCACCCTCCTGCCCTCCCCACACTGTCTGAGCCAGGTCCTTTGCTGGGCCACATGCAAAGCTGATGCCAAACCACCCACCCTGATTCCTGCTCCAAAGAGGATCCTTAGGACTGAGGCCACACGTGCTTCAGAATAAATCTGGAGCAGTGGCTGGCACTATGCTGGAGCAGGGGCACTGGAAACAAAGCACGTAGTGAGAGAATGCTGCCATCCCAAATCCACTTCTGGATGTAATCCTTCATTTTAATCCCAGTAGCTTTATCTGAGTAAGTGAGCTCTGCTTTCCTGTATCCTTATATCCCCAAAGAGCTGCAAGACTTCCTCTGGGAGAACATTAACAGCACTTGGCATGGAAATAAGACCATTAAATGAATCCCAGTATCACTTAGGCATAGGAACCTTGCTTAAGGTCCTCAGCTTGTCTCCAATCCTTTTTCAAACAGCTTGGTTATGGATGGGAATGAAACTGGAGTTTACTGAGCTGTGCCACGAACAGCAAGCACACTTACAACCCAGAGTAACACTCTGTCCTGCCCTCACACACCCTACTGTGAGACTGTAGTACTGCATGCCTCTCCTCCTGGTTTTAGGGACATGCTGGAGCAAGAGTGGTGTAGCTCAGCAATAAACTGCCAGTCCACAAGGAAAGGAAAGGGATAGTGTTAATGGAACAGAAAAGACACCATGGGGTTAGGGAGCCTGCGTCCCCTATGTCCAGGTGATCTCAGCACAGAAGAATGCTGCTTCCAGCCCCAGCAGTCCCACAGGAGCAAAGGGAGGGAGGAAAGGAAGATCAGGATGGAGCTGTCAGGTCCTGCCCTCAGCTGAGCCACCAGAAAACACACTTTGCTCCTGCCTTGATTGTGATTCCCCCTCAGCACAGGACTGAGCATAACGTGGTTTTGTTTCCCTGCAGATGACGGGGCAGAGCTGTGACATCACCTGAGGACTATGACCTACGCACAACTTCGCATTAGTATTTTGGAAAGCTGCAGCCTCTGGCTTTTTCTAGCTCACTAATAATCCCCCTCAACTCCCCTGTTCTCCGATTACCAATTTGCATGCATACTTACCTGCCTTATCAAAGAGATGCACCACTTTTTATTACAAATTTTAATTCTATTTACAGAAAATAAACATGCTTTTCAACAGCACACAGCAATGAGTCAAGCTGTACTTTAAATGCAACCTACCCAAAAGGAAACACAAGCTGAGCTCTACTACTGCATCATTAAAAACAGCCCCATTTTAAAGGCTAAACGCTCATCATACGTGGTGCAATGCTCATAGACATCAGCTCTTGGAAGAGGAGTTTGCAGGCGTAGGGCATCCGAACCAGAGAGATCTGGAAAGAGATTTTCAGATGACTTGTGAGAAGCACTTGTGAGAAGTACCAACTTCCACCGCCCTCCACACAAGTAACCAGACAACTTTTTGGCTTGAAAGTGAATCTGGAATTCTGCATGAAAGAATTTACCAGGAATGGCTCAGTGGCAGGAACAAAGCAAGAGGGAAACTGAGGGTGCATGTAGAGGCCACGCAGCAGCTGCCCAGACCGTGTTTTTGATGTTATAACCCACGGCCAAGGGATCGGATCTTAAACGCGAGTCATTTGTACTCGGCATCGGTGAGACTGCACCTCGAGTTCTGGGCCCCTCACTCAAAGAGGGACCTGGAGGTGCTGGAGCATGTCCAGAGAAGGGCAACCAGGCTGGGGAAGGAGCTGGAGGGCAAATCCTCTGAGGAGCAGCTGAGGGAGCTGGGGGTGTTGAGCCTGGAGAAGAGGAGGCTGAGGGGAGACCTTCTCCCCACCTCCACTGCCCTGCCAGGAGGGTGCAGAGAGGTGGGCGATGGTCTCTTCAGCCAGGGGACAGGAGATGGGACGAGGGGGAATGGGCTCAAGCTGCCCCAGGGCAGGGTCAGCTCAGCTGGGAGGGAAAAGTTCTTCCCTGGCAGAGTTGTGGGGCTGTGGCACAGGCTGCCCAGGGAGGGGGCTGAGTCCCCAGCCCTGGGTGTGTTTAACAGCCGGGGAGATGAGGTACTGAGAGATCTGGGTCAGCACAGGACAGGGACGGTTGGACTCCAGTGGCTCAAAGGGCTTTTCCAACCTGGTGAGTCTGTGATTTTGGGAGGGAATGTGCCCAGCAGAGTGTGCCTGATGGGCAGTAAAAGCAGTGAGGTTTCCAGCACCCACCTCACAGCAGCATTAATGCTGCAGCACAAGAACAAGCCTGTTTAAGGCAGCTATGTCTTTCCCCTCTGCTACCGCTCTCCTTTGACACAGTTCTGTAACCAAACCCAGCTACAGAGCCAGGGGATTTTTAATTAATTAAAAAAAGGCAACACAAAAGATCTCCCAGGGGGACCCAGCTCTGCAAGCATAACTATCGTCATGGGGACGGTCACAAGGGCGATGGCTCTGAATTCCTGCCATTCTGAGCTTTCCTTCTATAAATAATCTTCCAAGCATTTAAAGTCTCTGAAAACTCTGCTTGAACAGCACTTCCTGCCAAGCAACCAGCCGTCGTCATAAATTAATGAGGAAACATCCAAATTAACTAGGACACTGTAAACACTTAGAGCAGTTATGATCTAAAATAGCAATTGCCGTGGTGCTTCTTTAAATATTTACTTCCCCATCCTCTGGTGGTATTTCCTCTCAGCCAGGAGGAGGCTGGTGAAAGCCACACACACGTACCTGGGTTTTGTTCCGGCATCCCCGGCACTCGTAGGTGTGAGTCCTGGTGTTGGCAATCGCCATGATGCCACAGAGGTTGCAGACGTGGACTTGGTAGGGGTCAGAAGCCTCAAACAGCCTCTCCCTCAAGAACTGGGCTGCTCCGTGAGCGATCTGGCAATCACGTTCCATCTCTCCAAAGCGAAGGCCACCGTCACTGAGGAACGGGAAACAAAACCCACAATGCCTCAATTTTCCAGTTTGCTGGCAAAATACATCAGTTCTGGGTGGTGGAAGAGGTAATATAAGAGGAACACAGTGCTAGCATGACAAGGTGGGAGTAAAGCTGTGTGGAAATGTTCCTCTGACACCTCAGAGTAGAACTGCTCAGGAGAAGGCGAGCTCAGTGATTCGTAAGCACTGCTAAGCATCTCTACAGCAGGTGCCAGGTGACACCTCCATAGCAATAAGAGGTGGTAAACACAGAATCATAGAGTGGCATGAGTTGGAAGGGACCCCAAGGAGCACAGAGCTCCAGGCCTGGAGCTACACAAGGCTGCCCAGGGCCCCAGCCAACCTGGCCTTCAACACCCCCAGACACGGGGCACCCACCCCCTCTCTGGGCAGCCCCTTCCAGCCCCTCACCACTCTCTCTGCAAAGAACTTCCCCCTAAGATCTCCTCTAACCCTTCCCTCCTCCAGCTTCACTCCAGCCCCCTTGTCCTGCCAGTCTCTGCCCTTGAACAAGCTGATTCCCCTCCTGTTCCTCTGCTCCCTTCAGGGATGGGAAGGCTGCACTGAGGTCCCCCCACAGCCTTCTCTTCTCCAGGCTGAACCAGCCCAGCTCCCTCAGCCTCTCTCCGTAGGGGAGCTGCTCCAGCCCTCTGAGCATCTCTGTGGCTCCTCTGCCCCCTCTCCAACAGCCCCACATCTCTCTTGCACTGGGGGCCCCAGCTCTGGACACAGGACTCCAGCTGGGGCCTCACAGGGCAGAGCAGAGAGGGACAATCCCCTCCCTGTCCCTGCTGCCACCCCTCTGGTGATGTAAACAGTCAAGTCTGTCCCTGCACACCTGAGGGGGGTTTAACCTCACCTGCCTGGCTGCCAGGTGCCTACCAAGCAGCTCGCTCTCCCCTCCTTGATGACAGGATGGGGACAAAATAAGGTGGAAAAACTTGTGGGTCAAGATAAAACCAGGGAGATCACTGACCAGTGGCCATCACATGCAAAGCACACTCAGCATGGGGAGAATTAGTTTCATTTATTGCCCATTAAAAATGGAGTAAGATGGTGAGAAACAAAGACAAAGCTAAAAACATCTTCTCCCCAGGCTCAACTTCCCTCTGTCATTCCCCCACTCCTCCATTCTCACACTCCTCCCTCCCCTCCCTGTGGTCCCCAGGGTAAATGGGGGTTCCAGTCAGTGCAGGACACCCCCTCTCTGCCACTCCTTCCTCTGCCGCTCCTTCCATCTCACACTTTTCCCCTGCTCCAGCACAGGGTCCCTCCTGTGAGGACAGGAGCCACCAATGTGCCTCTGCAGCCCAGGAGCCCAACCCCATCCCAGGAGTGTGGGCAGCAGATGGAAAGAGGGGATTCTGCCCCTCTGCTCTGCTCTGGGGAGACCTCACCTGCAGTGCTGGGTCCAGCTCTGGAGCCCTCAGCACAAGGACAGGGACCTCTTGGAGCAGGGCCAGGAGGCCACAAAAATGTCCCATGGGCTGGAGCAGCTCTGCTGTGAAGCCAGGCTGGGAGAGCTGGGCTGGTTCAGCCTGGAGAAGGCTCCAGGGGGACCTTATAGCCCCTTCCAGCCCCTGAAAGGTGCCTGTAGGAATCTGGGAAGAACTGTTCCTGAGGGCATGGAGTGATGGGACGAGGGGTGATGGGTTTGAACTGGAAAATCACTCTGAGGGTGGTGAGACACTGGCCCAGGGTGCCCAGAGAGGTGGTGGAGGCCCCATCCCTGGAGACATTCAAGGTCAGACTGGATGTGGCTCTGAGCACCCTGCTCTAGTGAAGATGTCCCTGCTCACTGCAGGGTGGGACCAGATGGCCTCTGAAGGTCCCTTCCCACCTAACGCAGTCTGTGTTTCTATGGCAGCCCACTGTCATACTACCTCTACAAACTGCTCCAGGTGGGGCTTCCCATGGAGTACAGTCCTTCAGGAACAGGTTGGGTGTCCCCACCACAGGCCACAGCTCTGGCCAGGAGCCTGCTCTAGCGTGGGTTTCCATGGGCTGCTGGCAGGTATCTGCTCTGGTGTGGTCCTCCACGTCTGTGGGAGGATAATCTGACTCCCTGACTTCTCCAGGGGCTGCAGGGGAATCTCTGCTCTGGCACCTGGAGCTCCTCCTGCCCCACCTCCTTCTCTGACTGGGGTCTCTGCAGGCCTGCTCCTCTCCCATTCTCCAACTCCCTTCTCAGCGACTGCACAGCATTTCTTACCCTTTCTCAGATATGGTACCACGGAGGTGCCACCAGCATCACAAAGGGGCTCAGTTTGGCCAGTGACAGGGTCTGTTGCAGGCAGCTGCAAGTGACCATGTCCAGCACTGGGCAGCCCCACATCCTTTACCAGAGAGGCCACCCCAGCAGCACCTCCTGCTACCAGAACCTTGACACCTACACCCAATAAATCCTCTTAAGACAAACACATGAAAATATATGGCTGGTTGGGATGAGCTAATTAGCTTCTACCTGCAAAGCAGCTAATTTTTAGGACTAAAAAACTGAAAGGAAAAAAGAAAATGATGTATAGAAAGTAAGAGACATCCTTACCGTGATCTCCCTTCCATGGGCTGCCTGTTCAGTATCTGGATGGGCCCTCTTGCACGAGAGTGGATCTTGTCATCTACCATGTGCTTCAAACGCTGGTAATAGGTAGGGCCAATGAAGATCTGTGATGTGATCTTCCTCCCAGTGAAGCCGTTGTAGAGGACCTGAAGTAATCAAGGCAATCACTGCATCATAAGCCTTACTCTCCATCGAATGTGTGTTAGAAAAGACACAGTGAACCCATGCTGTGATGATACCTCATTTCCTCTCAGATGATAACCGTAATCTGACAACAGATTGGAGATCTTCTGCACGTTGACAGCATCATTAAAAGGTGTGGCATCACCGATTTCTCCCTTGTTTGCAGACACCTATAGAGGAAGAATGTGCAAAGACCTGTCAAATTGCTGATGGAGCATCAGACAGCATTAGCTACACCAAGCAGTTCCAGCTCTTAATGCAATGTGAGATACAATGCCTGTGCCAGCAGCCCACCTTGTGTTGTTTATCAGCTACACGATTTATAGTGAGATTATTAAAAATACACTGTATTTTGACAGGCTTTTTTGATACTCCCTTTGTCTAGGTAACAGGAAATCATAGAATTGTTTTGGTTGGAAGGGAGCTTTTGGATCACTGAGTCCAACCATCAGCCCAACCTGCCAACCTGCATTAGCCCACGTCCCTCAGCACCACATCTACCTGGTTTTTGGGGTGGAGACCCCACCACTTGCCTGGGCAGCCTGTCCAATGCCTGACAACCCTCTCTGGTAAGGAGTTTTTCCTAACATCCAATCTAACCCTCCCCTGGCACAGAGGCCGTTTCCCTTGTCCTATCATTTGTCATCAGTGAGAAAAGGTCAGCCCCCACCACTCCACACCCTCCTTTCAGGGAGTTGTAGAGAGAGATTAGATCTCCCCTCAGCCTCCTCTTCTCCAGACTAAACAAGCCCAGTTCCCTCAGTTATTCTCCAGACTGAAATGTTTGGAATAAAAGCAATAGATGAGGGTGCACACTGCAGTCCGGCTTGCTGGAGAAAATTAACAGGGGACACAGTCTGTCAAGTAACTGGAGAGCAATCCTCCTTTTTTAGTGGATTAACCCTACTAGTCTCTTTACCAAGAAAAAAAAAAAGGAGAAAGGAGGAAAAAGAAAGAAAATGTTTTAATTTGTATTGCTCAGACATGTGGCAAAAAACCCTCTTCTTACCTTGCCCTGAAGACACTCAATCAAGTGGCCAATGGTCATGCGGGAGGGGATGGCGTGTGGGTTGATAATGATGTCGGGGGTGATGCCCTCACAGGTGAAGGGCATGTCCTGGAGCAGGGGAAGAGAGAGTCAGTCCCAGAGTACCAGCTTCAGGAAAAGCAGCTCCATGGATTCAAATTAAATGTTGCAAAGCATTTCAGAGGTACTGAAGTACCATGTCCCTTTCTAAAGGTATTTTAGCTAAGTATAAGTCACAGGTCACACAGGCCAGTGTCCAGACAGGGCTGGAATCTCTCCAGAGAAGGAGACTCCACACCCCCTGGGCAGCCTGGCCCAGGGCTCTCTCACCCTCACCAGGAAGAAGTTCTCCAGATTGGGGTGGAACTTCCCGGGCTCCAACTTGAGGCCATCGCCCCTTGTCCTGTCCCCACAGACCCTGAGAAGAGGCTGCCCATGTCCCCCTGTGTGCCACCCTCCAGCTATTGATCTCCATTGATCAGATCCCCTCTCAGGCTGCTTCTTTTCTCAAGAGCCCCAGCTCACTCAGCCTTTTCTCGGAGGGGAAAGTCAACTAACTGCACCCCAATAGATACTCTACAGACAGCTCACTTAAAACAGTTCTAAGGCCAAGGAGATCAGAGAGAAAATGTTAAGAAAGGGAAAAAAAAATACACATATCACTACCTCTTGCCTGTACTGGATCCCACAGGTTCCTTTCTGCCCATGTCTGCTGGCAAATTTATCTCCAATCTGGGGGATTCTCACAGAGCGCACCTGTAAGGCACAGGAAAACACAGGAGCAGGAAGTTAAACACAGGGCAGGAACCACTGCACAGTGGGAAGCACGCAGGGCAGCGCTTACCCGGATCTTGCAGAACTTGTATCCTTCCTGGTTGAGGGTGACCATGACCTGATCTACGATCCCAGTCTCGCTGGTTCGCAGGAAGGTGCTGCAGTCCCTCTTGGTGAAGCGTCTGTTGGTGCTTTCCAGCTCGTCTTCGTTCTCGGGCAGCGTCACTGTCTTGCCAATGATGACGTCGTCCCCAGACACACGGACCCCGGGCGCTATCAAACCATCATCATCCAGCTTGTCATAGATGGCGTGTCTCATGCCTTGGGGAAGAAGCAACAAGGGAAGTCGAGTCCCCAGTTTGTCACTGTATTGACTCTGATGTTCCATAGGAATTCCACAAATCCACTCGCAGCTTCAGCCTCCTGAAGCATCAGGAGATAATCACAGACTCACAGGGGTGGGAAGGGCCCTCCAGATCCCATGGGGTCCAACCCCCTGCCAAAGCAGGGTCCCTAGGACAGGTCAGGGCTGGAATCTCTCCAGAGAAGGAGACTCCACACCCCCTGGGCAGCCTGGCCCAGGGCTCCCTCACCGGGAAGAAGTTCTTCCCCACATTGAGGTGGAACTTCCCGGGCTCCAACTTGAGGCCATCGGCCCTTGTCCTGTCCTCACAGACCCTGAGAAGAGGCTGCCCATGTCCCCCTGTGTGCCACCCTTCAGCTATTGATCCCCATTGATCAGATCCCCTCTCAGGCTGCTTCTCTCCAGGCTGAACAGCCCCAGCTCACTCAGCCTTTCCTCGCAGGGGAGATGCTCCAGGCCCTTCATCCCCTTCGCAGCCTCCGCTGGACTCTCTCCAGGAGACCCCTGGCTGTTTTGTCCCAGGGAGCCCAGACCTGGACACAACACTCCAGGTGGGGCCTGACCAGGGCAGAGTAGAGGGGGAGGATCCCCTCCTTTCACCTGCTGGCCACACTCCTTTTGATGCCCCCCAAATTTCATGCATATATCTATACGCTATTAATACAGACATCTCTGCTACTTTGTGTCCCAAGAGAACAGAAAGTTCTGGATCAGTTCAACGACATCAGCAACCTTGCCCACAATAAACTGATGTAAAACCTCAGCCTTCATAGGCTCCTGGATCTTCTCACCTTGGCAAGTCTCACGTGTAGGCTTCTCAAAGACTTCCTCTTGGTCGTAGCCTTTTTTCGACTCTTGCTCTTTGTAGGAGCGATAGAACACAGACCTGAAATGACATTATAAAGCCTCATCCAGTAGAAAGTGAAACATAAAGCCTCCTTCAGTGAAAGCAGCATCATTTTTCCTCATCAGTATGTCTCCACCTCACCATAATCACCCTTTTATCCCATGTTATGGCTGCTGTTACCAGTGACAACCAAAACAACGTTCACATGCCACACCACCTTTCCTCTATTCTCCTGCCCATCACTGAGGAGGGTGGAAACAAAACCAAAACACCCAAACCAAAGAAAGAACTGTTTCAGGTGGTATTTTGATGGTAACTGCCAAGCACCTATAGACAACATGGCAGTTTTTGATGAACTACTGAGACCTTCAGATTTACTTGACATCTCAGAAGTAGTTATTACACCAGAAGATTAGTCACACCCTCATCACATCATTCTCACATCCCTTTTCTCCTCAGACTTGCCACTTGGCAAGCATTTTTAGGCTTCTGCTGCTACCTTGCAGTGCCATGCTCAGCACAGCTGAGCTGCAGTGGAAACCCTTCCATTTACACAGGTCAAAAAGGACTGTTGTGGTTTGGCCATGGCTGGAGGCCAGATGCGCACCAAAGCTGCTCTGTCACTGCCCTTTTTCGTTGGGCAGGGGAGAAGATACCCATTGAGAGGCTGAGGAGTGGAGATAAAGGCAGGGAGAGATCATTCCCCAATCAGCATCACAGGCAGAACAGGAATAAAGGACAGAAACATTCTGATGGCCCTGCCATGTACCCCAGTGACACCAGAGTCGGGGGATGAGAAGTGTGGCCAAATCTCAAAGCGCCTCCCCCCACCCCTCCCTTCTCAGCAGACTGCACTTGAGTCAGGATTTCGCTTCCTTCTTCCCCCACCACTGTGACACAGGGAGGGGCAGGGACTGGGGGAATGGGGGTTTGGGTTAGTTCCTCACAAGGCTGCATCACCAAGCTGCAAGGCTGGCATTGAGGGGTTCGTGCAGTAACTTAGGACTAAAATGGAAGAGTTTGGAAGATGAGTGGGAAGTCAGATTACACATAGGAGGAACCACGACTCACTGTTTCACTAAAATACACATTGTGCTGCTCCCTCCACCCTTGTTAAAGCAAAAAGCTCATTTAAAAAGCTGCTCAGGTTGAAAAGACTTGGAGAACACAGCTTTCCAGTGTGAGATAAGCTTTTCTTGAGCCTCTGGGCAACTCAGTAAAAAGTGTTTTCCTAACAGGGTCAGCTCAGCTGGGAGGGAAAAGTTCTTCCCTGGCAGAGTTGTGGGGCTGTGGCACAGGCTGCCCAGGGAGGGGGCTGAGTCCCCAGCCCTGGGTGTGTTTAACAGCCGGGGAGATGAGGTACTGAGAGATCTGGGTCAGCACAGGACAGGGATGTTTGGACTCCATGGGCTTAAAGGGCTTTTCCAACCTGGTGAGTCTGCGATTCAGTACCCTTTCCAACCTTCCCCACACCACCACCCCCCTCCCCCTTTTTCCAAACAGTTTAAGAATTTACAAAGCCTCACCTGAAAAAGCCTCTGTCGACAGCAGAGCGGTTCATGATGACAGAGTCTTCCTGGTTATAGCCTGTGTATGATGCGATGGCTACGATCGAGTTGATACCTGTAATACACAGAGAAGATACTTGGAAGGGATGCACATGTACCAGACAGGCAATACTTGCAACTCCAAACAAGCTGTATTCTTTACAGCGACATGGATCTACCCTTTCTGAGATAAAAGTCTCCCTGGTCCACACACAAAACCCACAAGGCACTAGGAAATGTAACTAAGTAGGAGAGAGGGGAAGTGTGGATTTACCTGAGATAGGGAGGCTCTTCAGAGGGATCTGAACAGGCTGGACTGATGGGCTGAGACCAACAGGATGAGGCTCAACAAGGCCAAGGGCAGAGTGCTGCACATGGGACACAACAACCCCAAGCAGGGCTACAGGCTGGGGCAGAGTGGCTGGAGAGCTGCTGGGGAGAAGGACCTGGGGGTGCTGGGTGACTGAACAGGAGCCAGCAGTGTGCCCGGGTGGCCAAGAAGGCCAAGGGCATCCTGGCTTGTGTCAGAGCCAGCGTGGCCAGCAGGTCTGGGGAGGGGATTGTGCCCCTGGGCTGGGCACTGGGGAGGCTGCACCTCGAGTGCTGGGCCCAGTTCTGGGCCCCTGACTCCAAGAAGGACCTGGAGGTCTTGGAGCGTGTCCAGAGAAGGGCAACCAGGCTGGGGAAGGGGCTGGAGGGCAAATCCTCTGAGGAGCAGCTGAGGGAGCTGGGGGTGTTGAGCCTGGAGAAGAGGAGGCTGAGGGGAGACCTTCTCCCCACCTCCACTGCCCTGCCAGGAGGGTGCAGAGAGGTGGGCGATGGTCTCTTCAGCCAGGGGACAGGAGATGGGACGAGGGGGAATGGGCTCAAGCTGCCCCAGGGCAGGGTCAGCTCAGCTGGGAGGGAAAAGTTCTTCCCTGGCAGAGTTGTGGGGCTGTGGCACAGGCTGCCCAGGGAGGGGGCTGAGTCCCCAGCCCTGGGTGTGTTTAACAGCCGGGGAGATGAGGTACTGAGAGATCTGGGTCAGCACAGGACAGGGACGGTTGGACTCCATGGGCTTAAAGGGCTTTTCCACCCTGGTGATTCTGATTCTGTGAGAGACTCAGGACTGACCCCTTGTGCAGGACCCAGCAAACATCAACACAGAAAATGTATTTTTCCCTGTGAAGTTTTACCAGGCTACACTGATAAAATCCTTGGAGCTGCAACACGAGCAATGTATGTTCTGGAATACAGGTGCCAAGCTACAAAATAACATTTGACCCCTAATTATTGTAAAATTACATAGATTTGCTAAAAGTTTGAGTATTACACACACAATTTGTGACACAGATTACATAAGAGAGGAGGATAGTAAATGCTAACAGGCAACATACCTGCAGGCAGCTCTCTAAATCGCAGGTACTCCATGGAGCGTGTTGTTACTAGGGGCTTCTGTGGGTAATACAGCACGTGTGCCAGCGTATCCATCCGAACATGGAAGTTGGTAATGTAAACTCCCATGGCCTGTTTACCCATGGCAGACTGGTACGTGTTCCTGGGAGACTGGACAGACAAGGAAAGACTGGTATCTATGTCCATAAGGGTCTTGAAGGCAAATACTGGTGGGTTTACTACCACCTGGAGAAGGGCGACGTTGGGAGCGCCGCACTCACCTGGTTGTGATCAGGGAAAGGGATAATAGATGCACATACTCCCAGGATCATCGAGGGGTGGATCTCACAGTGGGTGTAGGTAGAGCAGTACGCCACACCTTTCTCCTGCAGGTCATCTGGAGTCATGGCCAGCATCACAGTCTCTTCCTCCAGCGTATCAATGTACTCTACGACACCGCTGGCCACGAGGTCCTGCCAACTGTGAATAACCAACCTCTGAAATACTCAACTAACACAAAACTCAGCAGGAACAAGGAAGAGGAGTTTCCTAGGTTAATATTGCTACCACTGCCTCAGTCTGATTAAAAATTAATGAATACTGAATTAAGCTCTTGGGAAGAGAAAGCACCTCGAAGACACACAAAGCTTTAAACTTCAAGCTAGTGGCCCACCAACACTTAAAGGAGTCCTACAGGAATGTGGGCGAGGGGCTGGTCACCAGGGAGTGCAGGGACAGGACACAGGGTGATGGCTGCAAGCTGAATGAGGGCAGGGTTAGGTTAGATGTTAGGAAGGAAATCTTCACTCTGAGGGTGAGGGTACCTTGGCATAGGGTGCCCAGAGAGGCTGTGGCTGCCCCTGGATCCTTGGAAGGGCTCAAGGCTGGGTTGGATGGGGCTTGGGGCACCCTGGGCTGGTGGGGGGTGTCCCTGCCCGTGGCAGGGGGTTGGAATTAGATGGGCATTCAGGTCCCTTCCAACTCAAACCACTCTATGATTCTATGAAACATTTCTCTCTCCAACCTGGGGGAATTTACAGCTTCCAAGATGTAAAACTAGACACTCGAGTTTCAGAAACATGTCTCACCTGTAGTTGTTATATTCTCGTTCCTTCAGTTGGTCAATATGCCTTTTCTTCAGGAGCAGCTTCTGCTTCTCCACAATTAGCAGGGGTCTGCAAATCCTGCCTGCATCGGTGTAGATGCGTATTTCCCGCTCACGAATATCCCGGATCATGGAGACCTGCAGAGGAAAGCAGCCCCCCCATGAGCACAGAGCCTCAGCCTGGCAGCAGAACTACAGAACACAACACAGGATGACAAAGTTCCCTCAAGCAAAGACCTTACGGGTGCTATCAGCAGCCCAGAACAAACATTAATGCTCCTACAAACAGAAGCATTTCAAGAAACTATTTTCAACTGGTTTTACAACTGGATTCTCTTAAGAAAACCCCAAAGAAGAAACCAAAACACAACCCCCCCACCCCAACAACAAAGCAAAGCAAAAACCCCACAACCAAACAAATCAAAGGAAAAAAACCAAACAAAAAGCATCAAACACCCCAAAACGACCCAAGCAGCGTGAGGTATGTTCAGAAAGAGACTTGTAAGTAACATTATTTTGAGCCTGCAAAGCAGCAGCCCTCTTGTCTGAAACGACCCCCCAAATCTGTACCTCTGACACGATGATGTCCATCTGACGGCGAAGCTTCCGTAGGGTATTCATGAGCTGCTCTGGATCTTTGTGTATCCCTACCCAGCAGCCATTAACAAAGATCTTGGTAGCACTAGAAAGGGGGGAAAAAATCAAACAGATAATAATAAAAAAACCCAAACTCAAGAAAAGAAACCCCAAACCCTAGAAAAAAAACACCAAACCCTTGAAGTTGTGCAGGATAAAAAGCTTAATCATGGAATCCCAGACTGGTCTGGGTTGGGAGGGACCCCAAGGAGCACAGAGCTCCAACCCCCTGCCACAGCCAGGGACACCAACCTCCAGGCCTGGAGCTACACAAGGTTGCCCAGGGCCCCAGCCAACCTGGCCTGGAACACCCCCAGACATGGGGCACCCACCCCCTCTGTGGCCAGCCCCTTCCAGCCCCTCACCACTCTCTCTGCAAACAACTTCCCCCTAAGATCTCCTCTAACCCTTCCCTCCTCCAGCTTCATTCCATCCCCCTTGTCCTGCCAGTCTCTGCCCTTGAACAAGCTGATTCCCCTCCTGTTCCTCTGCTCCCTTCAGGGATGGGAAGGCTGCACTGAGGTCCCCCCACAGCCTTCTCTTCTCCAGGCTGAACCAGCCTGTGTTTAAACAGTTTCATGTGCACGTACTCTGCAATGGCTGCTGGGGATATTTCTTCCAGGTTTTCCATACTCCACTCTTCCAAGAATTCCAAAATAGGGGATGGCTGAGACCCCACAGAAATGTAGGCCATCAGGGCTAAGTTCTTCACAAGTCCTACTGCGTGACCCTGGTAGCAGAGACACAATGTTAGCTTGCATTTCCCAAACAAGAGGTTTCCCCCAAGATGATCTGAGAACTTTGAGTCCTTGAGGAACCAGATATAAACCATCCTCTTTATTAATGTCTATGATTAACTACAGAGTTGGCATCAAGCTAAACTTCACATCAGCATTTCAAAAACCGTGCAGGTCATCACCACAAGTCATAAAAGCAGTTGGGCACGAGTAAGTACTGACATAACTACTACTGTGAGTACCTCTGGGGTCTCTGCTGGGCAAACCATGCCCCACAGCGTGTTGTGCAGTTGCCTGGGCTTGGCTAGTTTTCCATCTCTGCCGATCGGAGAGTTCAGGCGCCTCAGGTGGGACAGGGTCGATGCAAAGGTCAGGCGGTTTAACACCTGCATGGAGTAAGGGATTTGGTTAGTCAAGGTGTGTCTTTCAAAGAACTAAAATAGCTCTGATTTTTGTTAGCTGCACTTTGTAGTTCACCTCTGTTAATTTCAGACTAAGTTTACCCCTAAAACCTGGGGTGTTTGGTAGTGTATGTTCCTCTGATCAAGTAACTAAATGAGTGATACTTGTGGGAACACTTTTTAAGCTGCATATCCCCCAGGAGGGTTTGCCAGTAGTGACACACAAGTCTGAAAAACTAACACTGTTTAGTTAATTAGGAGCAAATTAGCAATTACATCCTGATGTAAGGGAAGGGATTCTGCCCCTCTGCTCTGCACTCGAGACCCCACCTGCAGTGATGTGTCCAGTTCTGGAGCCCCCAACATAAGGAGGATGTGGAATTGTTGGAGTGGGTCCAGAGGAGACCACAAAGATGATCAGAGGGCTGGAGCACCTCTCCTGGGAAGCCAGGCTGAAGTTGGGCTGGTTCAGCCTGAAGAAGAGAAGGCTGTGGGCAGATCCTGTAGGCCCTTCCAGTTGTTGAAGGGGCTGACAAGAAGCTGGGAAGGAACTTTTTACAAGGGCCTAGACTGATTGGGTGAGGGGGAATAAGTTTAAATTGGAAGGGGGGGGGGCATTTAGATTGGATATTAGGAAGAAATTCTTCCCTAGAAGGGCAGTGAGGCCCTGGCACAGGGTGCCCAGGGAGGTGGTGGCTGCTGTAGGTGTAGGTGTGTAACCTACAACAGGCACCACTGCTGAGTGATGTTAAACACTGCTCCATGGTGTCATTTTACTCTCATGTAAACCTGTCAAACACTACCATGCCTTGTCCAGCTACAGTACCTGGGATACTCCTGCTCTGGCCTGATGAGCCTTCTTCTGGTCGCCCCAGTTTCCAGTTGCCAATGAATACTTCAACCCATCCGAAATAATCCGTGTTTTAATTGCCAGCTCCAAGTTGAAATCTTTCCCTCTGTCAATAAACTTCTGTGCATATATCCTCACTTCCTTCAGCAAGTTCTTAAACATTCTGTAAAGGAGATGCCAAGAAACATGATTAAACAGTGCTGCAGCAATTCAGCTTGGGAAAACGCTTCCCCTGCAAAGCAATGAGTGATTTGTAACTAGAGAAAGGGAGGAAAAAACCCCAAACAAATTAACCTGTTTGTGAACATGCACAAAATCTGCTGCAGAACAAGCTGATTGATGCTGGCTACCACCTCTCAGAAGCAGCTTACCCACCCCATGAAAAAGCCATTATCAGATACAGGTTGTGCTGCCCAGACACAACAGAATCAGCCCAGGGATTTAGAACCACAGAGCTGGCTGTGCCTCTGCCATTAATTATCTCCAAATAGGTCATAAATCATATAGTTACCCTCTGAACAGGAATGCCAACAGTGGCCCAGCGAGATCCAGCCTCTTGTTGCCATAATGATCTCTGTCATCAAGCTCTCTCCTTCCCAGCGCTGCCAGCAGCAGTCTGTGAACCATGTACCTGAGCAAAGCAGACGGGTGGTGTTTAGGTGATGCCAGGCGGGCACCACACACACAGATCCATCAGCAAGCTGTCCCCTGAAGCTGCCCAGCCCAGACCTTCAGAGCAGGGCTGCCCTAGGACAGACCTCTTCAGCACATCCCTCCTCAGAGGTGAAGGACCATGGAAAGCTCAGATTGCTACAGAGAGGTTAATATTTACACCAGGATGGTAGTGCATCTGCCCTACACCGTTACACAGGGCGTGTTTAAGGATGTGGAACTGGGTGTAAAAGGGTGAGCCTCCTGATACCCACCGTTCATCTGCACACCAATGAACAGTGATCATGAGGATGTGCTAATAGTTCAAGAGAGTTAAACTTCTCAGGAGTTATCCCCACATTAGTTATCACCCTCTGTAGGTTTTCCACCCAACAAGACATCTAAAAAGTGTAGTTTGTCACTATCAGCACATCTAATGTAAGATCGAGAAGTTGCTGAAGGCTTGTTTTGTTTCATTTCCCTGTTTAATCAACATTTGCATTTTCTTAGATATGAGAATATACCAGTGCCCTGCAGTTTATCCCTGAATATACCTAGAAGACTTGTTCAGCCTGGAGAAGAGAAGGCTGTGAGGGGACCTCATTGCAGCCTTCCCATCCCTAAAGGGAACAGAGGAACAGGAGGGGAATCAGCTTGATCAAGGGCAGAGACTGGCAGGACAAGGGGGATGGAGTGAAGCTGGAGGAGGGAAGGGTTAGAGGAGATCTTAGGGGGAAGTTCTTTGCAGAGAGAGTGGTGAGGGGCTGGAAGGGGCTGCCCAGAGAGGGGGTGGGTGCCCCGTCCCTGGGGGTGTTGAAGACCAGGTTGGCTGGGGCCCTGGGCAGCCTTGTGTAGCTCCAGGCCTGGAGGTTGGTGTCCCTGCCTGTGGCAGGGGCTTGGAGCTCTGTGCTCCTTGGGGTGCCTCCCAACCCAGACCAGTCTGGGATTCTACGATTCCAAGACTGAGGTTAAAACCAGATGTGAATAAAATCTGCATTCAGGGTCTGCTTGCAGCTGTGAGACAGAAAACACACACATACCCTAGAAAATAGGCCTTTTTGGTTTCACAGAAGTCACTGACACCAACATGTGGGAGCATTTCTTTCTGCAGGACTTCCTTAGCATACTTGATTCTCTTTTCTTTGGTGACACCTGGCTTTGCACCTCTTGATCCAATGAAGTTCAGAGCAACGTTTTGCTCCTGAATGACAAAGGCTTCGTCCAGAGAAGGTTTGACCTAATGCACAGAACAGAGCAAAACCCTGTAGCATCCAGTGCCTGCACACAGAAACCAGTTCAGACTTCAGAAAGTAGATCTCATTCTAGGACATTCTAGTCCTCTGCTGTTTTGGGTATAAATAGGGATTGTGCAATTAAAGTCAGCAGCAGCAGGATAAGGCCCTACCTCTCCAAATACATATTAAATATTAACTCTTGGAAACTTCTATCACACTCTGTTCACATAAAAAACTCATTAGAATAGGGTTAAGCAGATAATTTTTGACACTACTATTATTTTTGTGGGCTAATTAAGCAATGAATTAAAATTGGAAAATAACAATACTTTGAATTGTTATTAGCCACACTGGGAGCTTATAAACAGGATGGGAATCAGCTTGTTCAAGGGCAGAGACTGGCAGGACAAGGGGGATGGAGTGAAGCTGGAGGAGGGAAGGGTTAGAGGAGATCTCAGGGGGAAGTTCTTTGCAGAGAGAGTGGTGAGGGGCTGGAAGGGGCTGCCCAGAGAGGGGGTGGGTGCCCTGTGTCTGGGGGTGTTCAAGGCCAGGTTGGCTGGGGCCCTGGGCAGCCTTGTGTAGCTCCAGGCCTGGAGGTTGGTGTCCCTGCCTGTGGCAGGGGGTTGGAGCTCTGTGCTCCTTGGTGTCCCTCCCAACCCAGACCAGTCTGGGATTGTATGATCACCAATCATCAAGCCAGGACATAAAACTTATTTAGCACAAATTACCATTTCCATCATTTCCGGATCTTCAAAATCATAGATGATGTGCTCTAAGATGTCCCTGTCAGACACAAAGCCTAGGGCACGGAAGACAATGATGATGGGAACCTCTTGTTTGATGTATGGCAAGGTTGCTACAATGCGCTGCCCGATGGCGCTCTTCTTCGCTCCCTGCAAAGGGGGGGGTGGGAACATCTGTCAGTCTCTTCACTTGAATGGTTTCTCTCCCCTCATGCACTTGCAAAGAGCAACCCCATCCCCCTTCACCTTTCTTTCTCGCAGCTTAAGCCCAGCTTTTCTAGTCCACCATTCTCAGGAATATTGATGTAGCCACTCCTCACTTCCAGAACATCCCAAACACTGTGGGATGCAACCATTTGAGAGGAACCCAGCCATCAGGAGTAACAGTGGTGTAAGGCTTCTATAAAGTTACTCTCTGAACGTGTCTGTGGATTTCCAGACACAAGTGAAACAGTGAGTGAGCGCTGACACCTTCTGCTTTTCAAGTTAAGAACAGCACTTATTTCCCCTCACAGATGGCACAATTAGATGTTAAATATTAATTAACATGCTGCCTGCAAACCCCCATCTAAACAGCAGCTTGCCCACAAGCAGAGACAGCATCCCTGCTCCTCCTCTTGTCCTCTGTCAAAAAGATAAAGAGGATGCAGCTTGCTGGATTTTCTAAAAACTCACTTACAGTAATTCTAAAATTGCTTTTTATCCTCACCCTAAAACCCACCACAAATTCAGTCTTCAAGTTACTTGTCCCAGAGACAAGTAAAACACATTTTCTTTTCACTTTATGCTCCTTACAACTTGGCATCAGAAGAAATTTCTTTTCAATACCCCCAAAATAATTGACAAGTAGAGGCAGGACAGCAACAGAACTCCTCAGCCAATGTTTAATGTAAGCTGCTGAGGTGGGTGTTGGTACCACTCAGACTTACCTGCCCTCCTCTGGCCAGCATGCTGACCCATATGGTGCTCGTGGGTCGGGAGGAGTTTTCCAGACAAGACCTGCACTCTCCTGTGTAGGCATATTTGGAATCTTTCTTTGCAAACACATACACTGTGTTTGTGGCCATTTTCTCCTGAGCAATCAGGACCTGGGAAAGAAACAGGGACACCAGTAAATAGATGACAAAGTAACATACGCACAGTGCTTCTCTTATTCCTTCCAGTGCCCTAAGGGCAGGGTATGGCATGAAGTCAATTTGAGAACTCAGTTGGGTTACACTCTGCATTCTAAAAATACAGTATTAAGCAAAAATACACCTAGTTAAGAGAGAATAACCTAAAGACTCCAAGAACACTGTTTTCTAGCATGTCCTTACTACCCTGCTAGCTCTGCTGAGACATTTCCC
The DNA here is from genome assembly GCF_964237585.1 of Gallinula chloropus. Lineage (NCBI taxonomy): Eukaryota > Metazoa > Chordata > Aves > Gruiformes > Rallidae > Gallinula > Gallinula chloropus. The sequence goes on along the minus strand of NC_140092.1, from coordinate 21,914,492 downwards.
TCAGCTGTAGGCACAACACTGGTAAAGAAACCTTTTCATTGTGTTCCCAAGGCCAAGGCACTACAATGGTGTTTAAACTGAAAGCCAGATTTTGTTTGGGTTTGTTTGGGGTTTTCCCCACTCCATGAAGAAAAACACAATTCTATTTTTAATGCTGTGTTTGCCCAGGTTACATAAAAACCTGGCAGGTTACAAAAAAACCTGCCACTGGAAAGGCATGAGCATGGAGAGATTTGATAAGGTTGGATCCACAGCAATGGAAGGAAGAGCCTGGATGTATAATGAAATGTCTTCACAGATGTGAAAAAGTTTGAGGAGGCTCTGAGTAAGAAGTACCTCATTTTAGGGTGCATGCTGCTCTGCAGTGTTGAAAGTGGAAAGGAAAATACCTACAGGAATTACTGGCACTCAGGGCAAAACTGGTTATGAAAACAAAGAAGGAAATTGCTTTGGAACTGTGTCCAGTTCTTGGCCCCTCACTCCAAGAAGGACCTGGAGGTGCTGGAGCGTGTCCAGAGAAGGGCAACCAGGCTGGGGAAGGGGCTGGAGGGCAAATCCTCTGAGGAGCAGCTGAGGGAGCTGGGGGTGTTTAGCCTGGAGAAGAGGAGGCTGAGGGGAGACCTTCTCCCCACCTCCACTGCCCTGCCAGGAGGGTGCAGAGAGGTGGGCGATGGTCTCTTCAGCCAGGGGACAGGAGATGGGACGAGGGGGAATGGGCTCAAGCTGCCCCAGGGCAGGGTCAGCTCAGCTGGGAGGGAAAAGTTCTTCCCTGGCAGAGTTGTGGGGCTGTGGCACAGGCTGGCCAGGGAGGGGGCTGAGTCCCCAGCCCTGGGTGTGTTTAACAGCCGGGGAGATGAGGTACTGAGAGATCTGGGTCAGCACAGGACAGGGACGGTTGGACTCCATGGGCTTAAAGGGCTCTTCCAACCTGGTGAGTCTGGGTGTGAAATGTGCCTCAGAGAAGAAAAGGTGGCTTGAGAAAGCCCTAACAGGAGACTGAAAGTCCACCCACCCTTTCTGCAAGATCAGAGTGCCCCCAGCAACCACGACACACAGGTGGGAAGGAGGAACAGAGACCCCTTACCTTTTCAGACCCATTAATGATGAAGTATCCTCCAGGATCCAGCGGGCACTCGTTCAGCTCGCAGAGGTCACGGTCCGTGAGGCCGTTCAGCAGGCAGTACGTGGAACGCAGCATGATAGGGATTTTCCCTATGAAAGTCTTCTGGTGCTGTGTCTGCAGCTGGTCCTCCCCTTCTTTAATAACTGTTTTAGTTATGTCCACGTACAAGGGGGCTGAGTACCTACAAAATAAACACACCACTGTGCTAGCTGCCAGTTCCTACTCCAGGTTGTACAGAAGGAAAATGAAGAGAGTTGTCTGAGCACTCACTGGTAATATGAAGCATTCACAATAAATCATTGCCTGGATTTAACATCTTCACATCAGAATTTAAATAGAGCAGTAGTTACTAGATTCTAAAGGCACTATTAAATTGATAAGAGACTCTCAATTAATAACACAGGGCCAGTCCCTCCTCAGGTTTACCCACTACAGGGTTTGTTCTTACGTCAGGTTTCTCAGCCTGGCTTCGTTGGGCATCATAGGTGATGGTGCTCCATCCCTCTCCCAGTGCGTAGGTTTGGAGAGATAGATCTGCTCAAACTTCAGCAGGTACCGGGGCTGGAAAACAAGAAGGTATTTCCCTGTACTGCAGGAAACATCCACTTTGGTTGTGCAAGGGTGACCCTAGAGCTTAATGCCCACCGCTGGTGCATGTCCTCAGCTCAGCCTTCAGGTGACGAGATCAAGAACACACTCAAGAACACACTAGATCAAGAACACACTCAAGAATTTTCACTAATTTCTAAACACCTCATTATGACAGAGCCCTGGGACAGGCTGCCCAGGGGGTGTGGAGTCTCCTTCTCTGGAGAGATTCCAGCCCTGACCTGTCCTAGGGACCCTGCTTTGGCAGGGGCTTGGACCCCATGGGCTCTGAAGTTCCCTTCCCATCCCTACGATTCTGTTTGTGTGATGAATTTAAAAACTCCTAAAAAAAACTAATTAAACAAGCCCAACAAAACACAGATTAGACTGAAGGGTCAAAACCAGCAGTAAGAGAAGAAAAAGCACTCAAATAGGTTTTTTTTCCCTATAAAATAGCTAATAAACTCAAAATCTGCCAAGTTAGTGGATATATCAACAAACAGAATATGCCTATTTATGTATTTGTGTAGCTTCAGATAAAACCTCTAATTTTATGATGCAAAGAGATGAATCTGCTTCAATGCATTGAATGAGATGGCTGACATCAAAAAAGGAAGGAGCTTTTGTAAAGCTTTGCTCTGCTGCATGAAACATGCAGGGAGCTGGGCCCCTTTAGCCTGAGGAAGTGGAGCCTGAGGGGTGACCCCATCACTGTCTATCAGTACGTGAAGGGTGAGAGTCAGGAGGCTGGAGCCAGGCTCTGCTCAGGGGTGGCAGTGACAGGACCAGGGGCAGCGGGTGCAGCTGGAGCAGAGGAGGCTCCATGGGAACATAAGGAGGAACTTTTTCCCTGTGAGGGTGAGGGAGCCCTGGGCCAGGCTGCCCAGAGAGGCTGGGGAGTCTCCTTCTCTGGAGACATTCAAACCCTCCTGGATGTGTCCCTGTGGGATTTAGTCTGGGTGATCCTGCTCTGGCAGGGGGTGGGACTGGATGATCTCCAGAGGTCCCTTCCAACCCCAAACATTCTGTGATTAATCCATCAAACCCTCACAGCTTTCACACTGAAGTGTCTTTGCTGCTCTACACTAATTACTATCCCTCTGCTTTCAAGATCTTCTCTCTTACCTATTACTGACCAAACCAGTTACCAGAGAATTACCGTTATCAATAACTAAAGAGACAGTGAGTTGGGTAACACTTGTTCCTCAGGTGGCTCTTTAGGACCAATAAACAAACCCAAACTTGAATTATTGGGGGGAAAAAAGTGAAAACAACCTGATTTTTCAAAAGGCACCAAAACTTCCTACAATAGCAGGTGTCAGAGCCTTGTTAGCAACCATTTTGTAGGTGAAAAAATTACCTCTTACCCCCCAAAAAAAAGCTTTTCCCTAGATAGCAGCAGCATCCATGGAGACTACTGAGTTTCCCAAGTTCTCCTGCAAGCACTTCCAAGGAGAGCACACACACCCCAACCCCTATCTTTGAGGACATGCACTGATGTGCTCTAAATTGCCCAAACTGCCCTCAAAGTTTGAGGCTGAGAAGTGGAGGGAGAAAGAAACAAGAAGTGAAATTAGTCTAATACTGGATTAATTTAAGGAGATGGAGTATTTCAAATGAGGCAAGAGGTTCCCTGGAAGCATCTCTGAAGGAAAAAGCAAGGTTTCTTTCCCTCTCACACAGACCTACTCCTAAAAACCTTAATTTGATAAACAAGACACAGATCACTCTGATTTGAGAAAGTAAAATACTGGCTTTTAGACAAAAAACAGCCAGGCACATTCCATGCCTGCCACCTGGCCTGCAACCACACAGCTCAGGGAGCAACCACAGGCCTGCATAGCTTGAGAATTCTGCAACAATATATAAAATATAGGAATAATATAAAGAATGTATAGAATAAAGGAAGAAACATTGAGAATTACAGTGAGATAAATGTTTAACAAAAGAAACCTCAGTTATTCTCTCCACCACATGGCTGTTTCCCTGCAAAGAACTGCAAAGGAAGAGTCTAAACATGTAACAAACTCAAAGCTCAGGTGTCCCAAAGCTCCTTTACATCTCCAGAGGGAAACAGCAGGACAACGACTGACAGCAGGGCAACAGATCATTGCTACCTGTGCTCATGGAGCAGGGATCACACCCCAGATGAAAGCCCCACAGCCACCCAAGACGCACACTGGCAGTCTCTACTTACTGGCTCTTCCACCTCCCCTGTGGCATGCTGGGCTTCAGCCTGTAGATCAATGGGTGGAGCATCTTCAACGATCCTCTGCACCGACATCTGAATAAACTCATCAAAAGAATCCAGCTGCTGCCTGACCAAACCCTTCTCATCAAAGTAGGAGCTGAAAAATACAAAAAGGGAAGTGCATTTATGAACAAGAGATCTTAAGTTAATTCATTTGATACACTAACAAGCTTAAAATCACAGAATCCCAGAGCTGTAGGGGTTTGGAAGGGACCTCCAGAGATCCAACCCCCTGCCAAAGCACGACCGACCACCCACCCAATGAACAGGCTGTGCAAATCACACCACTCCTGACCTTTAAGGAGTATGCATGCTAATTTAAACATGATTGACTAATAGTAGATGATATAGTAATTGCTAACTAATTAGCTTAAATCAAGGCAGGTTTTCCTAATCCTGTAACCAGATGACTGTGTTTCAGATTCTGGCTGCATGGAATCACCACTGACTTGGAGTAAGTCCACTACCTCTGCTCTGTGTGCTGCCACCCTGCACAGCAGGTAACCACCCCACTTTGGGGATAACACTACCACCCTGCTCATGCAGTGTCCCCTGACCTGACTGCCCAAGACCATCAGAGAGCTTCTGAATACCACCAGAGACTCCATAAGCTCTGGAGCAGCCTGTGCCTGCTCACCCTTGCAGCAAAAAGGTGTTCCTTCACACAGAACAAGGTGCAGCCTCAGCTGAAGGACTTGCCTCAGTCACCTCCCACTGGATGCAAAGCACCCTTCACTGAGCTGCAAAGAAAGGACTTCTTTCTGCCTCCAAAGCTTCTCATCCTGCTCTCCATCCAGACTGTGGGACCACCCCCACAGACCTCCTGTTCCACTTGCAGCTGCTGCTCTAGACATCAGTCACAGGCATTTTATGAGTAATTAACAAGGGACACACTTTTTACTCAGCCTCATGGAGCATCCCACTCCTTAACAGCCACCAGGAACTGCAGGTCCTGGATGTTCACCTCTTCCCAGACAAGCACTGACATGGAGGAACAGCCACCTACTGATTCTAACACCAGCATCAGCTGTTAGGTTGGCAGGCCAAACCGTGTGCTTGGTATAGGAACAAAACACACTGCTTCTTTCATTCCAAACTACCACCCCATCAGACACTTCTAAATCCCTACAGCTTGTGCTTAAAGCCCCTTTGCTCAGAGGGTGACATGCTGCACACAGTCAAGCTCAGGGCTTCCCTGCCAGGTGGGCAGCAGCCTGGCTGTCACCTGTGGGAGCACTGAGTCTGAAAAACCCACCTGATAACTATCCAGCAGGCTTCTTGCCACAAGTCAGGGGTGATTTCATCATCATCTTCATCATATTGCATATCTGTCAGGGAAACACAAGGGTTAATTAAGGTCTCATCACGTTGGTGTCTCTCCTCACCTGTGTGGGGGGAAGGGGGGTACGGATGCAGCACCCCTACCTACCTGAGGGAGACAGATTCACAGACTCACAGGGGTTGGAAGGGCCCTCCAGAGCCCATGGGGTCCGAGCCCCTGCCAAAGCAGGGTCCCTAGGACAGGTCAGGGCTGGAATCTCTCCAGACAAGGAGACTCCACACCCCCTGGGCAGCCTGTCCCAAGGCTCCCTCACCCTCACCAGGAAGAAGTTCTTCCCCACATTGGGGTGGAACTCCCTGTGCTCCAACTTGAGGCCATCGGCCCTTGTCCTGTCCCCACAGCCCCTGAGAAGAGGCTGCCCACGTCCCCCTGTGTGCCACCCTTCAGCTATTGATCCCCATTGATCAGATCCCCTCTCAGGCTGCTTCTCTCCAGGCTGAACAGCCCCAGCTCACTCAGCCTTTCCTGGCAGGGGAGATGCTCCAGGCCCTTCATCCCCTTCGCAGCCTCTGCTGGACTCTCTCCAGGAGACCCCTGGCTGTTTTGTCCCAGGGAGCCCAGACCTGGACCCGACACTCCAGACCCTCAGGGAGGCCCTGAGGGAGGCCCCCCCGCCGCGGGCCCAGCGCCTGGCCGGGATGAGCCGGGGAGCGGCCCACAGCGCTCTCACCTTCGTCCGCGTCGTACATGGTGGCGGCGGGAGGAGCCGCGAGAGGCGGCGGCCGGGAGAGGAGAGGGGAGAGGAGAGGGAAGAAGAGCGGAGGGGAGAGGAGAGACGCAGCGGGAAGAGCCGCGGGAGCCGGGACGATCCCCGAGTGTCCCGGCCGCGAGCAGAGGGCTGCACTGCGCCTGCGCGCACGGAGGGCGAGGGCGGGGCGGCTGCGCGCGCCGTCCCGGGGGGGGGGCGTGGGTGGCCGCGGGGAGGCCGCGCATGCGCGGTACGAGAGGCACAATGTCGGCTCCCGCCATGCGCCGCCTGGCCCCGGCGCTCCTGGGCCGCCTGGTTCGCGCCCAGCACCGGGCCCCGCCGGCCGCCGAGCCGGAGCCGCTGGTCTTCCTGGAGTACGAGCCGGAGCCGGGCCGGGAAGCGGCGGGAGCGGCGGTGCCTCCTCCGCGCCGGGAGCCGGCGAGACAGCAGCGGGAGCGGCCCCGCCGGCTCCCAGGAGCTGTGGGACGTCCCGATCCTTCGGTGCCGCCGAGCGGGGTCAGCTGCTCGGGCTGCGGGGCCGAGCTCCAGTGCCGCGACGACGCGGCGCCGGGCTTCGTGCCCTCGGAGAGGTACCGGCGGCTCTCGGAGGGCCCGTCCGGCGCGGCGGGGCTGCGGGCCGGCGTCTGCCAGCGCTGCTGGCTGCTGTCCCACCACGGCCGGGCCCCGCGGCTGGAGCTGCCGCCCGAGCAGCACCGGCTGGTGGTGAGCGCGGCCCTGCGCCGCCCCCCGCGCCACGGCCGCGGCCCGCTCCTCCTCTACGTGCTGGACGTGCTGGAGCTGCCGGACCCGGTGCTGCCGCAGCTGCCGGCGCTGCTCAGCCCCGACGTGCCGGCCGGAGGGCTGCTGGTGGTGGGCAACAAGGTGGACCTGCTGCCCGCCGACTCCCCCGGGCACCTGAAGCGGCTGCGGGAGCGGCTGGAAGCGGCCTGCGCCCAGGCCGGCCTGCGCCGAGCCCCGCTGGTGGGCGTGCGGCTGGTCAGCGCCAAGACGGGCTTCGGCCTGGAGGGGCTGGTCAGCCGGCTCCAGCGCTCCTGGAGGTGCGCCGGCGACGTCTACCTGCTGGGCGCCACCAACTCCGGCAAGTCCACGCTCTTCAACACCCTGCTGCGCTCCGACTACTGCAAGACCCGCGCCCCCGACGTGGTGGAAAGGGCCACCGTCTCCTCCTGGCCAGGTCAGGGTGCTGCTCTTCCTGCTCTGGTGTGGAGTACGTGCCGTGTCCCGTGCTCAGAGGATCAGCCAGGGGCAGCTGGGCGGCTGCCCTCAGCCAGCCCTGGGGCCTGCTGGGGTGGCTGCCCCTGCGCAGCCCTGGGCTACCTGCCCTTGGCCACCTGCCCCCCAGCCAGCCCTGGGCTACCTGCCCTTGGCCACCTGCCCCCCAGCCAGCCCTGGGCTACCTGCCCTTGGCCACCTGCCCCCCAGCCAGCCCTGGGCTACCTGCCCTTGGCCACCTGCCCCCCAGCCAGCCCTGGGCTGCCTGCTGGGCTACCTGCCCCCCCCTGACCCCGGCCAGCCCTGAGCTGCCTCCTGGGCTACCTGCATCCCTGCCCCTGGCCAGCCCTGGGCTGCCTGCTGGGCTACCAGCCCCCCAGCCGGCCCTGGGGCCTGCTGCACAGCTGCCCTCAGCCAGCCCTGGGGCCTGCTGGGGTGGCTGCCCCTGCACAGCCCTGGGCTACCTTCCCTTGGCCACCTGCCCCCCGGCCGGCCCTGGGCTGCCTGCTGGGCTACCTGCCCCCCAGCCGGCCCTGGGGCCTGCTGCACAGCTGCCCTCAGCCAGCGCTGGGGCCAGCTGGGTGGCTGCCCCTCAGCCAGCCCTGGTCGGGAGGGCCTGTCACCAAATGGGGACCCGTCTCCCTGACACATTGCCATTGAGGGCAGCCAGCTCTGATGCTGTGTCACACTTTGAACTGGCACCTTGTGGAGAGCAGGAGGCACGCATGGAGGGCACTGTGTGCCTCGTAGCGTAAGGCAGCCAGTAGAGCTGGCACGTGCTCCTCTTCCAGTGGGAACCATACCCCACCTGCATGCCTTGCCATCTCCCTGTCAGCGAGGGATGTTGTCTCCCCCAGTCTAGAGAGGCTGGTAAGCAGGCTGGTGGGCACTTGTGTATTGTCAGTCTTGGCAGCACTTGGCTTTCAGCCCAGTGTCCTCAAGCAATGGGTGGGAGCAGATCTCAAGTGGATGGATCTCTACAGTCTCCCTTCAGGTAGTTGTAGGTGGTGATGAGGCTGAGAGGAGACCTTATCACCACCTGCAACTACCTGAAGGGAGGTTGTAGAGAGGTGGGCGATGGGGACAGGAGATGGGACGAGGGGGAATGGGCTCAAGCTGCCCCAGGGCAGGATCAGCTCAGCTGGGAGGGAAAAGTTCTTCCTTGGCAGAGTTGTGGGGCTGTGGCACAGGCTGCCCAGGGAGGGGGCTGAGTCCCCAGCCCGGGGTGTGTTTAACAGCCGGGGAGATGAGGTACTGAGAGATCTGGGTCAGCACAGGACAGGGACGGTTGGACTCCATGGGCTTGAAGGGCTTTTCCAACCTGGTGACTCTGTGATGCCTGGTTCCTACCACATGGGCAAGAGACTGTTCATAAAGGGAGCAGCTGTAGTTCCACCTCCAACTTTGTGTTCCCAGGTTTCTCCGAAGTTGCAGAATCAATTTTCACTTCTATTTCCTTGTTCCTCAGAGCTTGAACATGCTGGGACTCCCAGACCCAAACATGCCTTCTGGTTTTATTCCAGGAACAACACTGAATCTGTTGAAATTCCCCATTATTAATCCTACCTGCGACAGGATATTCCACAGGCAGGAGAGGCTGAAAGAGGAGGCACTAAAAACAGAAGATCAGCTAAGCAGTGAAGAAAAAAAGTACCTTAACCACCTCAAGAAGCAAGGATACTTGGTGGGTGAGTATTGCCTGGGTGAAGGTCGTAATTTACTGTAGAATTCCACTGGTTTTAGCAAGTAGTTTCTTCCCACACTGGAAGAACTCACTTCCACATCCAGTGTGGGAAGAATATACCATCTGTCATAGTGATAATCAATTCCCAGTGTGCCTTTGAGTTACTCTGACCAGGTTTTGTTCGCTGAGTAATGGGTGCAAGGCCTCTCTAGCTCCTCAACAAGTAGTATCCTTACTATTCATAGAATCCCAGACTGGTCTGGGTTGGGAGGGACCCCAAGGAGCACAGAGCTCCAACCCCCTGCCACAGGCAGGGACACCAACCTCCAGGCCTGGAGCTACACAAGGCTGCCCAGGGCCCCAGCCAACCTGGTCTTGAACACCCCCAGACACGGGGCACCCACCCCCCCTCTGGGCAGCCCCTTCCAGCCCCTCACCACTCTCTCTGCAAAGAACTTCCCCCTAAGATCTCCTCTAACCCTTCCCTCCTCCAGCTTCACTCCATCCCCCTTGTCCTGCCAGTCTCTGCCCTTGGACAAGCTGATTCCCCTCCTGTTCCTCTGCTCCCTTCAGGGATGGGAAGGCTGCAATGAGGTCCCCCCCACAGCCCTCTCTTCTCCAGGCTGAACCAGCCCAGCTCCCTCAGCCTCTCTCCGTAGGGGAGCTGCTCCAGCCCTCTGAGCATCTCCGTGGCTCCTCTGACCCCTCTCCAACAGCCCCACATCTCTCTTGCACTGGGGGCCCCAGCTCTGGACACAGGACTCCAGCTGGGGCCTCTATTCCTTCAGAGTGCTTCCTTTCAAGCTGTTGAGGTTTCCTCTGGTAACCCTCCCCACAGTGTTTACTACCCTCCCTCCAACAGCCCAGCAGTTCCCAGTGACACTCCCTTAGTGGTCAGCTCTTGTTTCCAATGGGATAAAACGAGTTTTGAGTTTAAATAATCCCATTCTGGCTGCAGGTTGTGGTGTTCCTGTGGTGTTCTATGTGTCCCAAAGATGGGCTTGCCAGAGGGTAGCTCTGATTTGGAAATAACTCTGTATTTGGCAGTCTGAGGCACTGAAAAAAGAAGGCAGACAGCAAAACAAGTCACAGAGTGGCTGTGATCTGGTCCCTGCTGAGGTTTTGGGGCTGGAGGGGTGTTGAGCAGGAATTGCAGAAGGGATTTCTTAGCATCTTGGCTTTTGAACACACAAGCTCCTGAGCCACGTAGCACCTCACGACCTGTAAATCAGCAGCCTGCAGCCCTTGTAGGCCAGGAGAGGCCAGTTCATCAATTAATTACCAGGAAACCTTTTCATATCAATCCAGGACGAGTGGGAAGGACGTTTCAGCGGCCCAAGCCCAGTGCTGTGATTGACTTTGACCCTGACGAGCTGTCCTACAGCGTGGATGAAGATCCCAGACACACCCCTGGGAAGCCTGAGGTCAGGGAGGAGTTCACCCACAACGAAGTGAAGGATGCTCGCTGGTGTTTCGACACCCCAGGCATTATAAAGGAGGACTGTGTAGGTACCCTGGGGTGTTTCGGGATGGTGGGGCTGGGGAGAGCCTTTCTGTGGCAGTCCTGGTGTTGGGATTCTTTTGGGTTGGGCAGTTGAATAGAATTAGGGGACTTACTGTGCTGGGGGACCTTGTGAGGCCATCTAGTCCCACCCTGCAGTGAGCAGGGACATCTTCACTGGAGCAGGTTGCTCAGAGCCACATCCAGCCTGACCCTGAATGTCTCCAGGGATGGGGCCTCCACCACCTCTCTGGGCACCCTGGGCCAGGGTCTCACCACCCTCAGAGGGAAGAACTTCTTCCTAATGCCCAACCTAAATCTCCCTTTTCCAGTTCAAACCCATCCCCCCTCATCCCATCACTCCATGCCCTCAGGAACAGTTCTTCCCAGCTTCCTACAGGCACCTTTCAGGGACTGGAAGGGGCTATAAGGTGCCCCCAGAGCCTTCTCTTCTCTAGGCTGAACCAGCCCAGCTCTCCCAGCCTGGCTTCACAGCAGAGCTGCTCCAGCTCTTGGGTCATTTTTGTGGCTTCCTGGCCCTGCTCCAAGAGGTCCCTGTCCTTGTGCTGAGGGCTCCAGAGCTGGACCCAGCACTGCAGGTGAGGTCTCCCCAGAGCAGAGCAGAGGGGCAGAATCCCCTCTCTGCATCTGCTGCCCACACTCCTGGGGATGCAGCCCAGGATGGGGTTGGGCTCCTGGGCTGCAGATGCTCCTTGGTGGCTCATGTCCAGCTTCTCACACATGAGTCCCCCCAAGTCCTTTTCCTCAGGGCTGATTTCCAGCCCATCAACTCCTGACCTGTATGGGTAACAGGGATTGTCCCTCGAGGGGCTCCAGGAGAGCTGGAGAGGGGCTGGTGCTGGGGGCCAGGCTCAGGGGAAGGGCCTTCAGCTGCAGGAGGGGGATGGAGGTGGCAGAAATCCTTCCTGGAGATGGGGGAGGCCCTGGCATGGGGGGGCTTTGAGGTCCCTGACTACTGAGTCTGTGATCTGTTCCCATGGGGATTGGTGACATCCCTCCCTCCAGTTTCTCACTGGACCAGAACTGAGCCATTCTGTTACCCATTCTTCCCACTGCTCTGCCTGATGCTTGTCCCCCATGGATATAATGCCAGTGTTCCTGTCACTGTCCCCATCAAAACATCTGGATGGTGTAACAGCAGTGTGATTTATTCTGCAGGTGTTAAATCTCCTGACAGAGGAGGAAGTGAAGCTGGTTTTGCCCACCCAGGCCATTGTTCCCCGTACCTTCGTCCTCAAGCCTGGAATGGTCTTGTTTCTAGCAGCCTTGGGACGGATAGACTATGTGGAGGTGAGTGAGGAACCACAGAATCCCAGACTGGTCTGGGTTGGGAGGGACCCCAAGGATCACAGAGCTCCAACCCCCTGCCACAGGCAGGGACACCAACCTCCAGGCCTGGAGCTACACAAGGCTGCCCAGGGCCCCAGCCAACCTGGCCTTCAACACCTCCAGGGACGGGGAATCCACTACCTCTCTGGGCAGCCCCTTCCAGCCCCTCACCACTCTCTCTGCAAACAACTTCCCCCTAATATCTCCTCTAACCCTTCCCTCCTCCAGCTTCACTCCATCCCCCTTGTCCTGCCAGTCTCTGCCCTTGAACAAGCTGATTCCCCTCCTGTTCCTCTGCTCCCTTCAGGGATGGGAAGGCTGCAATGAGGTCCCCCCACAGCCTTCTCTTCTCCAGGCTGAATGGAGCAGGACTGAGCAGTTCAGAGCTGCTTCTCCATGTCCACAACTGACATCCTCTTGGTATTTACTCCAGGGATCAAAATCTGCCTGGTTTTCTGTGGTGGCTTCTAACCGGCTGCCGGTCCACATCGCTCCCTTGAGTGCTGCAGATGAAATCTATGAGAAGCATGCTGGCAGGGAGTTCCTGAAGGTAGGAGGAGATGCAGATGGGTGGGCTCTCCTGCCCCCTCAAGTTCTTCAGGCTGGGGCACACTTGGTGGAAAAACCAGCACATTTGGGAGTTTGGGTCTTTGGTGGTGGGAGGGGGGAGATCCTGTGCTGTGTGGAGCACAGGAGAGAGAGCCTCTGAGGTGCTGCAGAGCTTCTGCATCCCAGTGTCCAGGCTGGAAGGTCTACAGTGCTCTGCTATCTGATGCTTGGCTTTTCTTCAGCACCCTGAAGGTGCAGCCATAGGGATATTTTCCATGGCTGGGCTTCCAGGACAGCCTGTAGTTGGAAAACACACCTTTCTCATTGGTTCCCTGTGGGATCCTCTGCACATCCCAGCATCTTTTGGTGGCCAGACCTTTCCCCGTGTGCTGTGTAGCACGTGCAGATTGATGGGGGTGGGATGAGCTGTCCCTGTCCTGGCAGTTCCCTCTCTGCATGCTTCAGGAATGGTCCCATTCTGCCTTTGCTCACCTCTGAGTTCCCAACAGCTGGCTCAGGCTGCATCCTGCTCAGCCTTTGGCAATCCTGAGACAGCTCCCATGGGGTATCAGAGCCACCTCTTGCTCCCTTGGCAGCAGTCTGATCCCTTTGTTCCCACATCATGTGCCTTGTTCCCTGGTTTGGGGTGGGAGCACTGAAGTTTGGAGGTGCTTGACTGAAATCTTCTCCCTGTATTCTGCTGTCAGGTTCCCATGGGTGGGGAAGAGCGAATGAAGGACTTCCCCCCACTTGTCCCTCAGGACATAAGGCTGCAGGGAGTTGGCACCAAGCAGGCAGTTGCAGATATCAAGCTTTCCTCTGCAGGTAATTCCATGTCTCCTCCTTAGCTGGCTTTGCATCCCAAGAATAATGATGGGAAGAGCTGTGTGTCCTGCTGAGGGAAGGTCTGGCACCCACACATAATCAGGGGAACTGTGGCTTTGTCCAGCTGAGGTTTGGCAGCCTCCAAGGGTAGAGACTGAGCCGTGCTCGTATGGGATGACCACATGGGATTCTTTATGCTCTGGCTGCCAGAAAGGTTCCACACATGGGGAATCACAGGCTCATTAAGGTTGGAAAAGACCTCCAAGATCATCCAGTCCAACCATCCCCCTACCACCTCTATTACTCACTAACCCACATCCCTAAGGACCTCATCCAACCTTTCCTTGGACACCCTGAGGGACGGTGACTCCACCCCCTCCCTGGGCAGCCCGTTCCAATGCCCAGCCACTCTCATTTCTACCCTGACCCTGCCCTGGCACAACTTGCAGCCATTCCCTCTCGTCCTGTTGCTGGGTATCTGTGAGAAGAGGCTGAGCCCAGCTCCCCACAACCTCCTGTCAGGGAGTTGTAGAGAGCGATGAGGTCTCCCCTCAGCCTCCTCTTCTCCAGGCTGAACACCCCCAGCTCCCTCAGCTGCTCCATGGTCTGAAAGGGCCTTTCCAACCCGGAGACTCTGTGGATGCCTATGGCACTGGGAGCTCTCTGGGTGAGAGGGATGGATTTGGTAGTTCCCACCATCCCTCTTAAGCTGGGGAGGAGGAAAGGGCTGTGCCTGGGGTGGCTTTAGGTGCTTTTTTTCTCCAGGAAGGGCTCAGTTTCTCAGAGACATCTCACCTGGGCCGCTCATTGCTTGGGCACCATGGGAGGCACTGAGCCCTCTCTCTGACAGGGGTGACTCCTCTCACCGACTGTACTTCCTTCTGGCTGTGCAGGCTGGGTGGCAGTGACAGCTCCTGAGGAAGAGAAGCTGCTGCTCCGAGCCTACACTCCCAAGGGCACCTCCTTGGTGGTGCGGGACCCTCCTCTTCTGCCCTTCATCAGCACCATCAGAGGGGCCCGGATCCCCGGCACCGCTGCCTACAGGACCAAAAAGCCTCCTTCCCTGGTGGAAAACCTGAGAACAGCTGGGAAGAGGTAGCTCTGCTCCTCATGGAGTGAGGGAGGAGACGGAGCAGCCTCTGGAGAACCTTGGTGCTTCCTGGTACTTACTTGGAAGAGCTTGGACTGGTTTGGTTTGGTGCATTCTGAAAGCGGGGCTGGAGGGAGGTAAAGCACCTAGTCTAGTGCTCCAGGAGCTGTGGGAGGAGAAACAGCTTCTCCAGGGAGCTTCTGGTGTCTGTTCCCTCTTAAAATTGGGGATGGAAACTCAACCCACCTGCCCTGTGCTGGCTTTGCTGCTCAGTGGGGTCCATCTGCTCTTGCAGGCTGGCTGGGGTGTTTGGGAGGAGCTGGGGGTGCTCCTGTGGGCACCATCCTCCCCCTGGCTGATACTGATTCAGCCAAAACTCAGGTCATTTCACTCTTTCAGCTCCCAGGGATGACAAGGGAGTGTAAGACCCTGCTCTGGGACATGGCAAAGCCATGTTAACAAGGGGCAGGTCTGCCTCACAGGCCTGAAGAGGAAACTTCTGCAGGTCTGGTTTGGTTTCTGCAGCTTCTGTAAAGGTTCTTCAGACATGGGGTGTGGAATAAAACCCTCCAAAGATGCTCTTTGTGCCCTTTCCAGGCTGCTGACGATGCTCTTGTGTGGGCAGAAACAAGCACCCTCCTGCCTCCACAGAGGCTGCAGCAGGAAGGCCTCATGCTCGTGCTCTTGGAGCCAGCCAGGTGCTCCCACACCCTGAGCTGGCCCTTGGAGACCCCAGCAGTGGGACCCAGAGGGCTGGGAAAGGGGGCTTCTGCCCCTCTGCTCTGCTTTGGGACACAGACCCCCCGGCAGTGCTGCCTCCAGCTCAGGAGTCCCCAGACAAGGAGGACACAGAGCTGTTGGGAGCAAGTCCTGAAGAGCCACGGGGATGATGTGAGGGCTGGAGCCCCTCTGCTCTGGAGCCAGGCTGGGAGAGCTGGGCTGGCTCAGCCTGGGGATGAGAAGGCTGCTGCTGGGGAGAGCTCCCAGCCCCTTCCTGTCCCTGAAAGGTGCCTGTAGGAAAGCTGGGGAAGATCTTGGTCCCTTGGTGCCAGGAGCTGCTCTGCCCTAGGAGGAGGTGGCAATGGCCAAGGTTGGCACCAGGGACGGATCCAGCTCAGGTTTTCAAGGAGGGCCAGGCTGCTGGGGGTGAGAAGCTGTGCCGGGATCTACAGTTCTCGAAGCGCCTTCCCTGCCTGTATGGGCAGTACCACAGCCATAGGGACAACTGGAGCCCCCTCAGCCCTGTGAATCACAGCATTGAAGGGTTGCAAGGGACCTCAGGAGGTCACAGAATGTTTGGGGTTGGAAGGGACCTCTGGAGATCATCCAGTCCCACCCCCTGCCAGAGCAGGATCACCCAGACTAAATCCCACAGGGACACATCCAGGAGGGTTTGAATGTCTCCAGAGAAGGAGACTCTGGGCAGCCTGGCCCAGGGCTCCCTCACCCTCACAGGGAAAAAGTTCCTCCTTATGTTCCCATGGAACCTCCTCTGCTCCAGCTGCACCCACTGCCCCTGGTCCTGTCGCTGCCACCCCTGAGCAGAGCCTGGCTCCAGCCTCCTGACTCTCACCCTTCACATACTGATAGACAGTGATGGGGTCACCTCTCAGGCTCCTCTTCTCCAGGCTAAAGAGGCCCAGCTCCCTCAGCATCTCCTCACAAGGAAGGGGTTCCACTCCCTTAATCAAGTCCAACCCCCAATCTAGTGTCAGTTCCCCAAAGGAGATGTGACACCACCCACCTCACCTCCGAAACTGCCATCTCAATTCTGCTGCTGCCCTGGAGCAGCATCTCTTCTCCCAGGGCTGGGAATGCACCTTCATACCCATCTCCAAGCCCATCTTGGTGCCCTCCTGCCTCACCAGCCACAAACATACCAGTTGGTGTACTGGTTCCTCCAGTCTGCTCCAGCTTGAGGTACTGCTCCTGCCTTCCATTGCTCCTAAACAGCAGGAGAAGCAGAAGCTGCAGGTTCCTTAATAAAGTTTATTTAATCATAACTATGCTTAGGAAAATACACTTGGGGTTAATATAATGCAATTTAGTTTTACTTTATACTACATTTTGGACAAAAAAAAAAAAAAAAGACTCCTTATACATGGTTTAGGTAAAAACAGCACACAAAGGACCTGGCTCCTTTTCCATCTATCACCAAGGTAGGAAAGACCATCATGCACTACCCTAGAGAGAGCATGAGAGAGAGGGAATTGCCTTTGGTTTAACTCTGAGAATACAAGTATTGCACTGGAAAAGCATCAAACATGGTGCAACTAAACATCATAAACATGTTTCCATGCCAGCTTAACAAAAGGTTCGTTAGCTAGTGTGATTTAATTTGGAGGACGGGGATATATGTACACATAAACAATTCCATTAGCTACCTGGATCCTGGGAATAGCGTCCCTGGAGCTACACAAGTGACGGTCAAGGAAACTCCTGGATTGGATTTGATACCTTTGAGCTACATGGAATCTGCTGAAATCAAGTAAATCTGCTGAAAAATCAAGTAAATCTGTTGAAATCCATGACGTTGCCCTTCACTGGCCTGTCAGTCATCCATGATTCTTCTCTGAACACCCACAATTCCAGCCTAGACCATGTGAATCCAGACACAGTAATTAATTATACAGTAATTAATGCCTAGCTGCCCGCCGCTGGATTGCTCCTCGGGGCAGCTCCTTCCCAGCGCCGCGTCGCTTGAGGAGGGCTGGGGGTAGTAGGGTTGTACTACTCCTTCCATCCACACACACAGGAGGGCTGGGGGTAGTAGGGTTGTACCACTCCTTCCATCCACCCGTGGGAGGGTTGGGCGCTCCAATAGGTGTTCTTGCTCAAGAGAGGTAAATCCACTGGTGTTGGCAGAGCCAGAGCAGAATAATTTAAGGCTACTGGGAGGGGGGATTAATAAAAAGAAAGGAAAGAGCCTAAAAAAGGTGGTGTTGAAAAGGAGACCAACACATAGGGTGGGTTAAGGGCCCCACAACCCCTCTGGACACTCAGTATTAGCAACGCTGAATGTTTTAGGGACAGGTAATTCATTGCATCCTCGCTGCTTCACCCTGAGGAACTCCCAAACCTTGGTCTGAACTGAGCAGAGAGATCCCCCCCCCCCCCATGGTTCTGCACCAACAGTAGGTGTTTTGGGCCAGGGTGGGTGGCTCTCAGGTGGAACAAAGCAGCTTTTCTTCCTCTTCTTTGTAAGAATTGATTTTACTAATCCTGGGGTAAGAAAGACTGAACAGGAGCCGATCGGCGTCTTCAAAGAGTCCTTGTCCGATCGAGCCCTGAAACCCTGACCCCCTCCCCACAGCTGAGTATCTCAGGGAACCCCACCGTTGGCTTCAGCTCCCAGAGAGATGTCCAGTCAGCCAACACCCTTATTGTCATTTGAAAAACAAAGCAGGAAAATAAAGCCCCTCATCAGGCCAGCCCAGAGGTTATCTGAAGCAGCCCCAGGCCTTGGAGTCTCTCCCAAGAAAGGCTCTTGGATACGGTTTGAGTAGCTACAAACCTGCTACTCAGCGCTGGGAGCTCCCAGCACCCCTCACACCTTTGATGTAAAGGAAACACCGTTAGGAAAGGACCAAAAAAACCCCTTAAAAAATAAATCTAAGCCTATTCCGAGCGGTTGTTGAGGGAAACAACCCCAGCAGGGTTCTTCTCTTACTGTTCCATATATAAATAGAGTTGCAACTTGATCTTCAGTTGCCAATGATTGTCGCAGCCAAGGTATGGATTGAACACTATCTAAGCAAACAGAAACTTGCCCTACATCACACCAGGGATGGATCTGCCTTCCCTCTTGCATCTTTGGCCTCCTGTGGCAAACCTTTCCCAGAGCAACGTAGCATCGCTGCTCTCTATTCATTCCGGGGTTAGCTGGAGGGGAAGGATGGGGTTTATCCCAGAGCTTAAAGTGCTCTGACCAAAAATACTGCCTGGAGTCCTCAGCTCCACCCTCTGAATGATGTCTGACTCCAAATTTGCTCCTTTAGAGCTGGGAGCCAGAGACACCACTGCCCACAGCTGCTCCCACTGGCACGGAAGCTAACGGCAGGCGGGACTGGGGGGCTTTGCTTACTCCATGTGGGTTTGCACCCTGGTTACGTCTTGGGGGCAAGCATTCCTCATCTGTATGTGCCAGAAACCAAATCCATGAGGAATTCACTCCTCCTGGGAACCCTCTACCCTCCCAGACCTGAGAGAAGCACCTGATGGCTCCCCAGTCTCTCTCTCCCTGCGTGGATGATGATGTGAGATGCAGCCTGAATGAATCCAGAGCAGGGATTGCTACGGGGTTTAAGCCAGGATTGTTGCTTACCAGTTGATTTATCTTTAGGTGGAGTTTTGGTGTGTGAGACATTAGGATTTGGAAGAACCAGCCATGTTTTGCTCTGTTTGAGCTCAGTGTGTCTGACTGCTGTCTGCCACAGAAGTGGGAAGAGGAGGAAAGGTGGTGGTGGTGGGGGGAGACCAAATTGAAATCAGCACCTGGACTCTGCTTCTGTTTCCATTCAGAGGGAATATTTTCCTGCCTGGTGATCCCAAGTTACAAATGACAGTTGATTATTGCTCTGTTTTCAATACATCAGCAGTAGCTCCTTCCATGATCATATAAACCCTGCAAAACCCAGTTCTGAAACCGCCCCAACATCCTTGTGCTCAACAACTCCCTGATTCTAAAGCCAGGTAAAAACCCACAGCCAAGAGCTTCAAAATCTCAGCAGCTTCACACCCAGGAAACACATCCTGACTGAAAACCCTCAGGGAGAACCTGCCCCTGGTAAGCAACGAATCTGAATGCTTCCAAATAATAATAATTAAAAAAAAAACCAACAAAACAAAGCCCAAAACAAAGCCCAGCCTTACACAAAAGAAACCCAACATGCATATATAAAGTGTACAGGTACTGCACAAGCGCTATTCCTAGAGGATTAAACTGCATAGGTAACAAAATCAAAGACAATGTGCAATATTTCAAGCCCTTAAAGCACAATTAAAAAAAACCCAAGGGAAAAAACCCAAGGAAGAAAAAGAGAATCAGGGGAAGGAAAAAAAAAAAACAGGAGGAAAAAAAAGGGGGAAAGAAAAAGGGGGGGGGGGGGAAAGGAGGAAAGAAGGGGGAATAAAGGGGGGGAAAAGGAGGAAAGAAGGGGGAATAAAGGAGGGGGAAAGGAGGAAAGAAGGGGGAATAAAGGAGGGGGAAAGGAGGAAAGAAGGGGGTATAAAGGAGGGGGAAAGGAGGAAAGAAGGGGGAATAAAGGGGGGGGAAAGGAGGAAAGAAGGGGGAATAAAGGGGGGGGAAAGGAGGAAAGAAGGGGGAATAAAGGAGGGGGAAAGAAGGGGGAATAAAGGGGGGGGGGGAAAGGAGAAAGAAGGAGGAATAAAGGGGAGAAGGGAAAAGAAGGGGGGGGGAAAGAAAAAAGGACAAAACCAAAAGGGACACACCACCCCCCCAGAAGCTCAAAATACCAACCTTGCTCCCCCACAACAAAGCCAATTACGTATCACAGTCATTAAGATTATTAATCAAGACACAGAGGCTCTCCATCAGGAGCTGGAAGGGCTGCTCCCAGCTCTGGCTCCCCGGTGGCGCTCAGGGGTGTGAAGTGTCTGTTCCCCAGCAGAATGACCCTGCACACTTGTGTCCATCACTAGCCAACGGTGATTTCTTTTGCAAAGTGCTCTTGCCTGCAATCAAGCTACCTTCCTGGTAGGAAAACCATCAAGTAGTTTAACACTTTGAACATCAAGACACACTGAGAAGAAGTTAAAATAAAATAAAATAAAATATAAAATAAAAAAAAAGGGGGGGGGAAGGGAAGAGAGGGGAGAGAGGAGTTGGCTGCTGAAATGAAAAGCAACTCATGCCAGTGGCTCTGCGAGCACCCAGCTCGTGTGGTGTTGGCTACAAGTCTTGTTCTTAAAACTCCATCTGTAGAAGAACCACAGGAGCTGAGAGACTAGAAGCTTGATGGGACATCACCTCGTGCACCCTGCCTGCCCTCTCTAAGGGAAGAGAATCATTAACGAGTTCAGTGGGACAGGAAAACTTGTCCAAAAAAGAAAAAGTATTTTCAACTTCAAAAAAGGAAAAAAAACCACCCCAAAAAAAAACCAAAAAAAGGCCAAGGCTGACACAAACCAACCCTCTGCAGACACTGAAGCAAACCGTGCTCAGAAACAGCAAGGAAGAGAGGGAACTCTACAATATCTGTACAGAAGCTGTGTAAGCTCTTACAAAAGGTGTCCCCACGAGTAACCGCGTCTCCTACTCGCCCCCTACTCCTGCTCCTGGCCTTGCGCTGCCTTCTCAAGGTAGTAGACGTTGACGAGGTGGCGGTTGAGGTGCTTGCTGTACTCGCCCTCCTGCGCGAAGCAGCGGTCGCAGAAGATGCAGACGTAGGTGTGGGCAGGGCCGGGGGCTGCCCGCGGGGCCTTGGGGCCCGGCTCCTCCCGCAGCGAGCGGGCGCCGTTGAGCCCCGAGTCGTCGCTGCCCTCCGACAGGTTGTCGCTGATGTCACTGCCTTCGTGGCTGTGGATGCCCTCGTCCTCCTCCACCTCCTGGGCTTCGCTCGCTGGAGGCGGGAAGGTCAGGGGGGTGGGGAGGCTCGGCGGGCACCCTTCGGAGGGGGTAGGGGCTGGGGTGGTATCTCCCGTTGGCTCTGGTAAGCGTGCTTTACTCAGGTCCATGGGGTCTGAGCTACTCACAGTTTCCACCGCGGCGGGTTCCTCCTGCTCCTTCTCGGGTGCTGGAGCTGGAGGCGCATCCACGGGCACGGCTGAGCTTCCCTCTGTGCAGGGAGACTCCTCACAGCACGTGTCCTGCTCCTGGTCTGCCTTCCCCTCCTCTCTTTCCCCACTGCCCTCAGCTGCTGCCAGAGGCATTCCTTGGTCCTTTACCTTGGCTTCTGTGTTCTCAGCTGGCTGGTGAACCTGCCCCAGGTCTTGTACCGAGCTCCCTTTGGGATCTGTGCTCTCCCCATCATCATCATCATCGTCATCATCATTGGACGCCGCTGCCTCAGCGGGATCCTGCTCGCTCCGCTCGCTGCCCTCCATATCGGGCTTCACACAGTCATCCTCCTCAGTGGCAGGACACTCATCTGGCATCTCCTCATCCTCAGCCTTCTCCTGATCGAGCTTCCCACTCTTCTTCCCATGTTTATTTCTCAGAGCTTTCTTTTTCCTGTTCTTCTTGAGGCAGGAATGTGGCTTTTTAGGCTCCTCCTCCGGCGCAGCGCTGCTCTTCTGAGCTTCCTGGCACTCTGTGGCTTTAGCTTCCACTTTCTTTTTCTTCTTAGTCCCTGCCACGGAGGTATCACTCTCAGGCTCTTGCTTTGAGGAAGCTCCTTCAGACTCCACCTTCCTTTTGTTCTTCTTTGGTTTTGGAGTCTTCTCATCCATTTTCTCAACTTTAATATCCATCTCCTTGTTTTCAGTGGCTGTTTTACGACTCCTGGTCGTCACCTGGCCCACAGAGACGTTGTTCACTGGCTTCTTTTCCTTTGCTACAGGGTCTTTTTTCTCCACTTTCACCACCTTCTCGTTTTTCTTGGCAGCTGAGTCCCCTTTCCCTTGCTCCTTCTCTGCTTTGTCAGCCACCCCCTCAGCAAAGTCGGTTTCGCTCTTTTTAGTCCGTAGCTTGACCTTGGAAACATCCATGGTGATGTCAGAGCAGTCTGGGTGCCTGGATTTGATGTGATACTGCAGGTTGCACTTCTTGGAGGCAGCGTAATCGCAGACAGGGCAGAGGAACTGCCTGGGGTTGACGTGGAGCTCCACGTGCTTCTTGAAGTTGCTGCGGTCGGCCGTCTTGTAGTCGCAGTGGGGGCAGGTCAGGGGCTTGGGGCCGTTGTGGACCTGCCGCGCGTGGCGGGTGACTTCGTGCTGGTTCGAGGCCACGTAGCTGCACTGGTCACATTTGAAAGGCTTCTCACCTAGGGAAGGGTGGGAGGGAAGGGGGGGTGATTATTGAGCACGGTGGAGAAGGGGATGATGGTGATTATTCAGGTGGGCTGAGGGGTGGAGAGGGTGGGGGAGGGGGAGTCACTTCCCACTAATAGGACACTCAAAAAGGAGATGAAACAACTAAATAAGGAGGTTTGCCCATGCGCCTTTAAAACCAAGCAAAGTCAACAGAAGGGATCCACGAGCCACAGACACGTTCACAAGACACTGAGAACACAACACAGAAAGAAAAGGAGCAGGAGAGAAGGGGGGAGGGCTGGGAGGAGGGGGATCCAAACCAAAACGAGCAGTCACGACGTCACACGTTCTGGGCTACGCATACATACCGGCAGAGAGAGCTCTACAGTACTATTAGCAAAGGGAATCCATACCCAACTGGTCCATTGAATGCATTGTAGAGAAACGGAAACGGGACATTTCATCAATAGCAGTTCCACAGAAACCAGTCAAACAAGCCCCTTCTACACAGGTTTAGGTACTTCACAGACTCACAGGGGTGGGAAGGACCCTCCAGAGCCCATGGGCTCCAAGCCCCTACCAAAGCAGGGTCCCTAGGACAGGTCAGGGCTGGAATCTCTCCAGACAAGGAGACTCCACACCCCCTGGGCAGCCTGTCCCAGGGCTCCCTCACCCTCACCAGGAAGAAGTTCTTCCCCACATTGGGGCAGAACTTCCTGGGCTCCAACTTGAGGCCATCGGCCCTTGTCCTGTCCCCACAGACCCTGAGAAGAGGCTGCCCATGTCCCCCTGGGTGCCACCCTTCAGCTATTGATCCCCACTGATCAGATCCCCTCTCAGGCTGCTTCTCTCCAGGCTGAACAGCCCCAGCTCACTCAGCCTTTCCTCGCAGGGGAGATGCTCCAGGCCCTTCATCCCCTTCGCAGCCTCCGCTGGACTCTCTCCAGGAGACCCCTGGCTGTTTTGTCCCAGGGAGCCCAGCACTGGACACAACACTCCAGGTGGGGCCTGGCCAGGGCAGAGCAGAGTGGGAGGATCCCCTCCTTTGACCTGCTGGCCACGCTCCTCCTGATGTCCCCCAGGATCCCATTTGCCTTCCTACCCACCAGGGCACACCGCTGGCTCATGGCCAACCTGTCACCCACCAGGACCCCCAGGTCCTTCTCTGCAGAGCTCCTCTCCAGCAGCTCAGCCCAGCCTGTACTGATACAAGCAGTTATTCCTTCCCAGGTGCAAGACTCTACACTTGCTTTTATCAAACCCCATCTGGTTTCTCCCTGCCCAGCTCTCCAGCCTGTCCAGGCCTCACTGAATGGCAGCGCAGTGTTCCTGCACAACAGCCACTCCTCCCAGCTTTGGATCATCAGGTACTTGCTGAAGGTGGACACTGAGAAGCCACTGGGAAAACCCAAAGCTCACATGGGGGACACACTGCCCAGGCAGATCTTGACTTTGGGTAACTCAGCTCCCTGTTCCAGTGGCTCAAAACACATGATGTGACTCTTGGCAAACAGGAAAAGCATTTCCAGAGCAACAACTCCAGCCCTGAGATGCTGTGAGAACATCAGTGAGTGTGCAAATCCACCTGAGGAATTTGGGATGCTCCTGCATGTCTCCAAACTGACCTAGGGAGCAGGCCAGCTCCTAAGGACACTGGAGATCCAGGCCAGTACAGCAGCCCTTCTCCCGCCCGCTGCCTGGACACTGCTCCGAGGGAATCGGCTTCCCTTCCCTTCCCTTCACTTCCCTTCCCTCCCCTCGGCTCCCCTTCCCTCCCCTCCCCTCCCCTCGGCTCCCCTTCCCTCCCCTCCCCTCCCCTCGGCTCCCCTTCCCTCCCCTCCCCTCGGCTCCCCTTCCCTCCCCTCCCCTCGGCTCCCCTTCCCTCCCCTCCCCTCGGCTCCCCTTTCCTCCCTTCCCTTGACTCCCCAATGATGCTTTCCACAGGTTCAAGCTGTGCCCTGCTCCCCCTCCTCCCAAGCACAGAGCTCTGTTGCCCTCACCTGAAGGAACAGCTCTGTGTTACACAGCGCGCAGACCAGAGCAGCCTCTCCTACACACGTGCCAACAAGCTGTTGTAAACACACCTCAGTGCTCAGAGGCAGCTGCAACAGGGTAACTCCAGGGTTGTGTGTGAAGAGCTTGTGCCCAGCACCTCTGCTAAAGCCTTCCTGCCCACGTGCCAGGGTCAGAGCTGTGCAGCTGGCTCTCCAGCACTGCCCCACCATCCCAAGAAAGCTCTGGCACTGGTTTGCCCTGGAAGGCCAGTCTGTGAACAGCAGGAGCCTGGGAACTGCCTGGGAGTTGCCCTAGAAAAGGTCCAGCTGGCTGGGCAATGCAGCAAGATGTGTGGTGGGAGCTATCAGTAAAGCACCCTGATAGCAGGAGGCTGTTAGCACAGCTCCTGCCCTGCCCCCAGACTGCCAAGTCCAGGGCCAGGGCAGATCCCACCCCTCAGACACTCTGGATTTCAGACTCCCCCGCACAGAGCAGGATGCCCATGGAACAGCTTCCAGGCTCAGTACTGACTAAAACACCTGCAGATTCAGTTGGCAGGATGTTCAGCCAGAAGCTTTTTGGGTTTTTCCCCTGGAAGCAGACACCTCAGTCACAAAACCCTCAGACCAAAGACTATTTGAATATGGTGCTTTAACAGGGCTGATTTAAATGGGCCAGTTTAAAGCTGTTCTTTTTAATGGGCACAAACCCCCTCCCTGTCCACAGCCTAAAAGTGCCTGCCTTCTGATCTCAATTAACAGTCTCATCTATTGAAACTCAATTAGCACTCAGGAGCCCTTTGCTACCCTCTGCTAGCACTAGGGGCTCACCCGGGTCTGGTCAAAGGGGTGTTAGCAAGCCTAAGTGCACAGGCTGAGATAGATGTGCCCCAGCTCCTTAAAGGGCCCCAAAGGCCACAGGTACCTGTGCTGCTCCTCACAAAAATGCCATCATTTCCTTCAAAAGAAATTTGCAGGAGAAAGAGAGCAGATGTTTCTACCAGCCCTGTTCACACCAGTGGTGGGAAGGGGCCAAAGGCTAAGTTAACGTTGTTAATTTGGCTTTTAGTGCCACAAGACACTTGTGAACACCCTCTGAGTTGGCTCTTTCCTCCTGGCTTTCTCCTTGCTGTAAGCATCTTCCTGTGGAAGCTAAGGGTTCCCTTCCCAAACCAGGGGTGAGATGGGATCGTGGCCATCACAGGGGATGCTCTCAGCCCCCCCAAAACATCCCCAGCTTCCTTGATTTGAGTTGTGGCTGCAAACACAAGACAAGAATCTGCTCCTACATCATCCCACTGCTATGAGACTACTAGAGGACTACCAGGGCAAGCCTGCAGATATACACCCTGGAGTAAAAGGGAAGGAAAAGGAGATACTCTCCCAGTGGGTGCTGGTTTTGTTAATGCCACTTAGCGTGTCCTCAGCAGGTAACAACAACTATCCCTGTTAAAACAGAGTGAAAGGGAGCATCTCACACTGACCCAGGCACCCTGCTGGAGTAGGGGGGTGCTGAGCTGGGTGACCTCCACACATCCCTCCCAAATTGAAGCCACCCCTCTCGCTGAGCCACGCTGCCACCCCTTACCAACCTGAGTGGGTGCGCATGTGCCTGGTGAGGTGGGTCTTCTGCGAGCTGGAGTAAGGACACATAGCACATTGATAGGGTCGTTCTCCTGCAAGGACAAACAGGGGGTTAGCCACCAAAACACAGCCCCTTCCCAAACTCCAGCAGGGAGCCCAGACACCATCACAGATCCCCAGCTGAGGGCACATTCCCTCTCAGCAAAGGGCCAGAGCGGCCAGTGCCTGGCCAGTGAAGCCTTATGAAGGAGGGCAGGGAAGGGGCAGAGCTGGAGGCACATGCTCATGCCCACCCCAGGCAAAAGGTGGTGAGGATGGCCATCTTTAGGGTGCCCAAAACCATCTTCCCTACAGTGTTTTCTCCCAGCACTCAGAGGATGCTCAGAAGACACACACAGAGGTGCCCTGCAAGGAGCTGGGTACGTTCCTGCTCCATGTTCACATCTTACCTGAAACCTCCTTGTTTCAATTTGGATGGGGATGGGGAGCAGCCCCCCTTTCAGCACAGACCTGCCTTTGCCAGAACACAAGCCCAGAGAGAAACTGGGTCTCTACTTCCAAAGCAAGTGGGATGGGTGAAACGGGCTGGGACCCCACTCAGCCCAACCAAAAGCTCAAGTGCAGCAGCAAATCACCGAGTCCCCAGGTTGGAAAAGCCCTTTAAGCCCATGGAGTCCAACTGTCCTGTGCTGACCCAGATCTCTCAGTACCTGATCCTAAGCACCTCACTGCAGCCTTCCCATCCCTGAAGGGAGCAGAGAAACAGGAGGGGAATCAGCTTGTTCAAGGGCAGAGACTGGCAGGACAAGGGGGATGGAGTGAAGCTGGAGGAGGGAAGGGTTAGAGGAGATCTTAGGGGGAAGCTCTTTGCAGAGAGAGTGGTGAGGGGCTGGAAGGGGCTGCCCAGAGAGGGGGTGGGTGCCCTGAGTCTGGGGGTGTTCAAGGCCAGGTTGGCTGGGCCCTGGGCAGCCTTGTGTAGCTCCAGGCCTGGAGGTTGGTGTCCCTGGCTGTGGCAGGGGGTTGGAGCTCTGTGCTCCTTGGGGTCCCTCCCAACCCAGACCAGTCTGGGATTCTATGATCCCTTTTTTAAACACAGCAAGGCTGGTTCTGAAGACTCCAGCCCCTCTGCCCACAGAGCTACTGCTTCTGGAGGGCTCATGGAATCTAACCTGGCATCCACTGAGTCTCCAGGAGGGACAGCTGGTACAAAGGACACCTGGAAAGCCTTTTCAAATGAAGCCAAGCCCCGAATAAAGGCAGGTTTAGAATTAACATGCATTAGGCAGGCCCAAATAAGTACCTGGGCTGTGTTCCCTGAACTGCCTCACAAGTCACAAACCCCCTTTTTTAGTGCTTTCAGCCCAAGAGAAGATGAGAAGGGAAAAGCAAGTTACTCAGCTGTAACATTTGTTCAAGTCAGGGTCAGAATGACACCACAGCATTTTGCTACATCAGTTGGAGCACAGAACCAGCTCCCTCCCCAAACCAGTGAGAGCTGGGCAGTCAGCACAGCTATTCCTTCACTGCCAGAGGCACTAGAGATCTTCATCTGCCAGGGGAGGCTCAGACCTTGGCCAACAGAGCAGCAGAAGTGGTCTTTGTGATGCAGACTAACCCCACATTTCTTCCTCCTATCAAATACCGTCATTCTCGATTAGATCAGCAGTTTGAAGGTAAATTCCCCCTAACAACCAGCCCACTCCTCCCCCCTTTTCCCAGGAAAACAAGGTGGGAGATTGGTGCAATGCACAGGTTGAGACAGGGACAAGGGAGGGGTGAGGCCTTTTGTTATGTGGAAAGGATTTGGGTTTTTAAGGATTCCTTACAAACCAAGTATGTGCCAAAGGTCCTGGAATATTCAGTCTTCTTTCCATTACCTGAGATTTCATGTTTTTAAAGTTACCTGGACTGGCAGGAGAGGGAAAAGGCTTCCTTCCAGGTATCTTCTGTAAGGCACAGCAACAAAGCATGCCACATTCCAAGCATGAAGAATGCCAACTGATTTAAAACCTGTTGCTGTCACTTGAGAAGCAAACTCCAGACTACACTTTAAGGGTTTATAAAAAGCTACTTCCCAAAGGAGTTTTATTGCCATTTGACATGCAAATGAGCCACCAAAACCAACCCAAACCCCAACAACCCTCTCGAGGAGACAAAGAATAAGCCCTGACCTAGCAAAAGCTTAAGCAGGCACTTAACTCCATGCAAACATGGAGTTTAAGATGACCTCTTCCTAAAGCTTTTCTTCTTCTGGCTGCTCCAAGCTCAAACAGCTTCAATCAAACTTCCAGCAAGACAGAAGGGTGCTCTCTGAAACCCAAAATAATTATGGAATCATCGAATCATAGAATGGCATGGGTTGGAAGGGACCCAAGGAACACAGAGCTCCAACCCCCTGCCACAGGCAGGGACACCAACCTCCAGGCCTGGAGCTACACAAGGTTGCCCAGGGCCCCAGCCAACCTGGCCTTGAACACCCCCAGACACGGGGCACCCACCCCCCTTCTGGGCAGCCCCTTCCAGCCCCTCACCACTCTCTCATAAAGCAAACAATAAAGGAGGCAGCCCAAAGCCAGGCTCTGAACACCAGGACTGCCTGAAGGAGAGCTCTTATTTTTATAGCCCCACAGAGGATTTTTAATTGAGCTTTCTAGAAATTGCTTCTAACAAGTAGAGCTGGAGAGAAAAAAAAAAAACCCTGAGAACAATGCTGCGCTGTCTTGCACGTAGCACAGCTCCAGGATCAGCACTGTGGATCCCTCATGGCATAAATCAAGTCATGACTTGGCCTGACATGAATCATGAGCACGAACGGGCGCAGGTAGATCTGTGCCAGACACAAAGGGTCCGTCCTGCCCCATGAGGTGAGGAAGGGACAGCCCTGACCGTGTCCAGCCACCCCATCCTGACCAGCCAGGCTCCTCCAGGCCCAGCTTTCCCTGCTGACACACTCATGAGCATCTGCAGGGGGCTGAAACCAGCCCTCTGCCTTGTTTTTGTCAGCAACAAGGTGCCACACAAGCCCCATGGCCAGCTGCAAGGTATCTTCCAGCGCAGGAAGGGTTCATGGCCACCCACTTTCAGAGAATCACAAACTCACAGGGGTGGGAAGGGCCCTCCATAGCCCATGGGGTCCAACCCCCTGCCAAAGCAGGGTCCCTAGGACAGGTCAGGGCTGGAATCTCTCCAGACAAGGAGACTCCACATCCCCTGGGCAGCCTGGCCCAGGGCTCCCTCACCCTCACCGGGAAGAAGTTCTTCCCCACATTGGGGCGGAACTTCCTGGGCTCCAACTTGAGGCCATCGGCCCTTGTCCTGTCCCCACAGACCCTGAGAAGAGGCTGCCCATGTCCCCCTGTGTGCCACCCTTCAGCTATTGATCCCCATTGATCAGATCCCCTCTCAGGCTGCTTCTCTCCAGGCTGAACAGCCCCAGCTCACTCAGCCTTTCCTCGCAGGGCAGATGCTCCAGGCCCTTCATCCCCTTCGCAGCCTCCGCTGGACTCTCTCCAGGAGACCCCTGGCTGTTTTGTCCCAGGGAGCTCAGGACTTTGTACAATATTCCAGGTGGATACAATATCCCACAAGGATGGGAGCAGAGGACTTCTGCTCACTGTCCTGCGGTCCCCAGCCAGGCAGGTCTCTCACCCTGAGAGGCATAGGCACGAAACCCCCAGCCCCACTCCTGGCACTTCTAACATCCTTAGGAAGTCGATTGGGTTCACTAGGCAGCAGAAAACTGCTTAGGGCTGGAGCAGCTCCCCTACGGAGAGAGGCTGAGGGAGCTGGGCTGGTTCAGCCTGGAGAAGAGAAGGCTGTGGGGGGACCTCATTGCAGCCTTCCTATCCCTGAAGGGAGCAGAGGAACAGGAGGGGAATCAGCTTGTTCAAGGGCAGAGACTGGCAGGACAAGGGGGATGGAGTGAAGCTGGAGGAGGGAAGGGTTAGAGGAGATCTTAGGGGGAAGTTCTGTGCAGAGAGAGTGGTGAGGGGCTGGAAGGGGCTGCCCAGAGAGGGGGTGGGTGCCCCGTGTCTGGGGGTGTTGAAGGCCAGGTTGGCTGGGGCCCTGGGCAGCCTTGTGTAGCTCCAGGCCTGGAGGTTGGTGTCCCTGCCTGTGGCAGGGGGTTGGAGCTCTGTGCTCCTTGGGGTCCCTTCCAACCCAGACCAGTCTGGGATTCTATGAAAACCAACCTGGGGAAGAGGAAAGGGCTATTTTACTACTGGTTTTAGTGAGCTGAAGCAACCAGGCCAGGGATAAAGGGAGAACTGACACTGTGTTTCTCCAGCTGCACGTTTGACCCTGGGAACCTGGCTGTGTACAGCCGGTGCTCCACAAGACCCAGCCAAAGCCAGTTATTTGCAGACCAGCCTTCTTCCCACACAGAAAGGCAGGTGAAGAATGCCAAAACAGAGACAACAGCATCATTCCAGAGTTACTTAACCCATCCACAATCAGGAATCAGAAGGAATAAACAATCCCAACTCTCCTCATAATATTCTGAACCCCAGTAAAATAGGAAGAAAACAAAGTCTGTATGTATCCCTCACCCTTATTTTTCCCCCAACAAACGTTTTTCTCACTATAAACCAGAGGTTTGGTACATTCAGGTATATTCAGGCAGTTTCTGTTAAATTCAGTACCATTAACACAGTCTGGTGGCTGTAAGGTGCCTCTCTGTGTGTTTTCTATGATTTGAGGAGGTGAGGGGATTTGTCTGGGTTTTTTTGTGGTTCTGCTGGTGTTTTTTTTTAAACCAATTGATTACTCATTAATACCAGCAGAGACTTTTTGCCTGGTGTGTAAATCTACCTGCCAGTGTCACATACTCATGCTTCTAATACCCTTCCAGTACATCTTCATGCTTCTAATGCCCTTCCTTCAGCTTCAAGCTCTTCCTCCCCACCAAAAATCAGTGTTACTGGGAACAGGGCACATTCCTAAGGAAGCCCACTGACATTTGAAGGATTTTTATCAAGTGAGAGCTGGCTGGAAGCTCTCACACGTTTTTTTTAGGAACAACTACCAGGGTGGACCAGAAGAAACTCTGAAATCACACTCAGAATCCCTCATTTCAGCTAAATTAAAGTAATTAAAAGACGTGGCAAAGTGAAGAGCCAGGAACCCCGATTGCCCTGCTGCTTCTGAAGGAGGAAAGAGGAACCAGAGAGTGTCCTGCACAGTCTGACACGCTTGGGGTTGGCTTATTTCATACAGCTTGCTGGTGAATTGGTCAAAGGCAGAGCTGGCAGAGCTAGCAGAGCGCTTCCTCAGCATTCTTTCACCCTCTGCTCCTGTAAAACCCAACAAGGGCTTTCAGAGATCAGAGGGGGAACCTCATGTCATGTACAAACAGAAGTGGGGATGAATTTAAAGTTGAGGTGATGGGCACAGCACAGGCTCACATTTGGCCCCATGTCCCTGGGTGACTTATTTCTGTTTACTCTCAGAGTTCTCTCATTTTTACCTGGCAGCTTTCCTGTTACACACACAAAAAGAAAGCAAATAGGAGGATAAACCTCACCATCTCCCCCAAAATAATCTGATTACTTGTTTTGGGGGTGAAGAGAAACTAGACAGGACTGATTTTTAAACTGAAGGTATCCACTAAACAACATCCCACAGAGAAGAAAATGCCTTAACAGACCAGAAGTTCCAGCAGACCCTCCCAACGCTGTCAGAGCAGATGCCAAAGTGCACAGATGCTCGAGCCCCAGCCCAGCCCTCCCTGACAGCTGCAGACAGCTGAGCTGAAGCCCCTGATGTGGAGCATTCAGGGCAACCAGGCTGGGGAAGGGGCTGGAGGGCAAATCCTCTGAGGAGCAGCTGAGGGAGCTGGGGGAATTGAGCCTGGAGAAGAGGAGGCTGAGGGGAGACCTTCTCCCCACCTCCACTGCCCTGCCAGGAGGGTGCAGAGAGGTGGGCGATGGTCTCTTCAGCCAGGGGACAGGAGATGGGACGAGGGGGAATGGGCTCAAGCTGCCCCAGGGCAGGGTCAGCTCAGCTGGGAGGGAAAAGTTCTTCCCTGGCAGAGTTGTGGGGCTGTGGCACAGGCTGCCCAGGGAGGGGGCTGAGTCCCCAGCCCTGGGTGTGTTTAACAGCCGGGGAGATGAGGTACTGAGAGATCTGGGTCAGCACAGGACAGGGACGGTTGGACTCCATGGGCTTAAAGGGCTTTTCCAACCTGGTGGGTCTGGGATTCTGTCACCACTGTGGCAAAACACAACGTGCAAAGGAGAAGCTCCCCAGTGCTCTGCAGCCCTCCAGCAAAGGGGAGCCGAGTCACATCCACCTTCACTGGGAGACAGTGAGCAAGCCAGCCCGCTCTTCAGAAAGCCACGACAAGGTGGGAATAAAAGCTGCTGAGAAGCTTGCAAGGTCTCTGAGCTGCCCTCCTGCTGTCCACCAAAGCGGTCAGGAGGCAAAGCAGTGGGTAACAGAAGGTGGCTGCAAGGTCCCCTTGCTGGGTTTTTTTAGGCTGGAAAGGAACCTCAAGTTTGGACACAGGATTGCCCATGTGTAAGGCTCTTCCTAAGCCCCAACTCATGGGACAGCAGCAGCACTGAAGGTCATCTGATCCCACCGGGTATAAACCAGACTAGAAAGGGGCCTCACTCACGCTTTTCCTCCAGGTTACAAACAGGGAAAGACAGGGAATCAGGCCAAAGACTCTCTCGAGGGCTTCCTACAAGCCCACAGATGTTTGTGCCTACCCCTGGCTACTACAGTGAGCACACCTTCCAAAAAACATGAGCCCCCTGTCTGTTGAGAGGAACACAACTCTTGCTCTGGCTTTGCAGGTGCGGGAGGGCTCCTCCATGTGCGGGCTGGGGCTCTTTCTTTGCTGCAACCACCTGAGTTTCAGGCTGAAGATGCCATTTTCAAACCTACCAATGTGGCTGAGGCAGCTTTCATCAGTCATAGAATCCCAGACTGGTCTGGGTGGGAAGGGACCCCAAGGAGCACAGAGCTCCAACCCCCTGCCACAGGCAGGGACACCAACCTCCAGGCCTGGAGCTACACAAGGCTGCCCAGGGCCCCAGCCAACCTGGCCTTGGACACCCCCAGGGACTGGGGTGTCATCAACTGATGCCTCAAATCAAAACTCAATAGCCCTAGTGACTATATAGCAGGTACTCCTAATTGAATCAACCACTTCCCACTACTCCTACCACACTTAAACCAAGAGAGATGAAAGACTTACCCGTGTGAGTGCGGATGTGTTGGATGTAGTTGTTCTTCCTGTCCGAGAAGTAGGAGCACTGGGAGCAGGTGTACACTTTCCTGGGGAAATGGTTCCTCAGGTGTTTCTTCCAGTGGTACTCGCTGACGGTGGTGTAGGTGCAGATGGTGCACTTGTAGACTCTCTCGTTCTCCCCAGCTTTGTTGTGGTGCTTCAGATGAGCCAGGTAGTGATCGTATCTGTTAGTGTTATAGCCACAGCGATCGCAGCGGATCGGGCCCTTAGAGAAATCCACCTCTTCAGCAGTGCAGGACTCGGACTCCTTCACCTGGGCCTGCTTCTCAGCGTTTTCTTCCACAAAGAACTTCTTAGCACTGTGAACCCTGATGTGATGCACGAACTCCTCTTCGGACTCTGCCTCGTACTGGCAAGGCTTGCAACGAAACGGTTTGCTCTTCAAGCTCTTGCACTTGTCCTCTGTGCTTTCTGGAGTGGATGGTGCTTCTAACGAGGCGTCTTTGTCCGCATTGGGAGTCTTAGGAGGGGGGCCAGCAGCTGCGCGTTGGGTTTCCACACTGGGAACTTCAAGAGAGCCTAATTCCACGTTTTCAGGTGCCTCATGGTCACTCTCTGCAGCCTGAGTGTCTTCTATACCCTCCCCATCGCTGTCTGAGAAGTTGCTGTCCCCCACGGTTGTCAGTTCTGCCATCTGCCTCTCTTCCCCCACCAGGTAGTCGCAACAGTTGCCATTGACTTCTCCCGTCAAGGCCACGTTCGCCAACATGATGAGCTGAGGAGCCGCCAGCTCGGCTTTGGAAAGGTCGTGTAAGTCATACATGTCGTTGGACAGGGCCATGCCGATGTTGGCAGTGCCGGGGAAGAGGCTGCTCCCACCAGACTGTCCCAGCACTTGTGTTGCCATGGCTGTGGTTCTGCTGGGAGAGGAAAGGAAGAAGACCTGTAAGCACCCGGGGTGGGGGAAAGCTGTCCCTGCTCCAGACAGAGCCCCAGCAGCCAAGGCCCGGAGATCAAACCCCTTCTCCAGGGGGGAAGCGAGGCCTGCCCGGCGCCCACAGAGGGCAGGCGGGGGGTCTGTTTCCTCTCCTCAAGGGGCTGTTTGGGCCCTGCGTGGGGTGCGGGACCCCACCTCGGGCAGGGGATGACCCACAGCCGGGTCCTCGGTTGCCGGCTGGGCTACGGCCCGGCGTGTGGCGCCGCTGCCCCGGGCCCGCCATGTCACACACACCGGGGGAGGCGCAGGCGCCCGCGGGTGGGACAGCCGAGGCCGCCGGGCCCCACCGAGGGCCCCCGCCCGGCCTCCGGGGGACCCCGCCGGGACTAAGGCCGCCAACAAAAGGGGGCGGCCCGGCCGCCGGTGTCGTGTCTGTCCCCGTGTCGTGTGTGTCGTGTCCCCCCCCTTCTCCTTCTCCTCCCCCGCGGCCCGGCGCACATCCGCCGCGGGAGGCGGACGGGGGAGCCGGGCCGGGCCGTGCCCCCGCCGCCGTCCGCCCTCCCTCCCTGCCAGGCATGCGGCCATTTTCTGCCTGCCCACACAAAGCGGCCCTCCCCTCCCCGCGCCGCCCGCCGCCGCCCCCCGCCGCCACGGGGAAGAGGAGGGAGGGGGGGGGGGGGGGGGCCCTGGCCGGGCACGGCCGCCCCGCCGCTCCCCCTGCCGCCGGCCCGCGGGGACGGGAGGGGAGGCGAGGGCTCGGCTTCCTCCTCCTCCTCCTCCTCCTCCTCCCCCCCGCGGCGGGCAGGGCAAGGCAGGGCAGCGGCCCCGGTGCGGGGGCGCGGGGAAAGCGGCTCGCTACCGGCAAGGTCACGGCGGCCGCGCCCACCACTCAGTGCCCGCAGGCTGGACGGAGAGCGGCAGCGCCCCGGGGCCTCCACCCGGGCCCGCGGCCTGGGGTTGCGCCTGGCTCGGCCCGGCCCGGCTCGGCCAGCGGCGACATCGCCTTCCGGCGGCGAGGCCCGGCGAGCGCCCCCGCGGCCGGCTGGGCTGGGCTGGGCTGAGCGGGGAGCGGAGCGGAGCGGCGGCCGCGGCTCCTTAGCCGTGGTGCTGATCTCCCCCCCCCAACCCCCCCCGCGCCATCCTCCGCGGCCCGGCCCGCCCCGCCGCGCCCGGCCGCCCCCGCCCGCGGATCAGCCCTGGACAGCGCCTCTCGCTCGGGCCCAGCCCCGGCGCCGCTGCTCCTTCACCCCCACCCCCCTCCCGTCCCGCCGCCGCCTCCCTCCCTCCCTCCCGTCCCGCCGCGCTCACCGGCGGCGCAGGGCCGCGCGCGTGCGGCGGGGCGGCGCGGTGCGGGCGGGCGCTGCTGCGGCGGGAGGCTCCGCGCATTCCAGCACACGGCGCAGCGGCGGCGCCGCCCCGCGCCCCGCCCGCCCCCACCGGCGCCGCGCGAACCTGCCCCGCCCCCGGCGCCGTGCGGGGAAGGGGAAGGGGAAGGGGCCGGGCCGGGCCGGGCCGGGGAGGGGGGAAGGCTTCGGGCTCGGGGGCAGAACCGGGAGAGCGCCGCTGATGGGACCCCCCCTCCCAGTCGGGCTCGCCGGGGAGGTACCGGGCCGGGAAGAGCCCCGGGGCCAGAGCCCGCGGCGGTTCTGCCCCCCGCCCCCTTCCCCCCGGGAGCCCGGATCCGGCCGGCATCACCCCCCCCCCCCCCGAGCCCCGCCGTGGGACCGGGTGCTCGCCAGGCTCTGATGTCACCGATCTCTGATGTCACAGCTCTGACATCACTCGCTGGGGTGACAGCCTGGGCTCTGACATCGCCAAGCTGTGATGCCCCGGGGCTGATGTCACTCATTCAGATGTGATGTCACTGAGCTCTGATGCTACTAAGCACTCACAGCCCTGAGCTGACGTCATGTTCTGTTGCCACTGAACCAGCTCACATCACTGAGCTGATGTCACTTACTGAGCTGACATCACTTACTGAGCTCTGACATCACTGACTTCTGATATCACTTTCTGTGCTGATGTCAATCAGCAGATGTCATGGAGCTGACCACTTACTGAGCTGACATCACTCACTAAGCTGGCATCATTGAGCTGACACCACTTAGCTATGACATCACTAAGCTGACATCACTCACTGAGCTCTTACATCACTGAGCTGATGTCACTGAGCCGGTATCACTCACTGAGCTCT
This sequence comes from Gallinula chloropus, assembly GCF_964237585.1. Lineage (NCBI taxonomy): Eukaryota > Metazoa > Chordata > Aves > Gruiformes > Rallidae > Gallinula > Gallinula chloropus. Next base: position 21,878,432 of record NC_140092.1, on the reverse strand, counting down.
GATGTCACTGAGCTGATATCACTCACTGAGCTCTGATGTCACTGAGCCGATATCACTCACTGAGCTCTGATGTCACTGAGCCGATATCACTCACTGAGCTCTGATGTCACTGAGCTCTGACGTCACTGACCAAGGCCGCCAGGATGCTCCTGAGCACTGGAACGGTGATGGTTCTGCAGTGAACACGCACCCAAGGGAACCCGTCACGTCACCGAATTAAACCTCCCCCCAAACAAGGGACGCAGTGGGAGGGCCGGGAGGGCCGGTTCCCACCCAGGATGGGCCGGGGAGCTGGGCCGGGGCCGTGGCCCTGCACACCTCCGCGCCGGTGCCCAGCTGGCCCCGCGGCTGGAGCCAGCGGATCCCCGCAGAGGCTCCGGGGGGAGGCAGGTTCTGTCCCTCCTGCACAGCTCCCACTTGGATTTGACTCAAGGTTCATTCCCTGACAGCATTTCCTCGGGCTGGTTTTTCACTGTCTCATCTATTTTTTGGGCTTTGTGGGTGGTTCTGGTGGGGTTTTGGTGTTATTTTTGCAGAGGCTCCTCTGAAAGTGCCGCTTTACTGTGACCTCAGTGGCACTGCAGCGCTCAGCCCTTCGCAGGGACCTCTTCCCTCTCTGAACCAGTCTGACCAGATTGCTCTGCTCTCCTGCTGCTGCAGGCACCCCTCAGCAGCACCCAGCTGCAGGAGCGCTGTGGAAATCTGCTCAGGGCTCCAGTCCACCTCAGGATTTAAATACTAAAGCAAGGCAGCCCCTGTGAGGACATGGTTTAAAGGTGCTTTAGAGACACAACGTGAGCTCCTGCCAATGAACCTGGAAAAAGCTTTTTGGAGCATCACAGGGTATAGACCCCATGCAGCACTGTGCTCTGAGAGGACCTGGGGGGGACTCGTGGGGGAGAAGCTGGACATGAGCCACCAGTGTGGCCCAGAAGGCCAACCCCATCCTGGCTGCATCCCCAGGAGTGTGGCCAGCAGATCGGGAGAGGGAGCACAAGCTCCAGGCCAAGGACAGGCACAGGCCTTGCAGAATTTCAGGAAAATGTCCCAGGAAAACACACTTTTCAGCTAGCTTTGCCTTTCTGAGCCAGGAGCAGCCTAACAATGGGAAGATAAAGACACGAGGACCATCGTGCCACCTCAGAGAAGAGCTCTGTCCACCCCAGTACCCCAACTCCCAAAAGAACCCATTCACTCCTTCTGCTTATGGAATTCAAGGGCAGGGGATTTCCCAGCTCAATGACTCACTCAGCCCCTTGTCCATGTCGTCTTTGGCTTTTGCCTTTGAGGTGAGCTGCCTAAGGAGCTCTGGAAGCCGGAGGGTCTGTAGCTCGGGGTGAGCATGTCTCAGAGCTGGGGAGGCTGGGAGGATGTATGGTCAGGCCACCTGTTGGGAGGAGAGGGAGAGAACAGCCTGACTCCACAGTTCAGTGTGTATAGCATCCTCAAAAGCCACGTGCAGATGGGGGATGCAGCTCCTTCAGCATGCTGCAGCCACATCAGGCACCCTCCAGCGTGCCCCTTGGCTTCCCCAGAGCATCCTACACGGGTTTTTTCCAAGGATCTCCATCTCTGACCGCTCCTGGCCCTTGCTTCATTCATCATTCCAGGGCATGAAGCATTCCTGCAGCTCAGCTGTCTCTCCCAACACGCCGTCTAAAGGTCAGCAAACACAAGGCTCTCCTGCCCGCAGCCTCCTGGCTTGGATGTCGGCCAAGCTGAGCCTAAGTGGCAGCACTCGTGGCTTCACGAGGCCTCTCAGGTGCTTGAGCAAACAAAGACTGGAGAGGAGCAGATGCCTTGGTAGCACATTCAGGCTGGAAACGCTCTCCAGCTCCTGTCTGGGACTCCTCACTCCTCGGATGCTGATGGAGACGGCTCGTGCTGCGTTTCTCTCTCCACTGCTGCAGAACGTCCTGCTCTGGGCTATGCACAGCGGGGTGACAGTCAGGACCTGTCCAAACCCTGGGTTCTTTCTCTCCAGCTTGGCATCAGCTGAGCACCAGGGAACGTGTTGGTACCTGGATCACCTGATTGAGCTGTGGCCATCCCCTCATGGCTTTGTTTGCACCGCTCCAGCTCCTTACGCATCCGCTTCCTTGCAGCCTCCTCTCCAGCTCCCGTGAGAGAGGAGAGATCTTCCCACCTGCTGTGAGGAGCACATGGAATTAACCAGCTAATCTGGCCAGGAGAGAAGTGCACTGTGCTGTGCCCGGGGGGGCTGGTGGGGTGGGATTTGCCTACGCAGTGGCAAACAGCCTGTCACTACTGACAGTAGGTGTCAGCAGCAGATGACAATTCATCCGTGCTGAGCAGGATCACCCACACTCAAAGCAAAGACTGGAAAACCCTTCTGGAGCTGTTTGAAGCCTGTTTTGGAGCTCAACGTTGCTCTTGATGCCAGAAATGCACAGATCCATCTTGCAACCACACAGGTTTCTGCCCTGATCCAGCTTAGAACCATAGAACTGTTTTGGTTGGGAAAGACCTTCAAGATCATTGAGTCCACCCATCGGTCCAGCCCTACCAGGCCCAACACCAGAGCACATCCCCAAGTACAACATCTGCTCTTCTTTTAACCCCCACAGGGATGGAGCCTCACCCCCCTCCCTGGGCAGCCTGGGCCAGGATCTGACAGCCCTTTCATACAGACATTTCTCCTGATGTCCAACCCAACCTTCCCCTGACGCAGCTTTGGGCCGTTTCCCCTTGTCCTGTCACTGACTGCCAGGGAGAGGAGACCAACCCCACCTCACTGCACCCCCCTTTTAGGGAGCTGTAGAGAGTGAAGGGAGCTGTAAGAGAGACATAGAGTGACTTTGCTGAGTGCTGCTCCCAGTTTGATGCAAACTGCATCGAACCACAAAGAGCCCCAAGCAGCTCAGGTGTCTCCAGGCCCAGACCCATTGACTGGGAGATTAATAACTCATCAGCAGCCAAAGGTAGTTTGGATTGCTGTAGTTCCAGAGGATGGTCTGTGTTTAACAGCCGGGGAGATGAGGTACTGAGAGATCTGGGTCAGCACAGGTTGGACTCCATGGGCTTAAAGGGCTTTTCCACCCTGAGGAGTCTGATCCTGTCTCTTCCCGTGATTTTGTTCCTTTAGTTGGAGGCAGCCGGGTGACTCCTGTCCCAGGATCGGTGGATCTCAGGTGCTCTGGAAAGCACAAGCTGTTAGCACCGCTTTGCTTCACAAAGGAGGGAGGAATCCAGCACTCAGGACAGGGGCTGTTGTCCACTCAGCACCAATCCTGCACCTCCAGCTCTCCGGGGCTGCGCAGGCCGGCGCTGCTGCTACTCTGCGCACACCAACTCCTAGAGCTGCAAATCGTGTTCACCCTCATCATAGGGAGACTTTTCTGTGTGTTATTAAAATAAAACATCCAACATACCCTCTCACCAGCAGCTCCAACACCCACCTCACACCCCGACTCGCAGGCCAGCCCGCAGAGCCAGCCAAGCTCTGACCCAGGACCCGAGTCACAAGACGCTGTGGCACACACAAAGCTGATCTCCCTGCTTTTCTCCCCCTCCTTTCATCACATGCTTCAGAGGAAGTCAGCTGTGAAACCGGTTTTGTTCCCCTAACGAGCTTTAGCTTTGCAGGGGGATGGACAGAGGGTCTGACCAGGTGCCAAGCAGCACAGGGTCTAACAGCTCAGGAGCTCGCACATGCCCTGAGACTGTGAAGCTGCCGTGGAGATGCTGCCAAAACCCCTGTCCAGGAGGAGAGGGCAGAACCTCCCCATCAGATGTTTAGGAAGCTCGAGGGCTCTTACAAGTCTGAGCAATAAGCCCCTGTGCAGGAGCCTCTCCAACATCCTTGATCATGTGAAGCTCAGTATCAGAACTTCCAGGCATCAGTTTAACTCCACTTTACCACTGCCAAGCTGCTGAACCACCTCTCTCCACAGGCCTTGCCTTTGCTCAGCAGCAACATGATCCCAGTATAAGTGGCACATCCAGCTTGCACTATCCCAGAGTTCTGCAGCACTCACCACCAGGCACAGCAGCAGGGATCCCAGCTGAAAGGTTCAGCTCAGCACCCTGTAAAACCAAACCAGAGCTTTCCTGCAGATTGGGGTGTGAAAGCCTGATCTGTGAGCAGCCCTTTGGGTCCTTCCATGGTTCAGTAATACCAGGAACAGAGTGATTTTATTTCCTTGGAACAAAATCCAGCTGAGCTGTTCCACATCTGGGGGTAAAGGATGTGGTTACATCACCCAGGAAGCTGAGGATGGAAGAGCCAGGCCTGAAAAGCAGCTGGTGCTGTCCCTACAGACTCCAGCCAGAGCTTTAAAGACAACAGTGCTCCTTCTTCCCCTGTTTCTGTACTTTAAGGGGGACAGAACCACCTACAGAGATTCAGAAAAGATGGATACTCATCAGCTCTGTGCCCCATGTCTGGGGGTGTCCAAGGCCAGGTTGGCTGGGGCCCTGGGCAGCCTTGTGTAGCTCCAGGCCTGGAGGTTGGTGTCCCTGCCTGTGGCAGGGGGTTGGAGCTCTGTGCTCCTTGGGGTCCCTCCCAACCCAGACCAGTCTGGGATTCTGTGATCAAATCAGAAGCTATAAATAGAAATGTAAACACCATCTAAGCCACACCCTAACACTTCAGGACTTGGGAGCGAACTTCAGCCCCCAGCTACCCCACTTGTTAGTAAAACAAGGTTCATTGTCACATAACGAGCTGGCAAAGAGAATGTTGCCCAAACAAATGCTGCTGATGGCACCAAGCTGGGTGTGAGCTTGATGTGTCAGAGGAACAGGATGCCATCCAGAGGGACCTGGGCAGGCTGGAGAAGTGGGCCCAGCAGAACCTCTTGAGGTTCAACAAAGCCAAGGGCAGGGTCCTGCCCCTGGGTTGGGACAATCCCTGTTATGCATACAGGTCAGGAGATGATGGGCTGGAGAGCAGCCCTAAGGAAAAAGACCTGGGGGGACTCGTGGGTGAGAAGCTGTGTCACACAATGAACAGTAACACACTCCTCAGAGCCCCAAAACATCATTAGACAACAAGCAAGGTCTCTCTGCTCCCACTCTCTGGCAGCAGTTCCTTTGTAAGAAGCACATTTGGGAAGCTTACATCCCGTTCCACATCCAATTTCCTTCCTTTGCTCAGTCTGGATGCCACCAGCTTTGCATTAAGGATGCTCCCTTCCTTTCTGCATGAGCACCCGTGCTTTATGGTGTCCTGGACAGGTCATCCAGCAGGACAGATGGACAGGCTGAAACAGAAGCCAGTTGACACCAGGAATTTTCAGAGCATTGCTAATATCTGCTGTGAAAAAGGACAGTGTGGAGCCTTGATGTTGGCAAACCACCTGTAGTGACCCACATTTAGGTGACCTCAGCCTTCCAGAAGAAAGGACCAGATCAGAGAAGGACCATCTCACCCCATTCCAGGTCATTTATTACTTTTTCATCATTTACACACAAAAGCCCCTAGGTTTGCAGTCACCAGGAGAAGCCCCAAAACACAGAGAGTCCTTGAATCTGCAGAGGTTGGCTCCAGTAGTCACACAGCACAGACACAAACATCACAGTGGTGTTAGTTTTTCTCTCTACTCCTTCAGTTTTCCACTAAGGATACACCAACACTCATCCAGCAGCTGACAGCACTTACAGCAGCGTTCACATAGACTCAACTACACCAAAAGCAGCTTCAAGAGACAGCACACCCCTTTGAGAGCAGGTGGGTCACACACCTTGGAGATGTTGGATCACTAAAAAAATCCTCAGAAACTCTGGATTAACTAGAATTAAGTCCAGAATATGAACAAGCTACTTGATTTGGAAATGCAGAAAGGCTACTGCTGCCACACCCTAAACATACAGGCACTATAACATCTTCCTAATCTGGGTGAGTTTATTTTATACCTTAGGAGAAGCTGCTGCTGTTGTTCCAGCACCTGTAATGCCCTAAGAAGAGAGTCTGCATTCTCACATCCACTTCCAGTTAAAACGTGCAGGGGAAAGACTGAGTTCAGTCACTCAGATGCAGGAAAGTTGATGATTTCATCGTCGTTTTGTGCCCCCAAAGCCTGCAAAGGGGAAGATAAAAGAAAAGAGGCGTCAGCTGCACCACAGCCCATCCACTGGGCTCTCCACAGGTATGGGAAGGGCAAAGGTAGGAACTGAGAGGAGTTAAATGTAGTCACATCAAGCAGAACAGCAACCAACTGCTGACTGGACTGGCCTAGGAAACACTCTACTTGCAGAGTCACATCCTGTTTTGAAGAGAAATCAGGTCTGTAGAGGGAGTGTTGTGTCCAGTGCTGGGCTCCCTGGGACAAAACAGCCAGGGGTCTCCTGGAGAGAGTCCAGCGGAGGCTACAAAGGGGATGAAGGGCCTGGAGCATCTCCCCTGCCAGGAAAGGCTGAGTGAGCTGGGGCTGTTCAGCCTGGAGAGAAGCAGCCTGAGAGAGGATCTGATCAATGGGGATCAATAGCTGAAGGGTGGCACACAGGGGGACATGGGCAGCCTCTTCTCAGGGTCTGTGGGGACAGGACAAGGGCCGATGGCCTCAAGTTGGAGCCCGGGAAGTTCCACCCCAATCTGGGGAAGAACTTCTTCCCGGTGAGGGAGCCCTGGGACAGGCTGCCCAGGGAGGTGTAGAGTCTCCTTGTCTGGAGAGATTCCAGCCCTGACCTGTCCTAGGGACCCTGCTTTGGCAGGGGCTTGGAGCCCATGGGCTCTGGAGGGCCCTTCCCACCCCTACAGCTCTGTGATTCTGTTTGCTAGAGAAGGGCACACATAGCACACAACAAAGCTGAACGCCTTGAAGGACTGCACCCAGCAGATGAAGACAAACCCCATACTGGGGGTACCATGCCCACTGCAGGGCTATGGGGAGCTTCCAACCCCACAATGCTGCCCTACTTCCATGAGAAACAGGAATAAAGGACCTTGTTACACAACCACCTGGAGCAAGCGGGAAAAGAAAGCCAAGGATGCTTGCTGAACCTCAGCTAGCATGGATTTTTTGGGATAAGTCACCATCATTGGAGCACAAGGAGGTTAAAAGGTGCTTTGCCTTACCTGAAGCAGTTCTTGTTCCTGAGCCCTGGGTGGAATTGCTGGACTGGCCGCTCACTGGAGCTGTGGCTGCGGGGTCTGTCCACATACCGTGATACGGGGAACGTGGCTGTGCTCTGAGGAGAAAGAGGGGAAGGGCAAGGCTTCATCAGCACCCTTAAGAAAAATTAAGGAATCACCACCCCAAACAACAAGAGGATTCCATCTCTGAGGGAAACTGTAAGCAGGCAGCTCTTTTGAAGGTGGAAGTCTCCTTATTTATTGCAATTAACATTGAGAGCAGTGTTGTCAGAGAAATAACTGGGGGCTTCCAAAAGGAATCACAGAGTTGTAGGGGTTGGAAGGACCCTCCAGAGCCCATGGGGTCCAACCCCCTGCCAAAGCAGGGTCCCTAGGACAGGGCAGGGCTGGAATCTCTCCAGACAAGGAGACTCCACACCCCCTGGGCAGCCTGTCCCAGGGCTCCCTCACCCTCACCGGGAAGAAGTTCTTCCCCAGATTGGGGCGGAACTTCCCGGGCTCCAACTTGAGGCCATCGGCCCTTGTCCTGTCCCCACAGACCCTGAGAAGAGGCTGCCCATGTCCCCCTGGGTGCCACCCTTCAGCTATTGATGCCCATTGATCAGATCCCCTCTCAGGCTGCTTCTCTCCAGGCTGAACAGCCCCAGCTCACTCAGCCTTTCCTCGCAGGGGAGATGCTCCAGGCCCTTCATCCCCTTCGTAGCCTCCGCTGGACTCTCTCCAGGAGACCCCTGGCTGTTTTGTCCCAGGGAGCCCAGACCTGGACACAACATTCCAGGTGGGGCCTGGCCAGGGCAGAGCAGAGGGGGAAAACTAAACCTCCTTCTTCAGGATAAGCCACTCAGTTGCCAAGGAGGAAGGAGTTTTTCCTCTCTGAAAGTCTGACCTTTGATTCTGCTAAGCAACAAAGTAGCTTTGACACCTGAGGCTTAAATGCATTTGGCAACACCCAAGTCCCACCATAGGAGACAGAAGAAAACATCCCTCTGTTGCATTAACTCTTCTGAAAGGGTTGTACCAGCAGGAGTAACTTACCAGGAGCTCTGACTCCTGAATTTAAGTTACTTGTTTCTATGGATATGGCTTCCTGCCCTTCAAGTTTACAGACAGTGCTCTCACTTGCTGCCACCAGTGGCTGCAGGCACAGCATTTCAAATCACTAATAAGAAACAGCAGACCAAAGGCTGTTTTAAAAGAAAAGAAGCCCCAGGTGGGACACTTGTGCATGTATTCAGACTTAAGCACTCAGTCAGGCCTCTAACCTTGAGCAGTAGGAGGGGGCTACTGAATCAGGAGGGGTGTGGAAATCATGGCACCAGCCTATGCATCGCTTATACCATGCTTGAACACGTGGGTCATGGGTCTAGGGCTTGGAAAATAGCAACTCAGCAAAACCTTTAACACAAGATACCATTCAGGACCCCTTAGCAGGGTTAATATAATAAAACAAGAGTGCAGAAGCACTTTGGAGAAGACCTTTAAGATTTATCAAGCCCAAGATAGGACTGAGGTTGGACTCGATCTCTTAATGTCCCTTCCAACCCTCCCCCCCAAATTCTGTGACTTTTCAACATCTGAAGCTCTACTCAAAGTGAATTTACAAAAATCACCATCCCAGTCTCATCCTACTTGGCTCTGGGGGATCAAAACTGCACGTTGGATGCTTCAGGAATCCTCTCACACCCCAAGCTTTTCCTTCCTTAACAAACAGGCAGACCTGACAGAGCTGCTGTCAGGAAAACAGCCCCAACAAACAGCTCTACGATGGAGGAAGGTGCTTTTACACACTTCTGGCCACATGACCTTGCTCCCAAACTTTAAATACAGCAGATTATATTCAATATAACAGACTCTGTGTGGTTATGTTTCATTTGTTTTATATCAGACTCACCAGGGTGGAAAAGCCCTTTAAGCCCCTGGAGTCCAACCGTCCCTGTCCTGACCCAGATCTCTCAGGACCTCATCTCCCCGGCTGTTAAACACACCCAGGGCTGGAGACTCAGCCCCCTCCCTGGGCAGCCTGTGCCATGTAACTGTGTTTCTACAGGATCAGGTTCCATACACATGTTGTTTAAGAAATAAACTGCTGGGGCTCTAACAATTCCCTGCAGGAGCCTCATATTTTCTCTACTGAGGCCCAAGACAGCAGCAATTTCTCCCTTTCAACTGTTTATCTGAAAATGATGCGTTTTAAATGCTAAGAAGTGTTTATTAGATCTGACCAGCAGATGTTTACTCCAGCTTCTGAATGTTGTTTGTGTTGTTTCACCAAAACACAACGCAAAGACAACAAGTCCCCTGGGAAGCCCCCTCTCCTGGGTTTCCTTCCACGGGCTGTTTGGAGACTGCAGATGAAAACTCTGCTGTCTGAGCAGGCTGAGTAACAGAGAGGAGCAGCTGCCATCCAGAGCCTGACCTCAGGAGACACGACACCAATGGGAGAGCCCTGTCTTCCTGGGCTTTAGTCTGCAGGTGGATTGGTTAAATGCTCAGTTTAAATTTGGAGGCTGTTGTGCCAGGTCTGAGTAGCCAGCTAGAGCAGAATGAAGCACCTCAGTCCTCCCAGTTCTTCTTCCCCAAACATGTGTGAATCATCTCTGCTGCTGGAGCTAGAGATTGCTCCTCAAAATGGTTCTAAAAGGTAAGATTTTATAGCGTAAACAATACAGGCCTGGAAGCTGAGGAACAGTGTAGAGGGTATACGGCCTTCCCACTGCAAGTCTGAAGTCTGAGCACACACACACCTACCTGTGACTGCCAGCCAAGTAGCCCAGCAAGCCTCCTGCTCCCAATCCTGTCCAAAATCCTGGTCCTGAGCTGGCTCCATGATCAGAGTGAGTCCCAAAGCTGTTGCCTTCTTAAAAGGAAACAGAACACAGTGAGTTAGTGGCACCTAATCCTCGAGCAGCTGTTGCAACAAGACTCCCCTGGTGAAGGCAAGAGGAAATTAGAAGGTGTTTCTTTTCTAATCTCAGGAGATCCTTGATCAAGCTCAGCATGCAGGGCCTCACAGTTCCAGAAACAAGGAAAACCAAAGAAAGGAACAGCAGTATAAAGAGTTTTACTTTAAAAATGAGTTTCCCCTCATTCTCACACCCCTGGTGTTTGTAAAACACTTCAGAGAGTCTCTGCCTGGGGAGCTATAAACAGATGAGTTTGACTAAAGATAGAAAAGGGAGCAAAGAAAGAACAGTCTGCTCAAGGTCAGACACAGGGACAGACAGCAAGACCCAGGAGGGAAGTAAGCAGAGGGACAGGGTGCTTCTAGCCCCTCCCAGAGCAGCTGCACGCCGGGGTGACCGTGGCTCATCCCAATGGGTGACACTGCTTCCAACTGGTTCTGGTAACTCCAGTCCTGTAGCTGTTCCCAAAAACCCCACTGCCATTCACAACCACACTGGGCACTCAAAAACACTGTAAAGTTCTTACTACATGTGAGTCACCAACCCTGACAAGTATCTCCATGGAACTGGGAGAGCACCAAGTGGGCTGTGGAGGGAGGGGAGTCAGATTTGGGTTTTTTTGAGGCTCTGGCTCAGAACCAAACATCTTCAGTTCAGAAATCAAATGAGAAGATGCCAAACCAGAACCACTTTCTAGTCTGGAGGAAAACAGGGGTGAAAGAATAAGCTCAAGCCAACCCCATCCTGGGCTGCATCCCCAGGAGTCTGGGCAGCAGATGCAGAGAGGGGATTCTGCCCCTCTGCTCTGCTCTGGGGAGACCTCACCTGCAGTGCTGGGTCCAGCTCTGGAGCCCTCAGCACAAGGACAGGGACCTCTTGGAGTGGGACCAGAGGAGGCCATGGAGATGATCCAAGGGCTGGAGCAGCTCTGCTGTGAAGCCAGGCTGGGAGAGCTGGGCTGGTTCAGCCTGGAGAAGAGAAGGCTCCAGGGGAACCTTATAGCCCTTTCCAGTTCCTGAGGGCATGGAGTGATGGGACGAGGGGGGATGGTTTGAACTGGAAAAGGGGAGATTTAGGTTGGGCATTAGGAAGAAGTTCTTCCCTCTGAGGGTGCTGAGACACTGGCCCAGGGTGCCCAGAGAGGTGGTGGAGGCCCCATCCCTGGAGACATTCAGGGTCAGGCTGGATGTGGCTCTGAGCACCCTGCTCTAGTGAAGATGTCCCTGCTCACTGCAGGGTGGGACTGGGTGGCCTCACAAGGTCCCTTCCCACCTAACATGATCCTATGACCCAAGGTTTAACAGTGTAAAAGGCAAGGACTGAAGAGACATTGACAGTCTCACCGAAATACTCCAACCCCACAAGCAGAGCAGAGCTTTTCCATGCAGAACTTATACTGGTTTCTCTTCAAACTCAGTGTGGGTTGTCAGGAGTCACAGAAGCAAAAAACCCCCAACAATTTCAGTAATCACTTTACCGCTACATCAGATTTGAGGTCAAATTTCATTTCAAATGTGTTGGGAAAGATAAACCCTGGTTGGGACAATAAACCCATTAAACTACACTGATCTGGAACAAAAAAAAAAGTACTTAATTTCCTGTAAAACCTGATGTTAACTGGGGAGGTGAACCAACTCCTTTGTTCAAACACACCGTGGCTGAGCACAGACCCAAAGCTGAGGCATGTTTGGGTGCCATATCTAAAGTAAACATTGAGGATGTCAAGCCACCAACAGAGAAAAAGTGGGATTTAATTAAGACAAACTAGCTAAGCAGGGCTCAGGGAACGCATGCTGAGGGGATTTAAAATGAGGTAATTCAAATATTAACAGCAATGAGTAAAAGGCAATGACAATCTCAGTGGTAACAAAGACTAACACATCCCTGAGACATGGACATCACTCATGGGTGCACTTCTGCTCCACTGACAGAATTTCAGGCTGTTACTGAATGCACAGAGCAGCAGAACAATATTCTTGCATCTGCAAAGCCACCAGTGACACAAAGAAGAACCCCTATGCACGGCTGCTGCAGGTGCCAGAGCTCTACTGGGCAAGGATCTTGCCCAAACCTGGAAGAAAACATTACCAGGCAGACAAAAGCTTGTATTTTAGTAATAAACTTAATCCTTGCTAGTTAATTGACTTGATTGAGCCCCTTCTCTAGCTCAGAAATTTAAAAACAAGAGACAAGTGGAGACTATGAGCTCGTCAGAGTATAATCAGAGTTCACGTGCTGTGAGCATCACGTGTTCCCAGGGTGAAATGGGTTGGTTGGTCACCAGGTGAGTGTTTGTTCCCCTCAGACACCATGGCCACCTCAGGCAGTGCTCTGATTAAGTGAGAAGCAACCCTTTTTCTGGGGGAAGGAAAACTGCATCTTTTCCTAGCAGCTCCCCTATCACTGCTTACACAATTCCCACATGAGATTCGGGTGCTGGACCTGTAACCATCGCTCACAGACACTGTTCTGGGCTCCAGGATCCAAAGCCTTCAGCCCCTGGGACTACACTGAAGCACCAGTGAGACAGAACTGTTCCACAACACAACCCCAGCTGTGGTGTGAATGAAATCAGGGGTGAGGCAGCCCAACAGCCACAACGCCCTTCTGTGAGGTTCCAAAAGGCGCCTCTGGCATGAATTTGTTTCTGCCTCCACGAGGCTGTTCTCCCTTCCAGATCACATCAGAAAAATCAACCCTTCCCCACCATAACCCTCACGTTTCAGGACCACATGCAGAGCAGGGGGAGATGGATTTTCAGAGGTTCCAAGGGCAGCTTACTGCCCTGCCTATGAGAAACCAAGGGCTTAGTTTGAAAGTGAAACAAAGAACAGGACGTGGCGGTGGCCACGGGCTCTGCAGCCCATTTGGATTCCAATAGGGGTGGGAAGGGCCCTCCAGAGCCCATGGGGTCCAAGTCCCTGCCAAAGCAGGGTCACTAGGACAGGTCAGGGCTGGAATCTCTCCAGACAAGGAGACTCCACACCCCCTGGGCAGCCTGGCCCAGGGCTCCCTCACTCTCACCAGGAAGAAGTTCTTCCCCACATTGGGGTGGAACTTCCCGGGCTCCAACTTGAGGCCATCGGCCCTTGTCCTGTCCCCACAGACCCTGAGAAGAGGCTGCCCATGTCCCCCTGTGTGCCACCCTTCAGCTATTGATCCCCATTGATCAGATCCCCTCTCAGGCTGCTTCTCTCCAGGCTGAACAGCCCCAGCTCCCTCAGCCTTTCCTGGCAGGGGAGATAAGCCTATCCCACCTGCACCCCCTGCTCACTCTTTCGGGTGCTAGAGGAGGCTCAGTGCCCTTACCTGTGAAGCTGGACTTAAAACCAGGAGGAGGAGGAGGCGCTTGATGACTCCACCAGGAAGGTCTTTGAAACCCACCACCATCACCAGAACTCTGCTGAGGCTGCTGGTTACCCACGAAGAGCTTGTACACCCCAAAAGCAAGAGCCAGGAGAACAATTACAACAATTGCTCCAGAACCAGCATCAGAAGAATCCTTCTGTGACCGGTAATAGCCAGAGCCAAAGCTTCCAGAGCTCTTCACTTTCCTTTCACCTTCCTCAGTCAGCTCCAGCCTGAACAGCAAGCTACAGGAGCCTCTTAGGATGTAAGGATCATCTGGATAATCGTAGCCTTCGCAGCTGACTTCCATCTGTCCAAACCTGTAGGCACTGTCCAGGTCTGCTTTACACTGCCACTGAGGAGACAAACACAAACCACGTCACACCCGCTGCTCCAGTGAGGAAACTGCCTCCCACCTTCCCCAGCCACGCTCTGAAATCCAGCTGAAACTCCCAACTCCTCACCCAAACCCACCACAGGGTTAAGATATTTCTGAGTGCTCTTCTTGTGAGGAGGAGGAGTAGGGACTCAAAACTGAGGATGAATTATAAATCCTAAAGCTTAAAAACATCCCTGGTCTCTCAGCACACAGAAGAGCTGCAGCTGGTCCTCTTGGACCCTGCTTTGGCAGGGGGGTTGATCTCTTGAGCTCCCTTCCAACCCCTACGACTCTGTGATGTTGAATTTCTTCACCCAACCGGTTTTTCAGACATCCTTTCTTTAGGTACTGGGATGCTTCTAAAAACAACCTGTCCCCTGTGCTACAGTTGCCTATTAAATACCTGTTCCATGTGACCTGGATCTCAGCTACATAAAAACACTGTGGGGGTCTCAAATCCAGTGCCCCCAATTCCATTTGCCTCCACAGAGAGATCAAAGGAAACTGGGGGAGACACCATTAGCCATCCAGATCCTAATTTAACAGCATTTAACATCCAGATTATGATTCTGCAGCTGAATATACGCTGACTCCTCAGTCCCAAGGTTCCCTGAAGCATCTGAAGCTAGATATCAGCTCTGAGCACGACACATACTTTGAATAATAAAGAAATAAAGCCATTTCTGAATTAATAATTCAGGTACTAATGGCCAATCTAGGTCCAGCTGGGCTTTTACAGCACCACAGTGGTTTTAGCAGTTGTTCCCAGTTAATCTACCAGCAGAAGCCTAGGGGACAGCTGACACAACAGAACTACGTGACTGTTTACTGCCCAGCACTGACAGGCTAACATGCAAGAGGAAGCCATGTAAGCCTGGAATGGTTTTTAAACAGCAGATGCAAACATTTCCAGCCCCTTCTGGGGTATTTAGGTTAAGCTTCAGCTGTCAAAGATCCTGAAACTGAACAGAAGCCCTGGCTCCTTCAAAAGTTCCCAAGTGAGGAGGAAGAGAATTGCACTGGAAGCCTGGTGAGCTGCAAGGAGTTACCTGTACGTCAGAGCCATCCCAGCCTTTGTTGTAACACTGAACAACCTCCGGGACACGGGCGCATCCTGCAGAGCCTCCTGTGCACTGCAACTGTGGCACGGCGGCTGTCCGCCGGGCTGCCGTGTACCGACCTCTGTGGAGGGTGAGCGCCTGGATGTCCCTCAGCAGCACCCTGCCTGGAAGAGGGAGCGCGGAGCTCAGCGCTGGCCAGACACGTTCCCCTTCCCCCGAGTACCTGCTGTGGGGAACAGGCCAACGAGGCCACACGCAGACGCAATGGCCTGTTTGGCCCGGGCAGGCGGGGAGCGAGGGGCCTCGGGGGGGGGTTTGCGGGGCGGGGGGGAATGGGGGGGGGGGGGGCCTTTCGGGGCCTTGAAGCGGGGAGGGGGTGGGATATTAGCGGGGCCTCTGAGAGGAAATTGTCAGGGCTCAGGGGCGCTGCTACCGGGACCCCCCGAGGGACGCTGCTACCGGGGGCCCCGAGGGACGCTGCTACCGGGGGCCCCGAGGGACGCTGCTACCGGGGGCCCCGAGGGACGCTGCTACCGGGGGCCCCGAGGGACGCTGCTACCGGGGCCGCTGGGGCGGGGGGAAGCTCCCGGGGCCCACACCAAGCCCGCCCCACAGCGCAGGCCCGGCGCCCCTCTCCCCTTGACTAGGCCGCGCTAACGCCGCAGGGAGTTCGGGCGGGCAGGGGCCGCCCCCGCCCAGCACAGAGCGCCGAGGAGCAGACGCGGGCTCACCCGGCTGGTCCCAGCCCCGCGCGGGGCCCGCGGCAGCAGCCAGGAGGAGCAGGACAAGCGCCGGCGGGGCCGCGGCGGCCGCCATGACAGCCCTACGCTGACTCCGGCCTCTTTCCTCAACGCGGCGCCTCCCATTGGCTGACACCGCCGGAACGGGCGGGACCCACCAATGAGCACGGGCATCGCACCAAGCCCCGCCCCCGAAGCCGGTGGGGCCAATGGGCGGCGGGGAAAGCGCGGCGAGAGGGCGGGGCTGAGCGGCGGCGGGGCGGCTTCCCGCGCTTGACGTGGGGGCGGGGCTAAGCCCGGCGTCACGTACGCGGAGCGGGGGGCGGGCGGCGCTTCCGCCTTTGCCTCGCGGAAGTGGCGTGCGGCTGCGCCATTTCCGCCTCCCGGCGGGCGCGCCTCCGCCGTGCGGGACGGGCGGCGCCATGGCCGGCATCAAAGGTGCGGGGCGAGGGGGCGGTGGCGGGGCCTGCGCCTGGTCTCGGCCTCTTCCCGCTCCTCTGGAGCCTCGGGCCCGGCCCCTTCGCTCTTCCCGGGGGCCCGGCCGCGGCGGGGCGGCCCTGCGGCCTCCGCGGTGGGGCCGCGGCCGGTTGGAGGCGGCGGTGGGAGGGGAGAGGCCTGGCGTGAGGCGGCGGAGGGGGGGAGAGGCCTGGCGTGAGGCAGCGGAGGGGGGGAGAGGCCTGGCGTGAGGCGGCGGCGGCGGGGAGAGGCCTGGCGTGAGGCGGCGGCGGCGGGGAGAGGCCTGGCGTGAGGCGGCGGCGGCGGGGAGAGGCCTGGCGTGAGGCGGCGGCGGCGGGGAGAGGCCTGGCGTGAGGCGGCAGCGGGGGGGAGAGGCCTGGCGTGAGGCGGCAGCGGGGGGGAGAGGCCTGGCGTGAGGCGGCAGCGGGGGGGAGAGGCCTGGCGTGAGGCGGCGGTGGGAGGGGGAGAGGGGCAGCCGGAGGGCGGCGCGGGGAGCGGCGGGAGCGGAGAGGCCCCGCCGTGCCGGGCGCCTGGCTGCGGCCCTGCCCGCCACCCGCAGCGTCGGGCCTCGGTCCCTGGGCGGCGCGGAGTCCCTCACCGCTGCGTGTTGTCGTTGTAGCGCTGATCAGCCTGTCCTTCGGGGGAGCCGTCGGACTCATGTTCCTGATGCTTGGATGCGCCTTGCCCCAGTACAAGTAACGTGCTCCCTTCTTCTCTCTCTCTCTCCTCCCGCGGGTCTGTGGTTCTGTGCTAGCTCGGCCTCGGTGGTGGTGGGCTGGGGGCGTGTGTGGAGGCACTTTGGGGCTTTTTGGGCTGCTTGTGTTCCAAAAGGTTGGGGTGGAGGAAAAAAATGCTCCTCTGGGAACTAATTCTTGGTAGCAGGGATACTAACTGCCCAGGCAGGCTGCCTGCTGCCACACAGCTTGTACTGGTCTGAAGGATGGGGCATCAGGGCAGCGGTTGCATCTTTGGTGACTCCGTGGTTGCTGGGCTGTCGGTGCTGGTCAGTGGCCCCTTGGCTGCAGACGCAGAATCGTGGAATCACAGAGTGCTTTGGGGTGGAAGGGACCTTAAAGCCTATCTAGTTCCAACCCCCTGCCATGGGCAGGGACACCCCCCCACCCCCCCACCCCCCCAGCCCAGGGTGCCCAAAGCCCCATCCAACCTGGCCTTGAGCCCTGCCAGGGATCCAGGGACAGCCACAGCCTCTCTGGGCACCCTGTGCCAGGGCCTCCCCACCCTCAGAGTGAAGAATTCCTTCCTAACATCTAACCTACCCCTGCCCTGGTTCAGCTTGCAGCCATCACCCTGTGTCATGTCCCTGCGCTCCCTGGTGACCAGCCCCTCTCTCACATTCCTCTGGGAATTGAAGGCTTGGAATAACTCCAGCTGCTGCCTGTGCTTTTGGCCTGTTGGTTCCTGTCTGTTTCTTTCTAGGACAGAGGAAGCAGCAGAGCAAAAGGGCAGAAGATGAGGCCTGTGGCTTTGCTCTCTATAAGTGAATGCTGACTTGACAGAAAAGCTTTAAATCAGCTTATTTAATGCCAGATAAATTTCACATATCGCTGAGGACACAACCCTGGGAGGGGGGTGGTCTCCACACCAATGGGCTGTACTGCCATTCAACAAGGCTTGGACAGGCTGGAGAACCAGGCAAGGAGAAGTGTAACGAGATTTAATGAGGTCAAGTGGAGGGTCTGGCATCTAGGGAAGAACCCAGGTACCAATATAGGTTGGGGACTGGGCTGTTGGGGAGCAGCGTATGGGAGAGGGACCTGGGGGTCCTCGGGGTGAGGGGGGGGCGGGGCAACAGGATGACTGTGACCAGCAATGTGGCCTAGTGGCTAAGTGTGTTAGAAGGGGGGTGGTGAGGAGGCCAAGAGAGGTCCTTCTGCCCCTCTGCTCTGCACTGGTGAGACCCCACCTGGAATACTGGGTCCAGTTCTGGGCCCCTCAGCCCCAGAAGGACACAGAACTCCTTGAAAGAGCCCAGCACAGGGACACCAAGGTGATGGAGGGCGTGGAACCCCTTCCTTGTGAGGAGAGGCTGAGGGGACTGGGCCTCTTTAGCCTGGAGGAGCCTGAGGGGTGACCCCATCACTGTCTATCAGTATGTGGAGGGTGAGAGTCAGGAGGCTGGAGCCAGGCTCTGCTCAGGGGTGGCAGCGACAGGACCAGGGGCAGCGGGTGCAGCTGGAGCAGAGGAGGTTCCATGGGAACATAAGGAGGAACTTTTTCCTTGTGAGGGTGAGGGAGCCCTGGGACAGGCTGCCCAGAGAGGTTGGGGAGTCTCCTTCTCTGGAGACATTCAAACCCTCCTGGCTGTGTCCCTGTGGGATTTAGTCTGGGTGATCCTGCTCTGGCAGGGGGTGGGACTTGGATGATCTTTTGAGGTCCCTTCCAGCTCCTGATGCTCTGTGATCCTGTGACTCTGCTGTTAGTCCTGCTGTGGTTGCAGTTTGCTATATAAATCACTGGCTTTTGTGTGCCAGCCCCATTTTTTTAGTTGTAAAACCAGGGCTGGTGCCACAGACCCTTCAGAAGGAGCTCCTTAGGCTGTCACCCCTCAAGGAACACCATCAAGTTTTTGGGAAACACTGTACAGCTGCATCACTGTGTCTGAGAAATCTACTCTAGTGGGCTGCAGGTGATGCAAGAAAACATTGCTGGGCAGAATGGTGCCATTTCTGTGGGGTTTTGTTGCCTTCAGGTTGGGGGGGGGGGGGTCTGTGTGGAAGGTCTTGGTGCTCCATGGGGGCTGAGAACAGTGTGCAGATGGCGCGAGGGCTCTACAGGGAGCAGATGTAAAGCACCCAGGTTAAAGAGTTAAGCTCATCTGGTGAGGTGGAGTTGGACTTGGGCTTGCTTAGTGAAACCTTCATCCTGCTGATGAGCTCACTGCTGCTGGTGAGGTCAGCTGAAGCCACTGGGATTAATGTCAGCTTGTTCCTAAGCAAAGGATCTGCCTGCTCTGGGCTCGTGTCTGTCTGTCCTGGGTAGGGAATACACCTCACATTGATCTTGGGAGGAGAAGGAGGTAAATCCAGTTAACTTTTCCCTTTTCTCCTCTCCTTTCCAGCCAGTACTGGCCACTGTTTGTGCTGTTCTTCTACATCCTCTCCCCCATCCCCTACTACATTGCCCGGCGCCTGGTGGATGACACGGACGCTACGAGTAACGCCTGCAAGGAGCTGGCCATCTTCCTCACCACAGGCATCGTGGTCTCAGCCTTCGGGCTGCCCATCGTCTTTGCAAGAGCAGAACTGGTCAGTGAGATTTGCAACCTGTGGTTTGGCTGGAAAGCTCTGTTCTTTAGGTTTTCTTTCTACTCTCATGTGCTGAGCAACCCTTCCCTCCGTGAAGGGATCAAGTGCTTCCTCAGTGGGTTTGCAGGTGACACTGAGCTGGGAGGAAGCGTGGATCTGCCTGAGGGCAGGGAGGCTCTTCAGAGGGATCTGAACAGACTGGAAGGATGGGCTGAGAGCAATGGGATGAGGTTCAGCAAGGCCAAGGGCAGAGTGCTGCACATGGGACGCAACAACCCCAAGCAGGGCTACAGGCTGGGGCAGAGCGGCTGGAGAGCTGCTGGGGAGAAGGACCTGGGGGTGCTGGGTGACTGAACAGGAGCCAGCAGTGTGCCTGGGTGGCCAAGAAGGCCAAGGGCATCCTGGCTTGTATCAGAGCCAGCGTGGCCAGCAGGTGTGGGGAGGGGATTGTGCCCCTGGGCTGGGCACTGGGGAGGCTGCACCTCGAGTGCTGGGTCCAGTTCTGGGCCCCTGACTCCAAGAAGGACCTGGAGGTGCTGGAGCGTGTCCAGAGAAGGGCAACCAGGCTGGGGAAGGGGCTGGAGGGCAAATCCTCTGAGGAGCAGCTGAGGGAGCTGGGGGTGTTGAGCCTGGAGAAGAGGAGGCTGAGGGGAGACCTTCTCCCCACCTCCACTGCCCTGCCAGGAGGGTGCAGAGAGGTGGGCGATGGTCTCTTCAGCCAGGGGACAGGAGATGGGACGAGGGGGAATGGGCTCAAGCTGCCCCAGGGCAGGGGCAGGGTAGAAATGAGGAGTGGCCGGGCATTGGAACCGGCTGCCCAGGGAGGGGGCTGAGTCACTGTCCCTCAGGGGGCTGGGTGAGGTGGTGGGTTAATGAGTGATAGAGGTGGTGGTGGGGGGGATGGTTGGACTGGATGATCTTGGAGGTGTTTTCCAACCTTAATGTTTCCGTAGCCAGGCTGCACATGTGTGCTGCAGGTACTGAGCCTTGCTTTACTATTTTGGGATGTTACAGCAAGACAGCTGTGCCTGTCTGCCAGCCAGCGCTTGGAACATGGCTGGAAGGAACTGGGCGGACTGGGAATCAGTTGAGTTATTTAGGCTGACCCCGGCCTTGGCCATGGATAGTGAGATCCCACCTTGTGTGTCACAGACCTGTTGCTGATCTGTGTCTGTCACAAACGAACACCTTTTGTCCTGCTGGTGTTTTGTTTGAACCCTGGGCCAGGCTGCCCAGGGGGTGTGGAGTCTCCTTGTCTGGAGAGATTCCAGCCCTGACCTGTCCTAGGGACCCTGCTTTGGCAGGGGCTTGGACCCCATGGGCTCTGGAGGGCCCTTCCCACCCCTACAGCTCTGTGCTGCTGTCTAACTGATCTCCCCTTGTTCACAGATCTACTGGGGCGCGTGTGCACTGGTCCTTACTGGGAACACCGTCATCTTTGCCACCATCCTAGGATTTTTCTTGGTCTTTGGCAGCAACGACGACTTCAGCTGGCAGCAGTGGTGAGAGGGAGGTCAGAGAACTCTCCACAGGCACCTTGTCATGCAGTGGCCACCCTCCCCAGCCAGAGAATGGGCAATAACGAGAAGCAGCCTCGCGAGCTTCTCGGGCGTTCTAGATGCTCCTTTTCACCTTGTTCCTCCTGAGTGTGCTGCTGTTGCTGGCAGGGTCTCTCCATCTGTATCAAGTGGTGAGATGATTGGTTTCATTGTTACCCACAGTATGTTTTTAGGTGCACTCTGGGTTTCAGATTATCATCCTGCTGTCCGGTGTCGATGTGAAGCTTTAAATCTGGGATGAGAACATTTAAACTTGGTTTCAAAGGAGGTGTAAAATTGGGGGGTTTATTTTAGTTTTGGGTTTTTCTTAAGTGTTTAATACTGTGCTCCAAAACAGCTTCTTTCCTTTTAACCACCTAACCTGGTGGTTAAAGGACATGGAGGGAAGAGGTTGGGTGCCACCACTGGCAACGATCAGCTCAATAGATTGTATTTCACCAGAGGTGAGGCAGGGAGGTACCAGCTGCAGGTTTTTCCTCTGTCCATACCTCAGACTGGGTGATGAATGTCTATAGCCTTCGTTTCAGGAGAAGGCTGAGGGGCAGCTAGAATTATTTGGGAGAACTCCAACACTTTACCCCCACTAGCACGTTCCCCTGTTTCGTTACCCTGTGTGGATGTGACCTTTGAGTACCCTGCATCGATCCTATGATGTACAAAACTAAATTGTCTTGCAGGGGAAGGGAAAATGATGTTCAAATTCCATTCTTTTTTTAAAAAAAAACCCTACCTTTTGACCTCTTTATGTAAGTATTTTATGGCTTTGAGCCTGTGTTGGTTTTTTACCATGCTCATTAATGGAACTACTGGTCTGTTTTAGTTTAAAGCTATTTCCTCCTTCCCCTTTCTTAATTTATTTTATACATAGTATATATATATATAAAATATAACAGCTTTTAAAATGTAGATTACAACTTTGTGTTACACTTGCCTAAGGATATTCCCCTCCCCTTCACACGGTGCAGGGCTTTTTTTTTTTCAGAAGTCACTGGCTGAAACTGGTTTCACTGGGGTTTTTGTAAGTTCTTCCATGCTATTGTTTCATTAAGATTTAATGTTGGTCTGTATCTCTGCCTTGTGTTCTGTAATCAACTATTTAAGAGGAGTTTTCTGCACGTGTCTCAACTGTCACCTGGATTTTTGTCACCTGCAGCAGTCTGCCACTGGACATTCCATCCTGAGATGGCTGGTGAGGGCTGGTTGCTGGGGTTGATAGTGCCATGTACAGTGAAAAGCTCAACCAAATGTAGTTGTAAATGATGTTTTTTCTTCAGCTCTTTAAAAAACAAAACCCCAAAGTCTAGGAAAGCTACTGTGTGGGATTCAAAGCTGATGGTTACAGAGGTTCTTGGGGTGTGAAGGCAGAGAAGTGCTGGTCTTGGCTGTCGTGTGGCAGACTGGAAGTCGGGTGGTAATGGTGGTGTGACCTGCTCCAGGAGCGTGGGGTGTAGCAGCAGGGTGTAGTTACCTACGTGTGCTGCTTCCTTAGCGTCCTCCTGGGTGTAAAGCATGAGCTCAGCTTGATCTGTGCTGGTAGAGGAACAAATAGGAGCCCAGACCGGGGCGCAGAAGCAGGGGCTCCTTCAGCCATGAGTCCCTTTGCTGGTGACGCAGGGGGGTGTGGGGGCTGTGAGAATCACTGCTTACCACCTCTTCCAAGTGACTTCCACGTCCCTGCCCCTGCTTTGAGAGGTGCTTCAGACAACTCTTCCAAACCAGTGGCTAAACTTGAGAGCCTTGCACAGGAGGAACACTTGGGACTCGTGCAAACCTTCAGAATCTCATACCAACACCTCTTCTTTGTCTTTTTTTCTTACTTATTTTGGTCAGGAGCTGTGTTTTCTTTTCCCTTCCTGTGCTGCTAAGCCTACTTTTCAATGTGATGCTCCTCTGGATCTCTGGGCTGCCCAGTGTGGTTTTGGGCTGTTAATTGTGTCACAGCATCAGCCTTCTTGTGCTTGCACACCGAGTACATGCAGTACCACTCCGATGTCAGAGCTAGCCACTTGAGAGGTAGGACCCTTCCCTGCACTGAGGTAGCATTACTGTCCTTCTAGAGGGAGAGATTTTGAACAATAAAGGTTTTAAATAGCAATCTGAGTTCTGTATGTTGAATCAAAAATACTCTAATAAAGGAGTATTTTGTTTAAAGTACTGCTTTGTTTTCTTTTCTTTCCTTAGTGTGGTTGTCACAGAGTGGTGGAGGTTGGAGGGACCTCTGGAGATCCCCCAGTCCCACCCCTGCTAGAGCAGGGTCCCCTCCAGCTGGCTGCACAGGACAGTGCCCAGGATCATGGGGTTGGGATGTCTCCAGAGATGGAGACTACCCAACCTCTCTGGGCAGCCTGGCCCAATGCTCTGCCACCCTCCAGCAAAGAAGTTCCTCCTCTGGGTTGGGTGGGACTTCCTCTGCTCCAGTTTGTGCCCATGTCATCCCGTTGAGGAGTGCTGCTTGTGCTGAGCTGACTTTGCTGGTGGCATCTTGAATCTGTGGTTGATCTTGTGTTTCCTGTCTGAACTCTGGCAACGTGTTGGGAAGGTTTGGGCTGGTGATGGAGGACAATGCTGTCACTGTAAGGGTTATGGGACACTAGAACAGGGAGGGGGCTGAGTCCCCAGCCCTGGGTGTGTTTAACAGCCGGGGAGATGAGGTGCTGAGAGATCTGGGTCAGCACAGGACAGGGACGGTTGGACTCCATGGGCTTAAAGGGCTTTTCCAACATGGTGAGGACGTGATTCTGTGAATTTCTCTTCTGTCTACAGAGTCTCCTCCTCACACCTCTGTGTATCTACAGAGTTTCCTCCTCAAGGCCTTTTTTCTGCTGAACCAAAGAGCCATATCCATGGTGTTCTCAGTGTCTGAGCTGTCTGTCAAGGCTGCGTGGTTTGCTCAGGGCTCTTGTTGCATTCTGGTTTTACAAGGGGCTTGTTCCTCCCCTCTGCATCCTGCCAGAGAGTGCCCAGAGGAGGCAGTGAGGATGGGGAAGGTCTGGAGGGGAAGGCTCCCCAGGAGAGGCTGAAGGCCCTGGGGTTGCCCAGGCTGGAGAAGAGGAGGCTGAGGGGAGACCTCACCCCGGTCTGTGGCTTCCTGCCGAGGGCAGCGAAGGGGCAGCGCCGATCTCTCTCCTCTCTCTGGGGCCCAGGGCTGGAACCCGAGGGGACGGCGTGAAGCTGCCAGGGGAGGGTCAGGCTGGGTGTCAGGAAGAGGTTCTGTGCTGAGAGGGGGGTCGGGCGCTGGCACAGGCTCCCCAGGGAAGGGGCTGCAGCGCCGCCGCTCTGACGTCACCACCCCTCGCCGCGCAGCCCGCTGACCTCACCGGCCACGCCCACCCCCCACCCCCCCGTCACGGTTGGGTGACGTGGCCGGCCGGAGCGCGCGGCGCTTCCGCTTCCGGCGGCGGCGCCGCTGCCCCCGACGCGCTTCTCTCCCCGGTTCCAAGATGGCGGCGGCGGGCGGCGCGGGGGCGGCGGCGGCGCTGTGGAGCGAGGTGAACCGCTGCGGCCAGAACGGGGACTTCGCCCGCGCCCTCAAGTCCGTTAACAAGAGTGAGTGAGCCAGCGCCCCCCCCCCCCCCCCCGCCGCGCCGGGGGCCCGGTACCGCCCCCCCCCGCCCCCTCCCCTCCGCCCCGGCTCGGCCTTGTGCGGGGGAGAGGCCGCGCTCAGGCCCCGCTCCCACGGTGGGGCCGCCGGTCGCCTCCGGCAGCTGTCGGGGCCGGGCCGAGGCCGCGGAGCCGCTCCCGGGCTCGTCGTCGTGCCGAGGCCGCGGTGTCGGGAGGCGGCGGCAGCGCTGTCGCCGCGCACTGCCGGGCCTGGTCGGGCCGTGCGTTCCGGGGGGGCTGCGCATCCCGCCCGTGTCGGCTGGGCGGCTCCCGCAGCCCCGGCGGGCCGGGAGCTGAGCCGCAGGACCGCGGGGGTCGGAGGGGAGCCCCTAGAGCACCCAGCCCCACCGCAGCCCACCCTGCCCGGCACACCGCTAGTTGTGTCCCCAGGTGCTCTCACCACTCGCCCCTGAAATCCCCCCCAGGGATGGTGACTCCACCACCTCCCTGGGCAGCACTTCCAATGCCTGACAGCCCTTTCAGTACAGAAATGCTTCCTGAGCTCTGACCTAAATCTCCCCTGGGGCAGTTGTAAGCCATTGCCTCTTGTCCTGTCGCTTGTCACCAGAGAAGAGACCAACCCCGACATCTCTGCGGCCACCTTGCAGGTAGTTGTAGAGGATGATGAGGTCTCCCCTCAGCCTCCTCCAGGCTGAACACCCCCAGCTCCCTCAGCTGCTCCTCACAGGATTTGCCCTCCAGCCCCTTCCCCAGCCTGGTTGCCCTTCTCTGGACACACTCCAGCACCTCCAGGTCCTTCTTGGAGTCAGGGGCCCAGAACTGGACCCAGCACTCGAGGTGCAGCCTCCCCATTGCCCAGCCCAGGGGCACAATCCCCTCCCCAGACCTGCTGGCCACGCTGGCTCTGACACAAGCCAGGATGCCCTTGGCCTTCTTGGCCACCCAGGCACACTGCTGGCTCCTGTTCAGTCACCCAGCACCCCCAGGTCCTTCTCCCCAGCAGCTCTCCAGCCGCTCTGCCCCAGCCTGTAGCCCTGCTTGGGGTTGTTGTGTCCCATGTGCAGCACTCTGCCCTTGGCCTTGCTGAACCCCATAAAGTGAAGGCACCAAACCTACTTCCTCTTGCCCCTCTCCCCCACTCTGTTCTGCCAGCAGGAAGCACTGGCCATGGAGTCCTGTCTGGGCTGTGCTGCCCGGCTGCCCCAGGCTTGGTGGCTCTGGACACCCCTTACTCTCCACTCTGGGCACCACGTGGAGTGCTGAAAGCTCTGGCCTGCTGTGTGCACTCCCTTGGGCCGGCCCTGTGCCAGGCAGGCTGGCGCAGCAGCGCTCGCTCCGGGTGAGTGCAGTGTTTATACTGGATTCTTTGGCACTGGCAGGGGTTTGTTTCAGGACCTGAGCCAAAGCAAGCCGTGCCAGGACCCTTCTAAACTGACATCACCACTCTCTGGCATGGGTTTTTGCAGCCATACCAACACACAGCTCTCAGCTCTCTCACCCTTTCTCCTCCAGTACTGCAGATCAGCAAAGACGATGTGACTGCACTCCAGTGTAAAGTCGTGTGTCTTATCCAGAATGGGAACTTCAAGGAGGCCCTCAGTGTCATCAACACCCACACTAAAGTGTTAACCAGGTGAGTTCTGTCTTGCTGTGCTCTATAAAACGACACCCCACGTCCTCCTGAAGCTGCTGAGGTGAAAGGAGGAGGAGGAGGTGCTCAGAGCCCTTGGGATTGGGCTTCTTGGTGAAACACGGGTTTATTCCTGGTGTGAGGGGTGGTCTGGCTGAGTTTGGGACTAACAGCTTGTGAATACTGTTGAGGACAATAGTTTTGGGCTGCCTTCATGAGCTGATTCTGCTTGTTGGCATGGCTGGTGCAAGGGAAGAGGACAGGTCCCACAGGGGAGTAAGGGAGAAGCCCTTCCCAGCAGGCTCTTAGCTTTGCTTGGCTGTCTCCTCACGCTGCTCCTTGGGGGCCCATTCCCTGCCAGCCTGAGGTGCTACTTCAAGCTTTTGGGGTGGCACAAGCCCTTCGTGTGCATTCTCAAAGCCAGGACCTCGGAGACAACTTGTGCTTGAGGACAAGTCCAGCTTCCCATTTGTGTCATTAAGCAGAGTCCAATTTTCCTCCTGCAAAGATGCTCCTTGCAGCGACCAGGAAGAGAACTGCTCCCCTGGCAGCAAAAGTTCTATGTGTCTGCTTTTGTCACAGAGCTTCCCAGAAACGTATGTTGTGGTGTCCATGTGCTGTAACATACAGCATCACAGACTCACAGGGGTGGGAAGGAACCTCCAGAGCCCATAGGGTCCCAGCCCCTGCCAAAGCAGGGTCCCTAGGACAGGTCAGGGCTGGAATCTCTCCAGACAAGGAGACTCCACACCCCCTGGGCAGCCTGTCCCAGGGCTCCCTCACCCTCACCAGGAAGAAGTTCTTCCCCAGATTGGGGCAGAACTTCCCGGGCTCCAACTTGAGGCCATCGGCCCTTGTCCTGTCCCCACAGACCCTGAGAAGAGGCTGCCCATGTCCCCCTGTGTGCCACCCTTCAGCTGTTGATCCCCATTGATCAGATCCCCTCTCAGGCTGCTTCTCTCCAGGCTGAACAGCCCCAGCTCACTCAGCCTTTCCTCACAGGGGAGATGCTCCAGGCCCTTCATCCCCTTCGCAGCCTCCGCTGGACTCTCTCCAGGAGACCCCTGGCTGTTTTGTCCCAGGGAGCCCAGACCTGGACACAACACTCCAGGTGGGGCCTGGCCAGGGCAGAGTAGCTTAATTACTTTACTCACAAATCCCTTCTTTCCTGGGACAGAAGGAGTTTAAGAGGTTTTTTAGCTATTTTTTTGAGTGTATGGTGTGGAGTGCCGCGACGAGAGGGAAGAATGCTGCCAATCAATGTGATTGATAAAGCACTTCAACTTTATTGCAGGCACACACTTCCTTTTATATTATTCCTACCATGTGTTATACTTACTGTATTTTAATTGGCTCTTAACTAAAGGTTACATTTACATACTCCACCCACCTGGTAGCCTGGGAATCATGTCTCGTTCCCAGCCCCAGGAGCTCTGAATCCTTATCACACCTCCTACTCCCACATCTTGTGGCCTTGCTGCATGATAGGCAAGAATACACTGACCCATTGTTGGCCCTTCTGTTCTCACCAAGACAGCGTGGAGCCCAGTCTTACTGAACTACACAGGCGACTGCTTGGGCAGCTGCTCCATAGGCTCATGGCCTTGCTTCTCAAGCCATTCTGCAACAGTGGAGTGATTTCTCTCAATTACCTGCCTTCCAAGTTCTCCCTGTAGTTTCTTTAGCTTGGCTTTGCTGTGTGTCTGTGCCCCATGGAGCAGGCAGGGTGGTGGCTCTCTCCCTACCTTGAGATTGTCCTGTCCCGTGGCTGGCCCAGCACTTCGCTTCCATTCCTAATGCTGTTTGTTTGTCTCCAGACTCCCCCAGTCCTCAGCCAGACACAACCCCAAGCAGGGCTACAGGCTGGGGCAGAGCGGCTGGAGAGCTGCTGGGGAGAAGGACCTGGGGGTGCTGGGTGACTGAACAGGAGCCAGCAGTGTGCCTGGGTGGCCAAGAAGGCCAAGGACATCCTGGCTTGTGTCAGAGCCAGCGTGGCCAGCAGGTCTGGGGAGGGGATTGTGCCCCTGGGCTGGGCACTGGGGAGGCTGCACCTCGAGTGCTGGGTCCAGTTCTGGGCCCCTGACTCCAAGAAGGACCTGGAGGTGCTGGAGCGTGTCCAGAGAAGGGCAACCAGGCTGGGGAAGGAGCTGGAGGGCAAATCCTCTGAGGAGCAGCTGAGGGAGCTGGGGGTGTTGAGCCTGGAGAAGAGGAGGCTGAGGGGAGACCTTCTCTGCACCTCCACTGCCCTGCCAGGAGGGTGCAGAGAGGTGGGCAATGGTCTCTTCAGCCAGGGGACAGGAGATGGGAGGAGGGGGAATGGGCTCAAGCTGCCCCAGGGCAGGGTCAGCTCAGCTGGGAGGGAAAAGTAGGTTTAAGATATTTTGAGGGCTAAACAGATAGAAAATTCAGGACTCTGGGATCACGTGCTCACCTCTGGCTCTTTGGGGACGTAGCAATCTGTGACTAATTAGGGCTGCTTCAACAGGAGTGTTCAAGTGGGTGAATGCTGTTGAATGAAGACTGTGTCTTGTCCTTGCAGTGACACCATTGCCTTTGAGAAGGCCTACTGTGAGTACAGGTTGAACCGCATTGAAAACGCTCTCAAGACCATCCAGAGTGCCAGCCAGCAGACAGACAAACTGAAGGAGCTTTATGGACAAGTGGTAATTACAACCTTTTTTTCCTGGGGGCATTTTTCACCTGCTTGGGTGCCTTGTCCCTCCTCTCACATGGGGGAAGTGTGGGGACAGAATTTCCTTCTCTGTCTTGAAGGTGAGTAGAGGTTCCAGCTTCTGTGGAGCCTCAGTGGCCTGTTGCAGTGGGGTAGAGTCATCACCTCGTGCCTTTGGTTCAGTGGCAGCATGTTCACGACTCCCTCTCCCTTCTGGGTCTTGCCTGGCACCACCTACATGGTGGTTTCTGGTGTGGTTTCTGTGTGGTTGAGCCACCTGTTTGTGTTAGATGCCTGTCCAGGAGGGAACCTGGCATCTCAGGTCTCAGAAACAAAGCAGAAAAAAGGTTGTGTTTCTTCTCTGGTTCCTCCCAGGGGGATCAGAGCAGTTTTGTGAAGGAACAGCGTTCTTCTCTCAACCATATGAAAGCCCCTCAGTTTCATCTCTCATTCAGAGAAGGGATTTAACCCAGGAAAAGGCTGTTTGGGGACAAAACTGAGTAAACTGCTGCTTTCAAAGAAGCTGGTTTAGGTGTAAGAACTCTGCTGTGAGCATGCAGGTATCTGGTGTCATTGCTCAAGCCCTTGCACACATAATCTCTGGTTTGTCCTTAGAGGCAGATGCAAATGTTGGTGACATCCAGCTTAAAACATGTGATGTTCTGCTCCTGCCAGCCCACAGCAGGGGAGGAAGGAGCCTGTAGTTACTACTATTCTGAGGAAATACTGGGAGGAAGGACCCTGTAGTTGCTACTATTCTGAGAGAATACGGGGAGGAAGGAGTCTGTAGTTACTACCATGCACAAGGCAGTGTGTTAGTAAGGAGCCTGTAGTTACTGCCCCTACTCAGAGCTCATCCCTTCCCCTTCTCAGCTGTACAGGTTGGAGCGGTACGACGACTGCCTGGCTGCGTACAGAGACCTGATCCGCAACTCCCAGGATGAGTATGAGGAAGAGAGGAAAACCAACCTCTCTGCTGTGGTGGCAGCACAAAGCACCTGGGAGAAGGTGATGCCAGTAAGTGTGTGTGCCTAAGGGTGAGCCACAGGGGAGAGGGTCAAGCTAAGTGCCTGCACCACCCAGCATGCTGGGAAATGTTTCTGTGAATCATAGAATCACAGAATCCCAGACTGGTCTGGGTTGGGAGGGACCCCAAGGAGCACAGAGCTCCAACCCCCTGCCACAGCCAGGGACAACAACCTCCAGGCCTGGAGCTACACAA
Source organism: Gallinula chloropus (assembly GCF_964237585.1). Taxonomy (NCBI): domain Eukaryota; kingdom Metazoa; phylum Chordata; class Aves; order Gruiformes; family Rallidae; genus Gallinula; species Gallinula chloropus. The sequence continues at coordinate 21,848,579 of NC_140092.1, read as the reverse complement.
GGCTGCCCAGGGCCCCAGCCAACCTGACCTTGAACACCCCCAGGGACTGGGCACCCACCCCCTCTCTGGGCAGCCCCTTCCAGCCCCTCACCACTCTCTGCAAAGAGCTTCCCCCTAAGATCTCCTCTAACCCTTCCCTCCTCCAGCTTCACCCCATCCCCCTTGTCCTGCCAGTCTCTGCCCTTGAACAAGCTGATTCCCCTCCTGTTCCTCTGCTCCCTTCAGGGATGGGAAGGCTGCAATGAGGTCTCCCCACAGCCTTCTCTTCTCCAGGCTGAACCAGCCCAGCTCCCTCAGCCTCTCTTCATAGGCAGCTGCTTCAGACCTCTGATCATCTCTGTGGCTTCTCTGACCCCTCTCCAACGGGCAGTGCAACCTGTAATGTTTGCATTCTTCCCAGGAAAGTTTGTGCTTGGAGGCCTGTGCAGCTCTGCTTTCTGTCTGGGGCTGCGTGCCCACTTCCCAGGTCTCCAGAGCAGTGATCTGGAGCTGCCTGTTGTGTGTTTGCCCCAGCTGGGAGCTGAGCACCACACAGCCACTCTCTTGAAAAGGATGTGAGGGGAATTAGGGGGGAAAGAGGAGGGAAAAGGAAACCAAAAAAGACCCAAACCTTGCAAGTTGGGATAAGGATAGTTCCTGGGTCAGTTGAGAGAGAGAGGCCCCACCTGGAGTGTTGTGTCCAGTGCTGGGCTCCCTGGGACAAAACAGCCAGGGGTCTCCTGGAGAGAGTCCAGAGGGGCTACGAAGGGGATGAAGGGCCTGGAGCATCTCCCCTGCGAGGAAAGGCTGAGTGAGCTGGGGCTGTTCAGCCTGGAGAGAAGCAGCCTGAGGGGATCAATGGGTTGGTGGTCATGAGGTCATGTCAGCTTTGCTCTCCACCCTAGGAGGATTTGGGCCTTCGAGAAGCCACCTATGAGCTGTGTTATAACAGTGCCTGTGCATTGATTGGGCAAGGAAAGCTGAGTGAAGCCATGAAGAAACTACAGAAGGCAGAAGGTAAGAATGTGGTGAGGGGAGAGGGGAGCTTTGTGTGACAAAGCTTTAGGGCTGCAAGGCTGGTGAAGGGTCTGGGAGACAGATCTTAAGAGGAGCAGCTGAGGGAGATGAGGTTGTTTAGGTGCAACAACCCCAAGCAGGGCTACAGGCTGGGGCAGAGTGGCTGGAGAGCTGCTGGGGAGAAGGACCTGGGGGTGCTGGGTGACTGAGCAGGAGCCAGCAGTGTGCCTGGGTGGTCAAGAAGGCCAAGGGCATCCTGGCTTGTGTCAGAGCCAGCGTGGCCAGCAGGTCCTCTCTAGAGACACACCAGATTCAGGGGAAAGAGGTTTTGAAAGTGGAAGGATTTATTGCATGATTTATTGTAAGATTCTAGAAGGTTCCTGGCAGAATTGGTGTTCTGTTGAAGTGTTCCTCTGCAGCTCTTCTCCAGAGCATGTACCATCTCCTGGCTCTCCTACAGCCCCCTGATTGGCATTCAGTGCCTTTCAGCAGAGTTTTGAAGTAGGAAGTAGACATGGGTGTAATCTCTTCTCCTAAGCATGACGTTTTTCATCTAACTCCCTGTTTATTAGTATATAGAAACATATTAAAAACCATGGTCTGATTGATTCAGGTAGGAAATTAGTGTAAGCCAATAAATCAGGTCTTTTGCAAAGATGCTTTTTTTCCTATGGGGTGGAAGAGGAGTTTTGGGTGTCTTTATTAAAAAGAAAGTCAAGTCTGGAGGGGGAGAATTGGAAACAATTAGTTTCCTTCTGATCTAATTGGTTTTGCTGATAAATAGGTAAATTCTGTCCTGGTTTTGGTGATCAAACAGCAGCTCTCCCATAGAACTGATTTATCCAGCATGTGGAATTTGGGCTTTATGTGCTGTGAGTGTGGTTCTTTGGAGAGCAGAACGAGAGATGCTCTGGTGAGGGACAGAAGGTTAAGGAGAGGCTGGTATGTGCCCTGTGAGCTGAGGGGATCGCTGCCCAGCGAAGGGTGCTGTAAGCTGAGTACTTACAGCAGCTCCTGAGATGGTGAGCACTTGTATCCAAGTGATCCCTGTGGAAAAGGTCAGGAGCTAGGTTTAAGGAAGTTTGCTTGGGAGAGACAATGAGTGTGTGACTGTGCTCTCAGAGGGCAGCTCTGGGATGGATGGTATCTCTGTGGTATTTGATATTTCTTTTGCATCATCCAGCCTTCTCCCTCATGCTCAGGCCCTTTCATCACCATCCTGTCTGATGTGCCCTTGCAGTGCTGGAGAAGCTTCAGGGATACACTCAGAAAGTCATGTTCCCTGGTGCTTCTAAGCTTTTATTCCCCCCACCCCTCCCTAAACCCTTCTAAATCATGGTCTTTGGTTTGTTTTCCCTTGCAGAGCTGTGTCGCCAGTCGCTCTCAGAAGACTCTGTAAGTTCCCAGTGCTCTGGAAGGTGTTTGCTTTGCACCAGGGAGCAGAGAAACAGGAGGGGATTCAACTTTTTACAAGGGCAGAGACTGGCAGGACAAGGGGGGGGGAGTGAAGCTGGAGGAGGGAAGGGTTAGAGGAGATCTTAGGGGGAAGTTCTTTGCAGAGAGAGTGGTGAGGGGCTGGAAGGGGCTGCCCAGAGAGGGGGTGGGTGCCCCGTGTCTGGGGGTGTTCAAGGCCAGGTTGGCTGGGGCCCTGGGCAACCTTGTGTAGCTCCAGGCCTGGAGGTTGGTGTCCCTGCCTGTGGCAGGGGGTTGAAGCTCTGTGCTCCTTGGGGTACCTTCCAACCCAGACCAGTCTGGGATTCTGTGATTCTATGATTCAGGGTGCTGTTCCTGTGGATATCCAGCCAACAGCCAAAGCTGCTGTGCCCTGTTACCCAGCAAGTGTAGCTGATGTTCCAGACTCTTCACTGCTGAGCTCCTGGCTCTTCTGCTTTGGGGCAAACAGGATGGGGGCAGGTTGTCTGCAACCACCCTCTGACCAGCTTGTGCTGTGGGTGAACATGCTGAGTGGGTGGTGTGGAGCACAGGAGGTTAAACACTGTTAGAAGGGCAGATTCAGTGCACAAGCACGTGAGTGAAGCTTGCTTTGCTGCTTTAAGCCAGGTACACTTGTATTTCTGCCGTGGCTACGGCCTGTAGTGTCTGGGGAACTTCACTACTAATACTGTCCAAGAGAGCTCACAGATGTTTGCCTGCAGAATGCTAAGGAGAGGTGAGGTAGCAGCTATTTTCCTTGATTTCTCTTTTTTTCCCCTTCAGGATGTAACAGAGGAAGACATTGAGGCTGAACTGGCCATTATTCATGGTCAGATGGCTTATATCATGCAACTGCAGGGTCGTACAGAGGATGCTCTACAGCTCTACAATCAAATAATCAAGCTGAAGTAAGAGTGTCCCTAAAACAAACGTTCAGTCTTCCACCTATAGAGATGCCACTCTTCAGTAACAACATGCTTTCTGCTGTTCTTCTCTGTAGGCCAACAGATGTAGGGCTGCTTGCTGTCATTGCAAACAACATCATCACAATTAATAAGGTACAGAGCTGCCTCACTCCTCTCAGGGTGGCCCTTCCTGGTGGGTTACTCTGCCCACTTCTCTGTGTCTGTGGAGAGAGTATGCTGACTGAACAGGAGCCAGCAGTGTGCCCGGGTGGCCAAGAAGGCTAAGGGCATCCTGGCTTGTGTCAGAGCCAACGTGGCCAGCAGGTCTGGGGAGGGGATTGTGCCCCTGGGCTGGGCACTGGGGAGGCTGCACCTCGAGTGCTGGGTCCAGTTCTGGGCCCCTCACTCCAAGAAGGACCTGGAGGTGCTGGAGCGTGTCCAGAGAAGGGCAACCAGGCTGGGGAAGGGGCTGGAGGGCAAATCCTCTGAGGAGCTGCTGAGGGAGCTGGGGGTGTTGAGCCTGGAGAAGAGGAGGCTGAGGGGAGACCTTCTCCCCACCTCCACTGCCCTGCCAGGAGGGTGCAGAGAGGTGGGCGATGGTCTCTTCAGCCAGGGGACAGGAGATGGGAGGAGGGGGAATGGGCTCAAGCTGCCCCAGGGCAGGGTCAGCTCAGCTGGGAGGGAAAAGTTCTCCCCTGGCAGAGTTGTGGGGCTGTGGCACAGGCTGCCCAGGGAGGGGGCTGAGTCCCCAGCCCTGGGTGTGTTTAACAGCCGGGGAGATGAGGTACTGAGAGACCTGGGTCAGCACAGGACAGGGACGGTTGGACTCCATGGGCTTAAAGGGCTTTTCCAACCTGGGGATTCTGTGAGAAGGGGATAATCAGGAAAGACTTTTCCCTCAGCAACAGTTAAGTCACAAACCCAGAGACCTTTTCCTCTTCAAGGAACATAATGGAATTTTCTGATTGTGTGTGATTTTCTCCAGGACCAAAATGTCTTTGACTCAAAGAAGAAGGTGAAGCTGACCAATGCTGAAGGTGTTGAGCATAAACTCTCCAAGAAACAGCTCCAGGCCATTGAATTCAACAAAGCTCTGCTGGCAATGTACACTAACCAGGTAGGGAAAACTCCTCTGCACTGAGTAGTTAGTAGTAGTAGTTAGATTTAACACTCTGCACTGGAGTTTGGCTCAGCAGAAATGAATACAAGGCAGTTTGGTGTCAGAAGGTAAGGACACTTGGTTTAGGCACCTAAGTGAGGATTAAAAAAACCCCATCCCTAAAAATACAGCCAGCCAATTGTGTAGAGATTTGAGAGGGGAAGGGAGGATGATGTGGAAATGGCTGGGAGACGGGAGTGTGTGGGGTTCCTACATGCATCTGAGGGGGATTTGTTCTTGGCTCTGTATAACCCATGTCAGGGAAGTCATCACTGTCCTCTCAGGTACAAGTGGTGCGTGAGCTCTGCCTTAGGAGCTTGCACACCTTCTGAAGGGTGTGTTCTCTCCCCTCCCCTCAGGCCGACCAGTGCCGCAAGCTGTCAGCCAGCCTGCAGTCGCAGAGCCCTGAGCATCTCCTGCCCGTGCTGATCCAGGCAGCCCAGCTGTGTCGCGAGAAGCAGCACGCGAAGGCCATTGGGCTTCTGCAGGTGGGTTAAGACAAGGTCCTCCTTCAGCCAAGCTCTGCCTGTCCTGGTGCTCTGTGTTCTTGGGGGCTCTTTGCCTCGGCTCGTTCTGTCTGGCTTAGATCACAGAACCATAGAATGTCTGGAGTTGGAAGGATCCCATGAGGATCATCAAGTGCGACTTAGGGCAACAAAGATGATCAAAGAACTGGAGCATCTCCCCTGTGAGGAAAGGCTGAGTGAGCTGGGGCTGTTCAGCCTGGAGAGAAGCAGCCTGAGAGGGGATCTGATCAATGGGGATCAATAGCTGAAGGGTGGCACACAGGGGGACATGGGCAGCCTCTTCTCAGGGTCTGTGGGGACAGGACAAGGGCCGATGGCCTCAAGTTGGAGCCCGGGAAGTTCCACCCCAATCTGGGGAAGAACTTCTTGCCGGTGAGGGTGAGGGAGCCCTGGGACAGGCTGCCCAGGGGGTGTGGAGTCTCCTTCTCTGGAGAGATTCCAGCCCTGACCTGTCCTTTGGCAGGGGCTTGGACCCCATGGGCTCTGGAGGTTCCTTCCCACCCCTGTGAGTCTGTGGTTCTGTGACTTCTGGATTTCCAGGGGTACCTGGCTGTGCTTATTTTGCTTTGGTTGAATGCTGCTGGAAAGCGTTTACACACAACCCAGCAATGCTGCTTGTAAAGGGAAGTAATTCCCTGCACCTCTGACTGTTGTGCTTGGGAAGCTGAGGCAGACTGCGGGGGTGAGTAGTGGGCACTGCTGCTCTGCTTGCAAGCAGTTCACAGCAGCTCCTTCTGGGAGGGAGGGAGTGGCCTGGGAGGGAAATTTGGAAGGACAATGGGCCGGTGGCACAGTTTGGGGCCACTTCTGCTGCATGCTGAAGCCTTCTGGGAAGCTTCCTTGGATCTTAGCAGCTTACTGTGACCAAGTGTGAGAGATGATTCACCCATGTGAGATTGTTCTTCCCTCTGACTCTCAGGACTTTGCAGACCAGCACCCTGCCAATGCTGCTGAGATCAAGCTGACGATGGCCCAGCTAAAAATTGCTCAAGGTATCCAGTGTCCTCCTTTGCTGGGAAGTGTCTGCACGTGGTCATGGTACAAGGGGTGAGGGAAACAGGCTTTAGGGCAGTCCTTGCTGCAGTCCCTGTTGTGACAGGGGTGCAGAGCAGAGCCGCTTTCCCTTGAGTATTTTATCTGTGGCTGTGGCAGCGCAGAGCTCTGCAGATCCCCAGCAGAGATGCCCACAGTCTTGGTGCATAGAAGGGCTGCATCTCTTCTGGGACAGGAGGGTTTTGGGAGCAGTGTAGGGCTCCCTGATGGGGCTGTTCCTGCAGACATTTGAGCTGCGCAGAGTTGTTCCTGGAAGAGAAGAACCTGCTTCCAAAAGGGGTCCCTTGCAGGATGTGGCAAGGGCAGAAGGGGACCTTTGTGTGGAGACCTACTCTTTATTCCTGGGAATGAGGGAGTTACTCTGAGAAGGGGATCATTATGTCCCCAGTGTTGGACTTTTGGAAGCTCCCAGGTGAGGTGAAGCCTTACTGTGCCACTCAGAGCATGTCTCTCTCCTAGGCAGCGTCACCAAAGCCTGCATGATCCTGAGGAGCATAGAAGAACTGCAGCACAAGCCTGGTATGGTAAGCAAAACTCAGCCTGCGCCCTGTGAGGTTTTTCCCTTGTAGCACAGCTTTGTACTGCCTGCTCTTTGTTTCTTCTTCCTGGGGTTTTCACTTGACCTGAATGTCTGCAGGGAATTTGAGCCCATGTTCCTTGGCTTGGACAAAGGTGGGATTATAACTTGCATCAGGCAGCCTGAATTCAGCCACACAAGCACTCTGCCTGTCAGTAGAGATGCTCTCTGCCCAGGTTCCCACTCTTGTAATCCCTCAGTCCTGTGAATTGCCCGTGGATCTGTCCCTCAGACCTGTGTGTGTCCAGTGCTGGGCTCCCTGGGACAGGAAAGCCAGGGATCTCCTGGAGAGAGTCCAGCGGAGGCTGCGAAGGGGATGAAGGGCCTGGAGCATCTCCCCTGCGAGGAAAGGCTGAGTGAGCTGGGGCTGTTCAGCCTGGAGAGAAGCAGCCTGAGAGGCGATCTGATCAATGGGGATCAATAGCTGAAGGGTGGCACACAGGGGGACATGGGCAGCCTCTTCTCAGGGTGTGTGGGGACAGGACAAGGGCCGATGGCCTCAAGTTGGAGCCTGGGAAGTTCCGCCCCAATGTGGGGAAGAACTTCTTCCCGGTGAGGGTGAGGGAGCCCTGGGCCAGGCTGCCCAGGGGGTGTGGAGTCTCCTTGTCTGGAGAGATTCCAGCCCTGACCTGTCCTAGGGACCCTGCTTTGGGAGGGGGTTGGACCCCATGGGCTCTGGGGGTCCTTCACAACCCCTGCGATTCAATGATTCAGTTACTTCCATAGCGTGGCTGGTGCAGCCGCTTCCCTGGTGTGTGTGGTTGGGAAGGTTTTGAAGCAGCTTTAGGACAGGTTTTAGTGTGACGGTGCCCTGTGCTCCATCCCTAGTGTCACCCTGGTCTGCATCAGGTCCATGTGTGGTTGTTTGACCTTAGAAATGCTTGAATGTACACCCTGAGCAGTGGCTGATGGCGGTGTCTCTGTTCTGACTGTAAGCATGGATGATCAAAGTCATTTTCAGGGGCAGTCAGCGATACCAGCTCCTTGCCCTGGGTCACTTCTTGTTGTGGCTGGAGTGCAGCCAAGCTGGTGGTGTCTCTTCAGGGCCACCTTTTATTTTATGGCTCTTGGTATAGTGAACAGGGGAGGAAAAGGGGTTTATAATGAAACTGTCTTCAGTGGCAGGCAAAGCAAGCACCAAGACAAGAGGTTCTTCCTGTGAATGCAGCCTTAAGCTTGTCACTGCAGGAGAAGGGTTGGTGGTGGGTGATTTCTTTGGGAAGGAGGCAGGTAGGAAGGTTGTCCTGCCTCTTACCACAGCTGTTTTTTAGGGACAGCTCAGGAGGTTCTCACTGAGTCTGCTTCCCTTTGTTTATCTGCTGACTCTGGCAACCTGCAGCTTCTGTGGGGATGGATACAAGCTGCTTTTCCATGTTTGCAGGTGTCTGCGTTGGTGACAATGTACAGCCATGAAGAGGACATCGACAGTGCCATCGAGGTCTTCACACAGGCTATCCAGTGGTACCAGCAGTTCCAGGCAAGTCAGGAGACACTGCTAAAGGCCTGTCCCAGTCTTTCCTAGCTAGTCCAACTTGGCTTTTCCACTTGGTGCTCAAGCCTGGCAGCTCATCCTCATCCAGTTGGGGATTTGGAGACCTCTGAGCTCCTGTTTCCTGAGCATTCATTATATCACTGCATCATTACTTTAGACGTCTTGCAAAGGGGGAGGAGCAGCAGCTCCTGTCAGGTGAGGTGAATGGGGTTAGTAAGTCCCCACATGCAGCCATCAGGCCTTCCCCCCGATCAGAAAGTACTTTGGAACCATGAGCTGCAGCTCTGTCTCGTGTGCTGGGGTGCAAAGGTGGGCTGTTCTCTGCCTGACAGGGTGCCAGGTCCCAGAATCCCAGGTCTCAGAACCTCACAATCCCAGGTCCCACAGTCCCAGAATCCCAGGTCCCACAATCCCAGGTTCCACCATCTCAGAATCCCAGAATCCCATGTCCCAGGGCATTAAAGCCAGCTAGAACTGGGCTCCTCTCTGTGCCAGTGAGGAGCTAATGAAGGGTTGCTGTGTCTTTCAGCCAAAGTCTCCTGTCCACCTGTCGCTGATAAGGGAAGCTGCCAACTTCAAGCTGAAGCACGGCAGGAAGAAGGAAGCGATCAGCGACCTGGAGGAGCTCTGGAAGTGAGTTGGGTGGTTGTTAACAGGAGGAGGTCTCCACCCAGACACCTCACCAGGAGCCTTGGCTGGCTGGTGGCCATCCTTTGGAGCTGCTCATGCACAGCAGCCCCAGTGCAGAGTTGTATTTTGGCTTGCTTTGATCTGTGGGGATGTCAAAAACCTGGCAGACGTGTCCCAGGGCCTCCATGTCTGCCATGAAGGTTGCTTTGGGGACAGGGTGGCCCTGCCTGTGGCAGGGGGTTGGAGCTCTGTGCTCTTTGGGGTTCCTTCCAACCTAGACCAGTCTGGGATTCTATGATTCTGCACTTGATGGGATTTGGCAGGGGAGGGGGGGCTGTTCACCTGCCTTTGCTTCTGTGACCTGAGGGATCTTCATCTCTCACTGCTGCTTCATTGCCCACACCAGTAACGTTTGGTGATGTGCACTGGAGGTAGCTGCAGGCTGAGATGACAGCAGCTGTGCTGCCACAGCAGGCACTGTGTGGTGATTCCAGCCCTTGGGATGAGCATGTACCTCAGTAACTGGGTCCTTTCCTTGTTTTTTCCCTCTGTGAAGGCAAAACCCAAAAGATGTGCACACACTGGCACAGCTCATCTCTGCCTACTCCCTCGTGGACCCTGAAAAAGCGAAAGTGTATCCTTTTGGTGGTGGTGGTGGAACACAGGAAGAGGCTTTTGGGCATTGCTTCCTTGGATTTCATCTCTCTGAGCAATCTGAGCCCACTCTCACCTGAAGAAAGGCAAGGAGTATCTCCAGAGCAGCTACGTATCTGGGGCAAGTTGTCTGGAGCTACAGGATTTCACTAGCTGGTTGCATACGGTGGGATCCTGGGACCTGTTTGTCTTTGGCTGCCTTTGCTCTGAGGATTTGGTAGCTTAAGACTAGGTGGAACCAAAAATAGGAGACCCTCCAGCTTTTCTGATGGAGTCTTGATGTTATATCCCTGCACATGGGACACAACAACCCCAAGCAGGGCTACAGGCTGGAGAGCTGCTGGGGAGAAGGACCTGGGGGTGCTGGGTGACTGAACAGGAGCCAGCAGTGTGCCCGGGTGGCCAAGAAGGCCAAGGGCATCCTGGCTTGTGTCAGAGCCAGCGTGGCCAGCAGGTCTGGGGAGGGGATTGTGCCCCTGGGCACTGATGAGGCTGCACCTTGAGTGCTGAGTCCAGTTCAGGGTCAGCTCAGCTGGGAGGGAAAAGTTCTTCCCTGGCAGAGTTGTGGGGCTGTGGCACAGGCTGCCCAGGGAGGGGGCTGAGTCCCCACCCCTGGGTGTGTTTAACAGCCGGGGAGATGAGGTACTGAGAGATCTGGGTCAGCACAGGACAGGGACGGTTGGACTCCATGGGCTTAAAGGGCTTTTCCACCCTGGTGATTCTGTAATGCTGTGGCAGTAATGCAGGACTGTGCCTGATAAAACACAGCTGAGCTTTTCCTGACCCAGAATTTCGGGTTCTCTTTTCCCCTGACATGCTGTGATAGCTGCTTTTGCCACCCTGAGCAGTTTTCAGGGGAACCTGAAAGCTCCTGTGCTTCTGTCCCTGTATTAAGGAAGTGGAAGATGAGGGAGGTGGTGGTTGAGCATTGCCAACAAGCTCACGTTGGGCAAGCTGAAGTTACCCCTTGCTGTTAGGACAAACCTGGGTGGTTTATCCTTTTGCTTGCTGGTTTGCATCCCTGAACTCTTCCCTTGCAGTCTTAGCAAACACTTGCCTTCCTCAGACACCATGTCGCTCAAAGTTGATGTTGATGCTCTGGAGAACTCCCATGGAGCCACCTACGTTCGGAAGAAAGCTGGGAAGCTCACTGGAGACAACCAGCAGAAGGAGCAAGGGTAAATTGGGAAAGGGAGCCTGTTGTTTAACTGCAAGGAGCATCAGGTAGCACCAGACCAAGTTCTGAGGGAGCAGGGAATGGTTTATGCTCTTCCAGAGCTGGGTTTTACTTGACGTGGCTGCTGTGTCGGTGCTGTGTCTCAGCAGATGTTTTCCTTCTTGCTTTTCAGACAGGGGGATGTGAAGAAGAAGAAGAAGAAAAAGAAGGGTAAGTTGTGTTTCCTCACTGCCCACATGTCCCAGCTCCAGAGAGCTCAGCAGTGATACAATCAGACATAGGGGTCAGCACAGGACAGGAACTGGACTCGATGATCTTAAGGGGCTTTTCCAGCCTGGTGATCCTGTGATTGCTTCTTGGAGTAGCCAGCCCTCCCCAGGAGCTGGAGGCCTGTGCTGGGACTGGGTCCCTGTGAGCCCAGATCTCTGTGACAGCTTGTTTGGGTGGGTGCTTTTCCCAGGGAAGTGAGAGCAACACCCTTGGTGGGATGATGTGGGTTGCTGGGGCTCTTATAGCTGCTGACACCCCACGTGTTTTCCTTGGTGATGCCTCTCTAGCTTGCTGACCCTGATCTCATTTCCTGGTCCTGGGTGTTCTGCAGGGAAGCTCCCTAAGAACTACGACCCCAAGGTGACTCCCGACCCTGAGCGGTGGCTTCCGATGCGCGAGCGCTCCTACTACCGTGGCCGTAAGAAGGGCAAGAAGAAGGACCAGGTTGGCAAGGGGACTCAGGGTTCCACCACAGCTGGCTCCTCCGAACTGTGAGTACCTGTTTCACAGGGCTTGGTGTGGGAATGGCTCCTGTGTTGCCTTTTCTGGGGCTCTGCCCCCATACCAGTGTTTAACAGCTGGGGAGATGAGGTCCTGAGAGATCTGGGTCAGCACAGGACAGGGACGGTTGGACTCCATGGGCTTAAAGGGCTTTTCCAACCTGGTGGCTCTGTGAAATCCTTTGCCTGAGCTGCTTTCTGTTGGGAGGTCAGCCTGGCTTTTCCAGTTGGAGATGGATGGTACTGGAAAGGGCAGTAATAGACCGACTTTGGTGGGCACCTGCCCTCCAGCTAAACCACCACAGCTGCCTAGCAAACCCCAGCTTGCAGGCTATCCCCTGCCCATTGAGACGTGCTCCCATAATTCACCAGCCCTTCTTTAAGCCCTGTTTTAAAAGCTCCTTGCATGAGTTAGGGCTGGAGCAGCTCCCCTACGGAGAGAGGCTGAGGGAGCTGGGCTGGTTCAGCCTGGAGAAGAGAAGGCTGTGGGGGGACCTCATTGCAGCCTTCCCATCCCTGAAGGGAGCAGAGGAACAGGAGGGGAATCAGCTTGTTCAAGGGCAGAGACTGGCAGGACAAGGGGGCTGGAGTGAAGCTGGAGGAGGGAAGGGTTAGAGGAGATATTAGGGGGAAGTTCTTTGCAGAGAGAGTGGTGAGGGGCTGGAAGGGGCTGCCCAGAGAGGGGGTGGGTGCCCCATGTCTGGGGGTGTTGAAGGCCAGGTTGGCTGGGGCCCTGGGCAGCCTTGTGTAGCTCCAGGCCTGGAGGTTGGTGTCCCTGGCTGTGGCAGGGGGTTGGAGCTCTGTGCTCCTTGGGGTCCCTCCCAACCCAGACCAGTCTGGGACTCTGTGATTCTATGAGTTCAATAACGCTATCCAATGCCCTGCTTTTCACTGTCAGCTTCCTGCAGCTCTGCCACCTCTCACAGGTTGTGATCCCACCTGGTTTCTCTTCTCTCTTCTCCCCCAGAGATGCCAGCAGGACGGCCAGCAGCCCACCTACCTCCCCTCGGCCCGGCAGCGCTGCAGCCGTGGCGGTCACAAGTAACGTCCTCCCTCCCCGGCACCAGAAACCCGCTGGGGCTCCGGCCACCAAGAAGAAACAACAGCAGAAGAAGAAGAAAGGGGCTAAAGGAGGGTGGTAAAAAGCAGGACGTGTAACCTCTCTCCTGCCACAGGGAGGCGGTTGCAGAGTAGGGGCTGGTTGCTGAATAAAGGTCAGAAGCAAGTGCTGTGGCACTCTGGGTGTGTGGATGTCTGTCCTGGCTGTCGGGGGTGTATGCCCCCCCAGCTGCCTTCATCCCCTTTGCACAGGGCGGGGGGAAGTGGGGCACTCAGGCTGGGGGGAGGTGGGAGTGTGTCCCAGCATGGCAGGAGATGTGTGCCCAGGGTGATGGGAGGGGGAAACACATCCCACCATGGCAGGAGGTGGGTGTCCAGGCTGGTGGGAAGGGGGAACACATCCCACCATGGCAGGGGATGGGTGCCCAGGGTGATGGGAGGGGGAAAACACATCCCACCATGGCAGGGGATGGGTGCCCAGGGTGATGGGAGAGGGGAACACATCCCACCATGGCAGGGAATGGGTGCCCAGGGTGGGGAGAGGTGGGTGTCCAGGGTGATGGGAGGGGGGAAACATCCCACCATGGCAGGGGATGGGTGTCCAGGGTGATGGGAGGGGGGAAACACATCCCACCATGGCAGGGGATGGGTGTCCAGGGTGATGGGAGGGGGGAAACACATCCCACCATGGCAGGAGATGGGTGCCGAGGCTGGTGGGTGGGGGGAACACATCCCCCACAATGGCAGGAGGTGGGTGCCCAGGCTGGTGGGAGGAGGGAACACATCCCAGCATGGCAGGAGGTGGGTGCCCAGGGTGGGGAGAGGCGGGTGCCGGGGCTGGCGGGAGGGGGCGGGGCTGCCCCAGCCTCCCGCAGCTCCCCGGGTGGGCCGGACGCGCCCGGCGCGTGGCTGTAGGGGGCGCGCGCGCCGCTCCGTGGCGCGAGGCGCGCTGCGCGAGCCGTGTCGGCCATGGGCTCCCACCCGCGGCCCCGCGCGCTGGGGCTGGGCCTGGGCCTGGGCCTGGGCCTGGCGGGCGGCGCGGCCCTGGCGGCCTGGGCCTGGGCCCGCCTCGGGAGCCGCGCTGCGCCGCCCGCCCGCCCCGCCGCTGCCCCGCAGGTACCGGGGGAGAGAGGGAGGGAGGGAGAGGGGGGTGGCGGGACCGGGGCCGCGCTCCCTGCTTCCCTCCCCGCTTCCCTCCTTCCCTCCCCGCTTCCCTCCCCCCGCCTGCCCCGCCGCGGCCCGGCGCTGGCCCCCGCCTGCCGCTGAGCTGCCGCCCCTCGCCTGGCAGGAGGAAGGGCGCCGCCGCCTGATCCTGGTGCTGGGCCTGGACGGCGCCGGGAAGACCAGCGTGCTCCGCTCCCTGGCAGAGAACCGCGGCCGGCGGAGCGCGGAGCCCACCCAGGGCTCCAGCGCCATCTGCGCCAGCACCGAGGAGGCTCGGATGGAGTTCCTGGAGGGTGAGTGGAGCTGCCCCGGCCCTGAGTCCTCCCCGCGCCCCGCCTGAGGTACCCGGCGCCGGTGAGGCCGCGCCGCGGGTGCTGTGCCCGGCTTCGGGCCCCTCGCTGCAGGAAGGACGCTGAGGTGCAGGAGCGAGTCCAGAGGAGGGTGATGGGGCTGGGGAAGGAGCTGGAGGGCAAATCCTCTGAGGAGCGGCTGAGGGAGCTGGGGGTGTTCAGCCTGGAGAAGAGGAGGCTGAGGGGAGACCTCAGCGCCTCCACTGCCCTGCCAGGAGGGTGCAGAGTTGTCGGGGTCGGTCTCTTCTCTGGTGACAAGCGATAGGACAAGGGGCAGTGGCTTATATTTGCCCCAGAGGAGATTTAGGTCACATATGAGGAAGAATTTCTGTACTGAAAGGGCTGTCATGCATTGGAACAGGCTGCCCAGGGGGGTGGTGGAGTCACCATCCCTGGAGGTGTTTAAAAGGGGTGTGGATGAAGCACTTGAGGACAGTATACAGAGGTTGGCCGGGCAGGGGTGAGGCTTGGACTCAATGATCTTAAAGGTCTCTTCCAACCCAAGTGATTCTCTGGTTCTTTGGTTCAGAGCCTCCTCGGGTTCTGCTTTGGTGGGTGAGACAGCAACACCAGTGTTGGATGGGGTTTGTGTTCGCTCAGCCCTGTCCTCCCAGGAGTTCCGCTCCCAGGGGAACTTGCCTGATGGATTGTGTGAAGCCAGCCCAGAGCAGCCGTGTCCCCAGTAAGGCTGTGTGATCCAGAGCTGTTGTGTCACACGGCTTCTCCTCAGTGCTCCTGCCTAGCAAAGGGCAGGAGCAGCAGAAGAGTAAATAACTAGGTGGGGGAAGAGAGGAGAAAGGGAAAAAGCTTTGTGTGGTGTTTGGAAGCCTCCTAGGTGGTGTTTTCTAGTCTTCAGGGGCTTTTGCATGGCTGTAGGGCTTCACTTTCCTTTCAGTTTACCCATAGTATTGTTTTTTGGGCATTGTTGGTGCTTGCAGAGAGCATCTCCCGTGCTGCTGTTGGGCTGAGGCAGCTAGGTGATGGGAAGGTAGAGACCCCAGGAGTCAGGCCAGTCCCAGACATCCCATCCTCAGCAGTGCCTGCCTTCTGTGGAGGCACAAGCTGCCCTTTGCTCCCTGCTGTTTCTGCACTGGGCCAGCCCGTAGGTGCCTTTGTCAGCAGGCCTAAAGGAGTTGTGCCCTTCCCAGGTAAGTCTTCTGGGGTGTGAGGATGAGGCTGCTAAGGGGGAGTTTTATTTCCAGTCCCACTACCATAGGAGTCTCCCCAGAGATGCTCACAGGCCGTGCCTGTGCCCTGGTAGGTACGAGACCCCTGGCTCTCCTTCCAGGAGGTTGCTGGGCATAGCTGAGCCCAGAGAATCCCACAGTCCCTCTGCTCCTGCCTGGGCCCAGTGCTGCGCTCCCCACACCTAGAACCTGTTGTTTCTGAGTCGTCCTTCCCTTTCTGGTCCAGGTTGGTAGTGACTGGGATGTGATGGCTGCCACCTGACCCGTGGGGAGTGTCTCAGGCCAGGCTCAGCCAGGTAAATCCGTGCATGGCTCTTAATCCGGTTGCTCACCCGGTCTGTGTTGTTGCCTAGGCCAGGGGTTAGCAGCCTCTGCTGTCCTCACAGGGCTCCAGGTGATGGACAGAGGTCTTTATTTTGCCACTTTAGGCAGAACACTGCTCAGGGTTTTAATTTGTCCCATGTTTTGGGTGTCAGTGGGTGGTATCTCCCCTCTGCAAGGTGCAGGATCAGGCTTCTGCTGTGTCCCTGCTGGTTTTGATTCAGTGAAATTTAATAATGCTGAATAGATTGATGTAGATGTAGCTTAAGAGACAATTAATATAACTTCAATATAATAATTTTAATGGTTTTAAGAATAGATTTGTTTGGGATTTTAGTAGAATATGGCTGTAACTGTGTGAGCAGCTACAAAACTGAGCCACAACAGTGCAACAGCCTTGGAGGTAAAGAAAGTGAAGATGGGGAGTCATCAATAATGAGACCCAACAACCAATTAATTTCAGCTAAAGGGGTTCCTAACTAGTTTGTGCAGGAATGTGTTTTTGAGCTCAGGTAACTGTGGAGAAAACTGTAAAGATCATGCACTGAGAGGGAGACGTCCAGCCTTCATCCCTGAAGCCCACCAGAAGAGCCCTGAGTGTCCCTGAGCATGCTCTATCTGGGAGGAATCAATGTAAATGACTCCCTGGAAAAAATTTACATAACCCTGCCTTTTCTTAGAAATGATAATGAATATGTAGAGTTAATCTGTATAAACATGAGAGATTTGGCTTTAATTGGGGCATGCACTGGGAGGAGCGATCCCCTGTGTGCCCAGCGCTGTGATAAAGGATACCTGCTTCAGAGTCACCAAGGCTGGGGAGTTTTGAGCCCAGCTTTGCAAGGCTTCAGTTTGGGAACCAAGCCCCACGTTCTCTGGGAGGTTGCTGACCCCTGGGTTAGGCTGTGCATGGATGTGCTTGCCAAAGGCAGCAGCAGTGAGCCCCCCACCCCACGGTGTCGTGGGGTCGCTCACGGCGCTCAGGCTCCTTTCCCCAGCCTGTGGATAGGTGCAGCTCATGGAGACAATGCAGGCATGTCCCAGCACCAAGTGCTGCTTCCCTTTCTCTGTTCTGGAATCTCCTGAATCACTTTAAGTGAAAGGGAAATTGCTTTGAAACAGGATGCAGGTGCTGAGGGCAGTGAAAGGGGGCTGGCTGGGGAGTCAGCTCTGAAGAGACCACCTGTACAGGGCAGCAGGTGGTTCAGTGATGGAGCTTAAGAGACACTTAAGCCTATTGAGTTTTGATTATGGCTTTTTGGGGATTCAGGGGACCCCTGAGTTCCTGCTCTGAAACCTGGGGATAGTTGGGACAATCACTCAATGCCTCAGTGCTCTTGAGTTCTGCAGAGCACCCAGGAGAAGACCTGGAGATTTGGCATCACACCTGGAGAGCTGACCTGAAGTACTTGATGTACTGTTAGCTACTCCTGTTAAACCCTGAAAACTGCCAAACTCCTCCTGCCCCCCAGATGGGAATAACAGCCCTGGGCAGGTTGCTGCCTGTGGTTTCACCACAGAACTCTGACAGGACACAGTTTTGAAGGTGGACAGCTCTCCTCCATCCCCCAGAGGAGGGGAAAGGTCTCCAAGGGCACCACTCTTACCTACCTTCCCATGGGCAGGGGTCAGGGATATCTCCCCTCACCTAAGCCATCAGGATCTGCGGGGACTTGGCTTTTCCCTCTTCCTAACCCCCCCTGGCTGTTGGCAGGGTGAAAGCTGAGGGAGTTCTGGAGGAGATAGGTGCTATGGGGTGGCTGGGGACACTCAACCTCTTTCTACTCCCTCTGTGACCTTGAGAGCAAGCACTGACAAAGCAAAAAGCAACCATAAAGAACCTGAACCCAGAATTCTCTCAAAGCAGGAGCCCCCCCATCCTGCATGGGACTGGACTGGGGGAAATAAAGCCACTTCCAGTCTCTCATGCAGCACCCCGAGTGCTCTGAGGTTTTGGTAGCCCAAATACTTTGGGGTTTCATCCCAGGGCCAGCTGTTGGCACCTCTGGGAGCCATCCTGCTTGGATCCTTGGTGAGTCCTGTGCTGCTGTTGTCTTTTCCAGTTGGAGGCAGCGAGTCTCTGCGTTCCTACTGGAAGATGTACTTGCCCAAGGTGCTGCTGCTGATCTATGTGGTGGACTCTGCTGATCACACCCGGCTGCCTGTGGCAAAGCAGCTGCTTCATCAGCTGCTCCACAACAACTCCACCCTGCCTGTGGTGGTTCTGGCCAACAAGCAGGTAAGAGGTCCCTGTGCTGGCTGAGCTGGGGCTGGCAGCAGCCTGGAAAACAGCAACAGAGCCTCTCAGAGGAGGCTTCTTGCCTTTGAGGAGGCTGCACACCTGGGACTGGTTCTGGAAATACTCTGAGGGGGGAGTTTTGGGTCTGCAAAGTGCAGGTCCTGTGCTCCCAAGCGGTGTGGTCAGAGCTGTGGGTGGGAATGATGGTGAGAACTGCTGAGGAGTTGGGAGGGAGACCACAGGAGTGAGGTTCCTGCTCTGGATGCCTCTCTGGATGTTTCTCTAGCAGCAGCCGCAAAGCAAAGCACCACTGTGTGCTTTCAGAGCATCCAACTGGCTGCTCCTCTTCCTCCTGAGATCTCTGTGAAGGCCCCAGGGACTGGTGCTGAGGCTGGAACCCAGTTGTGCCTGTGCTGTGGCCAGGGCACGAACAGCCCAGGGTTTATAAGCCAGGATTGTATTTTATGCTCTCTGTTGTTACTCCATAAACTTCCAGTCACTTCAGACACATTACTGGTCGTCATAGAATCATCGAATCCCAGACTGGTCTGGGTTGGAAGGGACCCCAAGGAGCACAGAGCTCCAACCCCCTGCCACAGGCAGGGACACCAACCTCCAGGCCTGGAGCTACACAAGGTTGCCCAGGGCCCCAGCCAACCTGGCCTTGGACACCCCCAGACACGGGGCACCCACCCCCTCTCTGGGCAGCCCCTTCCAGCCCCTCACTACTCTCTCTGCACAGAACTTCCCCCTAAGATCTCCTCTAACCCTAGTCCTTTGTGTAACTCTTGAACATGAGCATCTTTAGTTCTTTAGGAAGAAGTCAGAGTAAGGATAAACATTTTTTCCCCCCCCCAAAAAAAGCATTTTAGGGTGTGGGAACTTGATCTTGTGGGAGGTAGGTAAGTGTGGTGACCCCAGAGCCTTGGAGACCCTTCCCCTCCCCTGGTGACTCAAGGCAGGAATGCTGCCACCACCTCTTGCAACAACCAGCCTTGTTTTGCTTCCCTTTGCCTCTCAGGACCTCCAAGGTGCTTATTGCATCACCGACATCCACGATGCTCTGGCCCTGTCTGACCTTGGGGATGAGAGGAAGGTGTTCCTGATCGGTACCCACGTGGCAGAGGATGGCTCTGAGATCTCCTCCAGCATGAAGGATGCCAAGGAGCTGATTGCTCAGCTGGTTTTGGACACACAGTGACAGCTCTTTCCCTCTGATGAGATACTTGCTGCTGGGGGTGATGGGGTGTTAGTGGGCAGCCAGTTGGCTGTGTGGTGACTGGGATGTACAGATACCTTTCCCTTGTGGGGGGGGAATTCCTCCCAAAAACGGTGTCTAGTTGGTAAGCAAATCTAATTTATAGTTGTTTGAGAACACATTTGAGAAGTAGTCTGCTTTGTAGCATATCTCTAGGGGAAAATGAGCCTCTTGGATAGCAGAGTTGAAGGAGTACGTAGCTGAGATGGGCCAAGGTGGCTTCTTGCCAGATGGGAATCAAGCACTGACTCCAGAGCAGTGAGTTTCTGGTGTCTTGGGCTTTAATTGGACCACGTTTACCTCACAGGTTGTGCAGGACACTGTTAGTAGCCTTGTTCAAAGTGAGACCTGGATTTTGAGGGTGTCAGGAGTTTAAGGTTCGGTGAGTCTTTACGGTGACGACGTGTTTCGGCGCTGCGTCCGAGCTGGCTTCTGAGGGAGCAGCAGGTCGGTGGTCTCTGGAAGTGAGGACAGGAACACAGTAGGGCATTGTTTCTTTGCTTTCAGGGAAGAAAAAAACACACTGTTGTAATTAAGAGATGGTGACTGAAAGCTTAAATTGATCCCCAAGGTGGGAGACCCCTCGGTTCAGCCCAGGTTGTCCCTGAGTGAACGCTCTGAGGTGTGGAAAACCTCGTGGTCTCTTTGGAAGGGGTTTCTGCCGTGCAGAGGGTGAGGGACAGGAGCCACTGACCAGTGTCACGCTCCCTGGACATGAGCTGGTGCCCTGGCTGTCCTGTGCAAGACCTGCTCTGCAGCCCCAGCTCCCGAGGGAGGGGAAGGAGGGCTTTTCAGTGTCATCGTGCTTTGGAAGGTGTTCATAAAGCAGGAGCTTTTACCCCAAAATGTGGTCTGGGCTTCATTTCCTCATGGGGACTGGGGTGGGCGCTCCAGAAACCCTTGGGGCCTTTGGTTGGTCTTTTCCCCCTGAGTCTGGGCCTCTGCTGACGT
Source organism: Gallinula chloropus (assembly GCF_964237585.1). Classification (NCBI taxonomy): domain Eukaryota; kingdom Metazoa; phylum Chordata; class Aves; order Gruiformes; family Rallidae; genus Gallinula; species Gallinula chloropus. The sequence continues at coordinate 21,828,676 of NC_140092.1, read as the reverse complement.
CTCCCTGCCAGGGCACCCAATGTCACCTCAGCCAAGGGACCAGTGTGGCCGGTGGGTGGGGATGGGGTGCACGGGGGCAGCAGGGCCGTTGGCAGCAGCAACTCCTCTCCACCCAGGGTCCCCTGTGGGGCTTGGGGGCTCAGGGTGCCACTGGTGGGAGGGCTCTGGGTATGTCCAGGCCCAGTTTGGTATAGCCCAGGCCGGTTGCTGGGCTCAGCAGGCCCCTGACACCGCAGCAGAGAGCCTCAGCCGGGCGTTGCCATGGTGCAGCCGTTAACACTCCCTGAGATGGGGCTGTGGTTTCTCCTCGCACCAGTACCCCCACATCCCTGGGTCTCCCCTCCCCTTCCCTCCCCTTTACAACACTGCTGGGTCCGTGCAGCGCCGGGAGGTATCCCGAGGGATGCGCAAGCTTCACCGGTCTCATGATGCTGCACGTGGAAGAACAGGCAGCCTGGGCCAGGGGGGTTGCCAGGCTGTGAAATCCACCTCTTCTAGTCATCGTGGGTCCTTGTCCCTGCGTTCCCATGGCAGGTAAGAAGCCTGGAGCCCTGGCTGGGTGTCCAGGTTGTGCTCTGTGCCCCTTGGCAGGGCTCGGGTGGGGATTTCTGCCCAGCAACCAGCGGATCTGTGGGATGGTGCTGTGATAGATGCCTGGGTTTGCTTTTCCCACTGCTTCTCCCCACTGAAGGGGTCTGACTGTCCTACTTCCACCCACGAGCTGCCATCCTTTGCTGTACAAGGGATGGGGGGCAAAGGGGGTCGAGTCTAGCCCTGTGTCAGGGTTTGGCCTCAGCTGAGAGCCAGGCACCATGCAGCCCCTTTAATTGAATTGAGGGAGGGGGAAAGGGAGGGAGAAGAAACCCCAAGGAACCAAAACGTGGCAGGTTGGGATAAGGAGAGTTACTGGGACAGCAGGGAGAGAGAGAGAATGGTAACAGGATTTTATAGCAAGATACATGAGGCTGGTGATGGACAAAGTGGTTTCTCACTGAACTGCACAGCTCAGAGCTGTCCCAGCACCAGACTGTCCCCAAACCCACTCATCCTGGAGCTGCCCCTCCTCCCCGCACCAGCCCCCTTTATGCTGAACATCATGTAATTGGCATGGGATACCCTCAGTTCGGGTCACCTCTCAGGGCTGTGTCCTCTCCCAGCTCCCTGGGTGCCCCCCCCTTCTCGTTAGCAGGGCAATATGAACAACTGAACAGTCCCTGACTGCTGGGCAGCAACTGAACCATCCCTGTGTTATCAGCACTGCTCCCATCCCAGCTCCCCAACACGGCACTGCTAGGAAGGAATTAACTCCATCCTGGCCAAACCCAGGACACCCCATTAAGCAACAAGTCCATGTGAGCTCCAGCTCACACTGTGGGGTTTCTGCCTGCCTGCTGGGAACTGTAAGCAGGACCAAAGGGCACAGGGTGTCCCCTGGCCAGCAGGGCGACTTAGTGCCTTCATGCTGCAGAGCTGCTGCAGGTGGGGATGCCTGTCCGTCCATCCATCGCTTTTGGTAGGATGAAAGAGTCAAAACTCATCTTTGCTTGTAATTTGGGGGGGAAGAAAAAAAAGCAAAGCCAAAAACTTAATGGTTGTCAAGCAAGGGGCATGATAGGGATGGACTTGTGGTGGGGCCACGTGCCCTTTGTGCTGGGTCTGTGCCAGTGGGGCAGGAGAAGGGAGGAGCTCACCAGCAGAGCTAGTGCCAGGGCTGAGGCTGGGGGGAGCTCTGCTTGTTCCTCTGCAAGGAAAAGCCCCAGGGGAGCTGCTTGGGAATGAGCAGCTGAAAGGGGTTTTGGCTCCCAAAATGCCATCTGCCTTCCCAAGCGTGTCTTGACAGGGAGCCAGAGTCCTACGGGCCATTCCCTCTGCAGGACTGCGGTGGGACCTGTGTTGCTGGCGCTGTGACCAGGGATTAGATGAGGTGCAATACACAGGGAGTGTGTGGTGAGGATGCTGTCACAGCTGCCTGGCATTGTGAGGGATGTCCTTTAAGAAGGAAATTTTGGTTCTGGAGCGTGTCCAGAGAAGGGCAACCAGGCTGGGGAAGGGGCTGGAGGGCAAATCCTCTGAGGAGCAGCTGAGGGAGCTGGGGGTGTTGAGCCTGGAGAAGAGGAGGCTGAGGGGGGACCTTCTCCCCACCTCCAGTGCCCTGCCAGGAGGGTGCAGAGAGGTGGACGATGGTCTCTTCAGCCAGGGGACAGGAGATGGGAGGAGGGGGAATGGGCTCAAGCTGCCCCAGGGCAGGGTCAGCTCAGCTGGGAGGGAAAAGTTCTTCCCTGGCAGAGTTGTGGGGCTGTGGCACAGGCTGGCCAGGGAGGGGGCTGAGTCCCCAGCCCTGGCTGTGTTTAACAGCTGGGGAGATGAGGTCCTGAGAGATCTGGGTCAGCACAGGACAGGGACGGTTGGACTCCATGGGCTTAAAGGGCTTTTCCAACCTGGTGAGTCTGGGTGTTGGTGGGTGCTGAGCCCTCTGGCAGGCGTTTGGCTGGGGAGCAGCATCTCCCCTGTGGCAGCGTCCCCATTGCCGAAGCACAGGCTGTTTTCTATCTGCAGGCTGTTGGTGTCTCCACATCCCCCCCAAGCTTGTCCTGCCTCATTGCCAGGTGACACGAGCAGGGACACAACACCCCAGGCATTCCCCTTCTGCGCTTCTTCTGTGGTGGGGCACTTCATGACATCATCACATCGCATCATCATGCCGCGTGGTTGCTCCCCAGCTGGCTGGGGGCAGGTCAGGCACCGACAGCCGCACCGGGTGGGCGTTTGGGCTTGGCCCATGGTGCCAGGGATCTCCTGGCATCGCCTCCTCCTCCCAAAGCTCAGCTTCCCACCCCTGGGGTTTCAGGATGCTGGATCAGCAGGAGGGGGCAGTGATATCTGATCTCCAGGGAAGGTTTTGCTCTCAGCGCCACTGCTGGTGTGCACACTGTGTGTCTCTGTAGCATCCAACACTGAGCTGACTGACATAGAACTATAGAGCACATTCCCTGTGCTCCTAATGCCACGTGGGAGCCATGCTGTCACCATGGTGCCTTTTAGGACACCCCAGGAGTGTTGGGAACAGGTATCATCATTCACCCAGGCTCCCATAGGCCGGGACATCATCCATCTCTGACCTGCTGGCATTGTGTGGCATGTTGGTAGCCAGGAAAAAACCTTTCCCCCTCTCCCTGCTGCATCCCAAAGGGCAGAACTGTGAATTCCTGTCTCTGGAATCCAAGCAGGAGCCCAAAAATCCACGGAGTGGTGACTGATCCCATCCACATGCTGTCACAAGGGATGGAGGCAGAGGAACAGGGGTTCAGGAGTGCCCTTTGGCTTGGGGTACAGCAGTAGCTTCTCTGCGCTTTGTTGGTTTAACTGTGAGGGTAACGGCACGTTTCTCCTCTGCCTCTTGGACAGGGTGCAAGGACCTGCAGAACCCAAGGAAACAGCTTGTGCCAGTGATCCCAGGTGAGGAGGCATGCAGGCAGCCCTGGCCTGAGAGCTGGGGACTGCCTTGTCTTGCTGCTGCTTCCCTCTCCAGCAGAATCACAGATTCACAGACTCACAGGGGTTGGAAGGGATCTCCAGAGCCCATGGGGTCCAAGCCCCTGGTCCCTAGGACAGGTCAGGGCTGGAATCTCTCCAGAGAAGGAGACTCCACACCCCCTGGGCAGCCTGGCCCAGGGCTCCCTCACCCTCACTGGGAAGAAGTTCTTCCCCACATTGGGGTGGAACTTCCCGGGCTCCAACTTGAGGCCATCGGCCCTTGTCCTGTCCCCACAGACCCTGAGAAGAGGCTGCCCATGTCCCCCTGTGTGCCACCCTTCAGCTATTGATCCCCATTGATCAGATCCCCTCTCAGGCTGCTTCTCTCCAGGCTGAACAGCCCCAGCTCACTCAGCCTTTCCTCGCAGGGGAGATGCTCCAGGCCCTTCATCCCCTTCGCAGCCTCCGCTGGACTCTCTCCAGGAGACCCCTGGCTGTTTTGTCCCAGGGAGCCCAGCACTGGACACAACACTCCAGGTGGGGCCTGGCCAGAACCAGGCTGGGATGTTGAGCCTGTGAGATTAGTGATATGAGCCTGTGACTTCTCCTCTATTTGCTCCTCCTTGTTTTCAATCCAAAAACCAGTCTTGGGCCACATCTTCCCTTTGCTGCCCTGGCTGAGCTGCCCCACCAAGGTGCTGCAGGGTGGGGGGGTGCTGAGATTCAAGGGGCCTGGAGCTCGCTGGAGCCAAAGGCTGCTGATTCCCGGAGGACACAGATGGGCTTTGGGAACAGCCATCCTGCCTGTGTTACAGAGTCAAGCTGTGGCTTGTCACAGTCTCTTGACTGTGTCTCTCACCTGCTGTCTGGGTGGCTGTCACTCAGCTCCCCAAACCCATCACCCTGCCGTTCCCTGCCCTGATTCCCTTGGTACCCTCTCCCTCCCATGGCCTCTCCCACTGGAGAATGAGCAACTCCAAATTTGCCCTGGGCACAGGACAGTAACCACTAAGGTGCAGCAAAACCTCACCCACTTTCCATGGCACACCCTGGCCCTAACCTTGTTATTATTAATTACTTTCACTGTCATGCCTGTGGTATGGTTAGGTGAGAATAGGGAGGTGAGGGGAACGCAGCCCTGAAACTCCCCTGGGGATTTTGGAGAGGGAATGAAACGACCCTTGGTCCCCCAGGAACTGTAAGAGCCGCCTCATGGCTTCTTCCTGAGGTGGCAACAGCCACCAGCACAGCGTGGGGAAATTCAGCACCAGGGTGGCTGGTGTGTGTCCCATCCTAGGCAGGGACCTACAGCCTGGTTTGGGTTGGAAGGGACCCATCTAGTCCACCCCTGCCATGGGCAGGAACACCCCTCACCAGCCCAGGGTGCCCAAAGCCCCATCCGACCCGGCCTTGAGCCCTGCCAGGGATCCAGGGGCAGCCCCAGCAGCACCTTTCACGCTTGTGCATGTTCCTAAAAATTCACACCCTTGTTTGTACCCCCAGGCTCGAGAGGGGAAACCAGGAGACCACCCAGTCCATCTCACAGGATGCTGTGACAGCTCACCCATCCCCAAGGACATCAGCACCCAAGCACAGTTCTGGCAAGCACCAGTGCAGGTCAGAGACGTGGCAGCACATCCAGGGGAAGGGGCCAGCTCTCTGATCCGGGGATGTGCCAGCTCTCAGGGGGAGAGGGGATGGCACGTCCTCTCCTGCCACCTCTGTCCCCAGGGAGCTCCGTGCCTGAGAGCCCCCAGGCTGTGCTGGTGCTTGGGATGGAGCCAGTTGTAGCAAGGAAAAGGAAGCTATGGAAGCATCATCACCACGAGTGCTTGACTTCCAAAATGAGGAGATACTGGGGGTGCTAGGTTGGGGTGCCCTTTTGTGCCCTCATGCCTGCTTCCTGCCTTTGGGAAGGGCTTTTGCAGCACGTGGATGCTGGTCTGATAGAGCTCTGGGTGGGATCGATTGGCTGCCATGGGACCCAGCCTGGAGCTCGCTGTGGGGGCTCGTGGGGGCTTGTTCCTCTGCCCTAACAAAGCAATACCCCAAGAAGGCCAAGGACCTTCCAAGCGGCCCTGGCAGCTGCCCTGAGGGGGTTTGAACAGGGACTCAGGGAATCCCAAGTGTAAATCCCCACTTGCTCATGGCTTTTCCACGTGTGTTGCTGCAAAATCTGGTGCCCACAGCAGGCACCAGGATGTTAAACCAGGCTTGGGATGGCATCTCCCAGGGTCACGTTCTCTGTCAGCTGCCTCTTCTGAACTCTTCCATGCTGTTCCTCTTCTTTCCCAGCTCTGGGCAGGATTCAAGAGCCTCGGGGCGTCCCCCTCTAGTGAATTCTGGCTTCATTTCTGAGCGGCTGCTGAAGTTGTCCCAACCTAAAGGATACCAGGCTGAGTACCTGCAGCAAAGGTGAGAGGCTCGTGGGGTGTGAGAGGTTTTGCAGCGTCAAAACAATGAACACAGGGACAGAGGATGGGGACAATGGAGTGCAGGGCACAGAGCAGGGGCTCTGCTGGGATTGGGACCTTGGGTGTGGAAACAGCCCCAGAACAAGCTGCCTTCTGCTGCAGCAGACATGAGGCTTAAGCATCCCAGCTGCAGCCTGGTTGTAGCAGTGATGGGGAATCCCTGTGAGTGGTGGTGCTGTGACTCTCTGCTTCCAGACCTCGGGAGTCCCCGGAGTGGCCCGTGTCACGAGCTGCCCTGAGCTATAAGGCTTCCCCACGGATCCTGGAGCTGGCCCGCCCAAAGACTCTGCACCCAGACTTCCAGCATGCCAGAGAGGTGAGGGGGTGCTGGTGGGAGGTTTGGAGGGGATGGGGATGGGGCAAAATGTCCCGAGCTTTTATGATGCGTCCTGCATGTGCCCAAGTGTGTGGTCTGGAGGTGAGAAGCTCTCTGGGTCTGCTGGGGTTTGAGATACTGAGAGAAGCTGCTTTTTTGGGGTGACACCCTGTCTTTGAAATGATCTCCCTGCTGAGAGGCAGAAAGCACCGTAAAATAGCAGGAGAGCTGATGGAGAAACCCCGTCTGCATCCCCTGATGGAGCAGCCTAGGAGAGTGGAGAGACCTGATGGGAGCATGGGAACCTGATGGCTGGAGAGCTGCTGGCAGAGAAGGACCTGGGGATCCTGGGTGAGCCAGCAGTGTGCCTGGGTGGCCAGGAAGGCCAAGGGCATCCTGGCTCGATCCAGAGCCAGCGTGGCCAGCAGTTTCTGGGGAGGGGATTGTGCCCCTGGACTGGATACTGGGGAGGCTGCACCTCGAGTGCTGGGTCCAGTTCTGGGCCCCTGACTCCAAGAAGGACCTGGAGGTGCTGGAGCGTGTCCAGAGAAGGGCAACCAGGCTGGGGAAGGGGCTGGAGGGCAAATCCTCTGAGGAGCAGCTGAGGGATCTGGGGGTGTTGAGCCTGGAGAAGAGGAGGCTGAGGGGAGACCTTCTCCCCACCTCCAGTGCCCTGCCAGGAGGGTGCAGAGAGGTGGGTGATGGTCTCTTCAGCCAGGGGACAGGAGATGGGACGAGGGGGAATGGGCTCAAGCTGCCCCAGGGCAGGGTCAGCTCAGCTGGGAGAGAAAAGTTCTTCCCTGGCAGAGTTGTGGGGCTGTGGCACAGGTTGCCCAGGGAGGGGGCTGAGTCCCCAGCCCTGGGTGTGTTTAACAGCCGGGGAGATGAGGTACTGAGAGTTCTGGGTCAGCACAGGACAGGGACAGTTGGACTCCATGGGCTCAAAGGGCTTTTCCAACCTGGTGATGATGTGAATGGCCTGTTTAGCCCCTGAGGAGCACAGTCACACTGGGCAGTTCTGCTCCTGTCTGTGTATGCAGGGTGATGAGCCTGCAAACACCATGTGTGTTCTAACAGTGCTTTACCAGAAGCCTTATTTAGAGATTCATTTCTGAACTTGCCCCTTTTAGGCGGGTCCTGGCTCTGGCAGGGGTGAAAGGGCTCGGGGCAATCTCAGTTGCAGTCATTTCCATGGCAAAGGCACAATTTCCTGGCTGCAGTCTCTGGACTGGGAAGTGAGGGAGGCAGTGCTGAAGCCTTGGCATCAGTAACCCCTGGAGAAAAAGGGGGAGAGGTTTGGAGCTGGAGCGGCAGTCGCTTGGCTGTGGGAAACTACTGACCTTGTAGTTTGTGTGAAAGAAAAGTGATGTGTGCTGGGAAAGTGAGAGTGCTCCTTCTTGGGTGCTCGTCCCTTTGGAGAGGGAGTGTGTCCCCAGGGCTGCTGGGGATGAGCTCTGTGTCACAGAATCACTGGGGTGGGAAGGGACCTCCAGAACCCATGGGGTCCAAGCCCCTGCCAAAGCAGGGTCCCTAGGACAGGTCAGGGCTGGAATCTCTCCAGACAAGGAGGCTCCACACCCCCTGGGCAGCCTGGCCCAGGGCTCCCTCAACCTCACCGGGAAGAAGTTCTTCCCCACATTGGGGTGGAACTTCCCGGGCTCCAACTTGAGGCCATCGGCCCTTGTCCTGTCCCCACAGACCCTGAGAAGAGGCTGCCCATGTCCCCCTGTGTGCCACCCTTCAGCTATTGATCCCCATTGATCAGATCCCCTCTCAGGCTGCTTCTCTCCAGGCTGAACAGCCCCAGCTCACTCCCACTCTGTGTCCCACTGCTTCTGATCCTGTGCAGCTGCCAACACGGGTTACAAACGCTGCTGCCTTGGCCACAGCATCCTCACGGACCCAGCGTCTCGCAGAGCCCCGGATCAAGAGGGAGAACTGCTGCTACGAGCTGGGCTTTCCTGAGGCTGTCATCCGCCCGGTAAGGCACGTCCCAGCCCCCAGCTGTGGGGATGGAATGAGACAGACAAGTGTCTCACCAGGACCCCCAGTGCTGGGTTGGACAAGGAAGGTTTAAATGAGATCTTAGGGGGAAATTCTTTGCAGAGAGAGTGGAGAGGGGCTGGAAGGGGCTGCCCAGAGAGGGGGTGGGTGCCCCGTGTCTGGGGGTGTTCAAGGCCAGGTTGGCTGGGGCCCTGGGCAGCCTTGTGTAGCTCCAGGCCTGGAGGTTGGTGTCCCTGCCTGTGGCAGGGGGTTGGAGCTCTGTGCTCCTTGGGGTCCCTCCCAACCCAGACCAGTCTGGGATTCTATGACAAAAGGCTGTGTATATGAGGAGGCTGAGGTACAGGTTGTGGGGCTGGCAGGTTCCTCCTTCCATGGCTGGTCTGGGGACAGGATCACGTCCCACGTCTGTGTGGCCAGTGTCTGTGAAAGAGGTACAGGCTGGTCAGCCTGGACGTTAGGATTAGATGTGAGGGAAAAGTTCTTCCCTGGCAGAGTTGTGGGGCTGTGGCACAGGCTGCCCAGGGAGGGGGCTGAGTCCCCAGCCCTGGGTGTGTTTAACAGCTGGGGAGATGAGGTACTGAGAGATCTGGGTCAGCACAGGACAGGGACGGTTGGACTCCATGGGCTTAAAGGGCTTTTCCAACCCGGGGATTCTGTGATTCCACGATCCTGTGAATGCCAGGCCCTGTGAGAACCTCCCTCCTTGTTCCTCCCCAGGTTTCCAAGTTCGCTCTGGAGGCGGTTGCCAGCCCCCGGACCGTGGAGCTGGCCAAGGCTAAGAGCTTGCACCCCGACTACATGTTCCCGCGGGATCCGGAGTGGCCGGTGACGAGGGCTGCGATGCACGCAGAGCTCACACCAAGGCTGGCAGAGCTGGCCCAGCCTCGCACCAGGTAGGTGCTGCTTCCCTGCCCTGGGCAGAAGATCCACTCCCAGCTTTTAGTACCTTGTTGGTTTGGACTGATGCTGCAGGGACTGTGGTTTGACCAGCACTTTTGGGGTGGGAGGATAATTGGAAGAGAAGTAGTAAGGAACTTTGTTATTCCAGTAGGAGTTACTGCTTGGGACCTCTTATTTATTAATTGCCATTTATTAATTGCAATGTATTAATTGCAAGAAGCAGCCAGCTGACACACAGCATGGTGTAGCACACCCGTGTTGCCCAGCACGATGCAGCTGAGCAGGACGTTTCACAGAACAGGAGGGGATGCCTTGAATGCGAGATGGGGTGTCCCCTCTCCCCAGTGTCCCCTGAAGCCCCTCTGGACAGGGAATGCCAGCTCAGAGAACTGTCCCTGCTGCAGGTCTCTGATGGCCTCTGTCCTTGCCCCCCAGGGCTCCGATGGCCTGGGTTCAGTGCGACTCAGAGGCGTTCACAGTGAAGGAATCTGCTAAGAAGGCAACTTGCTCCGCTCGCATCCAAGAGCTGGCTTGTCCTGTGAAGCGCTGAGCTGTCCCAGCAGTGCCACCTGTCCCCATCACCCCCTGGACACGACACAGGGGCGGCACCCAGCAGCAACACTCTCTGTGTTAAATAAAACAGCCCCTCCTTAGGAAGAGGAGAGGCTCCAGGGGAGGTGAGCACAATCCATTTCACATCGTCATCAGTCACATTGAGGGGGAGGTTGAGAGCACCCTCAGCAAGCTTGCTGATGGCACCAAGCTGGGTGTGAGGTTAATGTACCAGAGGGATGGGTTGTTAGCCAGAGGGACCTGGGCAGGCTGGAGAAGTGGGCCCAGGGGAACCTCATGAGGTTCAACAAAGCCAAGTGCAGGGACCTTCCCCTGGGCTGGGACAATCCCTGTTATCCATACAGGTCAGGAGATGATGGGCTGGAGAGCAGCCCTGAGGAAAAGGGCTTGGGGGACTCGTGGGTGAGAAGCTGGACAGGAGACACCAATGTGCCTCTGCAGCCCAGAAGCCCAACCCCATCCTGGGCTGCATCCCCAGGAGTGTGGGCAGCAGATGGAGAGTGGGGATTCTGCCCCTCTGCTCTGCTCTGCTCTGCTCTGCTCTGCTCTGCTCTGGGGAGACCTCACCTGCAGTGCTGGGTCCAGCTCTGGAGCCCTCAGCACAAGGACAGGGACTTTTGGAGCAGGTTCAGAGGATGCCACAGAAATGACCCAAGGGCTGGAGCAGCTCTGCTGTGAAGCCAGGCTGGGAGAGCTGGGCTGGTTCAGCCTGGGGAAGAGAAGGCTCCAGGGGGACCTTATAGCCCCTTCCAGTCCCTGATGGTGCCTGTAGGAAGCTGGGGAGGGACTTTTTAGAAGGGCCTGGAGTGACAGGACGAGGGGGAATGGGTTTAAATTGGAGGGGGGAAGATTTAGATTGGATATTAGGAGGAAATTCTTCCCTATGAGGGCGGTGAGGCCCTGGCACAGGGTGCCCAGGGAGGTGGTGGCTGCCCCCTCCCTGGAGGTGTCTAAGGCCGGGTTGGATGGGGCCTTGAGCAGCCTGGGCTGGTGAGAGGTGTCCCTGCCATGGCAGGGGGTGGGACTGGATGGGCTTTGAGGTCCCTTCCAGCCCTGACCAGTCTGTGGTTCTGTGATCTGGGAATGTGACCTGATGTGGGAAGCCTCTCACCCCAGGATGGGTTATCTGGGGTTTATCTCTCTTCCTACTGTGATAGTTAAAGAAGCAGCTAAACAGCTGCTGGGGGAAACCAGCACAGGAGCTGCTCTGTCACAGGCTCATAGGGGTGGGAAGGTCCCTCCAGAGCCCACGGGGTCCAACCCCCTGCCAAAGCAGGGTCCCTAGGACAGGTCAGGGCTGGAATCTCTCCCAGAGAAGGAGACTCCACACCCCCTGGGCAGCCTGTCCCAGGGCTCCCTCACCCTTACTCTTTCTCCACAGCCTGGCAACCAAAGCTGACTGTTTGTGGGGGACTGATGCAACACCACTCCTGACCTTGGGTTTCAAAATCTGTTGCTAAAGTTTAGAGCCTTTTGTGACACTCAAAGTCTTGTGCTCCTGGCAGAAGGGGAAACACAAAAGGCTGCAAAATTCAGGGCTGGATTTGATAAGGAGCAAAGCTTTGGTACAGGCTTTGGAAATGCTGGGATGGATCAGAGATCAGATCCCCTCTCAAGCTTCTCTTCTCCAGGCTGAGCAGCCCCAGCTCACTCAGCCTTTCCTTGCAGGGGAGATGCTCTCCAGCAAGGGACAAACACTGCAAAGGGAAGTGCTGATAAAGGGGAACAACAACTGAAAAGGATTCCCCAAGCTTGTGGCTGTTTCAGTGCTGATGTGTCTTAATCTTTCCTGTGTTAAGCTGATTGTCCATCTGAAGGAGCAGAGGCAGGTTACCACAAACCTGAAGAAGATTAATCAGAGGAACCACTAATTGATTTGGTAATCCACTAAGCAGAAGGTTTGGGACCCTTTTCACAGCATCACAGAAGGTTAGGACTTGGAAGGGACCTGAAAAGCTCATCCAGTCCCACCCCCTGCCACAGCAGGATCACCCAGACTAAATCCCACAGGAACACATTCAGGTGGGTGTGAATGTCTCCAGGGAAGGAGACTCCCCAGCCTCTCTGGGCAGCCTGGCCCAGGGCTCCCTCACCCTCACAGGGAAAAAGTTCCTCCTTATGTTCCCATGGAACCTCCTCTGCTCCAGCTGCACCCGCTGCCCCTGGTCCTGTCGCTGCCACCCCTGAGCAGAGCCTGGCTCCAGCCTCCTGACTCTCACCCTTCACATACTGATAGACAGTGATGGGGTCACCCCTCAGGCTCCTCCAGGCTAAAGAGGCCCAGCTCCCTCAGCCTCTCCTCACAAGGAAAGGGTTCCTCTCCCTCCATCACCTTGGTGTCCCTGTGCTGGGCTCTTCCAAGGAGTTCTATGTCCTTCTGGAGCTGAGGGGCCCAGAACTGGACACAACATTCCAGGTGGGGTCTCACCAGGGCAGAGCAGAGGGGCAGAAGGACCTCTCTTGGCCTCCTCACCACCCCCCTTCTCATACCCACCAGGATGCCATTGGCTTTTGTGGCCATGAGGGCACATTGCTGGCTTCTGTTCATCCTGCTGATCCCCAGGACCTCCAGGTCCCTCTCCCATGCGCTGCTCCCCAGCAGGCCAGCCCCCATCCCATACTGGTACCTCCTGAGCAAGGGAAGGTCCCTGTGTGATGATGCTGGCTATATTTTAGCCCATGCCCTGTCCTCTACCAGGGTGGGGGGAGTTTGAGCTTTGTGCAAGAGCCCTGGTGCAGCTGCATCCCTCCTGCTTGGGAAGGGCCAGGATACAGCTGGGATCTGCCCCCCACCACTGCAGCACCACCAGCCTCCATCACCTCGGGGCTTGGGGTGAGTGTGGGGCTCTGGGCTGCCAGGGGTGGACCTCTGGGTGCCCTGGGTGCCCATGTCTGCAAGGGGCAAGAGGGAAAAGCCACAGTGCCTTGGAGACGTGTTGCCCTCCCAGAGGAACCTGGGAAGGGGCAAGGAAGCACAAGCAAGGACACCACACAGCTCCCCTCACCAAAAACCTGGCGTTTTATTAAAGCATCTTGGGGGGGACACACCCAACAAACCAGTTTTTTCCCTTTAGTGGCCTTTAACAGAAGTGGGGGACCCACATTTGAGGGTGCTTATCCACCATTTCCAGAGCTGGCCCGGGCATCTCCACCTAACTGGGACCACCCAACCACCACATTTGGCTTGTCCCCTCTCTGCTGGGACAGGTAATTTGTCTCTGGGTAGGGAGGGGACACACACAGGAGGGAAAGGAATCTGTTCCCCAGCTTCTATCTTTGAACTTTCAGGGCAGTTTTTTGGGCAAGCCTGAGACAAGGGCACAAGGTTGCCCTGCCCAGTGCTGGCACTGGTGCTGGGTGGGGACCGCTAGGCTGGTTCCACAGCCCTCCCAAGCTGCATGCACACACATAGATATCTCTGTATAATCTTTTCTCCCTGGTTATGTACACTTTAAATAGAACATATTAAATAGCAGGGTACAGCTTTGCATCTCAGAAGGCATCACAAGAGAAGAACCCCAAAGGAACCCGCTCTGAAGAGCTTCCCCATCACTTCCAGTGGGCACAGGGATGGGGGCAGCGTCCACCCTCTAATCCCTGACGGAGCCGCTCTCGGAGGGCAGCCCCTCTGCCTTCCTCCATTCTGCCAGGCGCTGCTTGAACCATTTCTGGAAGGGAAAGAACAGGAAAGGGCGGGGGGGGGAAAGAGAGACACTGAGTGTGATGGGCTGAGCAGACCCTTGGCTGCAGGACGGATCCGGACAGCACGTGGGACCAGCGAGGTGCTGCCGGGTTCCTGGGGCTGTGGGCAGCAGGACAGCCCTTCCCGCTCGGAAAGGCGTTGCTCCTGCTCACGTCAGAGCCTGACAGCGTGGGTGAGTCACTGCTCCCTTGCTGCCAGCACAGGTTTTTCTTGCAAACAGAGCTAGGAGCTTGGCTATGGAGCAGGGAAACCATCCCCACCATCCCCACAGGTCCCAAAATAAGGGGAGCCAGAAGCTGACCAGAGGGTGACCAGAGCAGAGAAACAGGAGGGGAATCAGCTTGTTAAGAGGGTAGACACAAAGGGTGGACAAGGGGGATGGATTAAAGCTAAAGGAAGGAAGGTTTAAATTAGATCTTAGGGGGAAGTTCTTTGCAGAGAGAGTGGTGAGGGGCTGGCAGGGGCTGCCCAGAGAGGGGGTGGGTGCCCCGTGTCTGGGGTTGTTGAAGGCCAGGTTGGCTGGGGCCCTGGGCAGCCTTGTGTAGCTCCAGGCCTGGAGGTTGTTGTCCCTGCCTGTGGCAGGGGGTTGGAGCTCTGTGCTCCTTGGGGTCCCTCCCAACCCAGACCACTCTGGGGTTCTGTGATTCTAGGATTCAGAGAGGGTGAGAGGGGTGGCCAGGCCGTGGTCTTGAGGACAAATAGTTTTATAAAAGCAGGTTAAAAACTCCCTCAGCCCATGGAGTGATAGGCAGCTCTGCAGCGATTCAGCATCCCTGAGCTGCCCCAGCTGCTGGTGCCCCTTCAAGGCAGCTGTGGATTCGGGATGGGGCCGGACAGCGTAAGGGGAGAGATGGAACTCGCGTGCTGGAAGCGCAGCTCAGGCTTTTGTTTGGGAAGGAGCCTTTGATTCGCCCTGTCCCTGCTCACTCTGTTGCTATATTTGTTCAGGGCTATTTTTGAAGCTATTGTGGTCTGTAAGGAGACACCCCAGTGCTCTCACTCTCGTTCAGCGCTGCCTCGGATCACGTCCTTGGACAGCCTCTTCACCCCCCACAAATTTGACTTCCTATCATAGAATCCCAGACTGGTCTGGGTTGGGAGGGACCCCAAGGAGCACAGAGCTCCAACCCCCTGCCACAGGCAGGGACACCAACCTCCAGGTCCCATCCAACCTGGCCTTCAACACCCCCCCCTCTCTGGGCAGCCCCTTCCAGCCCCTCACCACTCTCTCTGTATCCCCATCTCAGCCCACCACCTCCTGCTGACCCCTCACATCTCTCAGCTCCTGAATTATTCATGACCAGCCGGTAGCACGTTCCGGAAGGCGGCTGCGATGCCTCCCCGCATCCTACGCAATGCAGGCTCCTTTGCAGCTCACCACCCCCAGCTCCGTCCTGTCCCTAATGTGACCTTCAGCTCCAGATCTCTAGGAGCACCCTGGATTTGTGGGGCTGTCAGGGGAGACTGTAAGACATCTCCAGAGGTGTCCTGGGTGCATACAGCCTGTGCTCACAGCTGATTTAGGAAAGCCAATGGGAGCAATGCTGTTTCTAAGGAGGAGGAGGTGTTTCAGGGGTGCTGAAATCATAGAATCACAGAATCCCAGCCTGGTCTGGGTTGGGAGGGACCCCAAGGAGCACAGAGCTCCAACCCCCTGCCACAGGCAGGGACACCAACCTCCAGGCCTGGAGCTACACAAGGTTACCTATGGGGTACCTGCTGCACTCCAAGGCACAGCAGAGCAGGGGTCTCCTTGTCCCCTCCAGCCCAAGGATGTTCCACCAGCTCTCTGCCCTGGGACCGGCTTCCCACTCAGCTCCCAGCTCCCTTTGGCTTTTCCCAGAGGGAACCAGGCTTGGCAGCTTCCCAGGAGTGGGGTGTCTTCCGGTGCCCATCAGCACAGTGCCAGGGCTGGTAGCTCATAAAGCTGCAAAACTGGGAAGAAC
The DNA here is from genome assembly GCF_964237585.1 of Gallinula chloropus. NCBI lineage: Eukaryota > Metazoa > Chordata > Aves > Gruiformes > Rallidae > Gallinula > Gallinula chloropus. The sequence goes on along the minus strand of NC_140092.1, from coordinate 21,813,286 downwards.
TGGGATTTTTGGAGCCCAACTCCAAGCTTCCAAAGCCTAGGGTAGCCTGATGGGTCAGAGGTCTTGGTGGAAGCACCAGGCAGAGTCAGTGTGTCCCTATGAGGGGTATTTGGAGGGGTGGGGGTGGGGGGCTTTAAGTCTGACAGGCTGGCTGGACACCTGGGTTCGGGGATGCTGATTGTGGTGAGGGGGACAGTGCTCAGCCTCACAGTGCATCTGTGGGGTCACATCTACCCCACACCTGTTTCAGGAGGATCTCAGCCCCTTTGGGGCACCGGAGCCTGTGGGAAGTGGGTGGGGAGGAGCGGGCAGTGCACATCAGGGTGTGTGCAGGATGCACGGGGTGCACACAGGGGTGTGTTCAGGATGCACGGGGTGTCTGTGTGTTTGGGGCTCCCCAGGCAGCTGGGACCCTCAGCATGTGTGTCCCCTCCCCGGGTGGGGATGGGGCTGGCAGGGAGGGGGTGAATGAGGGTCGCAGTGGGACACTGTGCAGAGGGACACAGCTGGGGGGTACAGGGGCATGGAAGGAGCTTGGGCACATGGGGCAGGAGTATCTGGGGTGTAGGGTGCAGGGAGGGCTGTAGGGCTCTGTGGGTGCAGCATGGGGTTGGGGGTGCAGAGAACATTTGGGGGGAGTGTGGTAAGGAGTATGCAGGGTACAGAGAGAGTGTGGGGCATGGGGGTGCAGGAAGAAGCAAGGGGGGGACACAGAAGGGTGCAGGGGTACGACAGAGACAGGAAAGGCAGGAGGTGCTGGGGGGGTATGGAGGCATGTGGGGGGAGCAGGGCTGACGGGGGGCCGAGGGGCTCAGCTCACCAGGGTCTGCTCCTCGGAGAGCCCGGTCTCCGCCGCGATGAGGCACAGCGTGGTGGGGTCGGGGTGCTTGTTCACCTTGCAGAAGTTGTACTCCAGGATCTCCAGCTGCTCCTCGGTGGGAGTCACCGGCTTCTCCATGGCCATCTCCTCCGGGGACAGGGCTACGATGGGGCCAGGCACTGTGGAGAGCCACTGGCTGTCACCGTCCAAGCCGTTCGCTTTGATTTGCCATCCCCATCCTTGCCACCCCCCACGGCAGAACACACCTCCTTTCCCAAAGGGAGCTCAGCCGGGAGCCCCTCCCCTGAAACTCCTGCCTCAGTTTCCCCGCCGCAGCGCCCTGCTGAGCTGCCTCACCATCCTCAGCCAGCAGGAAACTGCAGCTTGTCCCTGCTCAGCACGCCCCAGGGCTGTATTTATAGCCCTCTGACTCCCAGGGGGACGAGTCCTGTTTACAGCTGTGTTTTGGCACAGGCATCACTTGGGAGTGATGTCACAGCAGCGGGCATGTTGGGGGGGGGGGAGTTAATTTAAAGCCATTAATTAAAGAACATTATTTATCCTCTGGGTGAGGGGGCAGCTACTTGGCATCCAGCTGAGTGCTTGGGGGTTTTATTCCCTTCTCTCCAGTCACCAGGGAAGCTTGTGCAGGGGAATCACAGTCCAGAGGGTGTGGATCTTTGGGACCAGGGACCACCCATTCTTCCTCCTGCTCCCTGCTCTGGTCCTCATGCTCGTAGCAGCATGGGCAGACACCACAGAGCTGGGGATGAGGGGGTTGAGGTAGATGAGGTACTGAGAGATCTGGGTCAGCACAGGACAGGGACGGTTGGACTCCATGGGCTTAAAGGGCTTTTCCACCCTGGGGATCCTGGGATTGTGTGAGTCTCTTGGTCCTTACTGGTGTTTAATGCCATCAATCACAGCCACGCTGCTCCTCAGTCAGTCCTTGGAGAGTGGTACCCACCTGCATCCGATGCTCAGTGCCCCTGATTAGCCCACCTTCCCCCTCACCCCCCAGAGTAACCTTCATCCCTCTTGTGCCCTGCGCCACTCGGCACAAAACCCCACATGAAACCAAGTGAGAAAACCTTGTGTAAGTCCCACACCCCTCTCCCACAGGGCTGCGAGGTCTCTCCCACGTGGCAGAGGGTGAAACCTGCCAGTTTGGTCAACTGAAACACAAGGTGTTACCCCCCCACCCAAAGCCCACAGAGGTCCCTGGGTGCTGAATCATCTCTGTGTGTCTGCAGCCTGGGGTGCTGGTGTGGGAGGGAGGAGCTGGGTGCAAATATGTGGCTGTTCTTGATCCGCTCTCCTCCTGTCCAAGATGCCTGGCACACCTCTGTTGGGAGGCCTGGTTGGTGTTGCTGGTTCTCTGGTGCTGCCAGGAGCCCTTGGTTGGCCGTGGGGCTCTTTGGGGTGCCCTGCTCCCCTCCCCAGCCCAGCCTCTGACTCACAATCTGGCTTCCCCTTGACTCTGGGATGCAACCCAGGCAGCATCCTGACTAGCTGTAATCCCAGCTGCTTCCCTGGTTGATGGATAAATCATCCCACTGGGTACTGTGGGTTGTACTGATGGCCCTGGGGCTCTCTCTTGCTGACAGCACTGCTGGCATGGGGCTGGGCTCCAAAAGCTGCCTTGCAGCTTGCAGAGCCAGCTCCCCGGCTGACAGGACTCTCCAGAGGTCCTCTCCTTGGAGCAAAGGTCCCGTGGCCGCAGGAGGTTGCACCACCCCACCATCCTGTGGTGTTTGAGCAAGGGCTTAAAATAGAGCGGGGCTGGTTGTGAAAGGGCCCCTCTGCTCGAGTCACCCAGTGAGGACTGAGAGTAACTCAGAGCTTGCGTAAGGCTGGGGCACCTCTGAGTGGGCTGCAGGCATCCCCCACCGCCCCGGGTGGGCTGGGAGGAGACCACCCCTAGCCCCAAATGGGCCTTGTCCATGCAGCACTGCAGGTACAGCTCTCCCTGGGCCTTCCCAGCATCAGCTCTGCTCCAGGGTATCCACATGGGAAGGGAGCGAAGTTCAACCCCTTGGGTGTGTGAGCTGGTGGGGGGGGCAGGTGAAGGCTGTTTAGCTGGCTGGAGGCCCTTGGGGGCTGCCTTGGGTATTTGGAGACCCATGGAAACAAGGCAGGGGGAGAAGGAGATCCCTGGGACTTGGGGGGCAGCACAGTGGCTGCTGGGGTCTCCAGGAGGTCTGAGTGTGGGTGAAGCCAGGCTCTGGCCACAGAGTCCTTCCTCCCACCTCGGTCAGCATCCCACATCAACTCAAAGAGCCACCAGATCTTTAAGGTTGGAAAAGACCCCCAGGATCATCAAGTCCAACTGTCTGTCCAACAACACCACGTCAGCTCACCCGTTGTCCCGCAGTGCCACGTGGTGTAGAACCCCTCCAGGGATGGTGGCTCCACCACCTCCCTGGGCAGCCCAGTCCTGGCCAATCTTTTGGTGGAGAAATCTTTCCCAACCTCCAATCTGCACCCCGAGCCACCCGCCCTTCTCACCAGGGAGCTCCTCACCCATCACCTCTGCATCAGGCACCAGCAGCAACAGGCCCTGTGGTTTATACCTCCTGGTTGGCAGCCTGCTTCATTAACATATGCTAATGAGTGTGCGCTGATTTGCATAGCGAGCGCGTGCCTCAGCTTCCTCCTCTCACCTGCACAGCAGTGTCTGTGCCTGATAACCCTCCAGCTTCCCGAGGTGTTTTCCCCTGGGATACGGTATTCCCAAACTGCTGGCAGCTCCAGGAGCCCCAGCACGCAGGATGTGGTGCCTGCTGGTTCCTCCCTGCCTCCTCTCCGCCCCAGCTCTGGAAGGAGAACAGTTCTACCTCTCAAGGCTGTGGGATGGCTTTTTGGGAAGAGGTCCAAGCCCTGAGGGTCCTGGAGGTGTGTGTCATCCATCCCCCCCACCCTGAGCTCCCTGAGCCCTGGGTGCTTTGCAGCATGTGGCACCCAGCTCTTGGGTGCTGGAAACAGTGGAGGGGGGAGTGATGGGGTTTGGGGGGTGGGGGAGGGGGGAGCTGGGGGCTGCAGCCATTGAGCCCCAGGGAGCTCACACTCCTGGCTCTGACTGGCTGTCTTGGTTTTAGGTGGTGTGATGTGGGAGCAGCCACTGGATGAAGCTTCCAAGAGGTTTGGGGGTCACCTGGGCTGCTGGCAGCTCCAGCCAGCATGGCTGTGTGGGGACAGCACCCAGCCCGCTCTCTGTGGCTGGCAGGGCAGTTCATGCAGCTCCAGGGCTGTTCTGGAGGGAGGAGACCCAGGGAATGGCTGGTGGACACGAGTTGCAGCAAGAGAAAGTCTTATCAGATGTTTTGGGGTGTCCAACATGGGGACAGGGACCGGAGAGGTGGGGGCACCTCTGTCCTTGGTGATCACAGAATCACTGAATCCCAGGCTGGGTTAGGTAGGAAGGGACCTTCAGAGCCCACCCAGTCCCACCCTGCAGTGAGCAGGGACATCTTCACTAGAGCAGGGTGCTCAGAGCCCCCATCCAGCCTGACCTTGAATGTCTCCAGGGATGGGGCCTCCACCACCTCTCTGGGCACCCTGAGCCAGGGTCTCACCACCCTCAGAGGGAAGAACTTCTTCCTTAAGTCCTAAAAAAACCATGTCCTGGGCATTCTATGGGGAAATGATGTCAGGTGCTGTGGAAAACAGCCTGAGCTGACTCAGCTCACCTGGGCTGGCTGCTTGGGGAGGTGACCTCTGGCCTGGCCAGAGCCAGGACACCTGCCCTGCTTTAGTTAAAAGCCATCACCCCTCCTCTTATCGCTCCATGCCCTTACAAACTGTCCTGCCCAGCTTTCCTGGAGGTCCCTTCAGGAATGGGAAGCAGCTTGGAGCACTCCCCAGAAGCAGCCTTCTCTTCACCAGGCTGAACCAGCCCAGCTCTCCCAGCCTGGCTCCAGAGCATCCAACCCTGGCTCCAACCCTCACATCATCTCCTTGGGACCCACTCCAAGAGGTCCCTGTCCTCGTGCTGAGGGCTCCAGAGCTGGACCCAGCACTGCAGGTGAGGCCTCCCCAGAGCAGAGCAGAGGGGCAGAATCCCCTCTCTGCATCTGCTGCCCACACTCCTGGGGATGCAGCCAGGATGGGGTTGGGCTCCTGGGCTTTGAGGGCACATTGGTGGCTCAGGATGCCTGAGAATCAATTGGACCTGACCTGTCTGTGAGCTGGGAGCTATGGGGTGGAGACATCTCCCTCCCATGTCCTGAGGTTGCATCCTGCTCCCCAGAGACGCCCTGGGGTTACTATCAGGGCTCCCAGCTCTGTCCTGCAGCAGGAACAGACACCCTTCTGTCCCTGCCCAGTCAGCCTTCACTCCCCTGGCAAAACCCATCTGCTTTTCCAGAAAGGACCCAGGCTCTGCTTGCTCAGCATCGCTGTTCTGAGTGATGGACGCACAAATAGCTGTCTGACAGCTTCCTAACCATTCCCTGCCCCCAACCCCCCCTGGGAAAACTCTCAGCACCGTTGGGCTTCACCCCTTTCCCAGTGCTCCCCCAGTGCCAGGACTGGGATGAGACCAGAGGCAGCTGGGTCTGGTTGTAGCTCTTATTTCCTACAGCCACAGAGACTCAACCAGCAGTTCCCAAGGGTGAGGAGCCCTCCTGCCCTCCCTCTCCCTGCTCCAGAGCCCTGTCCCTTCCCCGGCTCCCAGCTGCGGGGTGGCTGCAGATAACATCGGGATGGGAAGCACAGGATGAGGTGGGACTTGGGCTTTCAAAACAAACCCAGCCCCGCTGTAAACAAGGAAAAACCACCTGCCAAGCATCCTGTACCCTGCCTGCTCTGCCTCATCCCCTGTGATCTGATGGGAATGAAGCCAATGTGAGCGCGGTGGTACCGTAGGACCCCCATGGTGGGGGCTCTGCCTGCCCAGTGCCCTTCTCCCCATCCCAGGAGTGAGGGTTTTTCCCACCCATCCTGATCCGGGTGCTGCTCCAACCTCTCCAGCACCGAGTCAGCTCCTGGGTCCACATCCACCTATCCCCAAGCACAACCCTTCCCCACCACCTCTCACCACTCCATCACCCCCACCACCCCGACCACCCCTCATTACCCTCATCACCATCACCACTCCTCATCACCTCCCACCATCCCCCCATCACCCTCACCAACCCCCATCACCTTCTCCACCCTCTCCATTCCTCCCCACCACCTCCATCACCCCCACTACTCCTCATCACCTCCCACCAAGCCCCATCAATCTCACCACCCCCCCATCCTCCTCATCGCCCCTCACCACCCCCCACCCCCACCCCCACCTCCATCACCCTCATCACCCCCCGCTTACCTGGAGCTGGCGGGGAGCTGCGTAGAAGCCGGAGCCCGTCCAGTTCCCCCTCCCTCTCCGGTGACTGCTTAAATATCTGCTGCGTGTGACAGGCGGGGACCTGAAAAACCTGCCGGGAACCGCGGGAGCTCCCGGGAGCCGCTCTCGGGGCCGGTAATTCAGGTTTCGCCCCGCTCGGAGCCTTGGCAGGGCTCCCCGCACGGCTCCGCGGGCGGCTGCACCGGGAGCCGCCGGGGCTCGTCCCGCCGCGCTGCGGGATGCGGGCCCCGGGCAGAGGAGAGGGGCGGGGGGCGGGGGGATGCTCGCTGCGGGATGCGGGCCCCGGGGAGAGGAGAGGGGCGGGGGGATGCTCGCCGCGGGGGATGGGGGGGTGTGAAGGTAGGGGAGGTGGAAACCAAGCTCAGCCCTCCATCTGTGCGGCCCCCACGGGGGTCCCGGGGTGTCCGTCTGTCCCTATTCATCCCTTCCCCCCGCTCCCTTCTCCTCCCCCCCTCCCCTCCCAGCCCCACTGCTGGCGTTGCTGATGGAGTGTCCTGCAAATCCAGTGTCCAGGCTGAAGGTTCCCGACTCTGCTGTGGGGTTTAGTCATCCCTGAATCGCTGCGGGGTGGGTATAGGGCAGGATGGCTCCTGGGGCTTGCCTGGGGTGCAGCCCCTCCACCCCCTGGAGAAACAGGGCAGGAGCAGGGCTGGGGCTGGGGCAGAGCATCCTCTGCCAGAGACCTGTGATCCCCTTGCTCAAAGGGCCTGTGGGTCCCAATGGGGTGGGATGAAAGCATTTTTAGGCAAAAAAAATTTTAAAAGCCTCCCAAATTTTAAAAAAAGCCCCCAAAAACCCAAGGAAGAGGCACCTTGCAGAGTGGGGTGCGGTGGGGAGGAGGAGATCTCCCCTCAGCTCGCAGCTTGGAAGGGGATGCTGGAAAATCAGAGAGATTTCTGGAGAAAGGGCTTGTGAGGAGCCGGGTTTGGGTCACAGTGTCCTGCCAGAGCAGAAGGAAAACTGGCACTGGATCCAAGACGCCTGGAGAAGCAGCTGGATGAATCCAGGTAAGAACTCTGCCAGATGTTCAGCACTGAGCCAGAACCATCCAGGAGCTTGGCAGGACAAGGGGGATGGAGTGAAGCTGGAGGAGGGAAGGGTTAGAGGAGATCTTAGGGGGAAGCTCTTTGCAGAGAGAGTGGTGAGGGGCTGGAAGGGGCTGCCCAGAGAGGGGGTGGGTGCCCCGTCCCTGGGGGTGTTGAAGGCCAGTTTGACTGGGGCCCTGGGCAGCCTTGTGTAGCTCCAGGCCTGGAGGTTGGTGTCCCTGCCTGTGGCAGGGGGTTGGAGCTCCGTGCTCCTTGGGGTCCCTCCCAACCCAGCCCAGTCTGGGATTCTATGACTGAGTGGTTTTGCAGCATGGGGAGAGACGTGGGCCAAGGTGAGGGGATTGGGAATAGCTCTGTGCTGGAGGACAGGCAGACCCGGGCCAGGGCTCCCAGTGGGATGCCATGGATCAGGGAAGAGGTGCTTTCTGCTACAGGGATGGCTTCACTGCCTCGATAAACCAAGAGAGGCTGTTTGGCGGCTGCTGAAGGAGGTTTTTGGGAGACGACTTGATCCTGCATGCCTTGGGCAGGCACCCGGCCAAGGGGCTATGGCCTGTTTATCGCTGGTGCTAAGCGACGGCAGCACGGGTAGTGATGGGTGGGGGCAAGAAGGTTGGGAGACATGTCCAGTGCTCCATCAGCCATGGCTGGGGTGTCAGGGTGCATTTAAAGGGGGCTGGAGCAGACCCCTGCTGCAGGACACAGCTCAGGAGGCCCCAGCTGGAGTCCTGTGTCCAGAGCTGGGGCCCCCAGTGCAAGAGAGATGTGGGGCTGTTGGAGAGGGGGCAGAGGAGCCACGGAGATGCTCAGATGGCTGGAGCAGCTCCCCTATGGAGAGAGGCTGAGGGAGCTGGGCTGGCTCAGCCTGGAGAAGAGAAGGCTGTGGGGGGACCTCATTGCAGCCTTCCCATCCCTGAAGGGAGCAGAGGAACAGGAGGGGAATCAGCTTGTTCAAGGGCAGAGACTGGCAGGACAAGGGGCATGGAGTGAAGCTGGAGGAGGGAAGGGTTAGAGGAGATCTTAGGGGGAAGTTCTTTGCAGAGAGAGTGGTGAGGGGCTGGAAGGGGCTGCCCAGAGGGGGTGGGTGCCCCGTGTCTGGGGGTGTTCCAGGCCAGGTTGTCTGGGGCCCTGGGCAGCCTTGTGTAGCTCCAGGCCTGGAGGTTGGTGTCCCTGCCTGTGGCAGGGGGTTGGAGCTCTGTGCTCCTTGGGGTCCCTCCCAACCCAGACCAGTTGGGGATTCAATGCTTCTATGATCTGCACTAGACACTTTGCTGTGACACTGCAGCATCACAGAGTGGGGTGGCAGCGGGTGTTCAGCACCCTCCGAGCCCCCAGCATCCCCAGTGCCGGCCGTACAGCTGCACACACGTGGGTGGCTTGGCACACTCAGCTCACAGTTGTGTTTCCAGAGGTGCTCCTCCCACCCCAACTGTCAGAGAAGGAGCAAAACCTTCCCTCCTCGCCCTGAGCCCTCCAAGTCAGAGGGAAACTGCAAAAGCCATCTCCTGGTTTGTTTTCCAGTGGCTTTTGTTTTATTTTCTCCCTGCTGTGCTGGTGTTTTCTGGCTGCTGACCCAAAAAGTGGGGCTGGAAATGTGGCTTTATGGAATTTTTTTGCTTCCATTTAGTTAGAGAAGAGTTTCCTGGCCCACCAGCACCAGCTCACAGGATAACTCTGGCAGCCAACCGGGTGAGATATCCACCAGCAAACCCTGCCTGCCCCAGCATAGCGTAGGGATGGGTGGCTGTGGGGTGCAGCTCACCATCGCTTTCATGGGACACCCTGAAACACATGAACCTGCCTGAATCATTGATCTCCTGATCGATTTTCCCCTGGCAGAGCAGCAACATGAGCTGCAGCCCCAAGATCTGGCAGCACACAGGTGGGAGGAAGGGGAGGAGGTGGGCAGAGCTCCTTGCAGCCCTTTTTTGGGAATGGGCTGCCCACTCAGGCTCAGCACCTGCCCTCCATCCCTCCCCCACACCCCCAGTGCTTTCATGGGCAGGGTTCAGCTGTCACCCCTCAGCATTCAGGCTGGACTGACCGGGATCCGATGTGACTTCCAAGACCATCCCTGGTTTCCCTTTGTCTGTGGATGGAAACCACAGGGTTTTATTGCTCCTCCAGTTGTTCCAATCCCTTTCAGAGAACTGCCTCATCCCATCGGCATTTCCCTGCGCAATCCCTGCCCGGGGTACAGCCTTCCTCCCTCCTCTCCCTCTTGCTACCAGGATTGTTTGGGAGTGACTAAACCAGGCGGGGACACGTGCTGTTCCTTGCCAGGAGCCTCCTCAGCAGCTCCTCGGCAGAGCGTGCCCTGGCTTGTGGGGAGAGCCAGCAGAGCATCACACCTGTGAGCCCCGGAAAACATGGGCTGTGGTGCTGGAGGGAGGCAGGGAAGAGGTTAAAGGAGACACCCAAATCCTCCTGCTGCTCCCCAGAGCACCAGTGGGATGTGAAGGGGGTTGGTCCCAGCACCTTTCCAGAGATTGGCTTGGTGTCAGGATTTGGTCCCAGCACCATGCAGCCTCTTGTTCTTTAATTGAATTGAGGGAGGGGGAAAGGAAGGGAGAGGAACACCCAAGGAAACAAAACCTGGCAGGTTGGGATAAGGAGAGTTACTGGGACAGCAGAGAGAGAGAGATAATGATAATAACAGGACTTTATGGCAATATGAAACTGGTGATGCACCATGCAGGGTCTCACTCACCCAGCCGTACAGCTCAGAGCCATCCCAAAACCAGACTGTCTCCAAACCTGCACAGCCTGGGGCTGCCCCTCCTCCCCCCACCAGCCCCCTTTATGCTGAACATCATGTAATTGGCATGGGATACCCTCAGTTCGGGTCACCTGTCAGGGCTGTGTCCTCTCCCAGCTCCCTGGGTGCCCCCCCCTTCTCATTAGCAGGGCAATATGAACAACTGAACAGTCCCTGACTGCTGGGCAGCAACTGAACCATCCCTGTGTTACTAAGCACAGCATCCCACTGGCTGCTAGGAAGGAATTAACTCTATCCTGGCCTGATGATCTTAAATTGGACTTAATGATCTTAAAGGTCTTTTCCAACCTTGTAATTCTGTAATTCCAGCTGAACCCAGGACAGATGGATGCAGATTTTCTAGGCAGCCTGCCAGGGAGGTGGAAGGATTGGAAACCCCTGCTGAAACCCATCCTGGTCTGAAGCTCCAGGCTGAAGCTGCCTGGTTTTGGAAGCCCTGACTCCCAAAGGATGTTATCCGTCCTTGAAGAGAGGATCAGCTCTGCCAGACCACGGGCCCATGACTGATGTGCCCCTTCTGGCTGCACTGTGCTGTCCTGAGGGTGTCCTGTGGTGGGCAGGGGCATCTCCACTAGACAAGGTCACTCTGAGCCCCATCAAACCTGACCCTGAATCTGCCTAAAAGGTAAAACACACATAACAGAATCTTAGGTGACTTAACAAAGGTTAATTGGGCAGGAGGACTTGGGCACAGAGGAAAGTGACTTTTTCCCCTGAGGCTATCTAGTTATAAACACTCTGCCCAGAAACCTGTGGTGCTCCTGGAGATCTTCAGGGTTTATGGGATGAGGCAACTGCTCTGTGACCAGCCAGAAAGCCTCAACAGGACCTGCTGCAATCCCCCCCATGGCAACAAACACCACAGGACCCCCCAGGAGGCATCTGCCCACAGCATAAAGCTTTTACAAGGGGGTTACTGAGCATTTACACGTCCAAAAGGGTTCCTGTATGTCTGACTCACAGCCAACGCTTGGATTCAGCGGTCCTGAGAAGGAAGAGTAGCTCCGTGGAGTGAATGAGACCACTGGTGTATCAATGGTGCTGATAACACGGATGGAGAGGGACAGCTCCTGATGAACAAGTGATGGTTACCCATGAAGAGTCTGTCCCACACCCCTACTGAGAGGGCAAACTGAAGTGAAGGGTTAAAAGAAAACCGATGGTGCCACCTAGTGAGCGCGGTGGAAACCCCCCAGCTCGGGGTCTTTCTGAATCGCTCCCCAGACCACGGGGCCTTCTCCCTTCCGAGGTAACGTGCCCCTCTGGGACCGGCAGAGCGGCTGTACGGGGATACAGACACGCCCCAGCGCCCCCGGGAAGGGAGGGGTCTCTCCTGGGTGACTGGCTCCAGTCCCTTTGGATGGGTGTTCTCCAATAGACAAGGGGTTTCAACAGCTGGCTCTGGGTTTTGAGCCTTAAACAGAGGCAGAGGGAGGTTCTCCTGCCCCTCTGCTCTGCCCTAGGGAAGCCTCGTTGGGAATAGTGTGTGTGGGGCTGGGCTCCCCGGGTCAGAGAGGACAGGGAGCTCCTGGAGAGGGGACAGCAAAGGGCCATGCAGATGCTGAGGGGACCAGAACATCTCTCTGACACAGAGAGGCTGAGGGACTTGGGACTGTTCAGCCACGAGAAGAGAAGACTGAGAAGACCTCATTACAGCCTTCCCATCCCTGAAGGGATCCTTGGGGTCCCTTCCAACCCAGACCAGTCTGGGATTCTGGGATTCTGTGATTCTTGCCCTACGATCTGTCTTACATGAGGTAATAAATTGGGGTTCAGGTTCTAAGCATTATAAACACCAGCTTTAATACAGAAACAGTACTTTCACAGGCAGCTTATTAAGACAGGCTCCACAGAAGGTCCAGTTAAGGCATTGCTTCCATTGGGATGGTCTGCATCCCCTCTGCCTCATCAGCATATTCCTATCCTGGCAATCTGGACATCCTTTTTGTTTTCCCTGCAAGCAGAAGAAAAACCATTTTAGATGAGAAGCACTACCCCTGGATCCCCATGGAGACATTTCATGAAGCAGACTGTCCTGTGTCTTTCACAGAATCACAGACTCACAGGGGTGGGAAGGGACCTCCAGAGTCCATGGGGTCCAACCCCCTGCCAAAGCAAGTCAAACGTTGTGGTCCCTGACGTGGGAACTGGTTCTAATGCTCATAGAGTTTTCCCCTTCCACATGGGGGTTCAGAGGGAAGGGTGCACGTCTTGATGCACCCCAGGCTTCACTTTAATTTTGGATGAAGTTCTCTGAATGCTGGAATGTTCTTCAAGGGCAACCAGGCTGGGGAAGGGGCTGGAGGGCAAATCCTCTGAGGAGCAGCTGAGGGAGCTGGGGGTGTTGAGCCTGGAGAAGAGGAGGCTGAGGGGAGACCTTCTCCCCACCTCCACTGCCCTGCCAGGAGGGTGTATTATCAATCAGGTGATCGGGATGTGAGGGGAAGGGGGGTTACCTGTTGGAAAGGCAGAGCACACACTCATTGGAGTAGGTCTCTCCGTCGGTCCCACAAACGGGATTGTAGTCCCTGGGGCAGCCGGGCAGGCCGTACAGGTGGCAGGCAGGCTGGGGAAGGAGGAACACCAGAAGAAGGTGAAACATGTGAAACAGGGCTCTGGAACCCCTTTGGGTCAGTGGCTTCTGATCTGATGGCTCCTGAAGGATCCCGGCACGCTCACGCGCAAGAGCCAAGCGCTCAGCAGGAGCTGGGGCGGCATCACTGAGCTCCGTGGTGTCTTTTGGGGGGGCTTTATTGCATGAGGCTTGGCTTCTAACAGCCTGGTGTGGCCTGAGCCGAGGTGGCAGGACACCGGCATGCTGCAAAACACAGCTCCTCCCAGCGCCTTGACATCAGTGGGACACACGGGCAGCGAGTTCCATCCCCCCCCTCCCCCCCCGCCCCGTGCTGGGCAACAACGGATTGAGCGGGGAGATGGGAATGGGATAGGGGATGCTCGCTGCAGCCCTTGGCAGGAGGGTGCTGGGCTCCCGGGACCCCTCAGCCCTGGGGAGAGACCACCTCGGGGGGCTGCGGGACCCCTCCGGTAGCCCTGCTCAGCCCCGAGGGGCTCTGGGGAAGGGGCTGCCCTGGTGGGATCGTCCATCCCGGGGGACAGGTCGCACTCACCAGGGTGCTGCTGGACACGGCGTCGGGACGCGACAGGAGCCCTGCGGGGAGCAATCCGCGTTAACGGCCTCCGGTTCCGCCCGGATTATCCCCCCGTCCCGCCCCAGCTCTCCCCCGGGGCCAGCCAGTCCCTCTCACTGCTCCCGTCCCGGTTCTCCGCCCAGCCCCGGGGCTGCTGGTGCCCGCTACCGGCTTAGATACCGCGGCCGCGGCCCCTGCGGCAGCCGGTACCCGGGACCGGTTCGCGTTTCCCTCTTCCCTGGGACGGGACCGGTCGGTACGAGCCCACTCCCCCCCTCCCCAGGCCGGCTCCCCCCTCCCTAGGCCGGTACCGATGAGGAGGGTGGGCAGCAGCATCAGCACCAGCATCGCCATGTCCGCGAACGGGGGCAACGGCCGCGGCGCAGGGCGGGCTGGGGGGGCACGGGGAGACCAACGGTCACCGGGAGGGTGTGTGTGTGGGGGGAGCACGTGGTTACGGCGGAGGGACCCGTGCGGCAGCCGCGGGAGCAGGGATGGGGGGATGGGAGGATGGGGGGGTGGGGAGGGATGTGCTGCCCTGTGGCTTGGGGGAGGGGGCAGGCGGTTCGAGGGGGGGAGAAGGGATGGGGAGCCCCATGGGAGAGGGCGTGGGTGCCCCGTGTCTGGGGGTGTTCCAGGCCAGGTTGGATGGGGCCCTGGGCAGCCTTGTGTAGCTCCAGGCCTGGAGGTTGGTGTCTCTGCCTGTGGCAGGGGGTTGGAGCTCTGTGCTCCTTGGGGTCCCTCCCAACCCAGACCAGTCTGGGACTCTGTGATCCCTACAGAGAAGGTCTGTTCCTGCCTCGTGCTCTGTGGAATAACCCCCTGTGCTCAGAGAGTCGAGTCAACCCCCACATTGCTTCATGGGATGGGACAAGCAGAGAGCATCCTGTACAAGGGGAGATGCCCTTTGGTGATTTGCCCTGGTATCAGAACTGCTGTGGAAGGAGGTGGCCGGTCCCAGGGACATTTCTTATGTCAAAGTCTTCCCAAGGAGCAGAAACTTTGAAGCTGGGCTGTGAAAGCTGCTTCTGACTGCTGAAGCTGTTAAAGGGGAGGGGTGAAGCAAACCTCCCAGGAAGCTGCTTGCCTCTTTCTGGGTGCTAAGCTGAACCCCCCATAGATGACTGCAGCTGTAGAGCATCACCCCACCTGCTGGGTCAGCAGAAACCGTTTGCAGCTGTGAAAGGGCAGAGGTTGTCCCATGGGGGTGGGATCAAGCTGCTACCGAATCAGAACAGTGCTTGGGGGTTAATTGATCCAGCAACACGTGTTTTGCTTCTACATGGGAAGATGCTTTGGAAAGTGATAGGCTGCTCCTTTAACAGTCACCTATTTCTCCCAAAGGCCTTGTGTAGCTGTGTTGGGACAGATCTATCAGCCTTTGCTGTCTCTTCAGCCCCAGGAACAGGCTCTGTGACTGTGGTTGGTCCCTAATCCAAGTGAAGGTGGGGTGTATTCTCCACCCCTGGCATCAGCTTCACTGCCTGTGGGCTGAGGGCACCATGTCTGGCCACTGCTGGGGGAAAGGCTTGCTGGTGGCCACCACTGTGGCAGAGGGACTGCAGAAGGAAGACAGACAGATGGACAGACAGATGCCATTCTGGGTCAGCATCTCCATTCTCCCTGTGTATGCAGTGCTGTGTCCTGAGCGTGTTTCACAGCGACATGTGCAGCAACTCCCTCTGACCCCACAAACAGAGGTATCCTTATCCCAGAAAAACCCACCCAATGACTTTATGGTCTTTGGGATTGAGGAGGGACTGTGGATAAGGATGTCAGAGCCAGCTGGTCTATTGTGATCAGGTGTTGATGGCTGTTTGCCTGATGGATTGCTCATCCATGGAGGATAAAAAGACCTTTATTCACCAAGGAAGAGAGGTGATGGCTTGGAGGTGACTTTGCTGCAGAGGAACCAGCCTCATGAAGTGCTGCTGAAGGGTGTCCCTGTGAAGACCAGCACCAAGGTACTATGTCACAATGGGAGTGTGTGTGTGTATGTCTGTATCACCACAGCCATGAATGTAGGGTTTGTGTTTTCATTAGAAACCCACCATTGGTCAAGGGAGGAGAGCAGCACATAGCTCTGTGGTTCCTCCAGCTCTCTGTGCTTCTACATTTGGGGCAGTGTTGGCATCTGGGGAGGTGTACTGATTGGGCTGCATTTTGGAGACTTGTTTCTTTTATATAGTGCTGGAAGTATGTTTTTTTAATTATTATTATTTTTTATTTTTTTTAACCTCCATGGTCTCTTTCTGCCCAGCAATAAGGGTCACTTTTGTCTGAATGGAAAAATAAATCTCAGTTTTCCTCTAGATCTTCAACTCTTCTTCCTCCCCTCCCCCCTTTTTATTTTTGGCAGTGGGGGTGTATTTTGAGAGGGCTGAAGGGAGGAAGAAAAAAGTATTTAGAGTTATTTTCAGGTGTCTCTGCTGTTGTAGAACAGAACTGTGGTTACCTGTAGCTCAACAAGAGAGGGAAGCCTCCCTAGGCATCACCAGCAGTATGCTGCTTTTGGGTTTGCTCCGTGCCCTCTAGTGATGTGAGTTGAGGGGCTGCTTGGTCTGCTTTTGTCTGTTGGTGCTCTCAGGTTCTGCTGATCCCCAGACTTTCCTGATCCGTGGGGCACTTTTGAGCTGGGTCCCTAGATTCAGTTATTCCCTGTGAGAACAGCCAGACCTTGTCCATGTCTCCAGCATCCCTCCTTTGCTGCGTTCTGGTAGATTTAATGCCTTGGAGGGGAGGGAAGGGCTCAAAGGTGGCACAAATTCATTGCTCCAGGGGAAACATCTGGATTCGGCCACGAGGCTGAGACTGGTTGGAAGCCTGGAGGATGGTTTTCCCCTCGGAAAGGCTGAGGGAATCTGCAGGCTTGTCCTTGTACCATGTGGTGTCAGCCTTGCTCACCGTTCCCGCTCTGCGCTGCCCGCCGGCTTTTGTTCGGCTCCCTGGACCTTCTGTACCGTCGTTCCGCGAGGGAGCGTGTTCCCCACAGCAGCATCAGTGATGCCCAACCGCTCCCCCCCCTTCCCGTGCTGGGGGCATCCCCGACTCGGTGTGAAGCAGCCCCATCGCGCAGGGCTGGGTGCTGCGTCATCTGTTAACCGGGCTGCGTGGGAATGAGGACATGGGATGTTCGGGGTGAGTGAGACCTCATCCAGCCTTCTAAACCCCTGCCCAGCAATCCCAGAGGTTTCTGGGAGCTGGTAACAGGGAGCAAGGGCCGTTCCCAGCTGCCTCCCTGCCCCTTTCCCTTACTAATTCATGTGGGATCTGTCTGATCCGTCCTGTGTCTCGCTCTGTACCCCGTTTTGGAGGGCTGGGGTCTCTCTTGAGGTAATGGCTGAGCAGGTCGTGGATGTGCTTGGGAGGGGGTCACCAAATAGTGAGGACAGTAGGAAGAGAAGACAAATGAATTGTGGAATGATCTGGGTTGGAGGGACCTCTGGAGATCCCCCCAGTCCCACCCCTGCCAGAGCAGGGTCCCCTCCAGCTGGCTGCACAGGGCAGTGCCCAGGATCACAGGGTTGGGATGTCTCCAGAGATGGAGACTCCCCAACCTCTCTGGGCAGCCTGGCCCAGGGCTCTGCCACACTCCAGCAAAGAAGTTCCTCCTCAGGGTTGGGTGGGATTTCCTCTGCTCCAGTTTGTGCCCACAGCCCCTTGTCCTGTCCCTGGGCACCCCTGAACACAGCCTGACCTGTCCTCCTGAGCCCACCCCTCAAGGGTTTCTCAGCACTGAGAAGATCCCCCTCAGGCTTCTCTTCTCCAGGCTGAACAGCCCTGAGTCCCTCAGCCTCTCTGTGTCAGAGAGATGTTCTGGTCCCCTCAGCATCTCCACAGCCCTTTGCTGTCCACTTTCCAGGAGCTCCCTGTCCCTCTTGACCTGGGGAGCCCAGCCCTGCACATGATATTCCAGCCAGCTCCTGGCCCACCCACTGGAATTGCTCCTGGCATCAGGCAGAACCCGGCAATCCTTGGAATTCCCATCCCAAGCTGAGGTTAGAAAGGGCCATCCTGGTGTAGCAGGATGCTCAGCATCTTCTCAGCTGCAGACCTGCCCACCCTGGTGAGCACAAAGAGAGGCAGGGTCTGTGCCAAAGCACCTTCTCTTTGGGGATGGAGGGATGTGAGTCAGGTTAAGGTGATTCTTATGGTCTCCTCTTGGAAAGATGAGTGGGCAAAGCAGGTACCTTTGCAGCAGTGCAGGAGAGGGATTCTGCATGGAGTGGGGAAGGAGGTGAACTGGAAGACCCAGCAGCAGATAATTTCCCTCAGGGACAAAGGGAAGGAAGCAGTTTACTCAGTTTGGGTTTTTTTTTTTTGGTGTGGGTTTTGTTACTGGGTTTTTTAACACTTGCCACAGGCTAATTAAGGAATGGATGTAACGCTGGAAACCTCTGAAAGCTTAATGGAATAGCAGCTAATTAATTAACATTACAAATCATAATCATTAAGGAATTAATCTTTCATGAACTTAATGAGGAATGATGAGTGAATGGGTCCATGGGAGGATGGCTTTTGGAGTATGAGTGATGGTTATTGCTTTCTGAATCGCCGCTGGTTAATGAAGACACAGTGATATTAGTGAGAAGCTGTGTGGAAGGGAACAGGGCTGCCTAATGATCCCAGCTAGGAGTGTTAATTGATTCGCCCATTGGGAGGGCTCCTGAGTTGGAGATGGTACTTGGTGTGGTGGTTCCATTGCTGGAGATGACCATTTGCTTATAATAAAGGGATAAATTGTCCTTGACCATCTGCCTGGGTGGGAAAACTCCTGGCTGAAGCCTTGTCTCCAGCTCCTAGTGTTGGCTGTGGGACCAGGGACCTCAGGAGTCTTCTCGGGTCAGCACATCCACTGCCCCACCTGGAGTGTTGTGTCCAGTGCTGGGCTCCCTGGGACAAAACAGCCAGGGGTCTCCTGGAGAGAGTCCAGAGGAGGCTGCGAAGGGGATGAAGGGCCTGGAGCATCTCCCCTGCGAGGAAAGGCTGAGTGAGCTGGGGCTGTTCAGCCTGGAGAGAAGCAGCCTGAGAGGAGATCTGGTCAATGGGGATCAATAGCTGAAGGGTGGCACACAGGGGGACATGGGCAGCCTCTTCTCAGGGTCTGTGGGGACAGGACAAGGGCCGATGGCCTCAAGTTGGAGCCCGGGAAGTTCCACCCCAATGTGGGGAAGAACTTCTTCCCGGTGAGGGTGAGGGAGCCCTGGGCCAGGCTGCCCAGGGGGTGTGGAGTCTCCTTGTCTGGAGAGATTCCAGCCCTGACCTGTCCTAGGGACCCTGCTTTGGCAGGGGATTGGACCCCATGGGCTCTGGAGGGCCCTTCCCACCCCTGTGAGTCTGTGAAATGAACGAGACCAGGTTCTACTAGCACTAATTGTAGGCT
This sequence comes from Gallinula chloropus, assembly GCF_964237585.1. NCBI lineage: Eukaryota > Metazoa > Chordata > Aves > Gruiformes > Rallidae > Gallinula > Gallinula chloropus. The sequence continues at coordinate 21,794,759 of NC_140092.1, read as the reverse complement.
CCTGAACACCCCTGTGAATTTGGGCTTTAGATACTGGGCAGAATCAAATGTTCCCAGCTCATGCCCTGACTCCTAGGGGCAGACCAGCTCCATGTGCCCTCTATAGATTTTACTAAAATCAAGTGACCAAGTGTGTGCTTTCCCAGCACATTATTAGGGTAATTTACTACATTTTCATGAAATTAATTAAAGACGAACAAGACAAGGATGAAAATAAGGTCACAATTAAGACTGAATCAATAAATCACTGGATTCAGCGATTTAACACAGTGAGTAATTGAAGTGAATGATGAGTTTGGCATCAGAAATAATTACTTTCTGTGACTGGGGAAAGACAGAGGAGACTTAGCTGTGCACAGCTCATTTCCTAGTGGGTTAGTGCATTGACTTGGCTTGGGAGAACTTGATCCATCATGGGCAGAAGTCTTTGTAGTATCTAGGCACCAGGTCTGCTCCTTGGTGCATCACAGGGTGGTGTTGTTCAGTTCAGACTGCTCTCTGCCCAATAAACATCCTGTGAGGAAGAAACCATCATGACTGTCCAGAGCAGTTCCATCTTAACACACTGCCCTTGGATATCTCTGTGCTTATGTGGGTTTATCTTGGTCCTCATTTCTGTCTTCCAGGTTGCTTAGGGACATGGTTCAGTGATGGTTTTGGCAGGGTGGGTTGATGGTTGGTCTTGATGATCTGAAAGGTTCTTTCCAACCAAGGCAATTACCTCTTCACACCCTTCCTATGAGGGCCATAGCCAAACCAAGCTGAAGGGCAGCTTTAACCCATCCTCTTTTCTGTATTGACTGATGGACTTGGGAGATGGAGATTCTCAAGAAGAAGAAACGGGTCTTTTTCTTGGAATAAAGGTGAAAGTCTATTGAGGGCTTTCTTGATGACTTCAAGTGGTGTGTTGGAAACCAGAAATCATTTTGGCTGTGAAGCTTTTTAATCATAGAATCATGGGATATGTTAGTTTAGGAGGGACCTTCAGAGCCCATCCAGCCCCACCCTGCAGTGAGCAGGGACATCTTCACTAGAGCAGGTTGCTCAGAGCCACATCCAGCCTGACCCTGAATGTCTCCAGGGATGGGGCCTCCACCACCTCTCTGGGCACCCTGGGCCAGTGTCTCACCACCCTCAGAGGGAAGAACTTCTTCCTAATGCCCAACCTAAATCTCCCCATTTCCAGATCAAACCCACCCCCCCTCATCCCATCACTCCATGCCCTCAGGAACAGTTCTTCCCAGCTTCCTACAGGCACCTTTTAGGGGCTGGAAGGGGCTATAAGGTGCCCCCAGAGCCTTCTCTTCTCCAGGCTGAACCAGCCCAGCTCTCCCACCCTGGTTTCACAGGAGAGCTGCTCCAGCCCTTGGGTCATCTCTGTGGCCTCCTCTGGCTCCACTCCAAGAGGTCCCTGTCCTTGTGCTGAGGGCTCCAGAGCTGGACCCAGCACTGCAGGTGAGGCCTCCCCAGAGCAGAGCAGAGGGGCAGAATCCCCTCTCTGCATCTGCTGCCCAGACTCCTGGGGATGCAGCCCAGGATGTCACGGGCATTTTGGGCTTTGAGGCACATTGTTGTCTCTATCAGGACCCAAAGTCCTTTTCCACAGGGCTGCTCTGCATCACATCACCCCCAGCCTGTGTTGGTAGCCAAGGTTGCTCAGGACCTTGCACTTGTTCCTCTTGAACTTCATGAGGCTTGCACAGTCCCACCTCTCTAGCTGGTCCAGGTCCCTCTGGATGACATCCCATCCCTCCCTGTGACATCGCTCTGCTTGGTGTCATCTGCAGACACCCACCTGGGTGTGAACGAGGTGACTAAGGGAAATGGGACTCTGACAGAGCAGGGGCTCAGCAAGGCTTTGTCAAGGTCATGCTGCTACAGCAGGGAGGACTCGATCATTCAAGCAAAACAAGAGCTTAATGAGCTTGAGCCCCCGTGTCCCCTTCTTGTCAGTGGAGGAAGGTTACCACAACTAATGCTTCCAGTCAGTGCCAGTGACTGGTGTTTTGATGGAGCCCTGGCCTCCATCCTACAGAAAAAAAAAACCCCAAAGGGGGGAAAAAAAAGGACAATTCAGGGCTCTAAGATGTGGTGATTTAAAAGGAAAATGGCATGCTTGGGTGGAACTGCACGTGTCTGCAAAACCGTGGAGGAGCGGTGGGGGCATTCACAACCGGTGCTGCATGGGGTGGATGCTGATCTCAGCACCAGCCCTGCAGTTACAAGCTTGTCCTTTGATTTCTGTGGAGTTACTGAGATTATTCCAGTTGTAAATGTGATCATGGACACGGGTGGAGGAGCTGTAATGTTGTGCAGCTGGGCAGCCTGTGCCACAGCCCCACAACTCTGCCAGGGAAGAACTTTTCCCTCCCAGCTGAGCTGACCCTGCCCTGGGGCAGCTTGAGCCCATTGCCCCTCGTCCCATCTCCTGTCCCCTGGCTGAAGAGACCATCGCCCACCTCTCTGCACCCTCCTGGCAGGGCAGTGGAGGTGGGGAGAAGGTCTCCCCTCAGCCTCCTCTTCTCCAGGCTGAACATCCCCAGCTCCCTCAGCTGCTCCTCAGAGGATTTGCCCTCCAGCCCCTTCCCCAGCCTGGTTGCCCCTCTCTGGACTCGTTCAAGGACCTCAATGTCCTTCTTGGAGTGAGGGGCCCAGAACTGGACCCAGCACTCGAGGTGCAGCCTCCCCAGTGCCCAGTCCAGGGGCACAATCGCTGCCCTAGACCTACTGGCCACACTATTTTTGATACAAGCCAGGATGCCATTGGCTTTCCTGGCTGCCTGGGCACACTGCTCCTATCACTAGATACTTGGGAGAAGGGACCAACCCCCACCTTACTACACCCTCCCCCCAGGTAGTTGTAGGGAGTGACCAGGTCTCCCCCTCAGCCCCCCCATCCACACTAAAGAACACACACACATATATATTTGTGCTGACAGAAGATCTGACTCAAAATATTCCCCCCCCCCCCCAATTCCATGAAGCCCTTGGAAGGGTGCAGGCAGCAATCTGCCCTGAGGAAGCGAGTGGTTCCTTATTAACCAGCCCCCACGCTTCCCCACCCCTGTGAACAGCAGCTGCTGGAGTGTCTCTTCCGGATGGCAGCTTTCTGCCCATCTGGCAGGTACTTTCAAGCCTGCCAAGATGAGTATAAATAGAAGGCTTTTAGGGGGGTGGTGGTGGGGAAATGGCAAACCTGTGTTGCAGGCCCTGCTTGTGGTGGGTTATGAGGGGTCCTGGGGACTCTTGCTTTGTCAGGGGTGTGTTAGTGCCAGCAGAAAGCAGAGAAACTTGTCTTTTTCTAGAAAAATATGACTTTTTTCTAAGCAAGAATTCCTAGGCTTGTTTTAAAATATTGTAAAGGATGAGCCTGCAAGGTAGGGAAAAGGTTGCTCCTGGGGGATTTTGTGTGTGTGTGTGTGTGTTTGTTTCCCCCCCAAGCCCCCTCTGCCTTCCCCAGAAACACAGACTGGTTCAGTGGTGCCAGATTAAGATCAGGGCAACTGAATTGTTTGTTTATACAGATCCACAGACTCATAGGGGTGGGAAGGACCTTCCACAGCCCATTGAGTCCATCCCCTGCCAAAGCAGGGTGCCTAGGAAAAGCACTCTACCTGCATCATTCAGGATGTCATCTACCTTGTTGTCAGGCATGGATCTGGTCTTGACCAGGTGATGCTCAGACTTGGCAGTAGTGGGCCAGTCAGGCTGATTGTACGGTTGAACATCAGTGGGGTGAAAGGGCTGCTGGCTAGAGATCTTGGATGTGAGGTGTGGATTTAGACACTGTTTCCACCTAAGCATAGCAATGTGTGCCTAAATCCATTGCTCAGTCTACCTGTTGGTGCCTTGGTTATTCTTCTGTCCGAGTTGAGGTATCTCTAGTACTGTGCTCCATCCCTGTGCCAGCACTGTGAATTCCTGCCTACAGACAGTGGGGAGAGGAGCTCTTTGTCTCTAAGATCATAGAATCATCACAGAATCCTAGACTGGGGAGCTTCCCATGTTCCAACTTGAGGCCATTGGCCCTTGTCCTGTCCCCACAGACCCTGAGAAGAGGCTGCCCATGTCCCCCTGTGTGCCACCCTTCAGCTATTGATCCCCATTGATCAGATCCCCTCTCAGGCTGCTTCTCTCCAGGCTGAACAGCCCCAGCTCACTCAGCCTTTCCTGGCAGGGGAGATGCTCCAGGCCCTTCATCCCCTTCGTAGCCTCCACTGGACTCTCTCCAGGAGACCCCTGGCTGTTTTGTCCCAGGGAGCCCAGCACTGGACACAACACTCCAGGTGGGGCTTGGCCATGTCCCACAAAGCTTGAGGAGCTTTGCAGAGGAGGTAACACTGCAGACTAATGGGTGATGTGTTGCAACACTTGCAGCATCGTGGAGCATTTTCTCATCTCATGAGAACAGGTATATTATCTGACCCTGATGGTCGTATTTAACAGCATTTTTGGCTTTATGTATCTCATCTACAGTATTTTATTTATCCTCCTTCCATATGGAATAGTCCTCTGGTCCTCAGAGTGCCCGGTACGCACACAGCTCTTGAGACCTTGCTGTGCACCGGGAGCTATTACCCCAGGTGGGATGTATGTGCAGCTGTTCCACTCCTGGTGTGAAAAGAGGGATCCTCCAGCTTCCAGGAGAAGCCAAATCACCCGCTCACTTGCTTATTGTCTGTGTCATCTTGGAAGGTGAAGGCATAGCAGGGAGCAGGAGGAGGAGGAGGAGGAGGAAGAGAGCCAGCTCTGCAGGCTGCTTGTGAAAGCTGCCAGTGGCACAAGGCCAGCCAGGCTGCCCTTTGGCAAGGAGGGGCTGGAAGATAGATTGGCTGGCATGCTGTTTGCATGCTGGGGTGCCCCAGGGAGCTGGCTGGGAGGAGGGATGGGGCACGCTCCCAGGCACGCGCTCTCCTGCCATTGATTCAGCAAGCTGTCCTCTCCCGGCTGTCGCTGCCCCCGCTGGGATGGGATGAATGGAGCTCTGGTAATTACTACAGCGTGACTTCGCTGGAGCCAGAGTTCTAAGGTTCATCAGTGGCTCATTAATTAAATAGTTGCCATGGT